>NC_134089.1:22905591-23524341 GCF_000715075.1 Nicotiana tabacum | reverse complement strand
CTCTAATTTTGGGCTACTTTTGATAAATGTCTAATTTTGGATTAGATAGATGTTAATAAGTTTGTGTTTAAATTGGCTATTTATGTACTTTTCCCTTTATTAAGTAGTCATGATTCACGTTTCCACAATTCTTTTGCTTCCTTTCCGAATAACACTATATTGGTTTTATATTTATTTATTTTTCTTTTTAAAGATAAGAAGATCAAAGAAATTCTAGAACAAATGCAATACCTTTGAGAAAGTGAACTCCTTATCATATGAGAAGCTTCAGATATCTGTAGTGGAAAATATTTGCTTTTATAAAAGATAAAAGTAGTGATCATTTCCAATTTCAATAATCCAAGAGACCTATAAGGTAGTGGGTATTTTCAATTATTGATAAGAAATGATTGACACTTCTCCCCTCTTCTTCTCTCTTCTGTGCCTAATGTGCTTTATTTTATTTTACTTTTTGTCAAAAAGGCCCAATGCGCTTAATTAATATAGTCTGCATCTTCACATAGTAAAAGATACTTTATCCGTTTTTTATGTGAAGATGTTATTATTTAGAGAATTAAATAATAAAATTTTAATTATAACTTTTTCAAATATTTTTTAATCATTTTGAATTATTAATTAAGTTGACTTAAAGTAATTTAATGTACAACAACAACATACCCAGTAAAATTCCACTAGTTAGGTTTGGGAAGAGTAGAGTGTACGCAGACCTTACCCCTGCCCCGAAAAGGGTAGAGAGGTTGTTTCTCAGATGCTCTAAAGTAATTCAATGTAATTGTCAAATATAAAATTATATGTTAAATTTTTTTAAAAATATATGTTCGAACTCACACCGAAAATGTGGCTATAATTCTCGTCTTCGATCCTCTTCGCCAAGATAGAGAGTAACAAACTAATTGAACATCTAATCGGCTTAACGATTAACAATTTAATTGCTTACCTATTTAGTTAAGTGATAGTTTCTATTGAATTTGGTGGTCTAATTTATTCCATTCATTTTCTCTAAGCTTCATGCAAAGATTTTACCTCATTTTATAGAATTCTCCTCTTTTCTTTTTGGTAAAAAATTTTCGTACGGAAGACCAATTTGTCATTAAATCTTATGATCATATCCGATTGAATGTAATCGTATATGAAGTTTACATTGAAGGCAGAGCTAATTCAACTAGAGGAAAATAAATAATAAATTCGATCGGCTATTTATATAAAAATTCATGTTCCTTTTATGGTGTCGGAAACAAAGAAACTACTCTTTAGTTTTAACAGTTTAACATCTATATTATATTAAAAGGAGAGTAGTATACATTGTGGTTAAGCCAAGTGGCAAGCTAAAATGAAGTCACTTAGCAATTTTAGGACAACATTAATAATTAGAAATTATATATAGAAACATAATTAATGAAGGTAGTTTAATGAATCTTATACATAATCTAAATATGTATAAGATATCAATATTTATATCTATATATTGATCTACTCATAGATTCACTCATAGATTTTCTTCTATGTTTGCTAGAAATATGGAGGTGAAAAATTAATTAAAAACTATAATAGAAAAAAAATAATATATATATAAAGACGTAAATTGAGATAACCTATGACTATTTATACTTTGGAGTAAGTTAAAATATAAAATAAAACTAAAAATTACTTAAGATATTAAAGATTTATTGAGTTTAAAAACTAAATAAATTCAAGCAGCAAAATAAGATCTTACATAAAGTATACAAATTAATTATAAGGTAAGAGAAAAATTAAATAATCAGCAAAAGATATTTTAATAACAAGAAAAATAAATTCATATTAATATTGATAAATCGTGCAAACGAATATTTTATACGTAAATATTACTACAACATTTAGATATAATGTGTTCAAACAATTAAGAAAATATTTTTCTATGATTAATATTTGAATTGAGTTTAGTTAGTTTAAGTTTGAAATCATACCATAATTTTTTGAAAATATGGTCCAATTAAGAAAATAGAATGATAAAAATTATTTGAATTTGAGATGAGAAAGTATTTTAATTTTTATCTATATTATATTAGAATGAGTGTAATAAAAATAGATATTAAATTCAAACAAACTAATAAAAATTCACATGACAATGTAATAATATTAGGTATTGAATAATATAAATCAATAATAAAGAATAAATAGAAAAAAACTAAGATTTTTTATCATAGGAAAAAGTGTAAAACTTATTTAAATTTGAGATGAGAAAAAAAAATTTATATTATAATAAGAAAAGTCATAATATAAGTCCACATAACTCAAGTCTAATAGTAAAATAAAAAACTAAAAATATTGAACAATAAAAATAAATTAGAGATAATGTAACGACATTTATAAATCATAAGTTAGAAAATAAAATAAAGTAAATATACAATACTTAAAAATATTATTAAATTTTAAATAATTTAAAATTTTTGAGCAATATTTTTGAAACAAAATAAATATTTATTTTATAATTAAAAAATTATATATTTATCTTATATTATATAATAAAAGTAGTTGATAATGATATTAAATAAAGTTACGAGTTAATGAAAAGCCACATAAAATGTAATAAGACTATATATTAGATTAAAAAAATAGGAAAATTATGTTAACTTATTAGAAATTTACTATTAGAAATTAAAAGAAAAGAAAAGACTATTTGAATTTAAGATTAGAAAGTTCTTAAAACTACGATGCGAATGCACAAATTATGAATAATACCACGAGATTGAAGTCTTATTTATGAAAAATAAAATAATAATAAAAAATAAATTTTAAATTATAAAATAAATTTCTAATATAGGTAATTTTACAAAAAATAAATTTGTATCTTAAAACTAAAAAGGAAAATAAAATTATGTAAAGAAGTAAAATGACAGCGAAAATATTACTACAACATTTAGATATAATATGTTCAACAATTAAGAAAATATTTTTATGTGATTAATATCTGAATCGAGTGCAGTTAATTTGAGTTTGAATGCATAGCATAATTATTTGAAAATGCGGTCCAGTTTAGAAAATAAAATGATAAGAATTATTTGAGTTTGAGATGAGATTTTTTTTGAAAATATTACGTAAAGAATTAAAATGAAAATAAAAAATATCATTACAATATTTAGAAATAATGTGATCAAAAAATTAAGAATTTGTTTCTATGATTAAATAAATTTTAAAAATACAAAATAAATTTCTAATATTGGTAATCTTAATAATGAAAATTAAAAATTAAATTTTATCTTAAAGCTAAAAAGGAACAAAAATTTAACTGCATCTAATACAAAATTAATTATAAGAGACCTCAATACATTTGGAACAACAACAACAACAACAACAACAACAACAACAACCCAAAATATAATCCCACAAGTGGGGTCTGGGGAGGGGAATATTTACGCAGACCTTACCCCTACCCCGAGGGACAGAGAGGCTGTTTCCAGGAGACGCTCAGCTCAAGAAAGCCAATACATTTGGAACATGATAATCAAATAGCTTATGTATTAATATTTTAGACTTATGATTAATATCTGAATAGAGTGTAGTTAGTTTGAATTTGAATGCATAGCATAATTTTTTGAAAATGTGGTCCAGTTTAAAAAATAAAATGATAAGAATTATTTGAGTTTGGGATGATTTTTTTTAAAAAAAAGATTATGTAAAGAATTAAAATGATAGTAAAAATATTATTACAATATTAAGTGTTCATAATTTTTTTTCTATGATTAAATAAATTTTTAAAAATACAAAATAAATTTCTAATATTGGTAATCTTAATAATGAAAATTAAAATTAAATTAAATTTTATCTTATAGCTAAAAAAGAAAGAAAATTTAACTGCATCTATTACAAAATTAATTATAAGAGAACTCAATACATTTGGAACATGATAATCAAATAACTTATGTATTAATATTTTAGATTAATTAAAAGTTACAATTTAAAACAAAATATGACATAATTTTCGTTATAGGTAAAATATTAATATAATACTAATTAACATTTATAGTAGGAAAGAGAATGTATATTAGAAAGAAAATAGAGGTAGTGTGAGGATACTTATACTTTAAATTAATTTTAATATAGATAAAATAAAATAATTAATTATATTTAAAAACATCACTGATAATTTAAATGATTAAAATATTATGAATAAGAGGATAAAAGCATAAAAATATATCAAATTTCGAGAATAAAATATTTATTTTTATCATATACTATTAAAAGGATAATAAGCAAGACATTAATTTAATTATAAGCTAACAAAAAATTATATGATGGTATAATAATATAAAATATTAAATAATACAATAACTATAAGAAAATAACATATTTGACTTCCTGATAAAAATAAAATGATTGTAAGAATTTTGTTAAAATAATATGATCTAATGTGCTCGAACAATACAGATCACAATATGACATGTTTAGTATTCTTTAATATCGACAACGGAACGAAATACAAGTACTAAAATCAAGGGGTTAGGTTGTTACAAATATATGTTAAAAAGATTGGTTGTCTACTACGAGATTTGATCAATAATTTCATATCCTGCTTCATAATTAAATTCTCATGTTATATAATTTTTATCTAAGAGATATATATTTTAAGGTTATTTGTACATGATTCAAACAACATACATCGCAATTTGAAATAATTTGCCCGCGCATCGCGCGGGTACTAATACTAGTTTATAAACTAAGTCTCTAAAATACGTACATGCACTTTCCTAAATTATTAAGAGGAGTAGGACAATCAGAAGTTTACTTATGTTAGTTTTGTTTCCTATTTCACTCTATAAAGCAATTAATTAGTTTCAATGAATCATGCATTACCATATTCTGCCTGTCTTTGTCTTTGAATTTATAATGTTAAATAATCATAGAAAAATATCATTTAGCTCCCCGGAAGGTGATAATCCTACTGAGGATGCACATATTAAAACTGTATTTTCTACAAAAAGTTATTATTTTTCGTCCTAAGAATCAGAATTCAAAAACTTCAGTGCTTTCTCACGTTTTAGATCTTCTGTTTAATTATTTCTATTTATTTAATCTTTAAACTAAAACCTCCTTTTTCATCGATTAGAAAATCGATTAACCCATTTTCTCCTAGAGAAAACCGAAAAAAAAAGAAATGTTACAAAATAAAGACATTTGAGAGGGAAAAAAGGACATTCGCTAAATGATTGTTTAGGGTCGTTTGGTTTGAAGCAAGTTATGGTAGAATAAATTATGTTGGGAGTAGTTATAGTGACATTAGTTATATCGGTATTATTTCTTATTATCTGTTTGATATGTTGGGTTTTATTCTAGGATTAGTAACCAAACAGGGATAAAGTCGTACAAAAATTTTATGTAACAACTCCAAAAAATTATATTGATGGTAGTATCTAACGATTACAACTCAACAAAGTAGAGCAACAGTAATGAAAATACAAAAGTGCAGAAGCTAAGTAAGATAGAATAGAACCAAAGAAGGGGATGAGAAGCGCTAGACTCGGAATTAGGTAGGAGAGGATTCAGACATTTCTCTCAATAGTATTTGCATAACCCCAAATCACGAACCATTGTCCCTTATATAGAACCATTCTTACGCCTATTATTCAACTAGGATCCCAAATTAACCTGGCCCTACTGCTTGTACTCAGCCCAATAGTTCTTTTCAGCCCAATAACTACTTGTGTGAGATTGGGCCGGTGCCGGTTCATAACAATACTCTCGTCCTCAATAAGAACCTTGCAATCAAGGTTCGAGTCAAGAATAGTGATGCTCGCGAGATCCCAACCAATTATCTCAAAACCAAGGCATGCTTTATGACTTGAGTAAAATACATGATATGAAACACCTGTTATGAGCCGATTAAGACTTTGGTAATTGTGGTTGTTAATAGATAGCACCAGATGTATTAACTGGAGTGCCATCATAACTTGTCATATAAATTTACATGTCTTTGCTTGCCCTTTTGTAGAAGCAGTTAGCCGTAAGCTAAATGAGAGAACCAAGGCAAACATTCCAGTAGTGAACCTCCACGAAAGCATGAACTCGATGAAGTGGAAACTGACTTTTTACGGCACTTGAAACTCTTCCACCAAGTGGTTATAAACTTCCCAATCAGTCCAAGCATTTAACAATAATGAATTATAAAAAGAGGATAAACATGGATTACCAGCCAATGTAATGCATGCATAAGCAAACATCCTCAGATTGCTTATCAAAATGGTGATAATATCTGCAGTGTCCCTTGCTGTCCATTCCTCTTCAGCATCATTTCCTGATGAAAAGGAAAGAGCAACTGTGTTAGCTTGCACTAGTGGAAAGGAGTCTGTAGTGACATCCGTCACAGTCGCAATAGAGTCATTTTCTTCTCTGTCAAGAGAAATATTCACATGATGCCACAATGTAAGGAATAGCTTCGGATAACTGGATGCCGAAAACTCCATCAAGAGCACTACTAGGATCAAAGGGAATTTGGAGAGCTCTACAATACAGACAACACCCATTAATATGTTCAGACCCGACGACGCTAGAGTTATCCCCCTTGAAGTTCTGATGAACAGTATTAGAAGCTCGCTCTCCACCAAATCTCTCGATTGTGCCTGCTACGGGATGCGTTTTCATGTGATGTTGGGTGGTGTCATAATATTCTATAATGAAGTCTTTCACTAATCTAACCAGCAGCACATTAGTGGAAACCACCAATCCACTTGAAAGTTGTAAAACTTCATTCATGACACCATATGGAACCTTCAAATTGATGCTTATGATAGTACATTTCACCTCCTTCCTTGTGTCGTAATAGATTAGGATAGAAGAAACAAAAGCCAACTTGATAATAGTCTTAAAAGAGATGTTGCACATATGCATATGTCCAAGTTTCCTAAGAGTTCCATCATTAATAGCATAATTAGAATCTAGACCACCAATAGCAACTTCTATTAGAATGTTTTTGCCTACACTCTTTGCTGTTACTCTTTCATATGCATCAACAGTATAACTCCCCTGAATTGTCAAGAGTGTAATGCAGGAGGTCCCCAAAGTTGATCGCTTGAACCTATTAGGCTTTAAATTGCCCAAAGCATCACAAAATACACAATTTCTTGTGACTTTAAGAGATGTGGTAAGAAAGCTAGTTCCAGTGTCAAATGGAAAATCTATTCCAAATTGATCAAGGAAAAATTTATGTAAAGTTATAAGAAGTGCAGCATGACCAAGTGTGTTGTAGGAGTCGAATGTACTCATGTTTATAAATTGGTCACAATTGCTAGCAGAAAGAGTACAAGGCAACTCCTCCAAGCGTTGAGCAAGCTCGATAGACCTTTTTGGAGTGTCCAGCCAATAATTGATTTCGACAATCATCTAAAACTTTGTGAATATCAAACATGGCTAGGTCACAGGGAATAGAGAATGTAGAATTAATCCCTATTGAAGGCTTCTTTGTAATTACAGCAACACACTGTGGAGGTTCATCTCTAATGACAACCGTTTCATTAAACCCTAACACCAACATGAAAGTTAAAGCATGATATAACTCGCTTAGCTCAAGAGCCTTTCCAGTCAGAAAAGACCCCAGTTGATCAATAAGGTATTGTTCCTCAATTTGAGTAGTAGCATCATCACCAGAACATACAAATAAATTTGCTATAGGCTCTCCCCGTAGCTTGTACATTGCACAAGACTTTATAACACCACCGTTGTGTTCAATACTCAATTCAACTCTACCTGAAGCAACCTTAAATTCCTGCCCCGTGTCGAACCACTTGTCCATATAACCACAAATTGGTAAGCCAATATCTCTTGCATTAGTGTTATGCCCTGAATATATATGACAGTCCTTTTGTCGTTTTGCAGTCAATAACAGTGAATTATGCTGTCCAATAGCAACCCAATTGCATTTGTTTATGTCAAAATCATAAGGAAGCCACAATATCTTTTGAGTCGCCCCAACACTTGGATATGCTATTCCAGCAAATCTCCCAATAGCATTTGACATGGCAGATCCTTGATTACTAAAAAGAATCTGAAAACCTATTTTATCCCCTAGAAGAGAATTTTCAAAATGTCGAGCTACATTGCTTTGTCCATTTCCCTCTTCCTTATGTTTAGATACCAAGGGTGGAGTTACATGTTGATTGTAACTAATAGAAACCACTAAGGAAGTAATGGGAACAAGGTACAAAGAAATACCGGTACCATTGTCGAATGCTGCAGCAGTCACCTCGGTTTGCAAGGTCTCACGGCTAGACTGGAGTAAGTTATCATTCTCACAAAACTTGTCATTGATCACCTTGTCAATGGTCGTGGTTGAATTTTCTTCATCAGCGACACAAATCGGAGGATCAGGAATGCCTGAGCTAGTTGTTGTAATAGAAGAGTTGTGATCCACTGATTGTCCAGTTTCAAAAGTTGATAACGACTCAGATTTGTTTATGTGAGAGCTTCCATCAAACACTTGGACCTCCTCTGATTTTGTAAAGTTTAAAGCTGATGTTGTTGCATCAGTAAGGACTTCAACATCTGATTGTTCAGTGTCAAACACCTTGGAACAACAACTATGTGACATTTCTCTCAACAGTATTCGCATAACCCCAAATCACGGACCATTGTCCCTTATATGTAACCATTCTTACGCCTGTTACTCAACCTGGATCCCAAATTAACCTGGCTCTAGGGGTGTACATAAGCCGGGTTGGTTCGGATTTTACAATTATCAAACCAAATCAATTGTGTCGGGTTATTAAATCTAAAGACCAAACCAAACCAATAAAACTTGAGTTTTTTACTCTCGGTTTTTCTCAGGTTTTCTCGGGTTATTCGGGTTTTTTCCCGGTAAAATCTTCGTAGAACAAAACATATAAATTATGCTCAAAGTATTTCTTTAGTCCTAGTAAGATACACCTATATAAAGTATTTTTCAAGAAAATAATACAAAATATGAGATATGTCATGGCATTATCCTAAAATATTCAACAATAGAGACAATAAAATTATGTAATATAAATGTTGTTAGTTAAAAAGCCATATTAAAAATAAACATAATTTAAAAGTACTAAGTCATGCTAAAATAAGTAGACTAACAAGGGAATATTAATTACATGACTAAACACTAAAGAAAAAATAAAAATAGGTTATGCATTTTTATCTAAATTATTGCAAAACAAAAAATAAATATTCAATACATTCCCGTTCGTAGTATTGAATTGAATGTCTTTTGTTAGCATTAGTATTGATTTGATTTTGGTTTGGGTTTTTGTTAGCACTATTTAATTTATTAATGTTAATGGCTATAAAACTTATTGGAACATTCAAAAGTTCTAAGTCCAACCTTGAAATAATACCTTAAAAGATAAAATTATGAAATTTTTTAAGAAATATTTATAAATTACATCACAATAAGTATATTTATATATTAAATATATCTAAAATTTATATATATCTAATGTTAGGTTGGTTTGGTTTCGGTATGATTTTCTTTAGTTAAAACCAAACCAAACCAATTATGATTCTATATATATATATATAATGTCGGGTTGGTTTGGTTTCGGTTTGACTTTCTTTAGTTATAACCAAACCAAACCAATTATGGTCGGGTTTTTTTTCTCGGTTTGACTCAGATTATCGGGTTGGTGCGGTTTGTCGGTTTCCTTTGTACATCCCTACCTGGCCCTACTGCTTGTACTCGGCCCAATAGTTCTTTTCAGCCCAATAGCTACTTGGGCTAGTGTCGGTTCATAACATTTTATCCCAAAATTATCTTTACTTATCCGTCATACCAAACGACCCCTTAATGAAATGCTAATTCCTCTTATTTTCGTGCGTATTTATGTCATTCGACAGAATCCAAGCTTGGGTATTTTTGATCAGGTAAATTTTTTTTTTTCTTTCATAAAACCTCTAAGACACAAAGGATTAAAAGATTTATATACACATATATTACCTTAAGTTTTAGTTATTTTATTTATTTTACATTTAATATTTAATATTTTGAAGTATCTTTTGTTTTGTTAAAGATTTATATATCAGTAGAAAATATAGACATTATTTTGTGCTAGAAAATCTAATAATTTATGATATCAAAAATGAAATGAAGTTAAATAGAGTAACATGAATGGTGAATATTCACACTATTAAAATTTCAGCTTACTTACAATCATGATAGTTGATATTATAGTAAAAGCCCATGTTAAGTATTTTACTATAAATTTTCAACTTACCTTATCTTATGTCGTTCTCCAAGGAAAATATGCTTAGCTAAATTTGGTGTAAATATTTGATGAGGATAAGTTTTCACCCATTTGCAATCGGTGCAAATGAGGACAAAAACCCTCTAATTACATGTCAATCATAACTAATTGACTCTTTTAACTTTATATTTTACAATTTCTTTATTGCAGTAAGATAATATATGCTCCCAAGTTCTTTGAACTTGAACAAATATAGATAAAGAATTAACTTGGTACAAGATAAGTTAGTACTTATCCACACTCTTAATTAGTACTCGAGGACACGCGTTCAAGCAGTAAATATGTATATCCTGTTGACACTAAAATGATTTACTTGTATTCAGTATTACAGTATATAATATTCCTTTGTGCTTTTACACAAACCTTTTAGCAGATCATAAATAAGCAATAGATATTTTTACTTTACATTAATACTTAATCAATAAAAATATAATTGAGCACAATAATTGAATGTGAATAAATATTTTTTATTTATAGTCGACCAATTATGACCCCGAATCAGTCCTTTAAAAAAAGGTAGACATTTATCCTTTGTACTAAGAATCTTAATTTTTTTCCATGCATTTACTTTTGGATTATTCATGCTTTTACATTAGCGGCTTGTATTTACTCCGATATTAATGGAGCCTCAGCATGAAATGTATGAATTCCACGTGTCAAAATATATTCTTCAAAACGTCAAACTTACCCCTCAATTTTTACTACCCTCTTATCTGTTATATTTATGGTTAAAAGCTCCATTAGGGTACCGGCAAATACAAATGATTAGTTAACATCAAGTAGGGGTGGGCATCGGTCGGTTCGGTTCGGTTTTGAACATTATCGGTTTTGCCTATCGGTTATCGGTTTACAAATATCATAACCCGATAACCAAACCGATAAGATATTGGTTATCGGTTATCGGTTAATCGGTTATATATCGTTATCGGTTCGGTTATCGGTTTACCCGATAACATAAAACAACTAAAAAAATTTGCAATATATAAAACAAAGAAATCAAACTGCCAGAAAGTGTAAACTGCCAACTTTTGTTGATTCTTAACAAAAGCACGCTCCCACTTCTGTGCAGTATCTACTGATGTCTGGCGGAGAACTGGTGGTGAGTCTTGCGTCTTGACTCTTGGGGGCTACGACGGAAACAAGAATGAGAACTGAGAGACAAACGACTGAAGACTAAAGATTGAAGAGGGAATTAGGAAAATAAATAACCCTAGTATATACTTAAGGGTAAATTAGTAAATTATATCATTCTTATTGGGTTATCGGTTTTTACCCAATAACAAAAATGCAAATCGAGCCCGAACCGATAACCCAATAAAAAAAAATTTAACCCGTTACTGAACCGTTAACTCAATAACCCAATACCGATAACCCAATAAAAAATTAACGGTTCGGGTTATCGGTTTTACCCGATATATGCCCACCCCTAACATCAAGGGTATGAATAACTCCCAAAATATAAAGAAGGATAAAAAGTAAAATATTTTGTAAAAAAATATTTTATACGGTACAACATTATCTTTTATGATTTTTCTTAAAAAATAAATGGATTAAAAGTCATATGAATTGATTTCTTTATTTTTACATTTTGGTCTATGAGAAATGAGCACACCATTAATCTCGATTCATATTAGCTCTTCCCTCTAAGCGCGGCCATCCAGTGGCGTTAAGGGTATCAATTGAGACTCTTTCGCTGAAAAATTACATTATATTGCTAGGTTAAAGAGTTAATCTTAATATATATATTGTTTATTTATTTATTTCTTCTATGTATTTATTTTTTGACATTCTATAATAAAATTCAGGCTCTGCCACTGAGTCCATCTTGACTCTAACACTTGTCCCGATATAACCACTAGACAAACAAAACTAAATTTAATCCTAACTATCAAATTAGTTTACATATATTTTTTACAATTATTTGAAGTATGCTTCTAAAATATTAAAGTATATCCTTGATCAATTAGAAAATCCAAATATCCTGTAAACAAAAAACATATTTTAGACAAATCTCAAAGATTAGGGACCCATTTGAACATTTTCCTTATGAGATTTTTGCAAGTAGAAACACGGTTGGGAAACGGTGAGGATTTCGGTGTTATCCAGTGCAGGCTTTTTCCAGTTTACCTCAACAGAACCCGACAAATGTTTCTCCCCCCACCGGCACACACACACACACACATCTTCCTACCCCCTTCTCAAATTCTTCCATTTGGGTCTCTCTCTTTCTCTCTCTACATTCACATAAACCCTCTCTCTCTCTTGACTCTTATCTTTTTTCTTGTATTCGTATACATGACGAATTCTTAAGAAAGATAACGACTTAGTTAGTAAAAATAAAAAGATAAGATGAGGATGTTAATGGCCATTGATTCATCTCTATATGGTTTCTTGGTTATTGCAGCTTACCCCAAAAGGTATTCTTCCAAAATTACTTCAGATTTAGTCCTTTTCTTAGGCCTTGGCTTCATTGATTGGTAATTTTTCATCTACCCCACCTCCACTTTTACTTATACATCCACTATATTTACACTTATATTAAAAAAACAAAAGATTTTTATACTAAAGATTTAATTTTTGTATGTCTTTCTAAAGCTTATGCACTTTGTTGATTCTTGGATTTGGGTTGAATATAAATAGGGATTTCTTGATTTCTGCATCTTTTTTTCTATTGCAGTTAGTAATCTGTTCTTAGCAGCTCATTCTTTTGTTGCATAATAATTAGGGCTTTGTGATTCTTGTTTTGCTCTACAAAATTCTATATTTATTTTCACTTGACCTGGGCTTATAGTATTTGCTGATATTTGCATAATAATTAGGGGTTTGATATAGGTTTGATGTTATAGGGTTAGCATCTTTGATGTCTTTGTAAAGATTAGTCTCTTGTCAAATTGTTCTTTGGTAGAATTTTGTGAGATAGTAAAATTTGTCAAAAAAAAGAAGAAAAAAAAAAGAGAAAAGGGAATTGTGAGATAGTAAATACTTGTTGTTACTGTATTTTCAATGGAGAATCATCACCCTTCGACCCGTTTGTCCATGGATTCAAGTGCTTCTTCTTCACATGATGAATTAGACCTCGAGATGAATCGCCAAGTAGTCATAACTTGTCCACCTGATATTAATTTACCTTTATCAGCTGAGCGTAGCCCTCCTCCACAGCCATGGAACTCGGAACACTGTGATATTCTTGATGTTGGGCTTGGGACCCAAGTGTATGAGACTGAAAGTTCTCTTAGTGCATCTAAGATCGGAAGGAAATGTGCGAAACGCTTAGATAGTATTTGGGGTGCTTGGGTTTTCTTTAGCTTTTATTTTAGGCCCGTGTTAAATGAGAAATCCAAGGCAAAGATGGTACGAGATAGTAATGGATATTCGGGGTTTGATAAGTCTGATCTCCAGCTTGACGTATTCATGGTTCAACATGATATGGAAAATTTGTATATGTGGATTTTCAAGGAAAGGCCCGAGAATGCATTGGGTAAGATGCAGCTCCGGAGTTACATGAACGGGCATTCTCGTCAAGGAGAGCGTCCATTTCCCTTTAGTGTTGACAAGGGTTTCGTCCGATCTCATAGAATGCAGAGGAAGCACTACAGGGGACTATCAAATCCTCAGTGTATTCACGGGATTGAGGTCGTTCCATCTCCCAATCTCGTGGTTCTTGACGAAGAGGAGCGGAAAAGATGGATGGAACTCACGGGTAGGGAACTCAACTTCACTATCCCACACGAAGCAAGCGATTACAGTTCATGGAGAAACCTCCCCAACACTGAATTCGAGCTCGAGAGACCACTCCCACCAATTAAGAGTAATTCGCATTCCAACCCGAAGAAACTAGCTAATGGGTCAGGGCTTAATTTGTTAACTCAGCCGTCCAATCACAGCAATGGGGACGCGATGGATCTACTACCTGCCAATGGCAAAAGGAAAAAGGATTTCTTCCCTCACGGAAATGAAGATGAGTGTTATCTGCAAGTAAATCCTCCTTCCTATCAAACTCCGGATTTGGAAATACACCCAACTGAACCGCATTGGTTACATGAATTTAGCGGGGTTATGAGGGACGCCTACGGGCCCGTTACGGCTGCTAAAAGCATATATGAAGATGAGCAAGGTTACTTAATTGTTATCAGTTTGCCATTTGTGGATCTTCAAAGGGTGAAAGTTTCCTGGCGGAACACGCTGACACATGGGATAATAAAGGTATCTTGTTTGAGCACATCTCGGATGCCATTCATCAACAGACAGAACAGAACTTTCAAGCTCGATGATTCATCCTCAGAACACTGCCCTCCAGGGGAGTTTGTCAGAGAAATTCCTCTCTCAACAAGAATTCCTGAAGATGCTAAAATTGAAGCATATTACGACGAATCAGGAACAGTGCTCGAGATGTTGGTGCCAAAACTCTGTGAAGGGCCTGAAGAACATGAAGTTCGCGTTTGCCTCCGTCCTCACCTTGGGGGAAATGACCTCATGTTGACCTAAAGAAAGTAAGTAGAAACGCAATCGCGATTGTTAGGAAGGGTGCTTCATTATGCACCAACTTAGTTTCTTATGATGTGGTTTATGAAACTGTATGATCTATATTCGTTTTCCACGTACTAAACGTTGTTGCGTTGTTAGTAGGTTTCTCAGCCTAGCTTTAGCTTCTGTTGCAACAGTATTTTACTATATGAAATTTGATACCCTTACTTAGTTTAGTCAATTGATATTTTGTCATCCATTAATTTCATACCTCTTATTGGAATTGCTTGCAATGCTAGTTACACGTTTGTTTGTTTTCAGATCTGAAGATTGAATGTTTAAGTAGACATTATGCTGTGTTACACAGTGGTTTGTCATATTGGTATTCAAGAATTTGTTTCAAATATATGAGGAGAGATACCCACGTATCCAGTGTTGTCAAAGACAAAAAACTGAAAAACTCTACTAAGTGCTCTAGGTCAATTGGGGCTTTAAGTGCAAAGTGAATGTGGGATTTAATTAAAAAAGGCGCAATGCGAGATAAAAAATAAAAATATATACGTAATTCAATAGAAAAGTAACAGCCAATTTGGAAATAAACAACTCGCAATCATTCATATTGTTTTCCTTAACAACTAATATACTTATTTGCCGATTGTACTGTAGTCTAGCATTACTTCATTTGAGATAGAATTCATGGGCAGTAAGGGGCACGTCTTGGTGGCTTGCCTACACTGAAGCGCAGCTCAAGTGAGGCAAAGCGCCTTCTCTGAGTTTCAGGGCTTAAGCACGCCTTAAATGAACCTTTGACAATACTGAACTATCTTTAGATACACAGAGTTTTTAAGTTAATAATAATTTATATATTAAATAAATTTTTTAAGATAAAACAAAATCTAAATTAAAATTTATTGGGTTCGGACGAATCTATATCTTAAACTCTAGCTCCGCCCCTAATTATGCGGTTGGCAGTAGGGGTGTTCATGGTTCGGTTTGGATCGGTTTTTCAGTAAAAAGAAACCAAACCAAGTAAGTTAGTTTTTCAAATATTAGAACCAAACCAAACTAATTAAATCGGTTTTTTCTCGATTTGGTCTATGTCGGATTTTGTTGGTTTTCGGTTTTTTCGGTTATTTGTCAGTTTTTTCTTGAATATAAGACATACACTACCAAACATATATTCCGGCGACCACATTTTCAACGTAACACTGTCAAATCAATTGCCCTTTGAGAAATCTATTATTTACCAAGATATATTGGTGATAATTGAATCAAATAGTGATGAATAATTTAAGGACTCAATTAAAAATATACTATTTTTAAAACAAAATGGATTCTTACACTTAACAAAAGAAACTACCAATCAAACTAGAATGTAAAGATAAAGAACTATACTAAAAGTGTAAACTATTAATATATTACCATAAAATTTTTGAAACTTTGTATAAAAATATAAATATATATAGTTGTAATAATAAATTTGAAATAGCTACTCCTATAGTCGGTTTGGTTCAGTTTTATTTTCGGTTTTTTCTGATTAAAACCAAAACCAAACCAAATTTGATCGGTTTTTAAAATTCAAAATCAAAATCAAACCAAAAGATATCGATTTTTTTGATCGGTTTGATTTGATTTTCGATTTTTCGGATTTTTATGAACATCCCTAGTTGGCAGCATCAACTTCCAAACGGTGTGGTCAAGTGTGGCAACTGCTATATACTGACTTTGTTGGTTCCCTTTTGAGCTTTTCAAACAGGAATGAAGTGTTTTTCCTTTGAAGTATTCTGGTTTCTTAAATAATTGTAGAAACTTTTGTATAGTCAAAAAAGGACTTGGGTACACCGTACGTGCTAATTTTCTTGAGAGAGTGGGATAACGACGTTTAAATCCGATACGCGTTTATTAAATAACGTCAAGTATATAAGACAGACATAGGCATTTAGCCGTAAATTGACCTTTCAGATAAGCAATAGTCCAATTATCATAGTTGACCTTCCTTATCTCAATTTAAGGAGTAAATACTCCACTAATAAAGAGATTACATAACGCTCCAATATACATATGGGAACTTATAGGCGACTAGAATTAATAAATTAGACAACTCCTATCAACAAAACAAAAAGGGAGATACTGAGGCAGTGGTGTAAAATGGACATGTTGGGCTGATTTTGGGCAAGTTAAATTGGATTGAGTAAATAAATGGGCGGGTTAATGACTGTCCCAAAAGTTACTTGGTTAAAATAGCATGGTCTAGCCAATTTTCAGACTAGTCATTCAAAAATAACCAGCGTTTACCAAGTCATTGAAAAATAGCCACTACTTTGCTGCAACAGAGACCGGTCCAGCATAATATACTGGAGTTCGGTGCACATGTGTATGAACTTCCAGCATATTTTTCTCCGCATCTTCTTCTGCTTATGTGACTTTTCAGGAGGTTTTTTGTCACGACCCAAACCGAAGGGCCGCGACAGGCACCCGGTGCCTTACTCAACCGAGTACCAACGTAACATATCTTTCTTATCATGTTATCATGAGTAAATGAGCTAGAAAACTCGTCCTGAGATAACAAGAATAAAACATAAGGGAATAGTCAACATATGAAGACCCAACATGATATACAAACTAATATATGTGACATACGGGCCTATAAGGCCGACATGACCATTAGTAAACTCGAAACATAGGTCGACAAGGCCATACAATTATCCATACACCTGACATATGTCTACAAGCCTCTAAGAGTACATAAAATCATAAAGGTCGGGACAGGGCCCCGCCATATCAATCAATACATATCCAAAGCATACTGACCAAATAGGCAACTCCGGAGCAAGTGGAGTGCACCAACACCTTCGCTTAGCTGATAGCCTACTAGGAGGACTGTCAACCTATCAATCGGGACCTGCAGGCATGAAATGCAGCGTCCCCAGGCAAAAGGGACGTCAGTACGAATAAAGTACCGAGTATGTTAGGCAGGAAAGCATAAACAAGAACAGTAATGTAAAGAGAGAGATATAGGAGATACAACCTGTAACATCAGAGTGCCTCTGGGGGTTACTGATATGAAATGCATAATACATATATATACATAAACTTTTTAAAACATTCGCCTCTATGGGCATCATCATCATCATATCGTACCTGGCCTCAAAGAGGACTCGGTAAAAGCGTACCCGACCATCATAAGGTTCGGTAGAATCGTACCCGGCCACGTGGAGCTCGGTAAACCCAACTGATCAGTGGTTGCACAATAGGTGCCGTACCCGGCCGACTATAGCGCGGCTCGGTAGAGTAAAATAGATACTATATATAATGCATGCTAGACTCATGGAATCATCTTCTAAACCTTTTGGAGTGACTTAAGAACATTATGGACATCCCTACCATCAATATGAACCTTAGTAGGATTTAAGGATCATACACACTTGTTTAGAATAATTTTATAAGGAAAGAACAACATGGACAACCTTAGTTGCTAGGAGTAGAGTCATTATGAAATAGCGTATCGTTTATGTTCATTTCATTTTAGACCATGCCAAAAGAAAGAAGAAAGTGTCTTAACATACCTTAAACCCGTTGAGTCCTTAATCCCTTCCAAGCAACTCTTCAAACAAGTCAACTCAATCTATCATAGTATAAGGAGATTCAAAATTAGTGCTGAGCAAAGGCTAAGTCTATAACTTAAGCTAGTAGCTCGTTTACGTAAATTTGGGCAGCATCTCCATTGTAACAAGGGCCTCCTCCAATACCATATACCAACAACAATGACCAGAGCAATCCATCAATACATAATTATCAATATCAAGACACCATATAACCACAACAAGTCACAACTACATTACGACGAGCGGCAAACTCCGATTGGAATCCGTATACCCCTTATCATTCCTTATAGACTTCTTACTTCAACATAAAAGTATCATTAACTTGATAATGAAGTCATTAATCAATGATTCCAGCCTTATACCATATATTTATAACAACGAAAATAATCCACAACTTCAACTATCTCCAACTAGCAACTTTATTCACTAGTTCAGGTCTAGCCCATCCATTTAACTTAATCAATATCAAGATAACCTTAGGCACAAGCAAGAACACAATATACATACCTCCTACAGTAACTTCAAGTCAAAATCCAAGTTATATTCATTTTACAACAACCCTTAATAGCAATACAACACCATAGAAGTGACTTAAGCTAGTCCAAGTATTATCTTATAGTTTATCATCCTAACAACTTAACCAACATACAAGCAAGCTTAAGAACAACTAGTAGGTTGTTATACTCACCTTAGACAGCAGCAACAACTTGGAATTTCATCCAAATACAACCCACAACAATCCTCAATGACAACACAACCTCAAAGAGGTGTTGTTCTTCACTAGAACTAAGTTTTGATGTTGAAATATGGTGTAATCACTTTGGAATCACTTCAAACCCTTGTGATATATGTTTGGGAGGGTTAGGAGAAGTTTGGAGACGAACTTTAGTTGAAAAATGAGCAAAAATAGGCGTCCAAATCGTTTATAAATTGAAGTAGGTCAACCACTGCCTAAGTGGGTCCCATTGGGAGCTGCTTGCGCGGTCTCGCGAAAATGCGAATATCTCTCTACTCCGATGTCGTATTGACAAATGGTTTAATGCGTTAGAAACTAGACTCATAGACCTTCAAGTAGGTAGAACACCCCATTATTCCAAGTATATTTGGAGAAATTCTCAGACACATTTGACCTAAATTTCAGCAAATTTATGAATGTAACTTGTGATGACCTTTGCCAACTCTTGTTCCACAACTTGCTTGCCTTCAAAATGTAGAAAATGAATATCATACGACTAAAATAACTCATAGAATAACCTCCTTATCATGTTAATAACCCTATTCTCACCCCAAAGTATATGTTATAATATTCGAAACTTGTCAACTTTCGACGAAACTTATTTTCTTCAATTGGTTTAGCTTTTAAGATTTCCAACCCTCTTGGTAATCGTTATTCATGATCTTAAATATTTGTAACCTCCAAGGTAACATTATTAACTTACTTTATTTGCTTCCAAATAGAATCTCATTTCCGAGCTTACATCAATGACTTACGATGTACTCTCACGTATGAAAACTTGGGGTGTAACAATTATGCTAGACCGGTATATTATACTGGAACTCTAGTATATTATGCTGGAGTATTTTTTCGGATTTTGAACAGTGTTTTCGTTCAGATTTATCTTTACATAAAAAGCGGCTAAATTTCAATCACTTTTGGAACTGTGGCTATTTTTGAATGACCACTTGTAAATCTGACTATTTTTAAATTTCTCCCAGTTACTTGGCGTAAGATGGGTTGGATCAAGATGAGCTAAATTTGGATCATCGCCCAACCCGCCTAACTCTTATCAAGCTTTAATTAATGTGTGCTATTTTCTTATGAATTGTTTAATTATCAAATAAGATTTTTTTTGTTATCATCATATATTTTAAAGATATTTTTGTAAAGTTACTCATGGATTAATTTGGGCTAAAAATTAACCCAACTTTAAATAGGTCGGGATGAGTTGAGTCAAGATAGGCTAAGTTCAACAAATGGCTGGGTCAATAACAGCCCCAACCTTAAGCGGATTAGATGGGTCAAATAAATTTGGACTCAAATTGTCACCTCTATATTAATGGTTCGTTTGGTATTGAAGGAATCACATAGCT
Organism: Nicotiana tabacum; assembly: GCF_000715075.1. Lineage (NCBI taxonomy): Eukaryota > Viridiplantae > Streptophyta > Magnoliopsida > Solanales > Solanaceae > Nicotiana > Nicotiana tabacum. Next base: position 23,503,940 of record NC_134089.1, on the reverse strand, counting down.
TAGAAGGGCCAAGCTTAGCAAAATCAAAAGCGATTTTTACATACATATACACTATTGGAAACTTTATTACCCTAGTTATAAAGGAAACTCTGGCGAAATTCTCGGAAATTTAAGGAGTTAGCCAAATTTGGGGGTGATGATATAATTCATAATGTGAAAAAGCAGAAGTTACATAAGGATGGCTAATGGATGAAACTTGATCCTCATTCGAGGACGAATGATCTTAAGCGGGGGAGAATGTAAAGCCCCAGAAAAAAATTGCTTAGTAATTTAAGATTTCGTGGTGCCAAGGTAGGCCAAATATTTTATCTTGCGTGCAAATGAGGATTAAGGATATTATGGATATCAATTGGATATGTTAAGAAGTGTATAAGTCATATTAGAGGTGAATTGGGGTCTAAGGAGAGGCCTAAGTCTAAGCCAAGTTAGAAAATTTTCATATTAGACGAAATCAGTAAATGAGTGCGCACAAGACCTCACTTTGAACGATCATATATCCAGTTCTATAAGGAGTTGTGTGATTCATAACCTATCAAATTAAATCCCTTTGAGTCTAGTTTCCAACGCAACAAACCTCTCGTCATTTGGATGTGTATACGGAAAGTTATGACCATTTTACTGGGCGGGTGTCTTTAGCGCGAAGTCGCGCATTATGTTGAGTATTCTGCCTCCCGCGCGCGAACAATAGCGCGAGCTCGCGCGCCTGGAAGGTTTTTAAATATCCTAAAGACCGGAAATAAGAGAATTTGAGTCATTTCTCAAGCTTAGGGCTTCCTCTACACCCCCAACTCGACCAAGGCATCCAATTGCACACCTAAGGTGAGTTTTTAAGTGTGTTTTCATGGTGATTTCACTTCTCAATCACTAGTTACAATATGATTTTGATTGGGTTTCATAGGGTTTCTTCAAAATCTCAAGAACACCCCAAATTTGTCTTTCAAGATTTGGTCTACAAGAGGTAATCCTACACTTTAGACTTACATATATGGAGTTATTATGGAAATATGAGTATGGGTTAAGTATTGTAACTCATGGGATGGGGATTGGAAGTCATAGGTTCCTAACCTAGGTTGTGTTGGTATTGTAGAGATTGTGAGGTGGGTTATTTGGGTATGATTCTTGGGGTAATAGTATTATGTATACATGCATGTACAAATTAGGTTTGTGGGAAGATTGATGAATATAAATAAGTAAAGATTGGGTTGGGAAAAGAAGAAAATCTTGTAAAAGGAATTTAAAATCAAGATGCTCAACGAGTGTTTGATAAAATGCTCAAATGAGCTGAAACCATGAATACCTTCCTAATTTGTGTTAACTTCTAGCAATGATATGGGTAGAATTGAAATGATGTTCGAACAGATGATGAAGAAGAATGCGGACTCGGATGCGCAGTTGGCTTCCCACAATACCTCTATTAGAAACTTGGAGGTGCAGTTAGGCCAAATCTCACAGTCTTTAAATACTCGCCCTAAGGTGCTCTACTAAGTGATACGATAGTGAACCTGAAAGGTGGGAACAATCATGTTATGGCGGTTACAACAAGAAGTGGGAGAGGCGGTGATGTGAATGCCTCCAAACAAAAGCAAATTATGGATGATGATGTTGAGTTGCAAGAAGATGAAGTGCCTTTGGTGGTTGAAAATGTGATTGATGAGAATGTAAACGAAGAAGTGAGGATTGATATTCAAGATATCGAGGTGGAAACTCAAAATGATGTGAACCTGTCTAGGGAACACATAATAGACATGCCGGATCCGGTTGTGCCTAAAGCCAAGGCTCCTTTGCCAAGGCCATCTCCACCTTATCCTCAAAGGCTTGCGAAGCAGAAAAATGAGAATTAGTTCAAAAATTTCATTGACCTGATGAAGAGCTTATCCATCAATGTGCCTTTGGTGGAGGATCTTGAACAAATGCCGGGCTATGCAAAACTCATGAAAGACTTGGTCATAAAAGAAGCGTTCTATGGATTGTGAAACTATAAAGATGACTCGCCAAGTTAGTGCTATAGTGCATTCAATGGCCCCGAAGCTTGAAGATCCCGGTACTTTCACCATTCCTTGCACCATTGGGAGTGCGGATTTTGCTAAAGCTCTATGTGATTTGGGGGCTAGTATCAATTTGATGTCCTATTCCGTTTTCAAGACTTTGGGCATTGGGCAGCCGAGGCCGACTTCCATGAGATTACAAATGGTAGATAGAATGATGAAGAGACCATTAGTTATTATTGATGATGTGATTATCCGGGGGGACAAATTTATCTTGCTAGCTGACTCTGTGATCTTGGATTGTGAGGTAGATTATGAAGTTCCTATCATTTTGGGAAGACCTTTCCTAGCTACGGGGAAGGCATTGGTTGATGTGGAAGCAGGGAACTCACCTTTCAGGTGGGTGATGAAAAGGTGGTCTTTCATGTGTGCAAATCAATGAAGCAGCCCAACAGTACCGAGGTGTGTTCTTTTGTTGACCTCGTCACAGCAGTGATAATTGATGACACCAATATAATGATCAATGTGGAGGACCCATTGGAGGCCGTACTATTGAATCTTGTTGTCAATGAGGATGCAAGCCGGGTGGAGTGCGTGAATGTTTTACATGGAATGTGCTCTTATTCTTATGAGCCTAGGAAATTATCTTTGGACCTCGAGAATAGAAAGACCCCACCAACAAAACCTTCAATTGAGGAGCCTCCGGTGTTGGAGTTGAAACCACTGCCTCTACACCACAGGTATGAGTTCTTAGGCTCAAATTCTACTTTGCCAATTATTCTTTCTTCTTGTCTTACTAACCTGCAGGTTGATGCCGCATTGGCGATGCTTCAAAAGTGGAAAAAGGCAATTGGATGGACTTTAGATGATATTCAGGGGATAAGCCACGCATTCTATATGCACAAGATTATTCTGGAAGATGATGCAAAGCCTTCCTTGAAGCATCAAAAGAGGTTGAACGAGGCAATGCAAGAAGTTGTGAAAATGGAGGTGATCAAGTGGTTGGATGTCGGGGTTGTATACCCCATCTCTGATAGCTCTTGGACTTCACCGATGCAATGTGTAACGAAGAAGGGTGGCATGACCGTAGTTGCAAATTCACAAAATGAGTTGATTCCTACCAGAACCATCATTGGTTGGAGGGTATGCATGGATTACCGCAAGTTGAACAAAGTGACCCGCAAGGATCACTTTCCTTTGCCTTTTCTTGATCAGATGTTAGATCAACTTGCTGGGCGTGCCTTCTACTGTTTCTTGGATGTATATTCTGGGTACAACCAAATCTTGATTGCTCTGGAAGATCAGGAGAAGACCATATTCACTTGTCCATATGGCACTTTTGCCTTCTCTGGGATGCCTTTTGGGTTGTGTAATGCACTGACTATATTTCAGCGGTGTATGATAGCCATTTTAACCGATATGGTAGAAGACATTTTGGAGGTGTTCAGACGACTTTAGTAGTGTGGGGGATTCATTTGATGAGTGCTTGAAGAATGTTGATAGAGTTTTGACCAGTTATGAAGAAACCAATCTTGCCCTCAATTGGGAGAAATGCCATTTTATGGTGGAAGAAGGAATTTTTCTTGGTCATAAAATTTCGAAGCATGGCATTGAGGTGGATAAAGCAAAGATCGAAGTGATTTCAGGGCTCCCTCCCCCTACATCTGTCAAGGGAGTTCAAAGTTTTCTTGGGCATGCGGGATTCTACCGGAGATTTATCAAAGACTTTTCGAAGGTAGTGAATCCCTAGTGCAAGTTGCTGGAAAAAGATGCTAAGTTTGTGTTCGATGAAAAATGTATGCAAGCCTTTGAACTTCTCAAGCATAAGTTGACCACCACTCCCATCATTACCGCGCCTAATTGGAGCTTACCCTTTGAGCTCATGTGTGATGCGAGCGATGTTGCGGTTGGGGCGGTTTTGGGTCAAAGAGTGAACAAAATGTTTCATCCGGTGTACTATACGAGCAACACAATGAATGATGCTCAAATGAACTACACGGTGACCGAGAAAGAACTTTTGGCTATTGTGTTCGTAATAGAAAAATTCCGGTCGTATCTTATGGGTGCTAAGGTTATTATTCATACCGACCATGCCGCACTCTGGTACTTGATGACGAAGAAGGATTCCAAAGCTAGACTGATGTGATGGGTCTTGTTACTTCAAGAGTTTGATTTGGAGATTGTGGGCCGGAAGGGTAGTGAGAACCAAGTGGCGGACCACTTGTCCCGCTTGGAAGAGGAGGGGAGGCCTCGTGACGTCCTACAGATCAATGATTCATTTCCCGATGAACAACTCCTTTCGGTGTCGATGAATGATATGCCATGATTTGCCGATATTGCTAATTTCCTTGTGACTGGTATCATCCCGTGTGAGCTCTCTTCTAACCAAAGGAAGAAGCTCAAGCAGGATACTTTGGACTTCTATTGGGATGAGCCGTACTTGTTCAAGATTTGCACGGATGGTGTGATCCGAAGGTGTGTCCCGGAGGAAGAGCAATTGAGTATCTTGGAGGCTTGTCATTCCTCTCCCTATGGTATCCATCATGGCTGGGCGAGGACGGCTTCTAAAGTTCTTAGTTGTGGGTTTTATTGGCCCACTTTGTTCAAAGATACGAGTGATTTTGTGAAGAGATGTGACGAATGCCAAAGAGCGGGTGGAATTTCAAAGAAAGATGAGATGTCTCTCAATACCATCCTTGAGGTTGATATTTTTGATGTGTGGGGCATTGATTTCGTGGGCCCATTTGTTAGCTCTTGTGGGAATACTTACATTCTTGTGGCGGTGGACTATGTTTCAAAGTGGGTTGAAGCCGTGGCTTTGCCCAAAAATGAGGCCCTAAGTGTTGTTGCATTTCTCAAGAAAAGCATTTTTACAAGGTTTGGTACTCCGCGTGCAATCATAAGTGATGGTGGGTCTCATTTTTGCAATAGAGTTTTCGACACTTTGCTCTCAAAGTAGGGTGTCAATCATAAAGTTTCTACCCCCTATCATCCTCAAGCAAGTGGTCAAGTTGAAGTCTCCAACGGGGAAATCAAAAGCATATTGTCAAAAACGGTCAATGCAAAAAGGAACGATTGGTCAAAGAAGTTGGATGACGCTCTATGGGCTTATAGGACTGCTTACAAGACTCCGATTGGTATGTCTCCGTATCGGTTGGTGTTTGGGAAAGCTTTCCATCTACCTGTCAAATTAGAGCACAAGGCCATGTGGGCTTTGAGGAAGCTAAATCTTGAGTGGGATGTTGCAGCCAATCTTCGTGTGGAGCAGCTTAATGAACTTGATGAATTTCGATTCCATGCCTACTCTAGTTCGTCCTTATACAAGGACAAGATGAAGTACCTTCATGATAAATATGCTCGTGGAAGAGTTCAAATTAGGCTATTTGGTTCTCTTGTTCAACTCCTGGTTACGTCTGTTTTTGGGAAAGCTAAAGTCAAAATGGAGTGGACCGTTTGAAATGGTGTTGGTGACCCCTTTTAGTGCTCTTGATTTGAAAAACAAAAATGGAGAGGTCTTCAGAGTTAATGGGCACCAGGTCAAGCATTATCTTGGAAAAATTGATGACAGCCACGTGGTGACACTTCTTTATTTCAAATGATGTGATGGTAACCTGCGTCGTGCTGCGATGTTAAATCAGGCGGTCCTTGGGAGGCAACCCTTGTGCTTTTCTTCTTGTTTTTATTTGATTTTCATTGTAGTGTAGGATTGATTTTTGGGCTAACTGGTAGTGAGATGTTACAGGATTGTGTTGGTGCAGTGCAGGACATAGTGGAAAAAGTGTTCAGGCCTCTGAACTTTGCAATGCGGACGCACTACATTTAGTGCAGACTGCACTGGTGAAGGGTGAAATGTTGACATCTCTGAAGTTTGCCACTGTGGTCGTACTACATTTTGTGCGGTCCGTAGTGGACCACTGCGGCCGTATGACATTTCGTGCGGACCGCATTGTGTTGCCTCCTCAAACTTGGAAATTGTTGTGCAGTACGGACCGCATTCCATTTTGTGCGGTCCGCACTGGGGTAGGTAAGTTGGCCCCAGGACTTTTTCTATAAATAGTACCCGAGGCCCAACAGTTACACTTTTCGATCCTTTACTCTCAGAAATATTAAAAGCACTGTTCATCTTGCATGTTACTCGTAATTCATAGCTTAGACTTATTAATCTTCATCTCATCTCACATCTGGTAACTTAATGTCAATTTAATTGCTTTAAATTTTGTTATTTTCTTTTTCTTTTTTGTTTTACTTGGCCATTATTCTTTTCTTCCTTTATTTTATTTCATCGATTAAGTTAGGGTAGTTAATCTTTTGATTAAAGTAGACATTGGTAGTTAAAATCAATGGGCAATCACTTAGGGACATTACTTAGGTGCAAATTTGGGCTTAAAATCAAAAATACCTTGAACCCTAACTTAGTGCCACAGTTGGGCACTCAGTGCGGACCGCAGTCATTTCTATGCGGTCCGCAGTCCGCGGTGCCCTTGTGCGGTCCGCAGTAACATTTTGTGCGGACCGCATTGATGAAAGTCCTGAAAGCTGAACCTTGGGGAATGCGGCCGCACTACATTTTGTGTGGTCCGCATTGGTCCCTGTGCGGCCGCACTACATTTTGTGTGGTCTGCACTACTTGGATATAGAGAGTGGGTAGTCTGAACCCCACCTCTGTGCGGACCGCATGGCCTTTTTGTGCGGTTTGTATTGACCCCTGTGCGGTCGCACGCCATTTTGTGCGGTCCACACTGCATGACTTTTGATAACTGTCTGCAACTGTCTGCAATTTTTCCTTCCTATTCTGCACCTCTACTACTTCTATTGATACTAACAAGCTTATTGGATTGTGTTTGCAGACAATGGTGAAACAACGAGGTAAAGGTTCTAAACCACCAGGCAGAGGTGAATCCTCCCAGGGAGGGAAACAAAAAATGGTTAGACTTGTCACACCTCCTTTTTCACCCGCGCCACCCGCAAAAGGGACGCGGAAGGGAGTTTATTCCAATTAAAGGACAATTGAAACGGGATTTATTTTTTTATTTCAGAGTCGCCACTTGGGAGATTTATGGTGTCCCAATTCACCGGTTGAATCCCGAATCGAGGAAAAAAATGACTCTGTTTAACAGTCTGCGCACCAGAAATCCGGATAAGGAATTTTGTTAACCCGGGAGAAGGTGTTAGGCATTCCCGAATTCCGTGGTTCTAGCACGGTCGCTCAACTGTCATATTCGGCTTGATTATCTGATTTTTATACAAATATGAACTTATGTGCAAGTTTTAACTCTTTACCGCTTTTATTATTATATTTTTTTTTAAAAAAAATGTGAACATCGTTAAAACATGTCTTTGGATTACGTCACATGAAATGCACCCGAACCACGTCACAGTCAATGTACCCGTGGTCATCGACACACTTCGACTCCATTGAGATTTGGATTTGGGTCACATAAATGTGCACCCGAGTATAGGAAAATAACATTATTAAATATGCACCTAAAGACTAACGCGTTGTTATTATTTTTTGGTAGGGCCGTGAAATTTGCTAAACGGACCGTCCCGGAATCTAGGTACTTTTAAATAAATAATTATTGAGGGCCCCGCAATTTTTATATTTATTTTTGGCGAAGCACGCCTCCTTTATTTTATGGATATCTTAAAATGACTACATTTCTATTAAATTCGTCTCTAAAATAAAAGAGAAAAAATCCTAATTAATTACATGCTTAAAAAAACGTAATATATTAAATGCTAGGTTAAGACAAATGTTAACGGAAAGGAATATTACTAAAAATTGAAATTATAAATACAATACGGAATCGTTAAATAATATATTCAAAAGAAACTAATTATCTCATAGCCAAATTAAACTCACATTGTTAGATGACTTGAACCGTTGGAATTAATTATTTACAACTATTGGAAATTAGAATCAATCTTAATTACTAATGCGTATTTCGAAAATTTATTAAATTTAACATTAACTCGTCTTGTTTGAACTCAAATCATGTCATAATGCCTAATTCGCGAAATTAATTTAAATTCATGCTTTAACTAAATTTAGCTACATGTTTACGATTAACTTAATGTTGACAATATTAAAACCTTCATAGCTAGTGAACTTAATCAGTTTTGCCAAGCCGATTCACTAAAGACCAACTCATGTTATTTTCCTCTTATTCCAATTATTAAACAGTTTGACAGTAATGAGCATGCATAAATATATACTACCTAATATTCAAGTTAAATCAAAGTATTATTTAATACATCACTACAAGATGCCTGGTTATGCAAAGCGACAGAAATTTACAGAATAATAATACATAAAATAGCCTAAATACAATTAGTAAAAGAAACAAAGAAAAAGCTAAATTAAAACTTTAAAGTTCCATTCTTCATATGTATTCATACTTTCACATTTCAGCTTACAATATGCCAGAGTTACAATTGTGTACCTGGTATTGTCAATACAAGAAGAAGAAAGTCATCAAAGTAGTATGTAACACAGCAAGAGCAACAATAACCAGCAACAACCAACAAACGGAACACCCAGTGACAGATTTGAAAACCAAAATAAAAATCCAGCAATAACCAGTGAAGTAGTAGCAAATAACCAACCAAACTCAAGGAATAAACCACATGAAAATCCAGAAACACCAACAATAATCAACGGGCAAAAACAAAGTCAACCTTTTTTTTTAGATTGAAAGACCAGTTAATGTTCAACCCTTAATTCTCTCTTAATGTTCAGAAAATTCTTTCTTTTAAACTCTCTTCAAATTCGAATCCCCAAAAATCTTTTAATATTTTCGAATTTTTTCTCTCTATTTTCAGCTCATTCTCCTCCCTTAATTTTGTCCTAGTCTGCTCCATTTATGTCTCATAACAGACCCCTTAATCAAATAATAAAATCATCCACTTTCTCTTACCAAACCCACTACTACATAAAAAATGCAATTATTATTTATTTAATCAACTTTTCTTGAGCCCCGTAATCCTACTATGTCTTGTTCCTCATGATTGATTAAACAAATGCATTATTCTCCACCATTATGTCTTGTCCCCCACTATATTATTTTAATACCCTAGTGGACAGAGCACTCAAAATAAATAATTATTCAGATTTTCAATTCCAAAAATACTCCTCTGAAATTACTGAAATTACCATTTTACCCCTAAAAATACTGCAATTTACCATTCTACCCCATCAGGTATAACCAATTCACCTAATCAATTCTAACCAAAATACAGCAGCTATAACCAATTCCTAATCAAATTCAGTCAACAAATTCAAACTAAATGATGAACAACAAAGAAACAACTGGAATTATTTTGACTGAACAATATTTTTTAACAACAAACCTACTTTCAGATTCAACAAAAATAACAAACAAGTATATTCAAATCATTGAGCTCAAATTCAAATTAAACTTAAACAGAACAAATAAACGGATTCAAGTCACTAAACTCAATAATCAATTGATCTTCAAATTAAATCCAACAACATTACAACAAAGATGAATGATTCAAACTAAATCAAAAAATTAAAAAACCAAAACATAAGCTCACATTAAATCACTGGATTAAAAACGAACTTCAAACAAAAATGATCAAATTAAATCTAACAACATTACAACAAAGATGAATGATTCAAGCGATTAAACTAACACTCTTCTATATTAAAACTAAACCAAAACAAATGAATAAAAACAAAAATGAAGGAATAATCAAGAAATGATAAACAACGAACAAGAAAAGAATCAAACATATACTGATTTCAAATCCGAGAATATCAAACAAAATACGGACAAAAAAATGAAACTTAAACCAACTAGCCGGTTCGGAACAACGACGAATTCGAACGGAAACTGACAACTCGAACAAACAACCTCGACATACCGGATCTCGACGAACACGAAAACCCACCATCCCTTTAACCTTGACGAATTCAGACTGGACCTCGACGAGGTAGTCATGGCGAAAAAAAAGAAGACGAAGAAGAAACAACAGCAACAGCAGCCATGTTGCTGGTCGCAGACGGGGGGGAAGTTGATGGTTTTTTCCGGCGTGGCTGGGGTCGACTTGGGTGGTTCGTCGAATGGTGAAGCAACAGCAGCCTGGAATGGTTGAAGCAACAACAGCCATGGGAGGTGACTGGTGCTCGACGTGAAAGTGAGCTGGTCGACGGGGAGTTGGGCAGCAGTCGCAGCAATGGTTGTTTATGGTTGGTCGACGTTCATGGAACGAGGAAAAAGATGATGGTGGTTTGGGCAGTGGTGAGCGGAGGAGGAAGCTGAACGTTGAAGAAGAAGGAGCAGCAGCCATGTTGTTGGTTGTCTATGGCTACTGTGGTCGGTCGACGAGCGACGGGGAGAGGGTGCATGGACAGTGGTGAACGGAGAGGGGGGCTGTTTGGACGTGAGGATAGAGATGACGACGTGAAGGGGAAGAGGCAGCCATGGGAGGGGGGCGTTGGAGCTGGGGGGTTGGTTTGGAGGGGTGAACGAAGAAAATGAAGAGAGGGGGGGTGCATGGGTTCGACGGCTAGGAGAAAGAGAAGGGGTCTTTAGGGTTTTTTGAGTAACAAATGAAACAAAAATGAGAGAAAGAGTGAGGGCGGGCGTGTGGTTAGATGGGGTGGCGGTTGGGCTTGGGTCAAGGGGTTTTGGGTTGGGTAGAGGTATTTTGGGCCTAGGTTTAAAATTGAAGAAGAGGCTCAATTCCGATTTTCTTTATATTTTGTTTTTCTTTTACTTTCTAATTAATAAAACTAAAATTCTAAATTAAGTTATAAACTAAATGTACTTATCAAAAATACTATTTAATTCCTAGCAACAATTATCATACACAATTAAACATTAATTAAAATAAAATTGCACAATTTGACATTGAATGCTAAAAATGCAAACGATGCATATTTTTGTAATTTTTTGTTCTTGTAAAACAAACTCAATTGCTCCTAATTGTAGAATTAAATCCTAAATGCAAATGCGACATATTTTTGTTTTTTTTTATTAATTTTAACAAATAAACATGCATGGACAAATACAAATAATTATCAAAAATGCCACGAAAATTCTCAAAATTGCACACAAAGGAAAATTATTTTATTTTGAATTTTTGGGAGTAATTCGCATATAGGGCAAAATTACGTGCTTACTCACTCTCCAAGCCCGGCAAAACATAAAAAATGAGGAAGATGATTAAATCTGCTGATAGGGCCATTGACATGTCTGGGAGTGAGTACGAGCCCCCCCGGAAGATATCTTCAGACTCAATCCTAGAATACATCCCTGACTGGCCGGAGAGGCACAGACTAAGAGACACTCCTCCCACTTCCCCCGCTGCCCAAGCGTCAGTAAATGTGTTTTCTGGGCCGTCTGAGGGCTCAGCTGAAGGCGGTGGGGATGAATACTCCACCTCTCCCACAGCTTCATTATTCGGAGAGGGTGTAGTAGGAGATAATGAGGAAGTAGGAGGTGCAGAAGTAGTTGGAGAAGGGGGTGAACCTCAGGTTGGCGGGGTGGCTAGAACTAGGAAACCGGAGGCGTGGCAAGACCGGTTCGTAAGTGAAGTAGCATATCACAAATTCAGAGAATGGTGTCCGATGAGGAAATTAATCCCGGAGCGGAGTTTTGTTGATAGAGATCTACTGCCTCACAACCCCAATGTGAGGAGGCAGTTTAGGAAAAGAATTAACTAGGAGTACTTTTTGGGTGAATGTGTAGATTCCAATGAGCACTTGGTCAAGGAATTCTACACCAATGTTGCCCACATCAAAAACGGCTCAAAAGTGACCAAGGTGCGAAATCAGAAGGTGTTGTTTGATGGGAAAACAATAAATAACTACATTGGCTTTGATGAGGAGGATGAGTCACTATATATGGCGAAGATAGAATTGGGCAAGGAGGTCCGTCCCTGGTTGGCACAGTACCTGGCAATCCCGGGTACCACCCCCGATTGGTTGATTGCGGGCGTCAAGATTTTGAGACGTAGTTTGAATTTCGAGGCACGGGGTGGGAAACATTTGTATGTAGTAGGTTGGACCTCACGACCCATGACAACTCCCTCCCTCTTCACCAGGCAGTTTTGGTGGCTTCGATTATGGCAGGGTACCCAATCAATGTAGGAAATGTGATGTCGAGGATAATTACAATTGTGGGTGCTGAGAATGACAGAAACTTACCTTTCCCTAGCTTTTTAACTATGTACTTCCGGGACTTAAAAGTTGAAAAGAGGCCCTTCGACATCAAGGTCAAAGCAAAAGCCCCATTTTCTTGGTACAGTATGTAAGGGGATGATAACCCCAAGAGCAAGAACTTCAAGGGAACATCTACTGCTCCAACTAGCCAGTCTGAGGAGCCAGTTGTGGTAGTGGCCCCTGCTCAGCCTGCCTCCACCTCCACTGATATCCCTCCTAGCCCATTCAGCTCAGCAAACCCGGAGATACCATCTCCCGTGCCTATCCAGTGACTGCCCACCGACTGAGCCAGGCTCTCCTAAGTATCAACAACTGGATACAGACTGTGTCATCCAAGTTGTCTACCCTCACTACCACAGTAGAGGCTCAGTCGGGACCTCTACCTCCACAGGTTCCCCAGTCCATAGAGGATGCTCTTAAGGAGATTTTGGCCAACCAACAGAAAATCTTTGACACTCAGAAGGTGCTCACAAAGGCAGTTGATTCACACAGCAAGACTCTCAAGGAGCTTTCTAGGGAGCACAAGAAGCTGCGGAAGACACGGGCCTCCAAGGAGTCCGTAAAGGCGCTGAGGGTTGATGTTGACAGAATGAAGGCAGATCATCTGCCTTTGGACTTGTTGCTACAGGACCCAGTACCATTAGCTCATCCCCAGCCTGAGCAGTCCCAGAGGCCTCCCAAGAGGAAGAGGGTGATTCCCAGAGCGGACGATGCAGCCATCCAGTTGGCAGACCCATCGGAGGCGTCCTCTAGTCAGCCACAGGATGCACCTCAGGAGCTTGTCCAGGCCCAGGTCCCAGCAACACAGCAGCAGGCCACAAGGAACCAGTCTGAGGTTCCCGAGCACAGTGAGGACCCAGGGACCACTCAGGAGCCCATACAGACAGACAGGCCATAGGGAGTCCCTATATCCTTTTGTCCCTTTCTCTTTTTGGTGCTTTATTTAGTTTAGTTGGCATCGGGGACAATGCCAGCTTTCATTTGAGGGGGTAGGCCCTACTTTTATGGATTCATTCGGATGATTGTATATATATTTGATACTTTTTATGCTTTCTTTATCTTTTCATCTTTGGGTTGTATATAATTTTAACATTTTGTTACATTTATCGCACTTTTATTTTACTTTGGGTCTGTATATAAAGTTATGCTACATTGTACATATTCATCTCATCTATTATATATTCGACAAATTCCCTCTTGTATATATTCATTTTACTTTCCGCAAATTTTCGTTCTTAGCTTCTTATTTATGATTCGTAGCTTCTTGTTTTGAAAGTTTGCAATAAGCCTTTGGTTTTCTTAATGCCACGGTTCTTTCCAAAGGTGGAGTTTTGTGTGAACCGGGTTGCTCTTCCAAATGATGGATGGTGTGACAACCTTCTTAAGGGTTTAAGTCCGTTTTTCTTTTTTTGTTTTTAGTAGTTAGTAGTTAAGGGTACCTCAATCAAAGCTTCACTTGGGCCTAGCACATTTGCTTTTGATCTTATGGTCAAAAATAATTGTTGTGTTTAGGATAGTAAAAGTCGTGACCTTGAGACTCTTGTGTTGACCAATAATCATCAAGTGATTTTTCGGGACCATTGTGTGCTCAAATCTTATTAAGGTCGTTGTGGGGGCTCGACTCTGTATCTTTAGCAATCTCATAGCTTGTGTGGTGAGTAATTGCATTGCAAGTCCAAGTCCCGAGCCATTGGTCTAGAACTTTCCCTGAATGTTTGTTGAGGCAAAATCCTAAGTGAATTTTGACTTGAGACATGATTATAGGCTCTCCTTGGTCCAAATGATAGCTTGAACACTTCCATAACCTGCCAATGATAAGATCCCTAGTCAACCCTTTTGAGCCTTAGACCTTTTCCCTTCAAGACCCATAATACAAGCCTATACCCGTTCTAAAAGATTCCCTCTCTTGGAACTCGATCTTTCTTTTAGCACATGGCAAAATCATAAGTTTGGGAGGAGAGACGAGGATTGCAACAAAGTGGTAAAAGGGCACAAAAATGAAGAAAAGGAAAGGCAATGAAAAAGAAATAAAAGCAAAAAGACAAAAAGAATGTTCAATGTGAAAAAGAATAAAAAGGGACTCAAGAAAAGCAATAAATGAAAGGTGGGGAAAGTTGAAAAAGGGAGAAAAGGTTTGAAATGTATAAGAAAGAGTGACATTGTGTCTCTCTAACCCCTTAGAAAGAAGTGAAATGACTCAAGGAGTCAAGTGAAAGTGTGCCAAATGAAACAAAAGAAGTGCTTAAGGGAAGATGAAACCTTCTTAGACCAAACATTTCCTACCCTGGACCAAAAGCCTTCACAATGTCTCCACAAAAGCCCAATATGATCTTGAGTTGAATGAAGCTTACATTAGTGGTGACTCATATAAGGGGCAAGCATATGGTACTTAGAGCCGGATTTGTGACTTTTTCTTGAGAGAGATGAGTGAATTTTTATTAACCTCGTTCTGAGTGCCACTATTCTAAAGGTGAGGTTTGCTTAGGGAGAGTTGAGGATGTGTGAGTTTGGGTTCCACAATGACCAACGTAATAGAAAGAGTTCTTTGATGTGTTGAGTCAACTCTTGATGCTCTTGTGTCGCACTTAATCCATGGAGTTTCAAAGAGTAAAAGTTGTTAATGATTCATTTGTATTGAGGGCAATTGTTAGTCCCAATTGATGCTAGATAAGGTTACTTTAGGACAGCTGAAATTTTTTTGGATGTTCTCTTGAGGGGTGGGTCTTATTTTGTTTACTTGAGGACAAGCAAAAGCTTAAGTTTGGGGGAGTTGATAACTAGGGATTTTGATATATTTGATACTCTTTCTTGCTTAAGTTTTGATTAGAAATGTGTACAAAATAGTCTCAAAGGCTCACAAGTTGTGCTTGATTGCAGGTTTGATCAACAAAGTGAAAATAAGTCAAATATCAGCTCAAAAGGAGTGAAACTTGCACAAGTATCAAGACAAGACAAAGCTCAGGCAAATCAAGGCCAGTGCGGTCCGCACTGTAAGGTTCGGAGAGCATGACATTCAGGCACAAAGGTGTGTGGTCCGCACTAAGAGCAATGCGACCGCACTCGATTTAGTACGGTCCGCAGTGAGGAGGATCAGAGAGTTTCCAAATTCTGAGTTCAAGCCAATGCGGTCCGCGCTCCATTTTATGCGAACCGCATTAGAAGCCTCCGCGGCCGCAGTCCATTCTCTGCGGTCCGCAGTGCCCGAGTTCAGATAGTTAGATTTTCAAGCTCAGAGCCCTAGTGCGGCCGCACACAATTTTGTGTGGTCCGCACTGGCCCCGTAGGGGTATTTTTATCCAGAATTTTTAGCTTAGTATAAATAACTTCTTTTCTCATTTTTAGGGTATCAGATAGTTTTTAGACATAGCTGCGCTCGTGGGTTCAAATATTTTAGCCATTTTGGGCAATTTTATCTACATTTCATCATTGAATCTTATTGTTTATCTTAGTAATTAATTAATATGAGTTGTTCTTCATCTATTTCTTGCTTTTCTTCTTTAATTATGAGTAGTTATACCCATAAGCTGGGGTTGTGGTTCAACCCTAGTGTTGGTAGTTGATGGGTCTTGTATTTTAGGGCTAGATTGACTATGGGTGTTTGATATTTGGGCCAATTTCATGGTTAATTGCTGAATTAGTGGTTGCAAACACTAGTTTGTGTTTAGTTGACTTGAGCTCTTCTTGAGAAAGAGAGCCTAAATCTCCGAAATTGGTCCAACAAAGAATTGGGGCGTACTCAAGAGATTGATAGCCGCAATTAAAGGGTTAAACCTCGAGAGAGTAATACCCGACTTGAACCTTGATTGCTTGTGCAAATTTGCATATACAATTGGTCTTGAGAAAGTCAATTCGGGCAAAATCACTCGAATAACCGAGAGGTGTAGAGTGGGTAATATCGTGCAACGGTTATATCATACTCCCCAATTATGTCAATCGTTTCTTAGATTCAATTACCCGTCAATTGATCACCTAGGCGAAAGCCACTACCCTAGTGCATTTTAAACCATTTGAACAATCATCTTTAGTTTCACTCTTAGCTTAATCTAGTTTCATTTACCATTGTAGTTTGATATAAGTAGAAGTAAATTAAAAACCCCAAAAATGATTAGAAGTACAATTTGGAACTCATACGCAATCCTAAACTAGATAGATACTCGACTCCAAATTCTAGCTCTTTGTGGAAATCGATCCCGACCCTAAATCGGGTAAAAGCTCTTCGACCCTCTCTCGCTACTCAATAGTAGTGCAGGGTAGGCTTACGTACTCATGCTACACTTCTGCACTAAATGTGCAGGATCTGACAGGTTCATTTGATGGTCATTTGGGCGCGTAGGCGCAACTGCTGAGGGGACTTTATGGTGAGCTGCATTCCATGCTACGATTCGTAGCACACAAAGTCTGCATCTTATTTATTTACTTTATCCTGTCTATTTTATATCCTAGATGGATGTTGTATTATCAATGTACTCCTTAGTAAATGATCATGCACTTGTGACACTGAGTTTTAGGATGTTCTAGAATTGGTTTAAAGTTTGCTTTACATTGTCTCTTCTACCACGCAAAGCTAACCCATTAATTTAAGTCCAAAAGGAAATTATGTTTCATGCAAATTTTGAAATATTAAGACTTTAAAGACTGGAATCATTATCTAGAATCTCTAATATTAATAGACTTTAAAGACCTTCCCCTTAATTTAACAACTTGAATCATTATCTAGAATCTCTAATATAGACCTTAAAGAGTTAATAATAGATAATTTAATCAGTATCCTAATTCACCTCAAAAATAATTAAGTGGCAACTCCTAGCTATTAAAAAATACAGAAATATCCAATAGATAACTCTGACAAAGAGACGCCGTTGCCGTCCTGGCGTTCAGTCGTTAAACTCAAATCATCCTCTCATGGAAGATTTTGAGGATATCCTCTTAAAACAAAAGAGAGCAGCAGCTCACTCCCACAGTGCAAAATAACACAGACGGCAAACAGAAATCAAATAAAGAGGAAACATTGAGGAAACATAGTAACACGTGACTCAAAAGAACCAAACTTTAAACAAAACCAAAATTATAAATCCGAAAATGATAGTAATTGTGCTTGATAAACAAGCCAAAATACGCAAAAGTATGACCATTAACTAACCAAGCAGAAATAATAAAATATAGTTTCTTGGGAATAAAATAACTGATAAAACAAAAAACAGAAGAGGAACAACACCAACAGCTTAGTCGACCTCCTCAATCTTGGGACCAGCACCGCTGCCACCACTAGGAGCTGGGGCATCATCATCCATGGCACCGCCCATGTCACCACCTGCACCTTGGTACATCTTGGCAATGATTGGATTGCAGACGCTCTCCAACTCCTTCATCTTGTCCTCAAATTCATCAGACTCGGCAAGCTGGTTGGCATCAAGCCACTGGATAGCTGCCTCAATGGCATCTTCAATCTTCTTTTTGTCAGCTTCAGGCAGTTTAGATGCAATCTTCTCATCCTTCACGGTGTTCCTCATGTTGTATGCATAGTTCTCCAAAGCATTCTTTGCCTCAACCTTCTTCTTGTGCTCTTCATCCTCAGACTTGTATTTCTCTGCTTCCTGAACCATCTTCTCAATCTCCTCCTTGGAAAGTCTGCCCTTGTCATTGGTGATGGTGATCTTGTTCTTTTGTCCAGTGGTCTTGTCCTCAGCAGAAACATTCAAGATACCATTGGCATCAATGTCAAAGCACACTGTGATCTGAGGAACACCCCTGGGAGCAGGAGGAATGCCAGAGAGCTCAAATTTACCAAGCAAGTTGTTGTCCCTGGTCCTTGTTCTCTCACCTTCATAGACCTGGATCAACACACCAGGCTGGTTGTCCGAGTAGGTTGAAAAGACTTGTTCCTTCTTGGTTGGGATAGTGGTGTTTCGGGGGATCAACACAGTCATGACACCACCAGCAGTTTCAAGACCCAGTGAAAGAGGGGTAACATCCAACAGCAACAAGTCCTGCACCTTCTCATTACCTTCACCACTCAAAATAGCAGCTTGTACTGCAGCACCATAAGCAACAGCTTCATCGGGGTTGATGCTCTTGCAGAGCTCCTTTCCATTGAAAAAGTCTTGCAGGAGTTGTTGAACCTTGGGAATTCTAGTAGAGCCACCAACAAGTACAACATCATGGATAGTGCTCTTGTCCATCTTAGCATCTCTCAAACACTTCTCAACTGGTTCCATACACTTCCTGAACAAATCCATGTTAAGCTCTTCAAATCTAGCACGGGTAATGGTGGAGTAGAAATCAATACCCTCGTAGAGAGAATCAATCTCAATGGTGGTCTGAGCGGTGGAAGAAAGGGTCCTCTTCGCCCTCTCACAAGCAGTTCTCAACCTTCTAAGTGCCCTAGGATTACCACTGATATCCTTCTTGTTCTTCCTCTTGAATTCCTGAACAAAATGGTTGACCATTCGGTTGTCAAAGTCTTCACCTCCAAGGTGAGTGTCCCCAGCAGTAGCCTTCACCTCAAAGATACCTTCCTCAATGGTGAGGAGAGATACATCAAAGGTACCACCACCAAGATCAAAGATCAACACATTCTTCTCACCAACACTGGTTGCCTTCTTATCCAAACCATAAGCAATTGCAGCTGCTGTAGGCTCATTGATAATACGCAACACATTAAGACCGGCAATAACACCAGCATCCTTGGTGGCCTGACGCTGAGAGTCATTAAAGTAGGCAGGTACGGTGACCACAGCATTCTTAACAGTAGAACCAAGGAAAGCTTCAGCAATCTCCCTCATCTTTATGAGCACCATAGAAGAGATTTCCTCAGCTGCAAACTGCTTCTCTTCACCCTTGTAGTTGACAACAATCATGGGCTTATCACCAGGTCCAGGAATGACCTTAAATGGCCAATGCTTAATGTCACTCTGCACTGAGGCATCAGCAAATCTCCTACCAATCAGCCTTTTTGCATCTGCATTGTGCATAATATATAGTTAAAACATAAAGCATATGAATAGAGACCTAGACTCAAACAGATATCCAGAATCAACCACAGCTTTGCTACATTACAGCATTGATAGATAATGCAATGCTTACAACACCAGACCTCTCCAAGTCAGTTCTTACCAACTTCAACTATCACAAGATTTTAACCAGATGAATATACAAGGACAAGGTTTGGAGGATAGCAAGTCAAAACAACATCATATAGAAACATTTTTTAGGTCGCTTCCTTAATCTAGTATTTTTTAATGAGAAACTTTATCAAGTCGAAATAATCTAAAATATTGGTCTAATGAACTCTATATCAGCACAAGCAAAAATTAGAAAGCTACTTAGCATCTTTCTGAATCTACTCAAGATAAACATGCAAGGACAAGATCTTGACTTCATCTTGTCTAAGACATGAATTAGATATACCACTAGACTAATCGAAGTAAATCCAAAAATATCCTCAATCAACAGATCAGATACAAGACATGACACATACCACAACATTCAAAATGTGGACACAACCACATAGTAGTAATTAATATACACCACATGAAACTTGTAAAATACTTCATCTACTTACTCATACCCATTTTAATTGAAAATGACTAGATCTAATTGATTTATGCCCAAAGTTAGTAATAGCACAAAGTAAACAAAAAAAAAAAGAATTGCGCAAGTATGCATGAAAGATCTTATGTAGATACTTTTTGAGTAGCCCCTGAGTTTATAAACGTTAATTTACAGAAAATCTAGTCCTGGTTCGCATGAAAAGTAATCTTAACTGACTCTCAATAAGCGAAAACTGTCAAACAAATCAGAAAGAGCATAGTATTAAAAACAAAGAAGAAGGCAGCATCGCAAATCACGTATAAAATTCTTTCCAAATTCAAATTAAAAACAAATAGATCTAGATTGTTTAGATCCAAAATCTAGTAATAAAGCTAATAGTTTTCGGTTAGCCTCTGAACACATAAATTTAAATTTACACTAGACCTGGTCCGATTAAGCATAAATTTTAAAAAGTCAAATAAATATGAACAAACATAGCAGCAACGTAAATTACAGATCAAAAATTATTGTAAGGAGTAGATCGATAGCTTACCAAAGACGGTGTTGATAGGGTTCATAGCGACCTGATTCTTAGCAGCATCGCCAATGAGACGCTCAGTATCAGTGAATCCAACGTAAGACGGCGTCGTTCTGTTTCCTTGATCATTGGCGATGATCTCAACACGATCGTGCTGCCAAACTCCGACGCAAGAGTAAGTGGTTCCGAGATCGATACCGATCGCCGGTCCTTCACCTTTTCCTGCCATATCTACTGCTACTCTCTGTTTCTCTCCTTCGTTTAGTGTCGGCAAGTTTTGGGAGAAAAAAGGAGAGGCGGCAAATAGGTTTGAAGAACTAGGGTTTGTAAGGAGGACTAATTGTGAAGAAAAGATGATGACTTTATAGTGATACTTGGGTTCTAGAATGTTCGGAAACCCTAAGGTGGACGTGAGTTGATGACCGTTGGAGTTATGTGATGATACTTCGACGGTCTGTGATTCGTTCCTCTTTCTTCGTGGAAAAGGCCTTCCCCCGCCAGCCAGATTTGACTATATTACAATTCGGCCCACTGATATTTGAGTTATTTGTTTCCACTTGACTCGTATAATTGAAAAATAGTCTAATTTCAAAAATAATTAAAATGTAGCTATTTTTTTTATGTAAAAATAAAATTTAAATAAAAATATTCCAAAAAGTCAGATAAATTTCAGCATAATATGCTGAAGTATAAATTTTTTACATATGAAATTCTAACATAATATACTAAAGTTCTAACATAATATACTGAAAGTTTATATGCATGAGCTCTATAATCCAGAATATTAACTGAAACTTTTTGTGTTTCAGCTAGGGTATTTTTGTCTAAATTTTAAATTCGCATAAAATAGTAGCTCTTTTTCAATGACTTTGTAAACGCTGACTATTTATTGATTATCAATTCGAACTAGCTAGCACATTCTATTTTCACTTAATCTCTTGGATGTGAAAACATTACTTTCTTGTCTTTTGAATACAAAAAAAAAAAAAAAAGTTACTAGTATATATACGATTCTTCTCATCATAATTCTAATTATAAGTGTTATATTTTTATTTTTATTTTCTTGAAATATATATTTTATTCCTTGTTTTCGTTACTTATTCTAATTGTTTTGTCCATTACGTATTCTAATTGTTTTGCCCATTACATAGTATTATTATTAATGTGTTCTAATATATCTATGATAAATGTACACTAATTGCATCACATTCATTATATTGTATTTATATCTAATATAATAGTTATTATAATAAGTATTCATATTTATATTTAAAAATATTGGAGCAATAATTTTTAATAGAAGGGCAGTACTGTCAGTCAACTTTATAAGGATACTAGTGAAATTTTTCGCGCTTCGCGCGATTATAAGAAATGTAACGACCCGACTGGTCGTTTTGCCTTTTAGAACCCTGTTCCCTTAAATAAAACTTCTCGCGCTTGCTTTAACTAATTTACGACTTGTGAGGATGGTGGGTTCGGAATTTGGAAGAGTTTGGAGTGAAATATGCTCATTTGATTCCTTAGGATTTTATTAAAAGGCTAAGTTTGACTTTGGTCAACATTTTGAGCAAACGGACCCGGATTCGTGATTTGACGATCTCGGAGATTCCGTAGGAAAATATGTGACCTGGGCGTATGCCCAGAATCGAATTCTGAGGTCTCTAACCCGAGTAATGAATTTTTATCAGAAATTGTTAATCTGAAGTTTTAAAGATTTAAAGAAACTAATTAATGATTGATTCCATGGATATCGGGCTCGTATGTTGGTTCCGGAGCCCGGTACAGGTCCGATATATCATTTAAGACTTGCTCGCAAAATTTGGTATCAACCCGAGTAGTTTTAGGGTATTTCATCGTGGAGGAAAATTAAGAACTTGAAGTTCATAAGTTTGATTCATTTGGTTTTAGGGGGTAACTCTTAGATTTAGCATTGTTTCGGGCGTTCCGAAAGTTCAAGTAGGTCCGTCTCATGATTTCAAACTTCTTGGTATGTTCGGGTGGGGCCTGGGAGCCCCGAGCGTCAAACGGACGAGGCTCGAGTGAAGTCGAGAATTTGGAGAAGTGCTGAAGCATCTGCTTCTGTCATAACCGTACCTGCGGTTGGTCGACCGCAGAAGCAGTTGTAGCCTCGCAGATGCGGCCCAGAGCTGGCCAGGCCAAATTGCAGAAACGACTCCTTAGCAGCAGATGCGGCTTCGCAAATGCGGCTTCAAGACCGCAGAAGCGGTCCCAGCCCTTTTAGCCAATTCCGCAGATGCGGTCTCCTCTCGCAAATGCGGTCCCCTGACCGCAGATGTGGAAATAGCTGAAGCAGTGAGCTTCATTTAAGTCGAGCTCCAGCCATTTTTGACCATTTGGCACTCAGGTATTGCGCGATTTTAGAGCTCTTGAAAAAGGATTTACACATAGCATCGTGAGGTAAGTCCATATCCCTTATTTCTAAGTTTAGTACTCGAGTTTTGGGTAGATTAATACCTAAAGATTTGGAGAAATTAAGAGGTTAGAGCTAGATCTATGGTTTTAATAAAACTTAGATTCTACCACGAAATTGGTTATGAAATGGATTAGACATCATATGTTATTGATCCTTAGGTCATAGAGAACAACTTTCTTCGAAAAATTTCGGAATCCGGGCACATGGGTTCGGGGTCGGATTTTAGGAAACTTGTGTTAAGGGTTGAAAAATTGCTTAAATAGATAGAACACGATCTTGTGAGCTTATATTGACTAGTTCCTACCTCATTTAACTAGTTTTGGATCGTTCGGCTCCGAATTGAGGGTTTGGGCTCGTTCTTGGTATTGGAAGTACACTTTGGAGCGAGGTGAGTCTCCTTTCTAACCTTGTAAGAGAGAATTATCCCCATAGGTGTAATAATTGAGTAATTTGCTGCTAAATGCGGAGGCTACATACGCACTAGGTGACGAGAGTCCTTGCGTAGCTAATATTATGTTAATTATTCGGGTAGTTTAGGACCCGTATTATGTTATATTTGTGAATGTCACTATATTTTCTTGCTAATGTGATCACTTAGGGCATGCTAGAGACTTGAAAAGGAATATAAGCAAATATATACACTTGTAGGACACTTGTATGAATTTACTTGGAATTAAATGCGCATTCATGTGTTTTCTTGATATTAATTGATATTTGTGGATCGGGCCGATCGCCTCGGTAGAAATAGATGCATCTATGGTTCGCGCCATTCGACCCTCTGGCAGTGCACAGTTTATTTTCTGTTAGATCGGGTCGTCGACCTCGGCATAGTATGCGCATGATATCTATGTAAAATCTTATCCATGACTTGACCGACTAAATATTTGAAATGTAAATGGCTAATTGTAAAATTGTTAAGAACATGACATATTACCTCTTGCTACAAACTGTTGATTATTTGTGATTTCCATGCTTAGTGTAACACTTCATTGTATTATTTGACTTTAGTAAGTATCAAGTCGACCTCTCGTCTCTACTTCTTCGAGGTTAGAATGGATACTTGATAGGTACACGTTATTTATGTACTCATACTACACTTTTGTACTTAACTGTACAGGATCTGAGGCAGGTGCATCTGGCTATCAGACTGGTGTGCGCCCCTAATTCATAGACCGAGACTTCCATGGTGAGCTGCTCCCTTCCGGTGTCGTTCAGCAGCTTGATGGGGTCTTTCTTTACTTTTGCTGTCTATTCTATCCCGGACAGTAGGATAGTATTATTCTTTTGTACATTCTACTAGTTGCCCACTACTTGTGACACCAGGTCTTGGCATACACATTAGTAGACAGTTCTTTTGGGTTGTATAATTATTATTAAATATTGCTTATCATCACCTATTTTAATTGCAAATTAAGAAATGTTGTAACCGATTTGGGTAAGTAAAATAAGAATTTACTAATATTTCCGCATTGACTTGCCTGACAACGGTGTTGGGCGCCATCACGACCCTTAGTGAATTTTGGGTCGTGACAACATGGTATCACAGCACTAGGTTCACGTAGGTCTCATAAGTCATGAGCAAACCTGATAAAGTCTTGCGGATCGATACGGAGACGTCTGTATTTATCTTCGAGAGGCTATAGGATGTTAGAAAAACTACTCTTTATTCATTTCTATCGTGCAGTGGTTGGTATACTAAATTTCCCTCTTCTATTCTCTTATAGATGGTGAGGACACACACGACTGATATTCCAGACCCGGGAGGAGCTGCTCCCCCCGTTGCTAGAGGCCGAGGTAGAGGCCGGGGGAGGGCACCAGCCCGAAGTAGGGGACGAGGGCATCCCAGTGGTAGCACTAGCAGATCCCGCGGAAGATCCTATCGTCGAGGAGTAGGGCGAGGTTCCCGCAGCTGAGCCTACCCCGGCGTACTTTATGACAGCACCGAGATTCCAGGAGGTCATGGGCCGTATACTGCGGTTCATGGATTCTATGACTCAGGCTGGTTTATTCCAGTAAATCCAGCTACATCACAGGCAGGAGGGGAGCACAGACCCCTACTGCTCAGACTCCTGGACATGCAGCTGCAGTGTATCAGACTCCAGGTGCACTACTCGAAAATGGGGCTCCGCCAGTTGCTGCAGTGGCACCCCAGCCCAGACCAGCTGCGGATGGCAATCCGCAGAAGTTATTGGATAGATGGACTAGGCTTCACCCTCTGGTCTTCGGGGGCGAGCGTCATGAGGATGTCTAAGACTTCATAGATAGGTGCAGGGACAGACTGCACAATATGAGGATATTGGAGTCGCATGGAGTTGACTTCACTACTTTTTTCACGACCCGAATTTTCCACCCTTGGGAGCCGTGATGGCGCCTACTAATGTGAGCTAGGCAAACCAATCCTTTAAACTAATTACTCCATTATCCAATTAATTCTTTTTAACAGATATAAAGCGATAACGTATAAACAACAGAATATTTAATTAAGTAGAAGAAAAACAATAAAATATCAGAATCTATAGCTATCACAACTACTTAAGCCTCACTCAAAACCTAGTGTCACAGTGTCACAGACGATCTAAGACTGCTAAATATAAGGTCCAAAAATGAAAGACACGCTGTTTCTGAAGCAAAAAGATGAAACATGAAATAAAATATAAAGGAGACGCCAGGGTCTGCGGACGCCTGTAGGTTTACCTTAGATCTCCGCGTGGACTGAAAGTAGCCTCCAACTACGGTCCAAGAGTTGCTCGGGGATCTACACATAGTGTAAAGTATAGTATCAGCACAACCAACCCCATGTATTGGTAAGTGTCTAGTCTAACCTCGGCGAAGTAGTAACGTGGCTAGGACCAGACCAACAAATAAACTTGTGTAGCTATATAATATACAACGAAAAGTAAAGCAGGAAAAAACAACTAAAGATGGGAGGGGGAAACATGCTTCGGGGAATAACGGGTAAAAACAGAATATCAAGAGAATAAAGGAACCAAAATCCAACCACTAACAAGAATAAGGAAAAACAAAGGCAGATTTCACTTTCTTTTCACATCTTGTTGCAGGCATGCAACCGGCTCCCATTTCATGTATCTCGTGGCAGGCGTGCCACCCGCTCCCATTTCATGTATCTCGTTGCAGGCATGCCACCCGCTCCCATTTCATGTATCTCGTTGCAGGCGTACCACTCACTCCTATTTTATTTATCTCGTGATAGGCGTACCACCCGCTCCCATTTTATTATATCTTGTGGTAGGCGTACCACCTGCTCACATTTCATTATATCTTGTGGTAGGCATACCAACTGCTTCCATTTTATTATATTTTGTGGTAGGCGTACCACCCTCTCCCATTTTATTATATCTTGTGGTAGGCGTACCACCCGCTCCCATTTTATTATATCTTGTGGTAGGCGTACCACCCGCTCCCAGTTACAAGCCAACAATAATCACAAGGAATCCCGGCAAAGGAAAAAGAGCAATATAACAACTTCCCGGCAAAGAACCAATGATATTTCAACAATATCCCGGCAAGAGAACAATAATATCAAAACAACACATCCCGACAAGGGAACAATACTATCAAAACAAACATCCCGGTAAGGGATCATTAATATCAAACAAACATCTCGGCAAGGGAATAATGGTGATAATAACATATGAAGCGCAATAAACCACAACAGAGTCATAACAATTATAATACAAGACTCACGGGCATGCTTGACACCAACGTATAAATACTCGTCACCATGCCTATACGTCGTACTCCGCAATTAACATGTAGCAAATAAGACACAACTCATAATCCCTCAAGCTAAGGTTAGACCAAACACTTACCTCGATGCCACGAACACAACCCAAGTTTCAATTTAGCTTTACCTCTTGATTCCACTGCCAATTTGCTCGTATCTAGTCACAAGTTACTTAATTACATCAATAAATGATAATGAATCAACCCCAATGCATGAAAATGAGTTTTTCTAAAGTTTTGCCCAAAAAGTCAAAAATTTGCCCCAGGCCCACATGGTCAAAACCCGAGATTCGAACCATAACCCGATTACCAATTCCCCCATGAACCCAAATATATAATTTGTTTTGAAATCGGACTTCAAATCGAGGTTCAAATCCCCAATTTTTGAAAAACCTAGGTCTTACCCAAAACACCCAATTTTCCCCATGAAAATCATTGATTTTAAGCTGAAATCATGTTAAAAGATGTTAATGATTGAAGAAAACTAGTTAAAAATGACTTACAATTGATTTGGAGAAGAAGAAGACTTCGAAAAATCGCTCTAGTGTGTTTATGTTTTGAGAGGATATGAAAAATGGGTTTAAAATCGTCTAAGTATAAAAGTTGCAGGTCTCAGGTATGGCAATTGCGAACCCCGACCTCTGCTGGCTTGGGAATTGCGAAGGAAAGTTGGAAAATGCGAACTGAGAATTGCGAAGGGAGGTTGGGAAATGCAAACTGGGAATTGCAAAGGGAGGTTGGGAAATGCGAAGCCTGCAGGCCTGCAATTCCTTTAAGTCCAAAATTTCACCCCGCGACCTATCCAAAACTCACCCGTGCCCTCGGGGCTCCAAGAAAAACATGCACACCACCCTAAAAACATCATACGTACTCGCTCGTGCATTCCAATCACTAAAATAACATCAACAACTATGAATTAAACCTCAAAATCAATGAAATTTTCCCAAAACTTCTTTAAACATCAAATTTTGCATTTAAGGTCCGAATCACGTCAAATGGATTTTGTTTCTTACCAAACTTCCCAGAATTATCTTAAATCACATATAAGACTGTACCAGGTGCCGGAACTAAAATACGAGCCCAATACCAACATGTTCTAATTAAAATTCATTTCCAAACCTTATAAACAATTTCAGAAAACAATTTTCTTCAAAAATCATTTCTCTGGCTTGGGACCTTGGAATTCGATTCCGGGCATACGCCTAAGTCCCATATTGTTGTACGGACTCTCTAGGATTGTCAAATCACGGGTCCTGGTTTGTTTACCCAAAACATTGACCGAAGTCAAATTAATTCATTTTATAGTCGAAATTTATCATTTTTCACAAATTTTCACATATAGGCTTTCCGGCTACGTGCTCGGACTACGCACACAAATCGAGATGATGCTAAAAGAGGTTTTTAAAGCCTCAAAATGCAAAATTTTATTTTAAAACAAGTGATGACCCAAATTTTCAGCTTGAGGGCAGGGCCCGTAGATGGTGACAGTCCTATGTTCTAGGCAGGCCAGCAGGTTCTCCTCCCATCACTTGGGGTCAGTTCGCACAGTTATTCTTGGATAGGTACATTCCACCCTCTGAGAGGGAAGAGCTACGGTATCAGTTTAATCATCTTCAGCAGGGTCAGATGTCTATGACCGATTATGAGGCGAGATTTTCTGAATTATCTCGCCATGCACTCATGATACTTTCCACAGATGTAGAGAGAGTGCGAAGATTTGTTGCGGGGTTGCACCCCGGTATTCGATTTGCCATGGCCCGAGAGGTAGAGATGGGTACAGAGTATCAGTTAGTGGTAGAGATTACTCGCAGGATTGAGGGATATCGCCAGAGGGGTAGAGAGCAGATGCAGTAGGATAAGAGGGCTAGATTCTCCAGAGAGTAGAGAGGTGCCCCGGCTAGGGGTAGAGGTCAGTTTGGGAGGAGTCAGCCTAGAAGGCCCCCATATTCAGCACCACCGCCTGCTTGGGGTGCTCCAACGTGTCCTTATTTCAGTTCCATGCCAGAGAGCTCGTATCGTCCGCCGGATATTCAGGGTTCCTCCAAGGGGTATTCAGGTCCTCAGGGCTCTTCTGATTCTTATTTCAGTGCTATGCCGGAGAGTTCATACCATCCACCGGCTATTCAGGTTCTTCTAGTGGGTCTACAGGCCATTAGGGTCAGCCATTAGGATAGCAGGTTGCCGCACCGTGGGGTTGTTTTGAGTGAGGAGATCTTGGCCATATGAGGAGGTACTGCCCCAGGCTTCGGGGCAAGGCAGTACAGTAGGGTCAGCAACCTATGATTTCAGCACTGACTGCCCTGCCACCTAGTGGTGGAGGGCAGACGGGTAGGGGCCGTCCTAGAGGTGGAGGCCAGGAAGGGAGAGGTCAGCCAGCTACTGCTTAGTCCGGTGGAGGCCAGCCAGCCGGTGCTCTAGCCAGATTCTATGCCCTTTTGGCTAGGCCAGATGCATTGGCCTCAAATGCCGTCATCACAGGTATTATTCCTGTCAATGGTAGAGATGCTTCAGTATTATTTGATCCAGGGTCTACTTATTCATGTGTATCATCTTTGTTTGCTCGTTTTCTGGTTATTTCTCTTGAGCCTTTGGGCATTCCTGTTCATGTGTCCACCGCTGTGGGCGATTCTGTGGTTGTGGATCGGATCTACCGATCCTGCGTGGTCACATTCTGTGGTTTTGAGACTAGTGCGGATCTCCTGTTGCTTGAGATGATCGACTTTGAGATCATCCTAGGCATGGATTGGTTATCCCCCTATCATGTTGTCCTAGATTGCCATGCCAAGACTGTTGCTTTAGCGATGCCCGGGTTGCCTAGGTTGGAGGGGAAGGGTTCCACGGTTGATACATCTAGTCGAGTTATCTCTTTCCTGAAGGCTCGGAAAATGGTCGAGAATGGGTGTTTGGCTTATTTGGCTTTTGTTCGAGACACCACCGCAGAGTCTTCGACGATTGATTTAGTTCTAGTAGTTCAAAAGTTTGTCGATGTGTTTCCGTCTGATCTTCCTGACATGCCACCGGATCGTGATATTGATTTCTGCATTGATTTGGCTCCAACACCCAGTCTGTATCTATCCCACCGTACCGTATGGCTCCGAAGGAGTTGAAGAAGTTGAAGGAGTAGACCTAGTGTATCGCCTTGGGGTGCACCAATGTTATTTGTGAAGAAGAAGGATGGAACTATGTGGATGTGCATTGATTACCGCCAGTTGAACAAAGTCACCATTAAGAACAAGTTCTAGACCATCGGCTCGGTACTTGGGCTCGCGATTCGAATTCTCACCACACACACTCAAGGGTTGCCTAAGACGGAGTCGAGGGCCCACAACAACCTTAGATATGATTCAAGCGCCCCATGGCCCAAAATGACCACGTGATGATTATTTGGTCAACACAAGAGTCTCAAGGCCACAACTTTCACCATCCTAAACACAACATAATGTCTTCGACCATAGGATCAAAGGCAAATGTGTTAGGCCCAAGTGAGGCTTTGCCTGAGGTATCCTTAACTACAAAAACTTGAAAATCAAAAAAGAAAAGAAAAATCAAAAACGGACTCAAACCCTTAAGAAGGTTGTCACACCATCTATCATTGGGAAGAGCCACCCGGTTCGCACAATATCTACCCTTGGAAAGAACCGTGGCATTAAGAAAACCAAGGGCTTATTGCAAACGCCAAAACAAAACACAAAGGCTACGAGCCTAACTTTGCAACTAAAACGAAAAATAGAAAATCAAGATGAAAATCTAATGAATATGTACAAACGGGGAGTAGAATATACAACCAGGGGGAAATGAATATATACATAAACTCTGAAGATCATCTGGAATGAACAGTTATATACAAACCATCTATCCACTACTAATGTATAGAAATTAAAAGAAGGTAAAATAATATATACAGTCATCCTGACAGTTAATCCAAATAGTAGGGCCACACCCCCATGAATAAGAGCTAGCATTGTCCCCAATGCTAACTACCAAATAAGACATCAAAAATCAAAAATAAGCAAAGGATATAGAGCGGCCCCTCAAGCCTCATCAAACTGGTCCCCAGCCTGCTGCTGCTGTGCTGCTGGGACAGGTGTCTGCTCATGATCCTGCTCATCAACTGGTGGAACTGAAGAGGGCTCAACATCTGTTGTACTAGACGGGGGAGCCACCTCGATCACTATTCCCTCTGTATTAGGGAGCTTCCTCTTCTTCCTTGGCCTATCCTCCTCTGCTTGTGGCTGCTCTGCTGCTGGCTCTCCAGCTGGATCTCCAAATAATAAGTCGAATGGCATCTGATCTGCTAGCAGCTTGTCCACATCCCCTCTCAATTGTGCAACTGACTCCTTGGAAGCTTTCTGTTTCCTTAGCTTTTTGTGCTCCCGAGCTAATTTTTCCAAAGCTTTTCCATGTTCCCCAACCGCCTTGGTCAAGGTATCCTGTGTTGCCATCATCTTTTCCTGGTTGGCCAGGATCTTTTTCAAAACATCCTCAATATCGGAGAGAATCTCTACAGTTGCTAGTGCTCCCTGTGCCTGCACAACAGTGGTCAAAGAAGATAACTTGGATGTCGCAACTGACATCCAGTTGTTTAAACTGGCAAGGGAGTGTGCGAGCTGGTTGGCAGTGAACCGGTGAGTCTTTGATGAAGGAATCACCGGATCAGATGCAACTGATGGACCAGCTGTGGAGGAAGGACCTAGGGGAAGTGTCTCATCAAGAGTAGGGTCAGAGGGCTGCTCTGTCGCAACTGGCTCTTCAGACTGGCCAGGTGCGGAGGAGGTAGAAGCTGGAGTTTTCTTACCTCTCTTTGGGTTGTCCGGACCCAACTGATCATACCATGAGTAGGGGGCCACTGGAGGTACCGTAACATCATATCTTTTCTTCTTCACTTTCAACTCTCTGAAGTAAAGGGAGAGTGTGTTCGGAAAGGGGAAGTTTGTTTTTGTTTCGTTCCCGACTTGATAAATCACCCTCGACATTATGTTTCCCACATTAAGAGGGAAGCCCGCCATGATAGCTGCCACCAAGACAGCCCGAGGAAGGGGGACAGAGTGATCGTGTGTAGACCGATTAAGTCGACTACACACGAAGGTTAACCACCCTTTTGCTTCAAAGTTGAGGGTGTTCCGCAAAATCTTTTCTTGTGCCTTCAACCACATAGGGACTGTACCTGGAGCTGCTAAATGCTCGGCCAACCACGGACGAACCTCCTCTTTCAATGCCAGCTTCTCAAGATATTGAGACTCGTCCTCATCTGCAAACCCCAAAAAGTCATTCAGCAACTTCCCATCAAAGACTACTATCTTGTCCCTCACTTTTGTTGCTTTGGAGTTCCGAACTGTGTGGTGAACATTGCAATAAAACTCCTTCACCATATGCTCGTTTGCAAATTCGACTCTCTCTTTGAAGAATCCCCAACCCTCTCTAGTGCGGAATTGTGCTTGCACGTGAGGGTTGAGTGGGACAAGATCGGCGTCTATGAACCGCCTTTCCGGAATCAACTTTCTCTTCGGCCACCATTCCCTGAATTTGTGGAAAGCGACCTCGCTGACAAACCTATCCTCCCATGCTTCTGGTTTCCTGGTTCTCTCTATACCTCCAACCTGTGGTTCACCCCCTTCGACATATCCTCCACTATCCCCTGATATTGAAGCTGTGGGAGACGTGGAGTAAGTGCTCCCCTTGTCTTTTTCTGCTCCGGACTCATCAGACGAGTCCAAGATAACATCGACCGGCTCCTTGGAAGAGGCTATATCATCATGATCCGGGGAAGGAGGGTCACGGAGTTGGAATGAAGTGGCCCTATGTGTTGGAGAAGACTCCGAGGTAATGCTCCGTGACGGAGCATACTCACTCCCCGTGGAGTGAGATGCAGCTTTATCTGCTTCCCTGGTCTTAGGATTTAGCTTTACAATTCCTTTTCCCCTTCCCCCACGGGAGGAACCACCTCTCCCGGATTGTATTTGTTTCCCCGTTCGCTTCTTAGCCACATGTTTTTGAACCATTGTCTGCAAGGAAGACATGTCTAGCATTGTTAGTAAAAGCACATGATATGAAATGAACAGTTCAATTGAATGAAAGAATTGCAGACACAGTTTCACAGACAGAGGAACGCGGACCGCACCAAAAGGCATGCGGTCCGCGCAGTTTACTGATTCACACAATGGTTTCTCTGAATGAACCGACGCGGTTCGCACTGTTTTGTGTTGCGGCCGCGTAGCTTCAGCGCGGACCGCACAGAAATGGATGCGGACCGCACAGGTGAACTGCCAAAATGGTGACTTCTCTGAACTTTTCACACGCGGTCCGCACTGTTTTGGACCACGGCCGCGCTGGACTCACGCGGACCCTATAGAAATGTCACGCGGACCGCATGGAGGTGATTCATCATAGCACACAAAAAAAATCCGCGCGGACTGCGCAAAAATGCTGTGCGGCCGCATAGGGCAGATTTAACTGAGGCGGAATTTTTTTTTCTCTTTAAGTCCCATTTTGATCGGAATTTGACCCCTCAGTATCCCTACTCATTTAATTACATGGATTTATGCTCCTAAGTCTCACTAAACAATATAAATCCAAACTAACAGTTATTAAGAAGAAAAAATGAAAATAAGAAGTTATACTAGTAGAGAGTAATGAGAAGAAACAAAAAATTAGGCTATGCATGAAATGAACAAGATTTGTTCCCAGGGATTAGTGAAAAATCGACTAAATGAGCAGGGAGTGTGGATGAACAGTGAAAATTTAGAGCTCCAGATGAAAATTTGTGAAAAGGTTCAAATGAGGCCCAAGGCTTCTATTTATAGAAAAACCCTGGGGCTTTCAGCTTACCTACCAGCGCGGCCGCACAAAAATGGCCGCGGTCCGCGCTGGTTTTCTTTTAGTCACATTTTGACTACTCAGCCCACGCGGACCGCACTGCTTTGATGCGCGGTCGCGTGGGAGTTTATCAGAGACTTGGTAATTCCAGCTTCTCACACGCGGACCTCATAGAAATGGACGCAGTCCGCGTTGAATTTTTTTCTGAGGATGAACTCACTGCTGCTCAAGCCCACGTGGACCGCACTGCTTTGATGCGCGGCCGCATGGGGAAATTTCCATGGACTGATCATTTTTTTTTGTACTTCTTCCTTGCACTGGTTCAACATAATCCCTGCAACACTTCACAAATTATCAGCTCAAAAATCCTACTCTACAACAGAAATACAAAGAAAAGGAAAAAGACATGGGTTGCCTCCCACGAAGCGCTTGATTTAACGTCGCGGCACGACGCATGTTACCATCACAGTCATTTCAAATGAATGCGCGCCACCACGTGGCTGTCATCAATCTTTCCCAAATAATGCTTGACGCGATGCCCATTGACTCGGAAGACTTCACCATTTTTATTTTTGAGATCAATGGCACCAAAGGGAGTTATCCCAACCACTTCAAAAGGGCCGCTCCACTTGGACTTCAACTTGCCCGGAAATAACCTCAACCGGGAATTGAAAAGAAGAACCATATCACCCACTTTGAATTCCTTCCCTCTGGCATACTTGTCATGAAGGTACTTCATCTTGTCCTTATACAAGGACGAGCTGGAGTAAGCATGAAACCTAAACTCATCAAGTTCATTCAATTGCTCCACCCGAAGATTTGCAGCTACATCCCATTCTAAGTTCAACTTTTTCAGCGCCCACATAGCTTTATGTTCCAATTCTACCGGAAGATGACAAGCCTTCCCAAACACCAACCGATACAGAGACATACCAATCGACGTCTTGAAAGCTGTACGATAAGCCCAAAGAGCATCATCCAATTTCCTCGACCAGTCAGTCCTATTTGCATTGACAGTTTTGGATAAAATACTCTTAATCTCACGGTTGGACACCTCAACTTGGCCACTCTCTTGAGGATGATAAGGAGTGGTTACCTTGTGATTTACCCCATACTTGGCTAGTAGAGAGTCAAAAGCCCGGTTGCAAAAATGAGAACCCCCGTCACTAATTATGGCAAGTGGAGTGCCAAACCTCGTGAAGATACTCTTTTTCAAAAATGCCACCACACTTCGAGCTTCATTATTTGGCAAAGCTATGGCCTCAACCCATTTCGACACATAGTCAACCGCTACCAAGATGTAAGTGTTGCCACATGAACTTACAAATGGTCCCATGAAGTCTATCCCCCAAACATCAAAGATGTCAACCTCTAGAATTGTGTTAAGGGGCATCTCATCTTTCTTCGAAATCCCTCCGGCACGTTGGCATTCATCACATCTTTTCACAAAGTCACCGGTATCCTTGAACAACAAAGGCCAATAGAAACCACAGCTCAACACTTTAGACGCCGTCCTTGCCCCGCCATGATGGCCACCATAGGGCTAAGAGTGACAAGCTTCCACAATACTCAGTTGCTCTTCTTCAGGAACACACCGGCGAATTACACCATCGGTGCAGATTTTAAAAAGATACGGATCATCCCAATAGTAATCCAAGCAATCCCGCTTGAGCTTCTTCCTTTGGTTAGAAGAGAGCTCATACGGAACCACACCGGTAACAAGGTAATTGGCAATGTCGGCAAACTATGGCATGTCTAGCATTGAAACCGAGAGGAGTTGTTCATCCGGAAAAGCATCATTTATCTCAAGGCCGTCCAAAGGCCTCCCTTCCTCCTCCAATCGAGACAAGTGGTCCGCCACTGGGTTTTCACTACCTTTTCTATCAATGATCTCCAAATCAAATTCTTGAAGAAGAAGCACCCATCTCATTAACCTCACTTTAGAATCTTTCTTCGTCATCAAATACCTAAGGGCGGCGTGATCGGTATGAATAATCACTTTGGCCCCCATAAGGTATGGGCGAAACTTCTCCATGGCAAAAACAATGGCAAGCAATTCCTTTTCGGTGACCGTATAGTTCCTTTGAGCTTCATTCATTGTCTTACTTGCGTAGTACACCGGATGGAACATCTTGTTAATTCTTTGGCCCAAGACCGCCCCCACCGCAAGATCACTAGCGTCGCACATGAGCTCAAAGGGCAAGCTCCAATTTGGTGCGGTAATAATGGGGGTAGTCGTCAACTTTTGCTTTAGAAGCTCGAAAGCCTCCATACATTTCTCATCAAACACATATTTGGCATCTTTCTCAAGCAATTTACACAACGGGTTAACTACCTTAGAGAAGTCTTTGATGAATCTTCGGTAGAAACCCGCGTGTCCAAGAAAACTCCTCACCCCTTTGACAAAAGTAGGGGGAGGGAGCTTCGAGATAACCTCAATTTTCGCTTTATCAACCTCAATCCCTCTTTTTGAAATTTTGTGACCCAACACAATGCCTTCTTCTACCATAAAATGGCATTTTTCCCAATTGAGAACCAAGTTTGTGTCTTCGCATTGGACCAATACACGATCCAAGTTTTGCAAGCAATCACCGAAAGAGTCCCCGACCACACTAAAATCATCCATGAAGACCTCCAAAATGTCTTCCACCATATCGGTGAAGATTGCCATCATACATCGTTGGAAAGTCGCCGGTGCATTACATAACCCAAATGGCATTCGAGAGAAGGCGAATGTGCCATAAGGACATGTGAAAGTTGTCTTTTTTTGGTCTTTCGGGGCAATGAGAATTTGGTTATAGCCTGAATACCCATCCAGAAAACAATAGAAAGCCCGACCTGTAAGACGATCAAGCATTTGGTCCAAGAACGGCAATGGGAAATGATCCTTTCTAGTCACCTTGTTCAACTTCCGGTAGTCTATGCATACCCTCCAACCCGTCACAGTGCGAGTCGGAATAAGTTTATTATTATCATTAGTCACCACAGTCATTCCTCCCTTCTTTGGCACACATTATACTGGAGAAGTCCACGAACTATCAGAAATTGGATACACCACACCGGCGTCAAGCCACTTGATGACTTACTTTTTAACCACCTCTTGCATGGCTTCATTGAGTCTCCTTTGATGTTCAAGAGACGGCCTAGCGTCATCCTCCAATATTATCTTGTGCATGCAAAACGCGGGGCTAATACCCCTAATATCCGCCAAGGTCCATCCAATTGCCCGCTTGCGCTTTTGAAGAACCGCCAAAGTGGCTTCAACCTGCACGTTAGTCAAGCAAGAAGAAAGTATAACCGGCAAAGTAAAATTAGGACCAAGAAATTCATACCTGAGGTGAGGAGGAAGTGGTTTCAACTCCAACACCGGTGGCTCCTCAATAGATGGCTTGGTGGGAGGAGTTTTACGATTTTCAAGATCAAGAGATAACTTCCTCGGTTCATAAGAATATGAGCCCATGCCATGTAATGCATTCACACACTCCACCCTTCTAGCATCATCATCAACATCCATGTTCAATAGCACGGCCTCAAGTGGGTCCTCAACATTAGCCATAGCGCTTGTGTCATCCACTATCACTGTCGTGACAATGTCAACAAACGAGCACACCTCATTGCTATTTGGTTGCCTCATTGATTTGCATACGTGGAACACCACCTTTTCATCACCAACACGGAAGGTCAATTCTCCCGCTTCCACATCAACCAAGGCCTTTCCCGTAGCTAGGAAGGGCCTCCCAAGAATGATAGGCACCTCAAAATCCACATCACAATCCAAGATCACGAAATCGGCTGGCAATATGAACTTATCAACATGAACAAAGACATCATCAATAATTCCCAAAGGTCGCTTCATTGATCGGTCCGCCATCTGAAGCCTCATGGAGGTTGGGCGAGGTTGTCCGATTCCCAAGGTCTTGAAGACCGAATATGGCATTAAATTGATACTTGCCCCCAAGTCGCAAAGGGCTTTTTCAAAGTCGGCACTTCCAATGGTACATGGGATAGTGAATGCACCGGGATCCTCAAGTTTTGGGGCCATATAATGCACAATTGCGCTCACTTGATGGGTCATCTTGATTGTCTCACATTCCATTGATCTTTTTTTTGTAACCAAATCTTTCATGAACTTTGCGTATCCCGGCATTTGCTCGAGTGCCTCCACCAAAGGCACATTGATAGTCAAACTCTTCATCATTTCAA
Source organism: Nicotiana tabacum (assembly GCF_000715075.1). Classification (NCBI taxonomy): domain Eukaryota; kingdom Viridiplantae; phylum Streptophyta; class Magnoliopsida; order Solanales; family Solanaceae; genus Nicotiana; species Nicotiana tabacum. The sequence continues at coordinate 23,466,504 of NC_134089.1, read as the reverse complement.
TAAATTTCTTAAATTGGTTGTCACCCTTTTGCTTGGCCAACCGTTGAGGGTAGGGCGGAGGAGGTCTAGGCAAGGGTGCCTTGGCTTTTGGCACCTCCGGTTCGGGCATATCAATGACGTGTTCCCTAGACGGGTTCACGGCCTCTTGAGTCTCCTCCTCACCCTCATCAATTGCAATTCTCCCATCATCATTTGCACTTGGTTCGACAACATCCTCAACTACCAACGGGATCTCATTATTTTGCAACTCATCTTCATCTACCGGAACTCGGTTATCTCTTGAGGCATGCACATCACCGCCTCTTCCACTTTGTGTTGTCACTGCCATCACATGATTGTTGTGCCCTACCTTGGGGTTTACTACCGTGTCACTTGGTAGAGCACCCTTTGGGCGAGTATTTAAAGATTGAGAGATTTGGCCTAATTGCACTTCCAAGTTCCTGATAGATGTGTTATGCGAAGCTAATTGGGCCTCAGAATCTTTACTTTTTTTCATCATTTGTTCGAACATGCTCTCTATTCGACTCATGTCATTACCCGACGAACTCGACCCTTGAGATTAGAACGGAGGCGGGTTATTGGGCTGTTGATACATTGGGAGCCTTTGATAGCCTTGCCCCCTATTACCTTGACCACCATTGTTGTTGTTCCAATTGTTGTTCCCGCTCCAATTTCCTTGATTCCCAGAATTATTGTTCCCCCAATTGCCTCCTTGATTGTTGTTGTAATTCCAATTGTCGCCTTGTTGAATGCCCCAATTACCTTGGGGTCTCCATTGCTGATTCCCTTGGTTGCCTCTATTCCCTTGGTAGTTGTTGACATATTGGACTTCCTCACTTTGGTCATCAAAACCTTCATTCGAATACCCACCACCATCATTGTTGTTGTCATATTGTTCACAATTACCTTGAGGTTGTTGTCCTTTTTGCCTCCTTTTCAACATAGAAACACCTTCCATTGCATTGACTTGGCGCGGGTTTTGGACTTGTTGCAATTGCGTCTTTTCTAATTGATTCATAGTTGTTGTAAGTTTGGTTATCGCTTGGCCATGATCGTGCAATTCCTTGTGCAAATGGATGACCGTGGGGTCATCTTGTGGCACGTTTGCTCGGCTTTGCCATGCCGAAGAGGTGTCGGCCATTTCATCAAGTACATCACATGCCTCTTGGTAAGAAAGTTTCATAAAATTCCCTCCGGCCAATTGGTTCACAATGCATTGATTTGTGGTGTTGATGCCCCGATAAAAAGTTTGTTGAATCATAGCCTCGGTCATGTCGTTATTAGGGCACTCTTTCACCATTGTTCTATATCTTTCCCATATTTCATGCAAAGGTTCTGTTGGCTCCTGCTTGAAAGCTAGAATTTCATCCCGAAGAGCCGCCATATGACTTGGAGAGAAGAACTTGGCAATAAATTTGTCCGCCAATTCATCCCATGTTGTGATAGAATGATTGGGGAGCCTTTCTAACCAATCCAATGCTTCACCCCGAAGAGAGAACGGGAAAAGCCTCAATCTCAACGCGTCCTCGGACACGTTTGTCTGCTTGCTACCCAACAAGTATCCACGAACCCCTTCAAGTGCTTGTAGGCATTTTGATCGAAGGCACCCGTGAAATAACCTCGTTGCTCGAGCAAGGTCAGCATAACATTTGTGATTTGAAAGTTCCTCGCCCGGATTCGGGGAGGAACAATAGCACTGGCGTATCCTTGATTTGGTAGAACTCTGGGAGCCACTCTCGGTGGTTGCGGAGGAGGGTCTGGAATGTTGTTGTCCTCATTTGCATTTATATTGACATTCCGGCCTCTCCGTGGAAGTTGAGGTAAGACCTCATCTTGTTCTAAATCTTCTACCTCCTCCCCCGCTATCACATTGCTGAGAGGGTCATTTGCATTAAGAGCCATGGTACCTGATTGATCAACACACAAAATTAGTAAATAAGAAGGAAAGAGAAGCAAAACACAATACTAGCTATACAGATAGTCAACACCGTAAAGCTCCCCGGCAACGGCGCCAAAAAGTGATCGCAGCAAACTCAACCTAAGGATGAGTGGGCGCTAATACTTTTACCCAATAGCGATATCGGGGTCGATTTTCCACAGGGAACTTCAAATTGGAGTCGAGTATTTGTATGGTCTAGGATAGTGTTTTAGCTCATAATTGATCTTCTAACATTTTTGGTTTTCTTTTGTTTAAAAACTACAATTTATCAACTACAGTTGTAAAACTAGGTTATGCTAAAATTATGATTCTAAATTGTATGCAAGATAGATGAAAGCACTAGGGATGCAACATTTACCTAGGTGGTCCACTAACGGGTAGAAATTCCTAATGCAAGAATGACGAATATGGGGCTTATGCTATAACCGTTGCACCTTTTACACCCACTCTCACACCTCTCGGTAGAGAGAGTGATTTTGTCCAATTGACTCTCTCGAGACCAAATGGGTAGGCTAATTTGCCCAAGCAACTTATGGTTCAAGTTGGGTAATTACTCTCTCGAGGTTTAACCCGTTAATTGGGACTACCATTCTCATGGGTCCATCCCGATTCCTTGTTGGAGTTAATCTTGAGGTCATAGACTCTCTTTCTCAAGAAGAGTCAAAACCCACTAAGCTAGACTTAGTGTTTGCAACCACCAAATCTTAGTGAAAACTTAAGATTAATCCAAATAGCAAATACCCAACATCATTCATGCACTAAACAATCACACCCATCAATTTCCCACACTAGGGTTGAGCCACAACCCTAGCTAATGGGTTTAGCTAGACATAGTAGTAACAAAAATCAAAGAAATAATAGATGAAATTGACATAATAGTTAACTACAATGTTAATCTACTTGATTCCACTTTAAAACTAGAAGAAATGGCCCAAAATAGGCTGATAATAGGGTAACACGAGTTCAGCTGCTCTCTGCTCTCGAACCGCCTTCCTTCCTCTTGCTAAAAAGTAAAATGTTCTATTTATACTTCATAGGAAAAACCGGACAAAAATACCCCTGAGGGTCTGGCGCGGACCGCGCACAAATGACGCGCGACCGCGTAGGGCTCTGGGTCTTCATTACTTGCATCTGGTACTGGGGGTGCGGACCGCACAAAAGTGACGTGCGGCCGCATGAACTTCATCCATGCGGACCGCACTGATTAGGTGCGCGGTCGCATGGGCTTTTGTCTCGAGTGATTGCTTCTATGATTCTCTTAGGCGTGGACCGCACAAAAAGGGACGCGGACCGCGTTGGAACTGGGCGCTGACCGCGCGAGAAGAGGCGCGGATCGCGCAGCTTATCTTAAAAATATCATCGCCTCTAAACTTTCCTGCGCGACCGCATGGCAAAACAGTGTGGTCCGCGTAGGTTGAACTTGGATATGCCCAGCTTCTGAACTCTCCTGCGCGGCCGCGTGACAGAACAGTGTGGACAGCGCAGGGCCTTTTGATCCCCACCTTTCAGTTATCTCTTGACACTTGGCAGATTTCACTCCTTTTTGAGCCGATCTTTAGTATTTGTCATCTTGTCGCTCAAACCTGCTATCAAGTGTCATTTGTAAGCATTTTGGGACTATTATATGGCAATAAATGCACAAAGCTCAGGTAAGAATGGGTATAAAAAACATGCAGAAATCGCAGTTATCAGGTCACACGTTGTAGCGACGTTATGTGGAAGTATGATCCTTTGGGTTAGATTCGTATGTTCTGGTTCTACATTACGTGATGGGTTCTTAACATCGTGTTGTAGTGGTACTGGTGAGCTTGCGGTACAGCTCTCTTATTGAGCCAGTTTTCATGATTTGAGTACATTTGGACTGTTGCTTATTGGTGTGCAGGTTGCACAGGTTGTGGCTTTAGATTTTATCGATGTGTCATGTCATTAGAGTAGTCATGTTAGATGAGAAGAGGTCATTGGGATCTAGAATGAATACTATCGGATTCGATTTCAGCATGTTGGAAAGATAATATCAAAATTCGACTTAGAAATTTACTATAGACCTTGAGGAAGGAAAGGGAACTCCATGACTGGTTGATCTGAGGAATGGTTATGAGTTCTGCGTTTTTCTTTCATCATTGGCAGTATACAAAAGTGTTGGAATGAGGCTTTGTTTGATAAGAAGTTTATTATCAGTATTGGGTTGTTTGAGCAACTGCTGTGAGTAGAAATTATCGCTACGAGTGTTTGAGTTATGTGGTATATCATGTGATTACATCTTGGGTTACAGATATGGTTTGATACAGCTTGTTCGGACTTATACAGTGTATAGATGTGAGATTCTGATCTTATAGATAATTTTGGAAGTGAAAATTTGGTTTTAAGGTTTATGGGCTTAGTTGGATTGCGAATTTCAGTTATATTGTGCTGTCGGACCTATATGGGATAGGGTGTCGTGGGATCACCCCCTGGGTATGTGCATAGTGAGGATACATGGCGATTTAATGGCTTTTGGAATAACTCTGGACACGTTCGAGGTCGAACGTATGTTTAAGTGGGGGAGGATATAACGACCCGACCTGTTGTTTTGAGCATTTACACTTCGCTCGCCAGTTTTCGGGCATGACTAGTCCTGTATGATATAGTATGACTTATGTAAATCGCCAATTTTGGTTTTCAGGTTAATCGGAACAGATATGGAAGAATGATTCTCAACTTGAAGGTTTAAATTTAAAAGGTTTGACCAAGTTTTGTCCTTTTAGTATTCGATCTCGGATTTGAATTTTTATGAGTTGGTTAGCTCCATCGGGTGATTTTGGACTTAGGAGCGCGTTCGGATTGTGATTTGGAGGTCTGTGGTGGAATTAGGCTTGAATTGGCGAAAGTTGGAAATTTGGAGATTTTGATCGGCAGTGGAAAATTTGATATCGGGGTTGAAATGGAATTTTTGGAAGTTGGAGTAGGTTTGTAGTGTCATTTGTGATGTGTGTGCAAAATTTGAGGTCATTCGGACGAGGTTTGATAGGTTTCGGCATTGGTTGCGGAATTTGGAAATTTAGAAGTCTTAGGCTTGAATCCGAGTGTAATTTGGTGTTTTGATGTTGTTTTGGGTATTCTGAAGGTTAGACTAAGTTCGTATGTTGATATATGACGTGTTGGTATGTTTAGTTAAGGTCCCGAGGGCCTCGGGATGATTTCGGATGGTTAACGGAGAGTTTGGATGTGGAATAATGCAGTTGAAGCTGCTGCTTCTAATGTTTCCGCACTTGCGGAGTGGGAACCGCAGGTGCGCTCGGAGAACCGTAGATGCGAAGGATTGGTCGTATCTGTGAGGTCGTAGGTGCGATTTAGGGGACGCAGATGTGGATATGGTGCAGTAAGTGAGTTCCACACCTGCAGGGGAAATTTCTGCATGTACGTTGCCGCATAAGCGAAAATGTGAATGCGGGTGCAGTTTTGCTGGGCATAAAAACCCAGCTCGAGGTTTTGTTTTCCATTTTTTGATTTTGGGCTTGAGGAACTCGGGAGATAGGTGATTTTTCGAGGGATTTGAAGGAGCAATGTTGGGGTAAGTGATTCTAACCTACAATGGTAAAAATTTCATGAATCTATGACTTTATTCATCATCTAGTTGGGAAGTTGAGCTAGAAATTTGGGAATTTAGGGCTTGAAAATTGGAGTGGATTTTGAGGATTTGAGTGACCAAATGAGGTCAAATTTTGATAAATTTCGTAGGTATGGATTCGTGAGTGAATGGGCTTTCAAGTTTTGTAATTTTTGTCGAATTTTGAGACGTGGTCCCCAAGGGCCGGGTTTGAGCCGATTTCAGATTTTTATTATAATTTAGTATTTTTCTTGTGGAACTGGTTCCTTTAGTCTACTTTGATCGTATTCTATTGCTTGTGGCTAGATTCGGGTCGATTGGAGGCCGATTCGAGGGGCAAAGGCATTTCGGAGTAGGATTTTGCTCAGATTGAGGTAAGTAATGATTGTAAATCTAGTCCTAAGGGTATGAAACCCCGAATTCACATTGTTTTACTACTATGAGGTGATGCACATGCTAGGTGATGAGCATGTAGGCGTGCACCGTTGAGGATTGTGACTTGGTCCGTCTCGTAGCAACTATAAAGTGGCGTATTTGACTGAAATTACATGATACTTATGTGTTTTAGAAAGAATTGCTATAAATTGGGCTGAATACCATATTTGGTCCTTGTGCCAAAGCTGTTTGGACCCTTAGAGGCCTTTTCTTATTATTCTCTCACTGTTTTGATTGAATATCTATACTTAGTCATGCTATATTTACTGATTTCATAACTCAGTCTTTATTACCCGTTTTGATGTATATAAAATGTTATTTTGGGCTGAGCACCCTGTTTTTTTACTGATAGCCCATGTGGCTTGAGAGGTTTATGACTGAATTAGGCCGATGACTTATTTTTGTGAGGATATTTATGGGATCGGGCTGCACGTCGCAATATGTTGTTACTGATTTATGACTAAGTGAGGCCGAGTGCCTGATTGTGAGATATTGAGACTATGGCACGTGAGTTGTCTGTGCAGCACGTGAGTTATCCGTGCAAATTCTGATATTGATATTATAGCACTTGAGTTATCCGTGCAGCACGTGAATTGTCCGTGCGGATTATAGCGCTTGGGCTGTAGGAGCCTCTCTGGAGTCTGCACATCCCCTAGTAAGCGCGGGTACCCTAAGTGAGTGATATGATGTTTTGTCCGGGGGGCTGTTCTTGATTCATGTTGTGGCCGAGGGGCTATTTACGAGTGATTGTGAGGTATGCCCGATGGGATGTATATGAGTGAGAATGATGATTGCCCGAAGGACTGTTTATGATTCATGTTTACATGAGGAGCTGTTTATGATTTATGTTGCCCGAGGGGCTGTATACGAGTGAGTTTTGCCCGAGGGGTTGTTATTGCTTTCATCATTTTTACTCACTTTTTCATCACCTTGTTTGAAAACTATTGAAAGATATTTTAAACAATTTTACTGAAACTGGACTAAATGAGGTGAGTTGATTTAGAACCTTGATTTTAAAAGTCTACTGTATTCTATTGAGATTTCGTGATATGAATTGTATATGTTTTATTGTTCCTTACTACTGCTCAGTCTTTATTTACCTTTATTACTTACCGAGTTGGCGTACTCACATTACTCCCTGCACCTTGTGTACTGATCCAAGAGTTGCTGGACGTGCTAGTGAGTGTTGATTTCATCCGTCGCAGATCTGTTGGAGTTAGCAAGGTAGCTGCATGGCGATCGCAGCCCTGTTCTTCTCCCTCCTATCTTCATATAGATTGTTATTCATTATTTTCTAGACTGTATATGTCTTAGTATTATCGGACAATCCTTGGTGGATGCTCATGACTAGTGACACCCTGATGTCGAGCTTTCTTTCCACACTTTTATTTTGATTTACACTCCTTATGAAGGTTTTATTAATAGCTTTGGAAATTGTCTTGAAAATGAAAATCTCGTTTGTTTTGGTAATGTGTCGGCTTACCTAGTATCACGATAGGCGCTATCACGATAGGGTTAGTTTTGGATCGTGACAATAACTTTTAAAAAGAAAGATAATTATCACAATACTTCAAAAGAATCAAAATTTATAAAGTAAACCAAATAATTTAAATTGGCGTACATATAATACATGTTCCAATCATACGAATAAAATAACTACTTACTTTATAAAAATCACAAGTAGAAATGAAGTAGAAAATAATTTCTATTTTACAAGAAATGAAGTAGAAAATATGTTTCTTGGCCTAAGAGAGGTGCCACCCCACTTTCTTACTGCCCACTTATATATATATTGGTATTCAATCTTCATTTGAGATGTTCACACTCATAATATAGTGTGGCATAATGATCTATAAGATATTTAGTTACTGATCTAATCCATATACCATATCCATACGAATTGTTATTCAAAAAAATTTCCCTTCTCAAAAATTAAATAATTTTTTTTATATATATTTCAACACTTAGATTATTTATTTACATATTTTTTCTTCTTTGTTTGATTCTTTGTCCATGTTATTAAGTTATCCATAACTTATAATTGCTCATATCCTTAGCTACTCCTATTATAATATACGACAGATGACTTTGATTTTCCTTTTTCTTGTTATAAATTTTTTATCTACCTTTATTCTTTTATTTTATTGCTTAGATTAATATTTAAATTTATCAATAATATGTTTGCATATTATTTATTTATTATTTTTTAAATTAACTCAAAATATAAATTCCCTCACACTATGTCCGCACTCCTCTTTCTATATTATTTTTTCTACTATAAAATTTTATATAATTAGTGTTATCGAATATGTATTATTATAATAAATAACGAAACAGTAAACTTTCTGAAACAGAAAACAGAAACAGAAATTAGCAGCAATAGAATGTCGAAATAATATCTAAAAAATAATTTCGAAATAAATCGAACTCACTGAATGCACAGTGTGTCCTTAAGGAAATTATTCTCCTCAAGTACCCGAAGTGCTGGAATATTATCCTCCCAGGATAAAATGATTTAACTCACCAGTGTATTGTTACCAAAAACTCTGATGAACTTCGAACCACTCAATGATTGTAAAACACACTAGAAAATATTGTGCATAAGAAGAAGAAGAAGAAGATCAGAAAATTTCGTAAGGAAAGATTCTGGGATCAAGACATATTTATAGCCATTTTCTAGCATCGTTTCTGAAAAGGTTTGCAACCTTTCAGAAATATTCATGGTTGTTGGAACAGGTAGGAACATTTCACGTTTGAAATATTCCAGGAAAAAGGATTTAAAATAATCCGAGAAATAAACGAAACGGGTCGCGTCGCGGGTCTTGGGTTATTCTAGGTTGGATTTTCGTTAATTAATCAAATAAATAAAAGAAATTTTGTCCAAAAAGATTAATCACTCAATCTTTGACCAAATCTGAATCCGAATCTGAATTCAAAGCCGAAGCTGAGCTGAGCGAGCGAGCGGCAACGGTGCGATGCTTACTTTCTTTTCAACCCATTTAACATAAAGAGAAGTATTTTCTCAATATAAGCACATTCACTTTTCTATCTACCATCAATAAGGGACACTTGCTCTTTCCAAAGTAAAATGGAGCTCACTTTCCCTCCACTTTCTTCCCTCCATTTTCCATTCACCAATCTTTAATCCCAACAATCCCCCACATGAATGGATAATGGTTATAAGACACATGAATGCACGGACGAGTGTGTGATTTACATGCAAGATTAATTGCATATGGATAAGTAGCTTTCCCTTTGAACTTTTCATAGTGAATTTATATCGGATATACTCGGTCAATCGTTAGATTTGATATCTTTGAACCGTCGAGCTTTGATGTATACCTAGACATCATAAGTCACACAATCAACCCTTAACCATCTATGGTTCTCACGGTTGTGTTTGATTCAGCCATGAACACCGCCTGGTTTCATGAGTGCTTAAGGAATGGGCCTATACTTTTATTCTCCTTGAAGCGGCTTATACTTCACACTCACATAGGTGATTTCTAAACATGTAATCCTATAGACACACTATCTGATCATTTCCTGCCAGACTTAGCAAATCATTAAAAAGCTTTAAGCTTTATTGACTCATAAAAAAGCCTTAATGTTTTACCCTGATTTCTGAATATTGCCTTCATCATGAGAATGGGTTGAGTTATTTGACAATGTTGAACCGTCAATCATAACTTTGTTTGATCTTCTTGAACCTAGCTCTTAGGATCTCCAGTCTACTAGGTAGAATTACCGATGTGATGACTTGTCCTAGGACTTAATCCCATTCCCTTCAATGATCTTTCAACTGCCTCTCTAGATAGGCATTTTGTAAGTGGATCTGACACGTACCTCTTTACCTTACATAGTCAATCGTGATAACACCACTAGTTATCTAACGGTATTGTGTCTCCATTGTATATGACGAGATTTTCCATTATACATAATGTTCCCTGCCCTGCCTATTGTCGCTTAACTATCACAATGTATACATATAGGTGCTAAAGGTTTGGGCCAAAATGAATGTCACGAACCAAAATCCTAACCTATCGTGATGATGCCTATCTTAATACTAGGCAAGCAGACAACCTCAATAACCCACAATTTCTCTTAAGTTTGAAAATATAATATTTTAAGTCAATACAAAAATCTCATTAATACCGACATAAAACACTCCCAAAATCCGGTGTCACTTAGTACATGAGTATCTAAACAATACCAAAGTTTGACTGATAGATGCACTGTCTCAAATATAGAAGTCTGACTGATAGATGCACTGTCTGAAATATAGAATAGTACAATAACTGAAAGGAAGAGAGTCAAGGTCAACAGATGCCAAGCGGCTACCTTGATGGTCTCCAATTGAAAATACTCTGAGATCTAACAATTTTCATATCTGGAAGAACCTCAATCTGCACACAAAGTGCAGGGTGTAGTATGAGTAAAACCAATTCAGTAAGTAACAATAACAAATAAGGAACAGAAAGATAGTGACGAGCTACACAATTATAGTTCATTTTCAGTAATCTCAGCAAGAAGTAGACATGCTTTCAAATCCGACAATTTAAGTCAATTCAGTGTTATACATTTTCAAGTTCAAGTAAAAATCGGATGTAGAATCTTCTAGAGATTTCAGAACAATGACAAATAGCAACTAAGTGCAACAACAGATAAAAACAGTACTTGGTATAATGAGTTAAGGGAATTGCTTAATAGGTTGTGTCTATAAGCGTAGTTTGATTGCTTGAGGACGAACAATATTTAAGTGTGGGGTATTGATGTGTGGCTATAATTCATGGTTTAGCACATTATGTGCCTTGCATTTTACATGCTTTAATGATAAATTACACTTTATTTGCACGTAATAGAGTCTATTTTATGTGTAGGTAAATTGGAGATGAAAGTAGAGAAAAAAGGATACTTAAACGTGGAAAGTATGTACGAGAACAGTGAAAAGGAAAGCCAGCCAAAGGCTAGGCTAAACCAGGCTTTAGCCTGGCGAGGCCAGCCAAAAGCCAGGTCCAGTCCGAGTTTTGAAGATTTTATTTGTTTTCCGGCTTGACTAGGATTTGACCTACATGTTTAGGTCTTGTCCTAAACATATAAATAGACCCAAAACTGCCACTTTGAAGGAGTTTTGAAACCGGGGGCATGGACATCACGTGGAAAACTTTTGGAGGAGAAAATCATAGAGTCCTTTATCCCTTTTTATTTTCTTTGTAATTTGTTTATGCAAAATACTTGGAAAATTATTACTACGAATATGAGTGGCTAAGAACTTTACGTTCTAGGGTTGTGGTTGACATGATTATGAACGTTTATTAATTATATCTTCATTAATTCAAATTATCATCTTGTGGTTGTTTCTCTAATTCTATGCATAATTGCTTAATTGTCTGGCCAGCAGTTGAGTTCTATTTACTATCTATGTTATGCTTGGGAAAGCCGTGTTTAGATTAGAGTAGAATAGAGAGAGCTTGTTTCTAAACCCGTGGCTCGGGGAAAGATTTCGCGATTAGGATAGGAATATACCTAACAGTCTTGCTTAATTGAATACCGCAATATATTCGTTCATGATAGACTCAATACTATAGGAATGTAGGGTTGATATACTATGGGAAGGCGAGTAGTACTGTGGGAACATGCTATTCATATAAAAGATCCAGTTAATTAGCAACCATAGATAATCTGGATTAACGAGTGTGATTATTGAACTTCATAGGATTGATAAACCAACCACAGCCCTGGAATTTCCATCTCATCTGAAGTAAAATCTCGTCATACAAAATCGCATTCTTGATAATTTAGTTGTTATTTGTTTAATTTTCGCAGTAGTAGATTAATAGAAAAATATCCCTCTTAAATATCTTGGACAACTAATTGATTTTAGTTTACTTAGTTAACGATCAATCTATGTCACGACCCCAAAATTGTCTCGGTTGTGATGGCGACAATCGTGAAACTAGGCCAGCCGACACATTTTCAAAATAGTTCAACATTTCATTTAAAGCTTAAATAATACCATTTTCACTGAAATTCCATAAAAGATGTTAAGTCAAACAAAAATAAAAGCGAAAAATAAAATGCCCGACCTCGGGTGTCACTAAGTCATGAGCAATACTACATTTGTTTCGAAATACAACTAGACCAAAATAGTCTGAAATATCCAAAATATACTAGAAGGAAGGTAAAGAAGGAGAAAGGCGGGGCTATGAACGTCAGGCAGCTACCTCACTATATCCAATGAAATTCGCATCTGGAACAGTCAACAGCCGCTACCATGACCTGAGATATCTGGATCTGCACACAAGGTGCAGGGGGTAACGTGAGTACACCAACCCAGTAAGTAACAAGTCCAAACAATGGACTGATAGGTAGTGACGAACTAAACCTCAGAAATTATAACACATTTAAATTGTACGGGAAAATAGACATGCTAGAAATTCAATATTTTTAACTTGACAGTAAAGAAAAGTACTAATCTGGACAATGTAAAGTATAAAGTTCAGTAAAACTCTACATGTCAATGCCAGGAATGTATAAAAAAATGTACCGTGTGCTCCCACTCTCAAGTGCTCAACCACTCGACACCGTATATGGCCATCCGGCCTAGGGAAATCCATCCCGAAATATATATAACACACTAATCTCAAGTCAACCGGTACCGAAGAATAAGGGTAATCCAACCCTGAGGAGAAATCCATCTCCAAATATCAGTACTTTGGACAAATCCATGTACAGGGAAATCCATCCCTCAATAGTATCATCCGAGCTCATTGGGGGTGTATAGACTCCGGAGGGGCTCCTTTCAGCCCAAGTGCTATAACAAGCCAATGAAGGCATAATCAATATTCCGCTGCGGCGTGTAGCCCGATCCCATACTGTCACTCATAATTAGTCTCTCGGCCTCACTCAGTCATCACTCTCCAGTCTCACACACACGGCTCACAATGCTATGATACTAGCCCGAAACAATGATATGATGTGCCAAATGATAACAACCGAGACTGAGACATAATAGGATATGCATGAACAAGACTGAGTATAGAGTATCAATGAAACTAATGATATGACAGCAAGAAACAACCACTCGGGTCTCAACAGTATTGGCGTGAAGCCCTAACATGATAATTAGCATGATTTATAGTTCTTTTACTTAATCACAAAATCACAACATTATGAGCAAGAAAGAGTCATTAAGCGATGCCATGGAATGAACCAGGCCATAATTCTTACGGTGCACGCCCACTCGCTGGCATTCACCTCAATATAAATCACAAAACACATTGTTCGGGGTTTCGAACCCTCAGAACCAAGTTTGGATGCGTTACTTACCTCAAACCAAGCAAAAACTCTAGCTCGTGATGCCCTTGCCTCTTGATTCGGCCTCCAAATGCTCCAAATCTAAACAAAATCAGTATGCTAACATCAATATACGCTAAAGGAATGAAACCCACATGAAAATTATCAAATTAGACAAAAAATCTCGAATTTGCTCAAACCTGGCCCCCGAGCCCGTGTCTCGGAATTCAACAAAATCGCAAAACTAGAAACTCCTTTCACTCTCGAGTCTATTCATACCAAAACATCAAAATCGGATTGCAAACAACGCCGAAACAAACCAAATCACCTCTGAATGACCTGAAAATTTTCACATACGTCACAAATGGCACTACAGACCTACTCAAATTTCCAGAATTCCACTCCGACCCCGATATCAAGATTTCCAATGCCGACCAGAAACTCCAAATTTTCAATTTCGCCAATTCAAGCCTAATTCTACCACAGACCTCCGAATTACCTTCCGAACATGCTCCTAAGGCCAAAATCACCTAACGGAGCTATCCGAACCATCAGAATTCACATCCGAGACCTTCTACACATAAGTCAATATCCGATTGACTTTTCCAACTTAAGCTCCTAAATTAGAGACTGTCTCATTCCACTCCAAGAGCACTCCGAACCCGAACCAACCAACCTAATACCACACAATACAGCTGAACAACACATAAAGAAGTAGAAATGGGGCAAACGGGACTGTAACTCATGAAATGACCGGCCAAGTCGTTACATCCTCCCCCTCTTAAACAAACGTTCGTCCTCGAACGAGTCAAGAAACATACTGAAGTCTCAAACAGGTGTGGATATCTGCTCCATATCTCTCGCTCGGTCTCCCAAGTAGCCTCCTTCGCGGGCCGACCTCTCCACTGCACTTTCACTGATGCTATATCCTTTAATCTCAACTTTCGAACCTTCCTCTCCAAAATAGTCACTAGCTCCACATCATAAGTCAAATAACCGTCTAACTGAACCGTGTTGAAATTCAAAACATGAGATGGGCCACCAATATACTTTCGGAGCATAGAAATATGAAATAGCGGATGCACACTTGACAAGCTAGGTGGCAAAGCCAGCTCATAAACCACCTCCCCAATCCTCCGAAGCACCTCAAAAGGCCCAATGACTCGAGGGCTCAATTTGCCCTTCTTCCCAAATCTCATAACACTCTGCATGGGTGAAACCTTCAGTAGAACCTTCTCCCCAACCATATAAGACACATCTCGAACCTTCTTGTGAGCAAAACTTTTTTTTCTTGACTTTGCCGCACGAAGCCGCTCCTGAATCACTTTCACCTTGTCTAAAGCATCCTGTATCAAGTTTGTACTCAAAAGCCTAGCCTCGCCTGACTCACACCAACCTACTGGAGATCTACACCGTCTCTCATATAAAGCCTCATATGGAGCTATCTGAATACTCGACTGATAACTATTGTTATATGTAAAATCCGCGAGCGCTAGGAACTTCTCCCATGAACCCCCAAAATCAATGACACAAGCACACAACATGTCCTCCAATATCTGAATAGTGCACTCGGACTACCCGTCCGTCTGAGGGTGGAAAGTTGTGCTCAACTCAACCTGAGTACCCAACTCTCGCTGTACAGCCCTCCAAAACTGCGATGTGAATTGAGTACCTCTATCTGAAATGACGGAAACTGGGACACCATGCAGGCAAACAATTTCTCGGATATAAATCTCTTCTAACTGCTCTGAAGAATAGGTAGTACACACAATAATGAAGTGCGCGGACTTGGTCAGCCGATCCACAATCATCCAAATAGCATCAAACTTCCTCAAAGTACGTAGGAGTCCAACTACGAAATCCATAGTGATCCGATACCACTTCCACTTTGGAATATCCATCTACTGAAGCAAGCCACCCGGTCTCTGATGCTCATATTTCACCTGCTTACAATTGAGACACCAAGCTGCAAATCCCACTATATCTTTATTCATTATTCTCCACTAGTAGTGTTGTCTCCAATCCTGATATATCCTCGCAGTACCCAGGTGGATGGAATACTGCAAGCTATGGGCCTCGTACAGAATCAACTCCCGAAGTCCATCCACATTGGGCACACATATCTTGCCAAGCATCCTCAATACTTCGTCATCACCAATAGCCACATTTCTGGCATCGTTGTGCTGATTTCTGTCCTTGAGGGCAAGCAAATGAGGATCATCATACTGGCTCTCTCTGATACGATCAAATAAGGAAGACTGAGAAACCACACAAGCTAAGATCCGGCTAGGCTCTGAAATATCTAGTCTCACAAACCAATTGGCCAAATCCTGAACATCAACTACAAGAGGTCTCTCCCTAATAGGAAAATATGCCAAACTGCCCATACTCACCGCCTTCCTACTCAAAGCATCGGCCACTATATTAGCCTTCCCCGGATGGTACAAGATAGTAATATCATAGTCCTTTTAGCAGCTCCAACCATCTCCGCTGCCTCAAATTGAGATCCTTCTGCTTGAACAAGTGCTGGAGGCTATGATGATCAGTAAACACCTCACAAGACACACCATACAAGTAATGCCTCCAAATCTTCAACGCGTGAACAATGACAGCCAACTCCAAATCATGAATATGATGGTTCTTCTCATGGGGCTTCAACTGATGAGAAGCATAAGAAATCACTCTACCCTCCTACATTAACACACACCCGATACCAACTCTAGAAGCATCACAATATACTGTATATGAACCTGAAGCTGATGGCAACACTAACACTGAAGTTGTGGTCAAGACGGTCTTGAGCTTCTGAAAGCTCGCCTCACACTCGTCTGACCACCTGAAAGGAGAACCCTTTTGGGTTAATTTGGTCAAGGGTGATGCTATAGACGAAAATCCTTAAACGAACCAACGGTAATAACCCGCCAAACCAAGAAAGATGTGAATCTCTATGGCTGAGGACGGTCTGGGCCAACTCTGAACCGCCTCTATCTTCTTTGAATCAACCTAAATACCCTCACTAGACACCACGTGCCCCAAGAAAGCCACTGAATTAAGCCAAAATTCACACTTGGAAAACTTTGCATAAAGCTTCTCCTCCTTCAACCGTTGTAATACAACTCTCAAATGCTCGGCGTGCTTCTCCTGACTATGCGAGTACACCAGAATATCATCAATGAATACAATAACAAACGATTCAAAATAAAGCCGAAACACGTTGTTCATCAAATGCATGAATGTTGCTGGGGCATTAGTCAGCCCAAAAGACATCACAAGGAACTCATAATGGCCATATCGGGTCTTGAAAGTTGTCTTTAGAATATTCGAGTCCCTGATCTTCAACTGGTGATACCCTAACCTGAGGTCAATCTTGGAGAACACTTTCGCTCCCTGAAGCTGGTCGAATAAATCATCAATATGAGGTAAAGGATACTTATTCTTGATTGTGACTTTGTTCAACTACATGTAATCAATGCATATCCTCATAGTGTTATCCTTCTTCTTCACGAATAGAACAGGTGCACCCCACGACGACACACTAGGCCGAATAAACCCCTTATCAAGGAGTTCCTGAAGTTGCTCTTTCAACTCCGTCGGTGCCATTCGATACGGTGGAATAGAAATGGGCTAAGTTCCCGGCACCAAATCAATACCAAAGTCAATATTCTTGTCCGGTGGCATGCCCGACAGGTCTACAGGAAACACATCCGGAAAGTCCCTCACTACTGAAACAGAATCGATACAAGGAGTCTCTACATTGACATCCCTCATAAAGGTCAAATAAGAAAGACAACCCTTCCCAATGATCTGCTGGTCCTTCAAAAATGAAATCACCCTACT
Organism: Nicotiana tabacum; assembly: GCF_000715075.1. Classification (NCBI taxonomy): domain Eukaryota; kingdom Viridiplantae; phylum Streptophyta; class Magnoliopsida; order Solanales; family Solanaceae; genus Nicotiana; species Nicotiana tabacum. The sequence goes on along the minus strand of NC_134089.1, from coordinate 23,449,411 downwards.
GGGAGCATAATCCGTCGAACCTCTCCACTCAATCCGTGGCACGCCCAGCATGGCCAACGTCACTGTCTTAACATGACAGTCCAAAATAGCACGACACAGAGATAACCAATCCATGCCCAATATCACATCAAAATCTACTATAAAAAGCAACAGAAAGTTCACTCAGGTATCCAAACCCCCAATAGTCACCACATTAGACCAATATACGCGGTCTACAACAACTGTATCACCCACCGGAGTAGATACACGAACATGTGAAACAAGAGACTCACGGGGCGTATCCAAAAAATGAGCAAAATATGATGACACATATGAAAAAGTGGAACCAGGGTCAAATAATACAGAGGCATCTCTGTGGCAGACTGAGACAATACCTGTAATCACAGCATCTGAAGCAATAGCATCAGGTCTGGTTGGGAGGGTATAGAAACGGGCCTGACCGCCACCTGATCAGCCTCCCCCTCTAGGGCGACCCCTAGCTGACTGATCTCCACCCCGAGCTGGCTGAGCGAGTGGGGAAGTAACTGGTGCTGAAGGCAAAAGCTGACTCCTCTGCTAGGATGAACCTGCCGTAAGACGGGGACAGAATCTCTTGATATAACCCAAATCTCCACACTCGAAGCAACCTCTATGGGCCACTACAATGGGGACTGAAGGGAGCCCCGAGCACCGGGATACCTACTAGAAGAACCAGGCATAGATGAGCCATTAATTGATGGTGCCTGAGTTGAACTTTGAGCCAGAAGGGCACCGAGAGATGAGTGACCCTGATGTGAACTATGAGAACCATGACCAGATGATCCACCACGGTAAAGGTGGAAAACGGTCCGGGCCCGATCCCAAACGGGCTTCATGGGCCAGGCCTAAACGGTCCGGGCTTAAACGGACCCGATCTTCGTGGGCCGGGCTTAAATGGACCCGGGCTTTGTGGGCTTTTGAGTGTAACCAAATAGGGACCGTGTACTAATGGTCCCAGGCTATGTGGGCCGGGCCCAGTCTTAAACGAGCCTAAGTGGACCTTGACTATTTTTTTAAAATTTTTTTATCTAAGGCAATTTCTTGTAAATTATATAGCTTATATATATATATATATATATGTGTGTGTGTGTGTGTGTGTGTGTATACATATATATTATATATACTATATATATATATATACACACACACACACTCTATATAATTTAGATAATTTACAAGAAATTGCCTTATATAGTATATTGCCTTATATAAGATTGTATATATAGTAGTATAGTATAGATATACTAAGTGTATAGTATATAGGCCTATTTTTTTTTAATTTTTTTATCTAAGGCAATTTCTTGTAAATTATATAGCTTATATATATTAAGATGAACTCGGTATCAAAGTTGCAAATTAAAGTTTACATTTAATACTTCAAATTAAAGTTCAATGCCTTCAACATAGTACTTCAAATTAATCTAAAAAACTAAAACTTTAAGCATAATAGGTCTAATAATTTTAAAATAACACAAATTGTCTCAATTCAACTTAAAATCTTAAATACGAATGTCTGGAGAACGTGCAAGACAACTTTGTATATGCCTCCTTAAATAACGTGTGCCCTTCAACTTTGGAGGATAAGTGTAGACTCGACAATAATTCTTGTACTTTATTATGTAAACTTCTTTATTTCTTCTACCACATTAAAGTGTTCTAAAACAAATGGGTGTAATCTAGAATCGCCGGGAATGATCTAACTTGAATTAAGAATTTGAGTTTGAGAAATGAGAGATGAGTGAAGACTTGAATACTTCAATTTGAGTTTGAGAAATGAGAGAGATTGATGATTTTGTGAGAAAAATGAAAGAATGAAGGGATATTTATAGTTGAAAATAGGGAAAACATATAATTATAAAAAGTTTGGGGTTAAAACAAAATTGGGGGAAGGAGGGTTAAATGGCTATTTTAGAAAGCCCAAACGACTATTTTTGCAGGCCAACGACCATTTTTTAAATGTTGCAACGTTTAAAAAAGTAGCCGTTGGCCGTTTGAGCCCGTTTAGGACCGGTTGAACCGGCCCACTTAGGACCCAGTCCCGGACCCAAACGGTCCCGGTCCTAACGGGCTTCTTCAATGAACCGATCTAATTGGGCCTCAAACCCCCTGGTCTCGGACTTAAATGGGTAGGCTCGTTTAGGCCCACTACCTATATGGGCTCGCAGGCCTAGGCCGGGCCCGGGCCTAACCGGCCCACTTGCCACCCTTACACCACAGTGACCCAAACGAGCTGGATGAGGGACTCTGCCGCGCTAAAACTGACCTCCAAAGGGAACACCACCAAAACTACCAGATCCCCGAGGCCACTTGGCCTCCCTCTCAACTCGCTCCTGGCGGCGAACTGACTCTATCTCTCTAGCAATGTCAACCACCTCCTCAAAAGAAGCACCAGATACCCTCTCTCTGGTTAGAAAAATCCGTAGCTGATAAGTGAGGCCATCAACGAACCTCCTAATCCTTTCTCTATCGGTGGGAACTAGCCAGATAGCATGACGGGCCAACTCGAAGAATCTCATCTCATACTGTGTCACAGTCATATCCCCCTGATGCAACTGCACAAACTGCCTACGCAGCTGCTCTCTGCAGGAATGTGGTACATACTTCTCTAGAAAGAGAATGGAGAACTGATGTCAGGTAAGGGGCGCTTCACCAACAGGCCTACGCCTCTCATAAGCCTCCCACCAAGTGAAGGCAGCTCCAGAAAACTGAAAAGTAGTAAATGAGACCCCATTAGTCTCCAAAATACCTGTTGTACGTAGAATCCTCTGACACTTGTCCAAGAAACCATGGGCATCCTCGCCCTCTACACCACTGAAAGTCGGAGGCTGAAGTCTACCAAACCTCTCCAATCGACCTTGCTTGTCATCAAGCATGGTTGGAACTACATAATCCTGAGCAGGTGCAACCAACTGGGCTAGTGGTGCCTCCAGTGTCTGCAGTCCCTGAACCACCTACTCGGGTGTACGACGATTGGAGTCTGAGTGCCTCTCCCGGCCTGAGAAGTAGCTACTATAGAAACTGCAACCACCTGAGCAAGACTAGTGCACACGGTTAAGATCTGATCCAAGGTCTCCTGAAGTCCCGGGATAACAATAGGCACAGTCGGTGCCTCGAACTGGTCCTGCTGGAGCATCCCCAACTGGAACCTGATCATGAATTGGGGCAGCTGGTGGATATGCAGTGTAACGGTCCGACCGGTCGTCTTGAGCTTTTGCACTTTGCTCGCTAGTTCTCGGGCATGACAAGCCCCGTGTGATGTATTATCACTTATGTAAATCGTCGATTTTGGTTTTCTGGGTAATTAGATGAATTGGAAAGAATAGTTCTCAGTTTGAAGCTTAAAATTTGAAAGGTTTGACCAAGTTTTGACTTGTTAGTATATGCTCTTAGATTGGAATTTTTATAATTTGGTTAGCTCCGTCAGGTGATTTGGAACTTAGGAGCGTGATTGGAATATGTTTTGGAGGTACAGAGTAGATTTAGGCTTGAATTGGCGAAATTCGAATTTTGGCATTTTTTGGTTAATAGGTGAGATTTGATATAGGGGTCGGAATGGAATTTTGGGAGTTGCAGAGGTCCGTTGTGTCATTTGGGATGTGTGTGCAAACTTTTAGGTCATTCGGACTTGGGTTGGTAGAATCTTTGATCAAAAGCGTAGTTCGGAAGATTTTGGGAACCTTAGGCTTCAATCCGAGGTGTTTTGGTTGATTCGATGTGGTTTGAGGTGTTTTGAAGATTGGTATAAGTTTGGATAGTGGTATAGGACTTGTTGCTGCTTTTGGTTGAGGTTTCGGGGGCCTCTGGGTGATTTCGGATGGTTGGCGGAAGATTTGAGTTAGGTTGTGACAGCTGAAGTTTTTCCTATTTCTGTCATAGCCGCACCTGCAGCTAGGGGATCACAGGTGTAGTCTCACAGAAATGAGTTAGGAGCCGCAGATGCAGCCAAAGGCAAAGTAAGTGAAAACCGCAGATGCAGGATATGAACCGCACCTGCGGGCCCGCAGAAGCGGATGTCTGGTCGTAGGTGCAGATGGAGCCTTAAGTGATGACCGCAGAAGCGATGCTCGGACCATAGAAGCAGTTGCACAGTAGCGGGAAATTGACCGCAAGTGCGAAAAGCCTGGGCCAAAAGGTATAAAAGAATTCCTTCGCGATTTTTGAGTTGTTCTTCACCATTTCAAGTCGGTTTTGGAGCTCTTTGGGAGATTTTGAAGAGGGATTCAAGGAATATCGTCTAGAGTAAGATTTTTGAGCCTAATAATCAATCCGATGGCATTATTTCACTTATTTGGCCTAAGATTAATAGAAATTAAGGGTTAACAATTGGGGATTAGGGCTTGGTATTGGAGACCTTGACTTGAGGATTTGAGGGGCCATTTGTGGTCGGATTTGAGTACTTTTGATATGTATGAACTCGTGAGGAGATAAGGAATCTATTGATGTAAATTTTATTGAATTCCGAGATGTGGGGTCGGGTTTTGGTTAATTTCGGGATTTATGTTGTAAATTGATTATTTTCGCATGGGCTTCGTTCCCTTAGCATATTTTGACGTCGTGATTCTGATTATTTTAAATGTTATCCTGAGGGTATGAAACCCCGGATTATACATTGTTGTGCTATATTGAGGTGACGCACACGCTAGATGACGAGCGTGGGGTCGTGCACCATTGGGGAGTGTGACTTAGTCCATCCCGAATGACTGTTTTACCGCGTATTTCATTGAAAACTATTTGCTATCATTATGTTTTGGGCTGAATGCCATATTTGGGCCTCGTGCCAACTACTTGGACCCTTAGGAGATTTTTACTGATATTTCCTCACTGTTGTGATTTTATATCTGTACTCAATCATGCTATATTATACTGTTTTCATAACTCAGCCATGTTGACTCTGTTTTAACACATTAAATGATATTTTAAATGATATTTTCGGCTGAACATCATGTTTTACTATTACTCGAGTGGCTTATGAGATTTTGACTGAGTAAGGCTGAGGGCTTGTGTTGTGAGGATACTTTGGGTTGGGCTGCACGTCGCAACAATGATACACTGGTTATGATTATGAGGCCGGGGGCCTGAGTTGTACGCCACAAGGTGGTTTGATATGAGGCCGAGAGCCTATTGATTATGCCACGAGATGGCTTGATATTGCACTTGGGCCGTAAGGGGCCCCTTTCGGAGTTTGTACACCCCCAGTGAGCGCGAGTACCCATTGTGATATGAAATATAGCCCGAAGGGCTGGTGTGGTTCCATGATATTGCCCGAGGGGTGGATTATGTTGACATTGTGCCCGAGGGGCGGATTTTTATGTGTTTATCTATGCTAGTTGCTTTTCATTTAATTGTTTAACTGTTAAAAATGTGTCTTAAAGAAGCTTATTCTGAAGTAAGGTGTCTTTATATGTTTTCACCGTTTCATTGTTTTTACTGGTTTTATACTGCTTCTTTATAGCATGTTGATGTGCTTTTACGTGATTTCTCATCGCTCAATCTTCATTTATTATTATTACTCACTAAGTTGGAGTACTCACTTTACTCCCTACACCCTGTGTGCAGATTCAAGCACTTCAGGTCTCGCTAGCGAGTGTTGATTATTTCCAACTCAGGCGGTTCAGAGATTCACTAGGTAGCTGCTCGGCATTAACAGTCTAGTGCTTCTCCCCCCTATCTTATTTTCTTTTGTTTTAGTTCTATAATAGACTATGTAGACTCTTCCTGTTTTTAATCGGTTAGTAGATGCTCATGACTGATGACACCTCGATGACGGGCTACGTCTCTTCCACAAATTGTACTGTTTCACTGTCTATTTGGGATTTAATCATGTTAATGATTTAATTATACTATTTTAACCGCTTAAAATTTGAATTGGTTGTTGTGTCGGTTGGCCTTGTCTTCACGAGAGGTACCATCACGACCAGGTCCGGGTTTAGGATCGTGATAAGTTGGTATCAGAGCCTAGGTTACATAGGACTCATGAGTGATGAGCAGGTTTAGTAGAGTCTCGCGGATCGGTACGGAGACATCTGTACTTATCCTCGGGAGGCTGCAGAACCTTTAGGAAAAGCTTCACATTCTTGAATTCTTATCATGCGTCCTTGATTCAGCTTGAGATGTAACTCTTTGAATTCTTTCCACGTGTTCGTATGAACGCATAAGCGCTCAGTATCAGATGTGCATCGATGGCTTGTGATTCCTTGATCGAGGGGCGAGATGTAATTTTCTATGCGTTGATATTGGGCTAGTCTAGAGGACTTGAGGCCGGGTTTTGCCTGCAGCTTGAGCACCGAGGTGTTGATTGTGTGCGCACGTGTTTTTGAACTTATATGTTCTGTAATGTCGCTATTAGTAGAAGTGATAGCTGGATGGCTATGTGATGAGTATGTTATGACTGCGAGATATATTCATTTGATTTTGAAGCGACAAGAAGGGTCTGCTGGAGGGTAGAAGAACTATGAGGTGCTTGATTTCCATCTTGATTTGAGGTATAGCCCCAAGATATGGGTGTGTGAAGAATTTTTTCATGTTTTCTAGTTGGGGGAGTGAAGTGGATTTCACGTTGTGATATGAGTTCAGACTCAGGAAGATTAAGTGACTGTGTAATGTCTATGACGATGGAAGGGTGTAAAGAGATGTTAGTTGATGCGAAGCAAGTGGGTTATCTCCTGTGGAGTGTTTTGAATGTTGTGTGATCCTTATATGGTTTATTGGAATGTCTCTTTTACCAGAATGTATGTGCTGCAATTTGAATTTGGGTCGCTTAAGAGAGTGGGCTTGACTACTACGAGGGCGAATGCGAGATTTGCAGAAGATTTGAGGTACTAGATGGTCTGTGTTGTACGAGCTTATGAAGGATTGAGCTTAATCTTACTATGGTATTATGGCAATGATAGAGTATACGCATTATGAGTTATTGTGTGTTTTGATCTATGGCTTTGAGCCGAATGGGGGAGCTTGCTATTGATTAGGTGATTATATGGTTATGTGCTATGTTGGTTCCAGTTTGAAGTGTACTGGTGAATCAGTTATGGCTTGTAGAGGTTGAGACCGAGGATGGCTCGAGTAAAGGAAATTTCAATAAAGGTTATGCTATGCTTCATGGATGTATGAGAGTTACGGAATGACTTGAGTTGTTATTGGTAAAGGATACTCGGTGCATAGGACATGAAGTTGCTTGGTTGCATTAAGGTGAGGTTACATTCTGCGGTGTTAGAGTGCTAATGAGGCACAAGTTGTTCGGTTCATTTGATCAGGCTAATTGCAGTTTGAGTAGAGTGGATGACTCTCGAGAATGGTTCTAATGTGTTCAAGATTTTACATGTAATAATTAGAGATTTTCAAGTTGTATTTTTGGCTAGAAACTAAGGTTTGCATTGAAGGTGTCAAGACTTGTGGCATTTCTATATCAATTATGGGATTCTATATATCAGTATCAGGAAGGTGAAGGTAATGGCTTTGGATTCGCAAGGAGTCATTTCAGGGTAGGTATTTTGAATGTAGTGCGCTTGGAAATAGTTAAGAGAGTATCCAGTGGCTTAGGAGCCTTAGGCGGTGTGGTTTTATGCTTGGGTCTCATGTGGTGAGTCTGGGCTGAGGAATTGTGGTGTTATAGCAAGAAGAAGTATCAAGTTGGAGGTAAATCAGAAGGAACTTGGATATATGGGATAGCTTGGTAGTAGGTCGGATCGGCATGGTAAGGACATGATTAGTTCTTTGGACGCTTACGAGGTAATGAGTTTCTGCAGGTGTTTCACGACAATTCTCTTTGGTTTTTAGTGGCCTGCGTAGCTTGGTTGAGTTAGAAGGATTCAGTCCTAATGATTTAGTTTTGTGCAAATGGAATTCGGAGAGTTCTTGATGGTTTCTACCACGGTTAGAGATGTACATTTTCTACGAGCGTGAGGAGCATGGGATGTGTAGTGATTTTCTTCTAGATGGGATCAATGAAAAATTCTTGGCTAGTTAAGTACATAGTTGTTTGTGGCTCGGAAGGGATATGAAGTTCTCATGGTTATCCTAGGATGGTATGGTTTATGCGGTATGTTGTGTAGGATTGAGATTTGCATGTGTAAGGTCATGGTCCAATTCTTAAAGGAATGTCATAAAATTCTTAGGCAGCACAGGCAGCTTCAGATGATTAGGGAAATGATCTTCAGATGATTAGGGAGATGATATTACTAATTGGCATGGCTTGATGGGGGTATACGTTTCAGAAAAGGCAAGTGTTTGGGTTGAGGATACTTTAGTAGTATTGTGGCACTCTCTTGTTGGATCGACTGCTGATATTCGAGTTTGCTTGATGGCACAGAAGAATTCTCGGAGTATGTCTCGTGGAAATATTGGGTATTAGAGGTGTGGCATGTGTTCAGACGGCGAAATTGGGATCAGATATGGTGATACGGGTGCTATATGGAGTTGGAGACTGGGAGTTCTTATAAACAGGTTATATTGTGGTTGTGGGTCGTATGTATCGGTCTTATGTGGTAACTATTGGGGGTTTGGAGACCTGAGTGGATCTTTGTTGCTTGGTATGTTAGATTTTGGATATGATATTGGGTATAGACTGGTTGTCTCAGTGTTATGTTATTCTGGGTTGTTGCGCTAAGACAACAACGTTGGCTAGGCTGGGGATGCCACGGATTGAGTGGCGACGTTCGACGGATTATGTTCATAGCAAGGTGGTTTCATTTTGAAGACCTAGCGGATGGTTCGAAAGGGTTGTCTTTCTTATTTGGCATTCGTGATGGGTGTCATGGCAGAGACTTCTTCTATGGATTCAATTCCAGTGGTGAGGGATTTTTCGGATGTGTTTCCTGCTGTCGGGCATGTCACCGGACAGGGTTGTTGATTTCGGTATTGATTTGGTGTTGGGCATCGTATCGTATGGCCCCGGCAGAGTCAGAGGAGTTGAAGGAGCAGCTTCAGGAACTCCTTGGTAAGGGGTTCATTGGTAGACCAAATGGATGTGTGTTCTACGTCGAGTCGGCTTAGTTGACTCCGAGTTGTATTGTTGAGTGATGTGTTGATTCGATTGTTATTTGAGCTTATTAGTGATATGGGGAGATCTATGAGTTACCTTTCCATGTTGCGAGACGTTAGGTTTTGTTGGATATAGGCACATGTGGTGCGGTTTATTCAGGGTCTCTTAGTGGAATTTAAGCAGGAAGAGTATTAGGTATTCCTCAGCAGATGGCATATCGGTTGTGTCCTTTCGGGTGTGTAATGTTATGTCAATTGATTTGCAGTGGTTATGATGATTTGCTTTGGTTCTAGACATCAAATTGCGCGTGGTTGTCGATTTTGAGCAGAGTGACTTGAGGTGTTTCATGTGGACCAGTGTTTGGATAGGGTCGCGCATTACAACGAATTTATGTGGAGGTATGACTCTTCGGGTTAGACTCGTGTGTTCTGTTTCTACGATGTGTGACGGGTTCTCAGCATTATGTTGTGGTGGTACTGGTGAGCTTAAGGTACAACTCTTTCATTTGAGTAATTTTTTTATGATTTGAGTACGCTCAGATTGTTGCTTATTGGTGCGCGTATTGCACGAGTTGTGGCTGTAGATTGTATTAATGTGTCATGTCACCAGAGTAGTTGTGTTGGAATTAGATGAGATCGTTGGGATCTATAATGTACAAAAACTGATTCGGTTTCAGCATGTTGGAAGGATAATATCGAGGTTCGGCTCAGAAATTTGCTAGGGTCCTTGCCAAAGGAGAAGTGGCTTCACGAATGGTTGATCTGAGGAATTGTTATGACCTTCTATGTGTTTCATTTATCATTGACAGTATATGAAAGTGTTGGAATGAGACTTTAGTTGATAAGAGGTTTACTATCGGTATTCGGTTGTTGTGTGCAGCTGTTGTGATTGGAAGTTATCGCTACAAGTGTTTGAGTTATATAGTATATCATGTAATTTCACCTGAGTTTGCAGGTATAGGTTATTACAGCTGTACGGGCTTATTCAAAGTATAGATATGGGATTCTGATCTTGTGGATGATTTTAGAAGTGGAAATGGGATTCTAAGGTTTATGGGCTAGGTTGGATTGCGAAGTCTCAGTTGCTTGTGTTATTGGACCTATATGAGATAGGGTGACGTGGGATCACCCCCAAGTATATGTATGGTAAGGTTATACAGCGATTTGATGGTTTTCGGAACAACTCAGGACACGTTCGAGGACGAATGTATGTTTAAGTGGGGGAGGATGTAACGATCCGACTGGTCGTCTTGAGCTATTGCACTTCGCTCGCCAGTTCTCGGGCATGACTAGCCCCGTGTGATGTATTATGACTTATGTAAATCATCGATTTTGGTTTTCACGTTAATCAGAATGAATTGGGAAGCACAATTCTCAATTTGAAGCTTAAAATTTGAAAGATTTGACCAAGTTTTGACTTGCTAGTATATGATCTCGAATTATAATTTTTATGATTTGGTTAGCTCCGTTAGGTGATTTGGGACTTAGAAGCGTGATCAGAATGTATTTTGGAGGTACGGAGTAGATTTAGGCTTGAATTGGCGAAATTAGAATTTTGGTATTTTCCGGTTGATAAGTGAGATTTTGATATAGGGGTCGGAATGGAATTCCGAAAGTTGCAGTAGGTCCGTTGTGTCATTTGGGATGTTTGTGCAAAATTTTAGGTCATTCGGATGTGGGTTGGTAGACTTTTTGATCAAAAGCGTAGTTCAGAAGATTTTGGGAACCTTAGGCTTGAATCCGAGGTGTTTTGGTTGATTCGATGTGGTTTGAGGTGTTTTGAAGATTGGTATAAGTTTGGATAGTGGTATAGGACTTGTTGGTGCTTTTGGTTGAGGTTCCAGGGGCCTCGGGGTGATTTCGGATGGTTGGCGGAAGATTTGAGTTAGGTTGTGACAGCTGAAATTTTTCCCAATTCTATCATAATCGCACCTGCGGCTAGGGGACTGCAGGTGTGGTCTCGCAGAAGCGAGTTAGGAGCCACAGATGCGGCCAAAGGCAAAGTAAGTGAAAACCACAGATGCGAGATATGAACCGCACCTGCGGGCCCACAGAAGCGGATGTCTGGTCGCAGGTGCGGAAGAAGCCCTAAGTGATGATCGCAGAAGCGGTTGCACTGGAAAGAGGAATTGGCCACAGGTGCGAAAAGCCTGGGCCAGAAGGTATAAAAGAATTCCTTCGCGATTTTTGAGTTGTTCTTCACCATTTCAAGTCGGTTTTGGAGCTTTTTAGGAGATTTTGAAGAGGGATTCAAGGGATATCGTCTGGAGGTAAGATTTTTGAGCCTAATAATCGATCCTATGACATTATTTCACTGGTTTGGCCTAAGATTAATGGAAATTAAGGGTTAAAATTGGGGATTAGGGCTTGGTATTGGAGACCTTGACTTGAGGATTTGAGGGGCCATTTGTGGTCGGATTTGAGTACTTTTGATATGTATGAACTCGTGGGGAGATAAAGAATCTATTGATGTAAATTTTATCGAATTCCGAGACGTGGGTCCGGGGGTCGGGTTTTGGTTAATTTCGGGATTTATGTTGTAAATTGATTTTTTTTCGCATGGGCTTCGTTCCCTTAGCATATTTTGACGTTGTGATTCTGATTTTGGATAGAGCCGACGCGAGTTGAGGCTGATTCAAGGGGCAAAGGTATCACATGCTAGAGTTTGGACCGGATTGAGGTGAGTAATGATTTTAAATATTATCCTGAGGGTATGAAACCCCGGATTATACATCGTTGTGCTATATTGAGGTGACGCACACGCTAGATGACGAGCGTGGGGTCGTGCACCATTGGGGAGTGTGACTTAGTCCATCCCGAATGACTGTTTTACCGCGTATTTCATTGAAAACTATTTGCTATCATTATGTTTTGGGCTGAATGCCATATTTGGGCCTCGTGCCAACTACTTGGACCCTTAGGAGATTTTTACTGATATTTCCTCACTGTTGTGATTTTATATCTGTACTCAATCATGCTATATTATACTGTTTTCATAACTCAGCCATGTTGACTCTGTTTTAACACATTAAATGATATTTTAAATGATATTTTGGGCTGAGCATCATGTTTTACTGTTGTCCGAGTGGCTTATGAGATTCTGACTGAGTAAGGCCGAGGGTCTGTATTGTGAGGATACTTTGGGTCGGGCTACACGCCGCAACAGTGATACACTAATTATGATTATGAGGTCGAGGGCCTGAGTTGTACGCCACGAGGTGGCTTGATATGAGGCCGAGAGCCTATTGATTATGCCACAGGATGGCTTAATATTGTGCTTGGGCCGTAAGGGGCCCCTCCCGAAGTCTGTACACCCCCAGTGAGTGCGGTTACCCATTGTGATATGAGATATAGCCCGAGGGGCTGGTGTGATTCCATGATATTGCCCGAGGGGCGGATTCTATTGACATTATGCCCGAGGGGCGGATTTTTATGTGTTTATCTGTCCTAGCTGCTTTTCATTTAATTATTTAACTGTTAAAAATGTGTCTTAAAGAAGCTTATTCTGAACTAAGGTGTCTTTATATATTTTCACCATTTCATTGCTTTTGCTTGTTTTATATTACTTCTTTATAGCATGTTGATGTGCTTTTACGTGATTTCTTATCGCTCAATATTCATTTGTTGTTATTACTCACTGAGTTGGAGTACTCACTTTACTCCCTATACCCTGTGTGCAAATTCAGGCGCTTCAGGTCCCGCTAGCGAGTGTTGATTGTTTCCAGCTCAGGCGGTTCGGAGATTCACTAGGTATCTTATCGGCGTTCGCAGCCCAGTGCTTCTCCCCTATCTTATTTTCTCTTGTTTTAGTTCTGTAATAGACTATGTAGACTCTTACTGTTTTAATTGGTTAGTAGATGTTCATGACTGGTGACACCCTGATGTCGGGCTATGTCTATTTTGCAAATTGTACTGTTTCACTGTCTATTTGGAATTTACTCATGTTAATGACTTAATTTTACTAATAAATTGTTAAATACTGAAATGGGAAGTGTCGGCTGGCCTTGTCTTCACGAGAGGCGCTATCACGACCGGGTCTGAGTTTAGGGTTGTGACAAGTTCTCTAAGGGATTCGCCTCTGGACTTGTAAACCACAGCCTCGACCACGACCCCGATCTCTAGTGGCCCCAACTGGTGGTACTGGTGGCCGTCCGTCCTGCCCGGTAGCACTTGTCCTCACCATCTTGAGAGAATAGAATAACAGAAGTTTATTTACCAGAATCAACAGATTCGTACGACAAGAATTCAAGAATGTGAAGTTTTTCCTAAAGGTTCTAAAGCCTCTCGAAGATAAGTACAGGCGTCTCCATACCGATCCGCGAGACTCTATTAAACTTGCTCATGACCCGTGAGACCTATGGAACCTAGGCTTTGATACCAACTTGTCACGACCCCAAAATCGACCCGGTCGTGATGGCGTCTATCGTGAAACTAAGCCAGCCGACACATTTCCAAAATAGTTTAACATTTCATTTAAAGATTAAATAATACCATTTTCACTGAAATTCCATAAAAGATGTAAAGTCAAATCAAAATAAAAGCGAAAAATAAAATGCCCGACCTCAGGTGTCACTAAGTCATGAACAACACTACATTTGTTTTGAAATACAACTAGACCAAAATAGTCTGAAATATCCAAAATATACTAGAAGGGAGGTAAAGAAGGAGAAATGCGGGGCTGCGAACATCAGACAGCTACCTCGCAATCTCCAATGAAATACGCGTCTAGAACAGTCAATAACTGCTACCGTGGCCTGAGATGCCTGGATCTGCACATAAGGTGTAGGGGATAACGTGAGTATACCAACTCAGTAAGTAACAAGTCCAAACAATGGACTGATAGGTAGTGACGAACTAAACCTCAGAAATTATAACATATTTAAATTGTACAGGAAAGTAGACATGCTGGCAATTCAATATTTTTAACTTGATAGTAAAGAAAAGTACTAATCTGGACGATATGAAGTATAAAGCTCGTAAAACTCTACATGTCAATGCCAAAAATGTATAAAAAATGTACCGTGTTCTCCCACTCTCAAGCGCTCAACCACTCGGTACCATATATGGCCATCCGGCCTAGGGAAATCCATCCCGAAATATAAATAACACACTCACCTCAAGTCAACCGGTACCGAGGAACAAGGGTAATCCAACCCTAAGGAGAAATCCATCTCCAGGTATTAGTACTTCGGACAAATCCATGTCTAGGGAAATCCATCCCTCAATAGTATCATGCATGCTCACTGGTGGTGTATAGTCTCCGGATGGTCTCCTTTCAGCCCAAGTGCTCAATAGTATCATGCACGCTCACTGGGGGTGTATAGTCTCCGGAGGGTCTCCTTTCAGCCCAAGCGCTATAACAAACCAATGAAGTCATAATCAATATTGTGTTGTGGCTTGCAGCCCGATCCCATACTGTCACTCATAATCAGGCTCTCGGCCTCACTCAGTCATCACTCTCTAGTCTCTCACACACAGCTCACAATGCCATGATACTAGTCCGAAACAATGATATGATGTGCCAAATGATAACAACCGAGACTGAGACATAATAGGATATGCATGAACAAGACTGAGTACAGAATATCAATGAAACTAATGATATGACAGCAAGAAACGACCACTCGGGTCTCAACAGTATCGGCATGAAGCCCTAACATGATAATTAGCATGATTTACAGTTCTTTTACTTAGTCACATAATCACAACACAGATATGAGCAAGAAAGAGTCACTAAGCGGTGCCATAGAATGAACCAAGCCACAATTCTTACGGTGCACTGATAATAGGCTAAATTGTTTAATATAGCCTATGTTTAGCTCAATTTAATATAGCCTATGTTTAGCTTAAGGATGGTTTACTATTGTAAATGTTCAACTAATGCAAAGTTGGCTCTAATCATGACTTTAATGTCTCACAGGAATTCAATAAACAAATGAGGATTTATGATGGTAATCAAATGAAAAATGGAGTCAAATGACGAAAAGTTGAGCAACAACAGCTTAACAAGAGAAAACCCCACTAGCGCTGGTCATGCGCTGGTCATGCGCTCCCGTGCTAGTTCAGTGATTTGGATAGAAAGAAACCCCATTAGCGCGGGTCATGCACTGGTCATGCGCTCCCGCGCTATTCCAATCCGGGAAATCAATTATTTGGGGGCAAAATGGGAAATCTGAGAGGATCCACTCAACTTACATAAAGTAAAGCTCCATTATTAAGAGAGATCAGATTTTGAGGGAGAAAAAGCCATAGAAGAAGGAGGAGCTTCATCTTGGAGCTAAGAAAGGAGAAGAAGAACAACATCTTGGAGCAAGGATTCAAAGAGTTCTTCTAAACTTTCTTCTATTTGTTTGTTTATATTATGTTTAAGACTTTTATTGTTGATTTTTATGTGAATATGAGTAGCTAAAAACTCTAGTATTCTTGGGTCATAGATGTTAGATAATTATGTTATTTGAAGCTTAGATTGAAGATATTGAATTTATTGTTATGAGTTGTTTATTTGATTCTGCTTCTAATTATTTTACTGCGTAGCTAACAGTGAAATATTATTTACGAATCTTGAATTAAACTTGAAAAAGGAAATTCTTGGTTGCATATAGAATCAAATAGAACAAGTTTTGAATCTCGGACATCGGGTGAAGAATTCGCAATTAAGATAGACATATACTTAATTGCCTTGTTTGGTTGAAAAATAGGAGTTGTAAATTCATTCTTGCTAATATTAATACCATAGACATATAGGTATTAGTTTAACTTGAATAGATGCATAAGAACTCGAAAGATTCTTATGAATATTATTAACCCTATAATCAATAACCCGGATAATTCAATAAATCCATTTTAAGCTAAAATAGTAGCATAATTTCTAACAAGTCCATGACCCGGGAATATATTTATCCAAATTGTTATAAACATATTGTGAAATTGGTGTAGTAATTTTGTGTTGAATTGATAATTGTTTGAGTCTACATCAGTCGATAAGTTGATCACAATTCCTCGTGGGAACGATACTTTACTTACTACTATATTACTTGTCGATCGCGTACACTTGCGTGAGTGTTTTGGTCGCAACAAGTTTTTGGCGCCGTTGCCGGGGAATTAGACATTAACTATTCTTCTGGGTTAGACTTTTATTATTATCTTTACAAGTTTATTTTATTTTTCTTTTTGTAAATATGTTATTTTTATAACTATTTGATTTTTCTCTTTGTATGTTTCTAGTTCTCTTAGGATGACATCTGAGGATGAAATATACAAAGGTAAGGTTAATGATGAAGACGCTTGGTTAATCAAAGATTTTTATGGCCCGTATTTTTTGGCTAGTCATGACCTCACCTTTTGGACATCTGAATTTGAATATGGGAGTAAAGGTTGGTATTGGGACGGATATTCTCGATTAGTGGATTCTGCGAAACGACGTTGTTTACTAACAACGGTGATGAAAGATTGGTCTAGGAAGAGAGATGAGCTTGCACAAAAAAGTGATAATTTTGGCTTGGTTGTGCATAACTTGGATTCAGATTTGAGGGCAAAGGTTGATGCGTGTAACGCCCAACAATTTAATGATGAGTTGTATGAAGCTGAAAAAAATCTTCTAGACCAAATAGAGGAGCTAAAACAAGAATACCAATCATTAGATCATATTTTTCTTGAGGATGTCCATGTTAAGAAGAGTGCTCTAGAGTCATGTGAGGGAGTAGATAACATTACTTTAGAAGAATTGAGTGTTTGTATAAATGGGGATGTAAATAGTAGTAAAATTCATGAGTTATGGCGCATTAGACCTCATTCCAATCATTTTTTCACATTTTGTTTAGATAGTAAGATAGTAATCGAGCCACCTGACCCTATGGAGAAGTCAAAGAGTGAGGATGAAAGTGTCTATATTCTTGAATTTATTGTGCCAAAAAGCAAAAATTACATTCCTCATCCAAAGGCCGAGAAGTGTCGAGTGAAAAATTTATTACTTGGACTGGTTATCTTTGTAGCCCACCAAAGAAGCATAGCGACAGACTTGATGCCTTGTTAGGGGTACAATTCATAAGTTCAAGGTGGAAGCAAAAAGTAGTTCACATTGTATATTGTCTATGTAGGATTTGTATATACGCCTGTGTAGTATATTTTGTATAATAATTTTGAATTTTGTAAAATAGACTAATTTCTTTTTATGTTTATTGTTTATATTTTCAGCTTAGTTTGTAATTTTTATTTTTATGTACAATTGTAGTAAGTATCTCTAATATTAGGTAGACCGATAAACATTATATCATTCTAATTGAAGAACAGGGTAGTCTGAATCCCTGTTATACATACTAAGTGTCAACATGATATTAACAAAAGTGTGGGGTATTTACTCCACCTGCTCTTAAAATGATTTTTTTTAGCTAATATATCATGTTGTGCAGATAAAATGTCTAGGCGCCCAAGCAAAAGATCAAACATTGGACTACCTGAGGTTGCATCTAGTAGCCGACAAGGATGGGGATGGGGACAATGTTCCCTTAGAAGACGAAGAATATTTGCGCACATTTGAAGAAGAAGATGCTTAGGCCAATGGCCTCAGGGAGTATTTTTTCTGATCTATTTTGTTTTTATTTTGCATTAGGGACAATGCAAGTTTTTAAGTGTGGGGTGGTTTGCCCCTATTATAATATATTTACTTTGTCAAATTGCTCTTTATTTGATTGAGTTTAATTTATTTATTTTTTGATTTTATTTAGTGTGTTAAAGTTGCTTTTAGTTTGTTTTGTTAAATTACAGTATTGATAGATAGTAGTCCTAATTTCGAAATATTGCTACTAGATTTTCTTGATTTAGTCGGAAAAAAAATCAGAATTAATTCGAAAAAAAATAATAATATATTTTTGTTTATTTTATTTTTCAGTTTAATGTACGCTAGTTTTGGTTTAATTTAAATAATTCCCCTTGGGTTTTCTTTATGCCATGGTTCTTTTCCAAGGGTGTATTTGAACCGGGTATAGTAATTTTTTTTCTCCTTTATGTCAATTGAATAAAAAGTTCCTAAATTAAAGAGTTAATTCTTCTCAAATACACATGCTTAAAAAGTGATATATGCCTTATTTGTGATGTTCAAATCTCAATTCTTGATTCTAAAGTAAGTGCCTTAAATTGTATAATTATGACTATGCTTAACTGCTTTGACTAGAGAGTTGAGAAAGATCCAAGCTTGAGTGAATTGTGTGTCAATGTGTGAGTAAGGATTGCTGGAATATTCTGTGTATAATAGTTGATGTCTAGAACTTGCCCCCAAGTGTTTTGCAAAGCGAAATAGTAGCATTATTCAGTTTAGGAGATGATACAAGCATTTCTTTGTTGAACCAGTTTGATAATTATTTCCACCTAATTGTATATATCTTAGTCAAACCTTTTGAGCCGTTAATCCTATTTCTTTGGCACCCACGTTATAAACCTTACCAATTTATGTAATATATTAGTTGTTTGCACCTCTATCTCTCATGAGCACTTAATGTTGTTTTAATGTTGAAGAAGTTGAGAAGAGATTGGTTGGTTTATTTGAAAAACAAAATCAAAAAAAGAGTGAAAAATAATTCATATATGTATATATGTATATATATAGGGGATGAATTTTCAGTAGTAACATTCCCTAACCTAAGGTGCTTGAAGAGAATGGAATTTGTTGTTAGTATGTAAAATCTCAAAAAGGTTGGAGATGGTTTAACATAGGAATGATGCTGAAATTTTGAAATATATTGTATGTATGGAAGTGTTCAAAGAGGTGTAGTTACTACATTCTATATTTTTCACACTTTTTTTTCTAGCCTACATTACAACCAATAAAAGTCCTACTAGATCCTTGACTGAATAAGTTCAATTAGTAGAGTATTACACTAGGGGCAAGCATATGGTATGTCATCTGTTGCACATGAATTTCTATTCTGAGAGTGAGTTAATTCTTCCTATTTTGAGTTCCTGAATATTCTTGATTATTATTTTGAGAGAAACTAGTCTATATTATTTGTGGGAGGACACATGATTTTTAAAGGCAAGGAGAATTTTTGACCTTTGTGTTAGAGCAAGTAAGCAAGTTATGAAAATGCGTGGCACTTGTGAGTCATGTCTTGAGGTTGAATTATTATAAATTGGTAACTAAGTGTCAACATGTGTTATTACAAGAAATTGTTTGATAAAAAGATCGTCCTTATGTGAAGTTTATGTTAATTGCTCGAGGACGAGCAATGGTTTAAGTGTGGGGTGTTGATAATAGGCTAAATTGTTTAATATAGCCTATGTTTTAGCTCAACTTAAGGATGGTTTACTATTGTAAATGTTCAAATAATGCAAATATTGGCTCTAATCATGACTTTAATGTCTCACAGGAGTTCAATAAACAAATGAGGATTTATGATGGTAATCAAGTGAAAAATGAAGTCAAATGACGAAAAGTTGAGCAGCAACATCTTAACAAGAGAAAACCCCACTAGCGTTGGTCATGCGCTCCCGCGCTAGTTCAGTGATTTGGACAGAAAGAAACCCCACTAGCGCGGGTCATGCGCTCCCGCACTAGTCCAGTACGGGAAATCAATTATTTGGGGGCAAAATGGGAAATCTGAGAGGATCCACTCAACTTACATAAAGTAAAGCTCCATTATTAAGAGAGATCAGATTTTGAGGGAGAAAAAGCCATAGAAGAAGGAGGAGCTTTATCTTGGAGCTAAGAAAGGAGAAGGAGAACAACATCTTGGAGCAAGGATTCAAAGAGTTCTTCTAAACTCTCTTCTATTTATTTGTTTATATTATGTTTAAGACTTTTATTGTTGATTTTTATGTGAATATGAGTAGCTAAAAATTCTAGTATTCTTGGGTCATGGATGTTAGATAATTATGTTATTTGAAGCTTAGATTGAAGATATTGAATTTATTGTTATGAGTTGTTTATTTGATTCTGCTTCTAATTATTTTACTGCGTAGCTAACAGTGAAATATTATTTACGAATCTTGAATTAAACTTGAAAAAGGAAATTCTTGGTTGCATATAGAATCAAATAGAACAAGTTTTGAATCTCGGACATCGGGTGAAGAATTCGCATTTAAGATAGACATATACTTAATTGCCTTGTTTGGTTGAAAAATAGGAATTGTAAATACATTCATGCAAATATTAATACCATAGACATATAGGTATTAGTTTAACTTGAATAGATGCATAAGAACTCGAAAGATTCTTATGAATATTATTAACCCTATAATCAATAACCCGGATAATTCAATAAATCCATTTTAAGCTAAAATAGTAGCATAATTTCTAGCAAGTCCATGACCCGAGAATATATTTATCCAAATTGTTATAAACATATTGTGAAATTGGTGTAATAATTTTGTGTTGAATTGATAATTGTTTGAGTCTACATCAGTCGATAAGTTGATCACAATTCCTCGTGGGAACGATACTTTACTTACTACTATATTACTTGTCGATCGCGTACACTTGCGTGAGTGTTTTGGTCGCAACATGCACACCTACTCGCCCCTCACTTGGCATTTGTGTCACTTCAATATAAATCACATAACACATATTTGGGGGTTTCGAACCCTCAGAACCATGTTTGGAAGCGTTACTTACCTCAAACCAAGCAAAAAGTCTAACTTGCGATGCCCTTGTCTCTCGATTCTACCTCCAAATGCTTTGAATCTAACCAAAATCAGTATGCTAACATCAATATACACTAAAGGAATGAAACCCACATGAAAATTATCAAATTAGACCAAAAATCCCAAATTTGCTCAAACCTGGCCCTGGACCCAGGTCTCGGAATCCAACAAAATTTGTGAAACTACAAACTCCTTTCATTCCCGAGTCTATTCATACCAAAAACATCAAAATCGGACCTCAAATGGTCCCTCAAATCTCCAATTTAAACTCTCCAATTTCAAGCCCTAATCCCCTAAATTTCTTCCCTAATTTCCACTAATATCATGATTAAACAATGAAAAAATTATCATAAACACATAATAAAGCTTAAGTAGCTTATCCAACTGATAACCCTTGATCCCTCTTGAGAAATCACTATCCAAGCTCAACACCCGTCTTAAAAATGGAGAAATTAGACAAAATTCGCGAAGGAGTCCTTTTATACTTTCTGCCCAGCGATTTTTCGATCCTCGCCAGTAACAAGAATAACATCTTGAAATTCGGGTTTCATACCCTCAGGACAAGATTTACAATCATTACTTACCTCAAACCGGTCCAAACTCTAACCCGCGATACCCTTGCCTCTCGACTCGGCCTCCGAATGCTCCAAATCTAACCAAAATTAGTATATTATCATCAATATATGCTAAAAGAGATAAAAGAAAGGAGTTCTCAGACTGATAACATCAGAAGCTATCAAGAAATCGCTAGTAGACTAGTATTATAAGCGAGTGTAGCGTGTATTTTGCAATTACTGACTTAAAATCTTGAATTCGCCTGTAGCATTCTGCTTTTCATATCCTAATTTTGCTATGAAGCACAATACTTACACTTATGGTCAGAAGGGAACCATGATTTCAAGTTCTTATAACTACAGTAGGTTCTAAATTTGATATTTGTACATATTTAGTGATTTTGAAGGGGAGCCTTGGAGCAACGCTAAAGTTGTCTCCGTGTTACCTATAGGTCACTGGTTCAAGCTATGAAAGCAATCCCTAATGCTTGCATTAGGGTAGATTGTCTATATCACAAGGGTAGACTGTCTACATCACACTCTTTGGGGTGTGGTCCTCCCCGGCCCTGCGTGAATGTGGGATGCTTTGTACAACGGGCTGCCCTTTTTATATTCAGTGAATTTTTTTAACACAAATACACTGTTTGAGCAAAAGCTACTAGATTCGAATGAACCTATAGTCGAGCTTCTAACTCTACCATATGTATAAAAAAACATTTTACCTATATACACAATATAATTTTTTGATGAAGGGTGTTCAACTGATCATAGCAAAAGCCAGAAAAATCTACCGAAAATAGAAGATGAAAAGGAGCATCGCGAGTTAGAGTTTTTGCTTGGTTTGAGATAAGTAACACTTCCAGGCCTGGTTCTGAGGGTTCGAAACCACGAACATTGTTCTATATGATTTGTATTGATGTGATGCAATGCTAAGTGACGGGCGTGTGGGCGTGCACCGTGAGAATTGTGGCCTGGTTCATTCCATAGCACCGCTCAGTGACTCTTTCTTGCTGATATTTGTGTTGTGATTATGTGATTAAGTAAAAACACTATAAATCCTGCTAATTATCATGTTAGGGATTTACGCCAATACTGTTGAGACCCAGTGGTCGTTTCTTGCTGCCATCTCATTAGTTTCATTGATATTTTGTACTCAGTCTTGTTCATGCATATCATATTATGTCTCAGTCTCGGTTGTTATCATTTGGCACATCATATCATTGTTTTGGGCTAGTATTATGGTATTCTGAGCCCGTGTGTGTGAGACTGGAGAGTGATGACTGAGTGAGGCTGAGAGCCTGATTATGAGTGACATATGGGATTAGGCTGCATGCGCGCAGCAGATTATGGATTATACCTTTGTTGGGTTGTTATAGCGTTTGGGCTGAAAGGAGCTCTTCCGGAGTCTACATACCCCTAGTGAGCGCAGTTGATATTTTTGAGGGATGGATCTTCCCTGGACATGGATCTTGCGAAGTACTTATACCTAGAGATGGATCTTCTCCATAGGGCTGGAATATCCTTCCTCGACACTGGGTGACTGGTGTCAGTGATGTGTATATATTCCGGGATGGATCTTCCCTGGGTCGGATGTCCATATACGGTACTGAGTGGTTGAGCACTTGATAGTGGAGGAACATGGTACATTTTCATGCTTTCTGTACATTGGTACGTAGAGATTTGCTGAACTTTATAGCACTTGATAGTGGAGGAACATGGTACATTTTCATGCTTTCTGTACATTGGTACGTAGAGATTTGCTGAACTTTATACTCTATATTGTTCAGATTTGTATTTACTTACTGTTGAGTTGAATACTTGAACTGCAAGCATGCATACTTTACTGTACAATTTAATTGTGTTTACTTGTGGAGGTTTAGTTCGCACTACCTATCAGTCCATAGTTTGGACTTGTTACTTACTGAGTTGGTGTACTCACGTTACCCCCTACACCTTGTGTGCAGATCCAGGCATCTCAGGCCACGGTAGCGGCTATTGACTATTCCAGACGCGGATTTTATCGGAGATAGCGAGGTAGCTGCCTGTCGCAGCCCCACCTTTCTCCTTCTTTATCTCCTTTCTAGTTTATATTTTCCTACTTCCAGACTATTTTGGCCTTGTTATGTTTCGGTACAATTGTAGTATTGCTCATGACTTAGTGACACCTGAGGTCAGGCTTTTATTTTTCGCATTTTGGTTTTCGATTTTATATCTATATGGAATTTCAATTGAAAAGGGTTGTTATCAAGTTTTTAATGAAATGTTGAACTGTTTTGTCGGCTTGTCTAGTTACATGATAGGCACCATCATGGCTGGGTTGGTTTTGGGATAGTTACAAGTTGGTATCAAAGCATAGGTTACATAGGTCTCACGAGTCATGAGCAGGTTTAGTATAGTTTTGCGGATCGGTACAGAGACGTCTGTACTTATCTTCGAGAGGCTGCAGAACCTTTAGGAAAAACTTTACATTCTTGAATTCTTGTCATGCGAATCTATTGATTCTGGTACTAAACTTCTGTTATTCTATTCTCTCACATATGGTGAGGACACGTGCTACCGGTCAGGACGGACGACCACCAGTACCACCAGTTGGGGCCACTCGAGGTCGAGGTCATCGTAGGGGCAGGGGTGTAGCCCGCACAGCAGCTAGGCCAGCACATGCAAATCCACCAGACGTCCCAGTTCATGATCAGGTCCCAGTTTTGGATGCTCCAGTAGGACTACCTCAGGCACCGGCTGCACCGATTGTTATCCCAGGTCTTTAGGAGACCTTAGCTCAAATCCTGACCGTGTGCACCGAACTTGCTCAGGCGGTCGTTGTTTCTACTACAACAACTACTTCTCAGGCCGGGGGAGACACTCAGACTCCCGCCGCTCGTACACTTGAGCAAGTTGCTCAGGGACTTCAGACACCGGAAGCACCACCAGCCCAGCTGATTGCTCAGGATTTTGTGGTACCAGTCAAGCCCGATGACGAGCAGCGTCGATTGGAGAGATTTGGTAGACTTCAGCCTCTGACTTTCAGTGGTGCAGAGGGCAAGGATGCCCATGGTTTCTTGGACAAGTATTAGAGGATTCTTCATACAACAGGTATTCTGGAGACCAGTGGGGTCTCATTTACTACCTTTCAGTTTTCTGGAGCTGCCTTTACTTGGTGAGAGGCTTATGAGAGGCGTAGGCCTGTTGGTGCAGCAACCCTTACCTAACATCCGTTCTCCATTCTCTTTCTAAAGAAGTATGTACTACATTCCTACAGAGAAGAGCTACGCAGGCAGTTCGAGCAGTTACGTCGGGAGGATATGACCGTGATGCAGTATAAGATAAGATTCTTCGAGTTGGCCCGTCATGCTATCTAGCTAGTTCCCATGGATAGGGAGAGGATCAAGAGGTTCGTTGATGGCCTCAAATATCAGCTACAAATTTTTCTGACCAAAGAGAGGGTATCTGGCACTTCTTTTGAGGAGGTGGTTGACATTGCCAGAGAGATAGAGTCAGTTCGCCGCTATGAGCGAGTTGATAGGGAGGCCAAGAGGCCTCGGGGTTCTGGCAGTTTTGGTGGTTTTCCTTCTGGAGGTCAGTTCCAGCAAGGTAGAGGTCGTCCATTCAGACATGCTCAACCAGCTCGTTCGGGTCACCGTGGTGGATCATCTGGCCATAGTTCTCACAGTTCACATCAATGTCACTCATCTCTCAGTGCCTTTCCAGCTAAGAGTTTGACTCATGCACCCTCAGTTCAGGGTTCATCTATGCCTGGTTCTTCTAGCGGGTATCCCGGTGCTCGGGGCTCCCTTAAGTCCCCACCGCCATTTTTTGGGAGAGGTTGCTTTGAGTGTTGAGATTTGGCTCATATCAAGAGATTCTGTCCCCGTCTTATGAGAGGTTCATCCCGGCAGAGAAGTCAGCCTTCAGCTTCAGCACCAGTTACTTCCCCACCCGCCCAACCAGCTCGGGATGGAGGTCAGTCAGCTAGGGGTCGCCCTACAGGGGGAGGTCGATCAGGTGGTGGTCAGGTCCGTTTCTATGCACTCCTAGCCAAACCAGATGCTATTGCTTCAGATGCTATGATTACAGGTATTGTCTTAGTCTGCCTCAGAGATGCCTCTGTATTATTTGACCCTGGTTCCACTTTTTTATATGTGTCATCATATTTTGCTCATTATTTGGATACGCCCCGCAAGTCTCTTATTTCCTCTGTTCGTGTATCTACTCTGGTGGGCGATACTATTATTGTGGACCATGTATATCTGTCGTGTGTGGTGACTATTGGGGGATTGGATACCCGAGTGGACCTCTTGTTGCTTAGTATGGTTGATTTTGATGTCATATTGAGCATGGATTGGTTATCTCTGTGTCGTGCTATTTTAGACTGTCATGCTAAGACAATGACGTTGGCTATGCCGGGGGTGCCACAGATTAAGTGGTGACGTTCGAAGGATTATGTCCCCAGCAGGGTGATTTCTTACTTGAAGGCCCAACAGATGGTTAGAAAGGGTTGTCTTTCTTATTTGGCCTTTTTGAGGGATGTCAGTGCAGAGACTCCTAGTATCGATTCAGTCCCGGTAGTGAAGGACTTTCTGGATGTGTTTCTGCATACTTGCCGGGCATGCCACCGGATAGGGATATTGAATTTGGTATTGATTTGGTGCCTGACACTCAGCCCATTTCTATTCCACCACATCGTATGGCACCGACGGAGTTGAAGGAATTGAAGGAGCAGCTTCAGGAACTTCTTGATAAGGGGTTTATTCGGCCTAGTGTGTCACTGTGGGGTACGCTTGTCCTATTTATGAAGAAGAATGATGACACTATTGTCACACCTCCTTTTTCCACCCCCGGAAGGGGGTACGAGAGTTTGTCCAATTTAAGTGACAATCGAAACGGGATTATTTTGTTTGTTCAGAGTTGTCACTTGGGATAATTTATGGTGTCCCAAGTTACCGGTTCAAATCCCGAATTGAGGAAAGATTGACTCTGTTTTATAGTCCACGAACACAAAAATCCGGGTAAGGAATTCTGTTAACTCAGGAGAAGGTGTTAGGCATTCCCGGGTTCCGTAGTTCTAGCACGGTCACTTAAACTATTAAAATTGGCCTAATTACCTGATTTTGCATGCTTTAAACCTATTGTGCATTTTTAACCTTTTAGCCGCTTTTAATTATTTAACCGCTTTTTTTATGATTTATGGAATTATTTCTTGAACAAGTACGATTGTCGTACACTTGCCGTTTTGGAACACACCGCAAACCACGCTACATGAAATGCATCCATGATTCGCGATACGTTTATTTTATTATTAATTCGAAGTTGTGGTCAGGTCACATGAAATGCACACCCGAATTGAGGATTATGTATCAGACCATGCCACGGAAACCGTACCCATAGCCACAATGATTTATTAATTGCGCCTAAAGCAAAATACGATATTCATTGAATTATTTTTCCTACTTTAGATTATTGCAAATTTGTGAATTATGAATAGGAGATTTTAGTGAAAGAAGTATGATACAACTATTATTGTCATTAAGAGAAACACTTTTTCTATAGAGTTATTAAAAATCATAACTTAATAATTACTAACATTCCATCTTACAAAATACTTGAGGTAGAACTACATTCTCACTAACGTAAATAATAAAATAACCAAATAAGGACCTACAAAACATGGAAAAATGCTAAGGCATGATTTACGAAACATTGTTATCATGAAATCGGAAGTTTCAAAATCAACATCCATTAAACACGATTTAAAGCTCACTTGAATGTTCTCTTAATCCACACTAACGAAAAACCAAAGCTATAAAGAGTCAATTATAGATGAACACTAATGGAGATCGAAATGCAGTAAAAGGACATTAACCAAGCAAAATATCATGTATCACTGAGCAAAACAGAAAAAACAAGCAAACAAAATATACAGGAGAGAAAAGAAAAGTGAACCTTATAGCGAGAAGCTTTCTTCATTATAATCCAACACTTTTATCCCAAAGATTTATACAGTGAATGATTTGAAAGGAGCAAAAACACAAGAAACTGACGATAAGATCTGGACTAAATTACGCCTCGAACTGAAAACCAAGTCGGCGACCTTGACGCGACGAACTCAACTTTTGGAGTTGCTATTTATCGAGAAGGGGACTGTTTTCAGGTGATTTTGGCAGCTGTTTTTCCTGGGTTTGGGAGGTGTTTGTGGATTTTGAGGGTTGTCCGGGACTAGTTTTTGACATGAGGTTGGGCTGCTGGTTTTAATGGGAAAATGAAGGAGCTTTTAAGAAGAAGAAGAAGACAGTCTGTGTTCTTCTCCTTTTTCTCTTTTGGTGGTGAGTCTTTTTAATTATATTGGTTAGTGTGACTATTAATAGAAGAAGTATCAGAAGATTTGCATAAGAAGAAAAAGAATGCAAGACTTAGGACAGTGAAAAGATTTTCCTTCCTCCGTTTCTACCCATTCTGTCGCTACTACTTTTTTAAAAGAAGAAGATGGAGTTTTGTGGGTGGTATCGCTGACCTCTCTACTTTTTCCCCAGATTTTTTCTCTCGTTTCTTTCCAACCGTTCTTCTATATCTGTCTGCCCCCTCTTTTGTGTATTTATCCTTTGTTATATAGAACTTCCCCCAAAATTAATGGGCTTGTAGAACAAGAAAACCAATATTAAAAATGTGTGGTCCCCTCCACAGGAAAATAACAAAATTAACAAAGTGATCCAAATGAATCAAATTTGTTAGGTGGCATGTGATTTTGGAGAAAAATGGGGACCACTTTCTTTCTTATTTTTGCCTTTTTAAACCTCTTCCCTTTTTTCCCTAAAAATTTGCCGACCATTTCTATATAAGTTAATGTATATTTTAAAGAGAAACCAGAAAATTCCAAAATGTATGGACCCCAAAATAATGGTGAGTGGAGAGTAAAATCTGTTTTGAAAGGAATTCATGTGCATATGTATTTTGGAAAGATTAGAGAATCAGTGCATGTGTGACGTGGGGAGTATTTTTGAAGCCATGTGAAAGTTTGTTACCAAAATAATACAGAATCTTCCACGTTGCCAAATATCTTTGGTTCTTTTTTTTTCATTTATTTTCTTTTATTCTAAAGATGAATTAGCTTTATAATTACTATATTAATGAAATTTAAATACTACTCAATATATACTAAAATGTAAAATATTTTTTGAACTTTTCCTTTTTATCTTTTTTGGAAAATAAACTGGCGAGACTATTTTTGTATTTTTTTCAAAAATAAAACTAACTAGACAAAATATCAACTAGCTAGGATGAGGAAAAATATTTTTGTAACTTTAGATAAAACAAAGTAAAGAGAACGATACTAAACCTAAACTAAATATTTACGGTAAAATATAAAAAAATTTGGGGATGGTAAAAAATTACATGTCTACAACTATGAGGATGTGCATTGATTACAGACAGTTCAACAAAGTGACAATCAAGAACAAATACCCATTGCCTCGTATTAATGATTTATTTGACCAGCTTCAGGGAGCGAAAGTGTTCTCCAAGATTGATCTCCGGTCAGGGTATCACCAGTTGAAGATTAGAGACTTGGACATTTTTAAGACAACTTTCAAGACCCGATATAGTCATTATGAGTTCCTTGTGATGTCTTTTGGGATGACCAATGTCCCATCAACGTTCATGCATTTGATGAACAATGTATTTCGGCCTTATCTTGACTTTTTTATTATTGTATTCATTGATGATATTCCAGTGTACTCGCATAGTCAGGAGGATCACGCTGAGCATTTGAGAGTTGTATTGCAGCGGTTGAGTGAGGAGAAGCTTTATGCAAAGTTCTCCAAGTGTGAGTTTTGACTTAGTTCAGTGGCGTTCTTGGGGCATGTGGTGTCCAGTGAGGGTATTCAGGTTGATCCAAAGAAGATAAAGGCGGTTCAGAGTTGGCCCAAACCGTCCTCAACCATAGAGATTCGTTGCTTTCTTGGTTTGGCGGGTTATTACTGTCGGTTCATTCAGAGATTTTTATCTATAGCATCACCCTTGACCAAATTAACTCAAAAGGGTGCTCTTTTCAGGTAGTCGGATGAGTGTGGGGCAGGCTTTTAGAAGCTTAAGACTGCCTTGACCATAGCTCCAGTGTTAGTTTTGCCATCAACTTCAAGTTCTTATACGGTATATTGTGATGCTTCTAGAGTTGGCATCGGTTGTGTGTTGATGCAGAAGGGTAGAGTGATTGCTTATGCTTCTCGTCAATTGAAGCCCCATGAGAAGAACTTCCTTGTTCATGATTTGGAGTTGGCTGCCATTGTTCACGCGGTGAAGATTTGGAGGCATTATCTCTATGGTATGTCTTGTGAGGTATTTACGGATCATCGTAGCCTCCAGCACTTGTTCAAGCAGAAGGATCTCAATTTGAGGTAGCAGAGATGGTTGGAGCTACTAAAGGATTATGACATTACTATTTTGTACCATCTGGGAAAGGCCAATGTAGTGGCCGATGCCTTGAGTTGGAAGGCAGTGAGTATGGGCAGTTTTATTCCTACTGGTGAGAGACCTCTTGCCGTTGATGTTAAGGCCTTGGCCAATAAGTTTGTGAGGTTAGATATTTTGGAGCCCAGTCGGATCTTAGCTTGTGTGGTTTCTCGGTCTTCTTTGTTTTATCGTATCAGAGAACGCCAGTATGATGATCCTCATTTGCTTGTCCTCAAGGACAAAGTTCACCACGGCGATGCCAGAGATGTGACTATTGGTGATGATGGCATATTAAGGATGTAGGGTCGGATATGTGTGCCCAATGTAGATGGGCTTCGGGAGTTGATTCTTGAGGAGGTCCATAGCTCGTGGTATTCCATCCATCCGGGTGCTGCGAAGATGTACCAGGATATGAGATAGCATTATTGGTGGAGGAGAATGAAGAAGGATATTGTAGGATTTGTAGCTCGGTGTCTCAATTGTCAGCAAGTGAAATATGAGCATCAAAGACCGGGTGGCTTACTTCAGCAGATGGATATTCCAGAGTGGAAGTAGGAGCGGATCACCATGGATTTTGTAGTTAAACTCCCACGAACTTTGAGAAAGTTCGATGCTATTTGGGTGATTGTAGACCGGCAAACCAAGTCCGCGCACTTCATTCATGTGTGTACTACCTATCCTTCAGAGCGACTAACTAAGATTTATATCTGAGAGATTATTCGCCTGCATGGTGTCCCAGTTTCTATCATTTCAGATAGAGGTACTCAGTTCACATCGCAGTTTTAGAGGGTCGTGCAGCGAGAGTTGGGTACTCAGGTTGAGTTGAGCATAACTTTTCACCCTTAGATAGACAGGCAGTCCGAGTACACTATTTAGATATTGGAGGACATATTGCTCACTTGTATCATTGATTTTGGGGGTTCATGGGACCAGTTTCTACCGCTCGCGGAGTTTGCTTACAATAATAGTTATCAGTCAAGTATTCAGATAGCTCCCTATGAGGCTTTAAATGGGAGGCGATGTAGATATCCAGTAGGTTGGTTTGAGCCGAGCGAGGCTAGGCTTTCGGGTACAGACTTGGTATAGGATTCTTTGAACAATGTGAAAGTGATTCAGGAGCGACTTCGTGCAGCGCAGTCGAGACAAAAGAGTTATGCTGACAGGAAGGTTCGTGATGTGTCTTACATGGTCGGGGAGAAGGTTCTACTGAAGGTTTCACCCATGAAGGATGTTATGAGATTTGGGAAGAAGCGCAAATTGAGCCCTCGGTTCAGCCTTTTGAGGTGCTTTGGAGGATTGGGGAGGTGGCTTATGAGGTTGCGTTGCCACCTAGCTTGCCGGGGGTGTATCCGGTATTTCATGTTTCTATGCTCCAGAAGTACATTGGTGATCCGTCTCATGTTTTGTATTTCAGCACAGTTCA
The DNA here is from genome assembly GCF_000715075.1 of Nicotiana tabacum. Taxonomy (NCBI): domain Eukaryota; kingdom Viridiplantae; phylum Streptophyta; class Magnoliopsida; order Solanales; family Solanaceae; genus Nicotiana; species Nicotiana tabacum. The sequence goes on along the minus strand of NC_134089.1, from coordinate 23,418,367 downwards.
GTTAGACGGTGATTTGACTTATGACATAAAGCCAGTGGCTATTTTGGAGCGGCAAGTTTGAAAGTTGAGATGAAAGGATATAGCGTCAGTGAAAGTGTAGTGGAGAGGTCGGCTCATGGAGGAGGCTACTTGGGAGATCAAGCGGGATATGCGGAGCAGATATCCACACCTGTTTGAGGCTTTAGGTAAGTTTCTAGACTCGTTCGAGGACGAACGTTTGTTTAAGAGGGGGGATGTAATGACCCAGCCGGTTGTTTCATGAGTTATAGCCTCGTTTCCCTATTTTTACTTCTTTATGTGTTATTCAGTTGTATTGTGTGGTATCAGGTTGGTTGGTTTGGGTTCGGAGTGGTTTTGGAAAGGAATGCGACACTGAGTCTCCTATTTTGAAGTTAAGTTGGAAAAGTCAACCGGATGTTGACTTATGAGTAGATGATCTCGGATGTGAATTCTGACGGTTTGGTTAGCTCCGTTAGATGATTTTGAACTTAGAAGCGTGTTCGAAATATAATTTGGAGGTCTGTGGTATATTTAGGCTTGAATTGGCGAAATTGAAAAATTGGCATTTCTCGGTCGACAGTGGAAATTTTGATATCGGGGTTGGAATGAAAATTTGGGAATTAGAGTAGGTTCGTAGTGTCATTTGTGATGTGTGTGCAAAATTTCAGGTCATTCAGACGAGGTTTGATGGGTTTCGGCATCGTTTGCGGAATTCCGAAGTTTAGAAGTTCTTAGGCTTGAATCCGAGGGTGATTTAGTGTTTCGATGTTGTTTGGAGTGTTCCGAAGGTTTGAATAATTTTGAATAGTGGTATATGACTTGTTGGTGCTTTTGGTTGAGGTCCCGAGAGCCTCAGGATGAATTTGGATGGTTGACAAAAGAGTTGGAATTGAGTTGGCGCAACAGGAATTTGCTGCTTTTGTTATTTCCGCACCTGCTGATTGGGGGCCGCAGATGCGAGGTCGCAGATGCGTGAGAAAGGCCGCAGATGTGGTTTTGGACCAGTTAGAGCTTGATCGTAGGTGCGGTGGTTTTATCGCACCAGCAAGGCTGCAGGTGCGTGTGTGTAGCCGCAGATGCGGAAGTTGAGGGTAAGTGGAATCCGCAGGTGCATTTGATGGACCACAGATGCGGTAGCGTAGGTGCACTCATTTGGACCGCATGTGCGAGTCTCCTGGGCAAAAACTATAAAAGCCACCCTTCGCGAATTTTTGCCCATTCTTCACCATTTTTGGACGAGTTTGGAGCTTAAAGCAGCGATTTCAAGAGGGAATCGAGGGGTATCAGTGAGGTATGTTACTTGGTCTTTACTATTTGTGTTTGTGATGATTTTCCTCTGTTTAATCATGAAATTAGTGGGGGATTTGGGGTGAAGCTGAAAGGTTAGAGCTTGAGTTTTGGAAAGTTTTGATTGAAGATTCAAGGGGCCATTTAAGGTCGGATTTTGATGATTTTGGTACGTATAGTCTCAGGAGTGAAAGGAGTTTCTAGTTTTGTGATTTTTGTCGGATTTCGAGACGTAGGCCCAGGGGGGACGGGTTTGGGTGAATTTCAGGATTTTGGTTTGAATTGATAGTTTTTCGTTTAGAATTGATTCCTTGGACTATATTGATTTGGTTGCATTGCTTTTGGTTAGATTTGGGATGTTTGGAGGCCGATTCCAGGGGCAAAGGAGTAGCAGAGTAGGATTTGGCTTGGTTTGAGGTAAGTAACGCTTTCAAACTTGGTTATGAGGGTTCAGAACCCCGAACGTTATGCTATATGATTTGTATTGAAGTGACACAAATGCCAAGTGACGGGCATGTGGGTGTGCACTGTGAGAATTGTGGCCTGGTTCATTCCATGGCACCTCTTAGTGACTCTTTCTTACTGATATTTGTGTTGTGATTATGTGATTAAGTAAAAGAAATGTAAATCATGCTAATTATCATTTTAGGCTTCACGCCAATACTGTCGAGACCCGAGTAGTCGTTTCTTGCTGCCATCTCATTAGTTTAATTGATATTCTGTACTCAGTCTTATTCATTCATTTCATATTATGTCTTAGTCTCGGTTGTTATCATTTGGCATATTATATCATTTTTTCGGGCTAGTATTATGGCATTGTGAGCCCGTGTGTGTAAGACTGGAGAGTGATGGTTGAGTGAGGCTGAGAGCCTGATTTGAGTGACAGTTATGGGATCGAGATGCACGCCGCAATAGATTATGGATTATACCTTTGTTGGATTGTTATAGCGCTTGGGCTGAAAGGAGCCCCTCCGGAGTGTACATACCCTCTGTGAGCGCAGTTGATATTTTTGAGGGATGGATCTTCCCTAGACATGGATCTTGTCCAAAATACTTATACCTGGAGATGGATCTTCTCCATAAGGCTGGAATGGCCTTACTTGGTACTGGGTGACTGGTGTCAGTAATGTGTATATATTCCGGGATGGATCTTCCCTGGGCTGTATGGCCATATACAGTACTGGGTGGCTGAGAACTTGAGAGTGGAGGAACATGGTACATTTTCATGCTTTCTGTGCATTGGTACATAGAGATTTGCTGAGCTTTATACTCCACATTGTTCTTATTTGTATTTACTTATTGTTGAGCTGAATATTGAACTACAAGCATGCTTACTTTACTGTACAGTTTAATTGTGTTTACCTGTGGAAGTTTAGTTCGTCGCTACGTGTCAGTCCATAGTTTGGACTTGTTACTTACTAAGTTGGTGTATTCACGTTACCCCCTGCACCTTGTGTGCAGATCCAGGTATCTCAGGCCACGGTACTGGCTGTTGACTATTCCAGATGCGGATTTCGACGGAGATAGCGAGGTAGCTACCTGACGTTCATAGTCTCGCCTTTCTCTTTCTTTATCTTTCTTCTAGTTTATATTTTGCTACTTCCAAACTATTTTTGGCCTTGTTGTGTTAGTGACACCCGAGGTCAAGCTTTTATTTTTCGCATTTTGGTTTTTGATTCTATATGAAATTTTAGTTGAAAAATGTTGTTATTAAGTTTTTAATGAAATGTTGAACTGTTTTGGGAATGTGTCGGCTGACCTAGTTCCATGATAGATGCCATCATGACCGGGTTGATTTTGGGGGTCGTGACACAAATTAATTAGCTTGAGTAGATGTTTCAAATAAGGGGTTGTGAGCACGTGATTTTTGTTTACACGACAATTACTCCAAAAGAAATCGAAAAAATAAATAAATTGTCTTTGCGTATAATTTTGTGAATTTGCGTGGCATTTTGATAGTTATTTGTAGTTTTTATCTGTGATTTGTTTAGTTTTATCAATAAAAAAATACAAAAATATATGTCGCATGTAAATTTAGGATTTTGTTCTACTATTAGGAATTAATTAAATCGTATTTGGTTTTGAATGATTAAAAAATCACAAAAAATATTATCTTTGGTAATTTTGTCATTCTATCGTTTAGAGTTTGATTTTTTTTAATTAATATATGATATTGTGTGTTAAGTATTACTAAAGAATCAATTGATGTCTTGTGATATAATTTTAATATTTTTTATATTTTTATTTTTAGGATTTTTTGTAAATTCGGATTTTAATTAGAAATAGAAAAGAAAAAGGGAAAAGAAAAGAGTGCAAAATTGAAGAAGATTCGGACCTGGGCTAATTTTAAACCCAAAAATCAGGCCCAAAACACGCTGACCCAGTCCATCCCTCAGACACCATAAAGAACGATGCCGTTTTGGCACCCTCCATCTGAACCGTTGGTCAAACAGATCCAACGGTCCAGTTCAGGTCCCTCATTAATCCAAGCGACGTCGTTTAGGCATGACCTATCGGAGCCGTTCATCCCATCCAATCCAACGGCTCTAGGCTTTCCCCAGATACCCGACCCACTGATACCCGGATTGACCCATTCCCAATATTAAACCAAAACGATGTCATCTCTTTAAGTTGAGAGATCAAGGCCGTTGATCAATGGTGATCCAACGGCCATAATTCAACCCCCCGTCCCGTATATAAACTTTCCCCTCTCACCCCCGCGCCCTAAGCCAGACCCCCCCTCCCTCATCTTCGTCTCTTTTAGAGACTGAACCCAAGCACCCCCAAGAACCCTAGCGCCACCCTTGCATCCCCTCACCGTAAACCCGGCGGCAACGATGCCGGTGACCACCAAACTAACACCCCTAGTACACCTCGACCCCTTGGACACGGATTTGCAAACCGTTGGTCTCGAATCCTCCCCCATCGTCTCGAATCTTCATTTGGAGATTCGAGCCAAACCCCAACCTATGCCAAACCACCCCAAATCCATACCAGTTACTCCCCTGACCTCCCTCATGACCAAACCAAGCTTGGTTTGGTTCGAATCTAACCAAAAAACTCCAAGTCCCAAATCAAACCCAAGAACCCTAGAAATCCAGAATCTGAGGGTTTTGTCCATTAAACGAAAGGGTTGGGGTCTAATAGACTTTAATCGAAGTGTTCTCAGTTGAGAACACTTCGATTAAAGTCCGTTCAACCCCAAAAGAAGTCCGAGTCAGAATCCAAGACGGGTTCGTCTGATTTTCAATTTCTTAAGGTATTTTTTCTTTTCCTCGTCAGTTCCATGTTGTTTTCTGTTGATGTTTGTTTATGTGTTTAAATGTCAGTTGATTTGTTTTCATTTTTGTGTCGACTATTCTGTCCACCTTGCCCGGACCTTTTATTTGGTCGAATTTTTCTCTATTCATTGACGAGTGTATGCGTTTAACTATATAATCGATTGAAATAAGTTTTGATCGATTAATTAGTTTCCAGGGCAACTCTTTGTTTTGGGCAGTACAATTTGAATCACCTGTTAATACTGTTGGATTCTGATCATTTGCTATTGATTGTGTGTGTTGTAATTCGCGTAGTCGATTCGATATATGTCGTCAATTAGTTTCAGTTTAGAATGATAGTAATCTGACTCATGCTATTTAATTTTATTTACTGAGGCATTGTTGGAATCGGCTGAGAATTGATTTGTAGTTTGTTAGTTGAATCAAAAATCATCTAAGGATTGGTTATAGCTGCAATTCTTAATGAAGATCTTAGAGTTAGGAAAGTGGGCTGCCAGTTGAGTATGGGTTGAACCATTAGAGTAATCTATAGTGCAAATACACCCTGGCTGACATCTTTACAGATGAGAAGTCAGATGTAAGATGAGTTTAATAATAAAAGGCTGAAAATACACATGAGAATAGTAGTGGAACCTGCTGTACAGTAGGATATCCACTGCATTTTTGAATTTCAGCAGATTAAAGTAGAAGAAAACCCCATGCCTAGACAATCCTAAATGGAAATGACAGCCTTTAGGGTTTATTTTAAGCCATGGGCAGCCTGCCTATAAAAGGGGGGGTTCTTCTTTTCTTCAGAAAAGGAAGAACATCAAGAGGAATTGTAGGAAAAACAGTAGAGAGTTTTGACATAACATTTTGAGAGATCAGGAGTTTTAAAACCAGAAAAAGAGGGGGTCAGAACCAAAAAAGAGGGAGGAAGGAGAGATATAGGCATCAAGACACACAAAAGGTTCCAGGGCCTAAAAGCAAAAACATAGGCTGGTAGTCGAGAGAATTTTCCAGGATCTCAGTATTTTAAAGCTAGGTTTCACAACAAAGAACTTCAGTTTGTTTTCTGCTCGAAAGTTCAAAATCAGAAACTACTGTTTTATTGCTTCTGCCTGCGATCCTCTTGTATTGCTGGGATTTATCTGGCAGCTTGGTTTGTCTGTTGATTTTTCAAGCACTACTCTTCAAGCTACTGGGTTCTTCTCTTGGTCTTAATCTGTCCCTGAGATTTCTGCTGCTGTCACTACTGGTTTAAACTAGTTTTGCTGTGTTGTCGAACATATTGTTGCTGTGTGTGTGATACTACTGCTCTTGCTGACCCCTTCTCTCTTCTTGTGTCCAACATCCAGGTACACACTAGAATTTCACACTGATGTAGCAGTAAAGTTGAGCATGAAATGAAAGATACGAAGGACTTTAATCGTTTGATGTCGTATTTGTAGTTTTATAAAAATGTTAGTAGATCTGTGCAGTCTTTTGTTTTACAACTCAATGAAAAACGCATTAGGTAGTTTGTATTTAATTGAAACTGAGTTGTCTAATATGGGACCTATAGTTGTTTAGTTTGTCTGTATGGTATAGCTATGTAATTTGTGGAATGCACAAGTTAGTTAGTATATCGATAGCCAAATTTCATCTCTAGTCATATTTTACACACATAAGGCACTACTCCTAATTCTGCCAAATGTAATATATTTTTTTTTGAGTTAACTTTATCAAATCGGACTTCATTAGGTAGTTTATAGGACAATGTTGGAATCCCGTTAGTAATGTCCTCTAGTAGTTGATTCTAGTAATCAAAAAAATATGTTAGTTTAAGTTCAACTTGAAGAACGATTAGCGTGAGCTTAGCATTTTATCAATCTTGTATGCATTTTTTCTTAATTAAATTAAAAGCATGTTCGCTCAAGGAATAAGGCACGAAATAATTCCCCGTCTCGCAAATAATTAATCTGATAATTAATAAGGGGCCGGAGCTGGCCAAGCATGTAATTTAATTAGCGTATATTTTCTTCTTTCATTTTTAGAGAAAAAACATAATAGAAAAATGCAGTCACCGTAGATTTATCCTTTCAAAAAATGAGACGAGCTTCGCCAAATACAAATGCAAATTGCGGGGCCCTCAATAATTGGTTGTAATAAATATTTAGATTTCTCGGGATGGGCCGTTTAGTGAACTTCACTGGTTTCCCTAAAGATAATAACGCGTTAGACTCTTTAGGCGCGATTTAACTAAATTACCTTCTTAAATTCGGGTGCGCATTTATGTGACCCAAATCCAAATCTCAACGGAGTTGGAATGTATTAACAACCACGGGCGCATTGATTGTGACGTGGTTCGAAATGCATTTTTACGACGTTGCAATTCCATAATAAATAAATAATAATAATAAAGCGGTTTAAACCTAATAAAAGCACACAAGTTATAACATGTATTAAAATCAGATATTTAGCCATTATAACAATTTAAGCGACTGTGCTAGAACCACAGGATTAGGGGGTGCCTAACACCTTCCCTCGAGTCAACAGAATTCCTTACTTAGAATTTCTGGTTCGCAGACTTCATTTGGAAAGTCGAATATTTTCCTCGAATTGGGATTCAAGATAAATCGGTGACTTGGGACACCAAAAGCCAAACTTTTACCAAGTGGAGACTCTGAATTAAATAAATAACCCCATTTCGAATATCGTCACTTAAATTGGAAAAACTCCCTCACGCATTTATCCTTCGGGGTAGGCGCGCAAAAAGGAGGTGTGACAGCTCTGGCGACTCTGCTGGGGAAAAGAACCCAGAACGTTAGTTCAGGGTTCAGAATTCGAGCTTAGAACAATTGTTATATTTGGCTTTATTATCTGATCTTTATTACATGTTTTGGCATAACGTGCTAAATGTTGTCTTTTACTACTTTGATATTACCTGGAGTGTATATAAACTGTGCCGAAACCCTTCTCTTCTTACCTCCGGGGAGGATCTTGCTGGTCAAGACTCTCTATTCTGTTAGTGTCATAGCCTGAAGTAAGAAAGAGGACGGACAAGTTACAAAGCCGGACGATCTCGCGGGTCCCCGGTACGTAGCCCCCTCCTCGACTCGAGTTGTCCGCTCGGGTACACAGTCTAGAACATATACCCAGGATGAACCTAATATAACAAAACCTCATGCCGGATCCCTAGTAAGAACGCTTATTTGCATCATGTTGCATCTGACATAGGGGACTCAACACAGGGGTTGGGTCCGTCTAGGACAAGCAACCCGAAATGAAAAGACCATCCTGCTGCATCCCGTTTGTTTTGCGCATTTATTTGCTTCAGATCTGCATGCTGACTGGTTTCTAAAAAAAAATTTAAAGAGGAAAAGAAAAATAGCAGCGTAGGGAGATAACTACTTATTTTTAGAAAAATAAAACCAATGTCCAAGTAGTGTCAAAACCTAGCCGAATTGTTTTTTAAAAAAAATGAAAACAAAATTTGTCTTTTAGTTTGATTTATAAAAAAAATAAAAAATATATATATAATACAAAAAAAATCCTTTTAATCACTTTCAAAATAAAAAAAAAGGTATTTGTTTAAAAATTTAAAAAAAAAGGGGGAAAATTCAAAATTCAAAAAAAATATTTTTTCTTTTGTAGTATCTCTTTCATAAATTCAGACTAATAGTCCAAATACTTCCTTAGATGATTTTTCGAAATTTCAAAAAACAAAATAGTGAAAAGAAGTTAAAATTCAAAGAAAAAATATTTCTTTAGTAGTTGTCTCTTTTCAAAAAAAAAATACAAATAAAAAAAAATCGAAATCCAAAAATATTTTCTCCTTTTCTTTGTAGTATTTTATTCAGAAAAAAGGGTTAGTTTATTTCCTCTACGCCTGATCGGCTCGAACTACGCCGGTTTGATTCTCGCAGGGTGTGGGATACGTAGGCAACCCTCATCGGGTCCAACCTCCCCTTTTCAGAAATAGCCAAAATGTTAGAATTTTAATTTCGTCATAAATGAGTCGGGTGATGCCGTTTTGTCAAGAATAGCCGAATATTCCCGAAAGGGACGCCGGAAGGCTGACTTTGCATAAATAGCCATTTTTGGTTATTTTTTAAAATTTTGACCAAATTGCCCAATGGCCTTAGGATCCTCGTCCCCGAGGCTCTGCGAGGCCATGTTCCCAATATCGGGTCACCATTCTAAAAAAAAGGGTCATAAATAAATCAAGTGACTGTTTTTGTCAAAAATAGCCAAATGTTTCCGAAAAGGACGGCGGAAGGTTGACTTTGCATAAACGGACACTTTCGATCATCTTTTAGAGTTTTGATCAGTTGACCCTCACAACTTTAAAATCTTCATCCCCGAAGTGCTGAAAGGCCGTGTTCGAAAATCGGATCTTTCTTTCTAAAATATAGTCAAATCATTTTTCGAGTCAAATCATTTTTGCTTAAGTCGCCTTAATAAATGTGCAGGATTAGCACAATGCAAAATGAACGCTTTTCGATAATGACTAAAATCCCTGTCAAGTTGCGGCTATGGTGGAATAATCTAGGTGTTGAAGGGCAAGATGAGATCAAGAAATATCTGAAATGTCTCACGGGTTTATTGGAAATCCAACCTCGGGGAGATATCATAAGAGCTTTGGTCACCTACTGGGACCCAGCGCACAACGTCTTCCACTTCTCCGATTTTGAACTCACCCCGACTCTGGAGGAAATAGCTGGGTACATCGGAAATGCTGAAGTTCCATTAAGGCAAAAATACTTGGTTGCCCCAAGAGCTATCACTGTGCATCGGTTTCTAGATTCATTAAAGATACCCAGGACGGTCCATAACCCGGATTTAGCCGCAGGTTTTTGTAATTCGCGCTTCATATACGACAGATATGGTCATGTAGGAGGATTGAATAATCCGGTTAACAAGCTATGCAGCAAAGGCAACCGTCAGAAGTGGATGAGCACAGACAAGTGGCTTTCATGATAACATTTTTGGGCCTTTTGGTATTTCCGAGGAAAGACGAAAATATTGATCTGAAAATATCCGGGATTGTCAGTACTTTGCTCACTCAGAATGAAAGTACTCTCGCGCCTATGGTGGTATCTGATATCTTTCGAGCTCTCACAGCCTGCAAAGCCAGGGGGAATTTCTTCGAAGGGTGTAATTTACTGCTACAAATATGGATGACTGAACATCTCTGCCATCGTTCTGAGTTTTTGAGTCATGGTTCCTCGAAGAAAACTTGCATAGAAGAGTTTTGCACGAGAACTAAGTAGGTCAGTCTGCCCGAAGGAGTTACGGCATGGACGTCATTCTTTCAGACTCTCACTGCCAGCCAAATACAGTGGACACTGGGATGGTTGCCTGTTGATGAGGTTATGTATATGCCGGTGGCTAGAACCCACTTTCTATTGATGGGACTTAAGAGCATTCAGCCTTACGCGCCCTACCGAGTTTTGAGACAACTCGGGAGATGCAAGATAGTGCCACACGAGGAAGATCTTAGTGCTTAAGCAATTGAGTTTAGCCCTGACGGACAATTTCCTGAAACAAAAGTCCGCCAGATCTGGAATGAATGTCAATATTTGAAAGCGGACACTTGTGTGCAGGATCGGGCTAAAAGTGAAATGGCGCCAGGTTACCTTGCGTGGTACATAAGAGAACTTGAACACGAAAGGCCGGCTAAAAGACCCCACATCCTAAAGTTTGCCGAGTCATCACAAAAGCAATGGGATTGGTTAGCAAAAGAAAGAGGCTATTGTATTGAATTCAGCAAATTGAAACTACAAATCAAAGGTCTAAAATATGAGCACAAAAGTTGCTACTGATATGGGAGAAAAGAACAGGTTGACCCAGGAAAACGAGATGCTCAGGGCCCAGATCCAGCAGATAAAGATAGTCGCTGATAACCAACAAAGGAGCCGGTCGGATGAGCGACTGATAAAAGGTTTTAAAATGGAAATTGATGAGTGCCGGAGAGAGTCAGGAAATTTTGAGAATAACATAGCAGGACTCGAAGCACACTGGGCAAAAAGAACAGAAAAGTGTAACCGGTACCCGCAGCAGTTGAAAAGGGATCACAAGAAAATCATTGCTGATTTGAAGAGAAAGGTGGTCACTCTTGAGGACAGAGCAGCTGTGCAAGCCCGAACCTTTGAAGCTGAAAATAGACGTTGCCACGATCTACTGGCCCAAATGGAAGTAGAAATTCAGCCGTGGCAAAATCAATATCTCCAGGATTCTCGGGTTTTGACGACCCGTAATGATCAGATAGAGTGCCTACTCATAGAAAAGAGGCGAACCAGGGATAAGATTAAGACCATTGCCCATGCCATCATCAGGAGATGTCTGCGATGCGAAGATATGACCAACATTACCTTTTTCTCGGCAGTGATGATTTATGTCAAGCAGACCATGTATGAGCTGGAACAACTTGAAAGGGACCTCACACCTAAGACCGCGGCAAGGCCGAACGATGCCCCGTGGGCGCCAATTCTTGAAACCTTAATGTATTTATAGGTCGAGTCTATATTTTCCGGCCTAGCATCTTTTGTCTGTCTTTTCGCATCAGGGTGTATCGGTAGTTGTTGAGTTTGTATTTATTTCAAGTCTATTATTTTCCTTTTCCAAAATGTTAGTTTATAATAGATTGTTTCAGTAATAAATAAAAAAAATGCTTCTTTTCGCATTCGTTTGTTTTGAACTACGTAATGATCTGATTCACGCGGCATCGTGATACGTAGGCAATCCTCATCGGATCCGGTCACATTTTAACTGCAAATAATGAAAACAATGAAAAAAAAATATAATAAATAAAGGGGAGCATAAAGAGAAGCCGGAATGACGCATGTCATCGATGCAAACATGTAGAAATTCACTTAACTATATAGGTGCATCACGCCCCAACATGAGATTACCTGTCTGTTATTTGTTTCAAACTAACCGTTTGTTTGCTACTAAGTTCAGGTTTTTAGAAAAGGTGGTTTGGTTTGGTGGAGGTCTGGCCTCACATTCATACTTTACGATATCGAAAGGAAGTGTTCAGTTGCCCGTCACTAAGTCAAAAGGAAGTGGTCACACTTACTTCACGAGGTCAAAGGGAAGTGTAGAGATGTCTTCAGAAATTCCTTCGCCGACAATTCCTGTCTCCGAGGAGAGTTCAATCTCGGCCTTCCCAACTTCCGAGTCAGCAACTGATGAAGAAAATAGATTCTTGCGTCTTCGCATGTTGGAAATGTTGGATGACTAGAACAACGGAAAAGAGCCGCCGAGTGTAATCCCTGGATTCCCCGAGTTGTTCTCTAGGACAAGTGGGACTTCCAACGTCCCCATAAGTTATCCAACTACCCCATTCGGGTACCCGACTATTTCAGCCCACTCTGCCGGATCACCCTCTGATTCTTATCCCCGGATGTCAACGACAGATGTGGCTACAAACACATTCACTGCACCGCCCTGTCCAATCACGGCACAACCCACTACACACAGGCCTAATTTTGACTCTTCCTCATTCACATTTCAAGCACCATCCTTCTCATTGGAGCCAACTCGGTTTACCACCAACACTCACTCTTAACAGCCTCAATACGAGTTTACACCTGGGCAAGACCAAAATCCCAAAGCTGTTGAACAAGATGAAATGGCAAAAAGAATAAAGAGCCTCGAGCAGAGCTTGAAAAATATGCAAGGTTTAAGCGGGCAGAAGAGTGTTTCCTATACTGATCTGTGCATGTTCCCTCACGTGCACCTGCCCGTGGGGTTCAAAACACCGAAGTTTGAGAAATATGATGGGCATGACGATCTCATTGCTCACCTCAAGAAGTATTGCAACCAATTGCGTGGAGCTGGCGGCAAAGAAGAATTGTTGATGGCATACTTCGGAGAAAGCTTGGTAGGAATAGCCTCAGAATGGTATATGGACCAAGACATATCTCGATGGCATATTTGGGATGATCTCGCCAGAAATTTTGTAAGACAATTTCAGTATAATATTGACATCGCACCGGACAAGAATTCTTTGTCAAACTTGAAGAAGAAACCCTCGGAAAGCTTCAGAGAATATGCTATTAAATGGCGCGAGCAAGCATCAAGGGTAAACCTCCCATGGATGAAATAGAAATGGTCACTACTTTCCTCCAGGCTCAAGAATCAGATTACTTACAAAACATGATGTCCGCCATGGGAAAGTCTTTCGCGGAAGCGATTAAGATCAGGAAGATGGTGGAGAATGGTTTGAAAATGGGTAGAATCTTGAGTCAGGCAGCCATAAGGGCAACCTCCCAAGCCGTCCAAAGCGGGTCCGGAGGAATGGCAAGAGGGAAGAAAAAGGACAAGACGTCCATGGCGGCATCAGAAGCAAGAGAATATCGTAATCTCAGGCCCCGTTTTCCAGAAAGAACCCCACAACATTACTACCCCCACTAAAATGTGACCTATGCTCCTCAACCCTACATGGTCATGAATACCCAGCCTTGTGTCCAGCCACCACAACAAGCAAATCGGGGCCAAGCTCCACCTCCCAGAAATCAGCCTCCTTACCGAAACCATTATAATCCACAACCACCTCAAAATAACTTCCGTCCTCAAGAACCACCCAGAAGACGGACTTTCACACCCATTGGTGAACCGTATTCTACCCTGTTCCCAAATCTAGTCCAGATGGGTTTCCTGCAACAGGTCCCTCAGACAAGACACAATCCAGCATCACCTGCTTACAAAGCCGGTGTCAGGTGTGCTTATCATTCAGGAGCAGAGGGGCATGATACCAATGATTGTTGGACTTTAAAGAGGGTGGTTGAGAACTTAATAGAATAGGGAAAGATAGTATTGAGTGACGAGGAGGTCCCAAATGTGACCAACAATCTGTTACCCGCTCACAATAATGGGCCGTTGATCGGGATGATCTGTGAAGATAAGGAATTTGACCCTGCCCTGAAAGCTATAATCGCCATTGTCGATACAGGGATAAAGCCTAAAGCAGCCCCGAAGCAAGAGAAAGGGGAAAAGAAGACTAGTACTGTCAAGTTTGAGCTCGAAGAGAAGGCTGAGACAAAGAAAATGATGATGGTGCCTGTGAAGAATGAAGTTCTTTATATTCCACGAGGTCGATCAGAGAAGCCACAGAGATTCAAAGTCAAAAGGGCAATACCAATGTACGTATCGAAAGGGGCCTCTATGGTCCGGGGAACGATTAAATCACCTCGGATGAATGAGCTAGTGGTTATCAGACGCGTACCACAGAAGCCAATGACAGACCCGTCCATGGTACCGTGGAACTATCAAAGAACATTGGTTACATACAAAGGCAGAGAAGTCATGGGGGAACTTCCAGAGAATACTTTCGTTGGAAAATATTCAGACACTCAAGAGTTAAACAACTCCACACGGAAGTGCTTCCCACCCAAGAAGCCTGTAAGCGTTGAAGAAGCGGAGGTTTTCTTCCAAAAGATGAGAATGCCTGACTACGAAGTGGTGGATCAGTTACGCAAGTACCCTGAGCAAGTGTCGATGCTATCTTTGCTAATGAGGTCGGCCGAACATCAGAAGATCTTGCTCAAAACCCTGAACGAAGCGTATATACCGACTGAGACTTCAGTTGAACAACTGGAGAGAATGACGGAAAGGTTCTTCGCGGATAATCAAGTTTCTTTTAGCAAGAACGATTTACCTCCGGAGGGAGCAGCTCACAACAAGGCTTTACATCTAACAGTCAAGTGCGAAGACTACTACGTCAAGCGGGTAATGTTGGATGAAGGTTCGGGTGTCGACATTTGTCCGCTCTCCACACTGCAGAGAATGTAAATTGGGGCCGGAAGGATTCGCCCCAATAATGTCTGTGTAAGGGATTTTGATGGCATCAAGAGGGACACCCTCGGGGAAATAGACTTGGTATTGACTATAGGACCGGTGGAGTTCGAAATAACTTTCCAGGTACTGGATATGGACACGTCTTACAACTTTCTCCTCGGAAGACCTTGGATTCATGCGGCAGGGGTTGTACCTTCCACTCTCCACCAAATGGTGAAGTTTGAATATGAAGATCGGGAGATTATGGTCCACGGAGAAGACGAACAATCTATTTATCGGGACCCATCTATCCCATATCTTGAAGCAAGGGAAGGGAGTGAGCACACAGTTTATCAAGCTTTCGAAGTTGTGCTGGCAGAGCAGTATGAAGAAGGAAAACCTTGCCCCCAACCTTTCATGTCCAACGCCTCAATCATGGTGGCTAAAGAAATGATCCAACAGGGATTCAGACCAGGGAAAGGGCTTGGACGAACGCTGGAAGGAATAACGAAACTCATCACCTTACCTTCCACTAAGAAACTCTTTGGGATAGGTTTCCAACCCACTCCAAAAGATGAGGATTGGGCGAAGAAGAGGAAAAATGGGGGTTGGAAGTTGCCTCAACCATTGCCACATTTATACGAGACTTTCATCGGACCAAAATACATTAAAGAAGAAGAAGACGAGGCTTTTACGACCGAAGAGATCGAAGAAATATGTGGGGCAATAAGAGGAATGCTTTACGAAACTCACATGGTTCAACCGGGAGAAGGCACAAGCACCGCTGAGATGCTATATGTGGGGCCAAATGCTAAGCATCAGAATTGGGAGGCCACACCGTTCCCAACTAGGCAGGAGTCCGGATAGACCTGTCCTGCCACCTTTCCTGCATCACGAGTTATCCCAGGATGTAACTCGGATGTTTTTCTTTAGTTTCCTGTTTTGAATTCCTGAATTATAAACCTTGTTATCTCCCCAATTCCAAGGAATAAAATCAGTATTTCCTCATTTTTTTCCTTTATTCTGATTTTTGCTATTTTTCCTTTATCTTTTCCTTTCAGTTATAATAATGCGGCTTTAAATAATATGACATGCTTGCGGACTTCACGCCCAGATCCCAACGAGCTGTTTAATTGTGAAATAATGAACCAAGAACCGGAATATGACGAATAAGAGGCTTTTAGGGAAATAAATCGAGAATTGGAACACTTTGAGAATAAACCTAAGCCGAATTTGAATGACACTGAACCAGTTAATTTGGGAACTTCTGAAGAAATCCGAGAGACCAAAATAAGCATTCACACGGACGAGAAAATGCGAGACGCAATAATTCAACTCCTTTTTGAATTTAAAGATGTTTTTGCTTGGTCATACGATGACATGCCAGGATTAGGTGTTGATCTAGTGGTGCATAAATTGCCAATTTACCCTGATTGTCCTCCAGTTCAACAGAAGCAGAGAAAGTTCAAGACTGATGTCAGTGATAAGATCAAAGAAGAAATCACCAAGCAGTTGAAAACATGAGTAATCCGGGTAGTCCAGTACACTACGTGGTTGGCGAATGTAGTTCCGGTACCAAAGAAAGATGGGAAGACTCAGGTATGTGTGGATTATCGAGATTTGAATAAGGCGAGTCCCAAAGACAATTTCCAATTGCCCATCATCCACATCCTTGTTAATAATTGTGCCCAACATGAGATACAGTCTTTCATAGATTGTTACGCTGGATATCATCAGGTGTTGATGGATGAAGAAGATTCCGAGAAAACCGCCTTCACTACACCTTGGGGTACTTACTGTTATCGGGTTATGCCGTTCGGTTTGAAGAATGCCGGGGCGACTTACATGAGAGCCATGACTGCCATTTTTCATGACATGATGCATCAAGAGATAGAGGTGTATGTAGACGACGTGATAGTCAAGTCCAGGACTCAGGACGATCATGTCCAAGACTTGAGGAAATTCTTCGAGAGGCTGAGAAAGTACGACCTGAAGTTGAATCCGGCTAAATGCGCCTTCGGAGTCCCATCGGGCAAACTTTTGGGTTTCATAGTAAGCAGGAGAGGTATCGAGTTAGATCCAACAAAGATAAAATCTATCCGAGATCTACCTCCTCCAGGAACGAAGAAAGACGTGATAAGTCTATTGGGCAGGTTAAACTATATCAGTCGATTCATTACCCAGCTAACTAGCACATGTGAGCCCATATTCAAGCTATTGAGGAAGGATGCATCAATCAAATGGACGGCTGAGTGTCAAGAGGCTTTTGACAAGATCAAAGAATATCTTTCAAATCCTCCAGTTTTGGTCCCACTAGAGCCAGAGAGACCCCTGTTCTTGTATCTGACAGTCTTGGAAAATTCTTTCGGTTGTGTCCTCGGGCAACATGACATAACCGGAAAGAAAGAGCAGGCAATCTATTACTTAAGCAAGAAATTCACCAGCTATGAGGCCAAGTACACTTTGTTGGAAAGAACGTGTTGTGCTTTGACGTGGGTCGCTAAAAAATTGAGACATTATCTCCAAGCTCATACTACTTACCTCATAACCAGGTTGGATCCGTTGAAGTACATATTCTAGAAACCAATGCCTACTGGCAGACTAGCCAAGTGGCAAATCTTGCTTACTTAATTTGACATAGTCTATGTCACTCGCACGGCAATGAAAGCCCAGGCGTTAGCGGATTATTTGGCCGGGAACCCGGTTGATGAGGAATACCAACCATTGAGTACTTATTTTCTAGATGAAGAAATAAACACCATAGAAGTAGTCTAGGAAAACGGTCATGTCTGGAAGATGTTCTTTGATGGGGCCGTAAACGCCAAAGGTGTAGGAATTGGGACAATCTTGATCTCACCCACTGGTCAGCACTATCCTGCTACAGCTAGGCTTCGTTTCTTTTGCACGAACAATACAGCTGAATATGAATCCTGAATCAAGGGCATGAATATGGCGATCGATCAAGATGTTGAAGATTTGTTGATTATAGGAGATTCTGACCTGATTATCCGGCAAGCCCAAGGTGAATGGGAAACTCGAGATGTCAATCTTATTCTTTACCGACAGCACGTGGAGGATCTCGGCAAGCGATTCAAATCAATAGAGTTCAGGTATATCCCGTGGTGTCACAATGAACTAGCGGATGCACTTGCCACCTTAACTTCAATGTTACCTTACCCAGGTAACGCCCACATCGATCCCTTGGAAATCCAAATCAGGGAAAGACACGGTTATTGTAATGTAATCGAGGCAGGATCATGTATCCGGCCATGGTACCATGATATCAAGAGGTTCTTGAAGACACAAGAATACCTCGAACATGCTACTGGAGATCAAAAGAGAACTGTTAGGCGGCATGCGGGTGGTTTCTTTTTGAGCGACGAGGTATTGTATAAAAGAACCCCGGATCTCAACTTGTTAAGATGTGTTGACGCCGAAGAGGCAGGAAGAATAATTTATGAGGTACACGCGGGAGTATGAGGGCCCCACATGAACGGGTACGCTTTAGCGAATAAAATCCTTCGAGCGGGTTATTACTGGATGACCATGGAGAAGGACTATTTTAGTTTCGTCCGGAAATGTCATCAGTGCCAAGTACATGGAGATTTGATTCATGCACCTCCAACAGAGCTACATCCCATGTCTGCACCTTGGCCATTTGTTGCTTGGGGCATGGACGTCATTGGGCCTATTGAGCCAGAAGCCTCGAATGGACACCGATTCATATTGGTTGCTATTGATTACTTCACAAAATGGGTCGAAGCTGTCACTCTCAAATCGGTCACTAAGAAAGCCTTGGTGGATTTTGTACATTCGAATCTTATCTATCATTTCGGTATTCCTGCAACTATCATCACAGATAACGCGACAAACCTGAATAGTCACTTAATGGAGGACGTATGCGAACAGTTCAAAATAACGCATAGGAACTCCACTCCTTATAGGCCCAAAGCCAATGGCGCCGTTGAAGCGGCAAACAAAAACATCAAGAAGATTTTGAGAAAGACAATCCAGAGTTCCAGACAGTGGCATGAACAATTACCTTTTGCCTTGCTGGGATATCGCACTACAGTGTGCATGTCAGTAGGAGCAACCCCATACTTGTTGGTTTATGGAACAGAGGTTGTGATACCGGCAGAGGTAGAAATTCCTTCGCTCCGGACCATTGTCGAAGCAGAGATTGAAGATAGCAAGTGGGTTAAGACTCGATTGGAACAGTTGACTTTAATTGACGAAAAACGAATGGCTGCGGTTTGTCACGGACAATTGTACCAATAAAGGATGGCCCGTTCTTACAACAAGAAGGTGCGACCCAGGAATTTCGAAGTAGGTCAACTGGTATTAAGGCGCATTCTGCCACAATCACCAGGAAGCGAAAGGAAAATTTGCTCCTAATTGGAAATACCCATACATCATCAGGAAGATATTGCCAAGAGGAGCGTTGTATCTGGGTGATATTGAAGGAAATGATCCTGAAATAGCGGTGAATGCGGATGCAGTCAAAAGGTACTATGTCTGAGTTTTATTTCGGTGATGTTTTGGTACATTCGAGATGATGAAGGCTTTTATCCCCACTACCCAAACACTATCAACTCTCTCTACAAGCCCTTTGAGCCGGTTACATTTCTTTGGCTACCTTCTTGAATCAAAAAAAAAAAAAATTGATTGAGCCTGAACTACGTCTGACTTGATTCCGAAAGGATACATAGGCAGCCTCTCTATGGGGTTCAGTCACACCAAAAATAAAATTCAATTTTCCCTGAAGTTGAAACTGAAGCCCACTAAATGGTTCCAAAGTTTGTAATTTCATCCACAATTGTTTTACCAAAAACCAAGTACAAGTCCTTCGGATCAATCGCCAAACGCGGGGGAAAACCAAGAGATATCACGATCGGAAGCCGATACATTCTAAAATTGAGAGAAATAAAATGAGAGAGTCTTGTCGGTGAAAACCTTCGGGCACCATGAGGCGAAGGGAGTAGAGAAATCAAAAATGAGAGAGCTTGTTTAGTAAAAACTCGCAAAGAGTGCTATCAGGCGACAGTGAGAAGAGAAATGAGAGAGGTCGACTAGCGAAAACCCGCAAAGGGCGCTGTTGGCCGAAAAGATGTCTCCACCTCAGAAAGTTCTGGCAAAGTTCCCTGGTTTGGAAACATAGATCCGTTTTTGGTTCATGAGGAAATGCAAGTTCATGAGGGTCGGGCATCCAGTCCAAAAAGCATGTCATGTCAATTTAAAGTCAGCATGTGCCTCAGATAAGTCCTTCTTGTCCCGAAAGGGACGCTTCTCTTTTTAATTCGCTTCTCCGCTCTTTGTTTTACCTTTCCTTGAATCCCTTTCGTTTTAACCCCAAATTCCAGAATGTGTTGGAAAGAAAAGGTGGCAGGACCGGTTTCGTAGAGCTCCGTTTAACAAGAAGTGAAGCAAACACCCCGCTTCGGTGGTGCGTCAGTCCAATCCCGACTGATCATTATATGGATTTCCTTCAAAGTAAAGACACACACACAAAAAAAAAGAAAAATCCCCAACGAGTCTGCCCCAGTAAAAATCCCCACTGAGTCTGCCTCAGTAAAAATCCCCAAGCAGAATGGGATGAAAGAACCAAAGCCTTACACGGGCGAATCATCACAAAATCTGGAAATACGAGTCTGATCAGTTTGAAAAGGGGGTCGCCTGTGAATCCAACCAATGGCAGAGTTTTCTCAACAGAAATGAGGCCGGGACCAAGCAATTGGAACGATCAAGGCCACCGAACCAACCACCATTTTCAAACTGACAATTGTTCTTTGTTTGGAAAATTGAAACAGGTGCAATCCAAAGCAACCTTGCAAAAAGCAGGTGCCACCCAAAAGGAAAAGAAATGCACAAGTGCAAGGAACAACTTTGCAGTAAGGAATCGACCCGAGAGGGAAGTTTCCTCTAAATTCTTTCCTGCATTTTTACTAAAAAAAATATATAAAAAAATAATAAAAAATGAAAAATATATACAAAAAAAAAACGAAAAGAGAAATAAGAAGAAAATTCCAAAAAAAGGGGGTTAGTTTAGAATCACCAATATCAACCTATTTTTTAGCCGACATTAGGGCTCCAATCCCTGAGTTGAGCAGTTTCCTTTAGCCAACATTAGGGCTCCAATCCCTGAGTTGAGCGTTTTCTTTTAGCCGACATTAGGGCTCCAATCCCTGAGTTGAGCAGTTTCCTTTAGCCAACATTAGGGCTCCAATCCCTGAGTTGAGCATTTTTTTAGCCGACATTAGGGCTCCAATCCCTGAGTTGAGCGTTTTTCTTTTAGCCGACATTAGGGCTCCAATCCCTTAGTTGAGCGAATTTCCTTTTAGCCGACATTAGGGCTCCAATCTCTGAGTTGAGCGATTTTCTTTTAGCCGACATTAGGGCTCCAATCCCTGAGTTGGGCGAATTTTCTTTTAGCCGACATTAGGGCTCCAATCCTTGTGTTAATCGATTTTCCTTTAGCCGACATTAGGGATCCAATCCCTGAGTTGAGCGATTTTCTTTTAGCCGACATTAGGGCTCCAATCCCTGAGTTGAGCATTTTCTTTTAGCCGACATTAGGGCTCCAATCCCTGAGTTGAGCGACTTTCCTTTAGCCGACATCAGGGCTCCAATCTCTGAGTTGAGCGATTTTCCTTTAGCCGACATTAGGGCTCCAATCCCTGAGTTGAGCATTTTCTTTTAGCCGACATTAGGGCTCCAATCCCTGAGTTGAGCGACTTTCCTTTAGCCGACATCAGGGTTCCAATCCCTGAGTTGAGCAACTTTTCTTTAGCCGACATTAGGGCTCCAATCCCTGGTTGAGCTATTTTTCTTTTAGCCAACATTAGGGCTTCAATCCCTGAGTTGAGCAATTTGCTTTTAGCAGACATTAGGGCTCCAATCCCTGAGTTGAGCGAATTTCCTTTAGCCGACATTAGGGATCCAATCCCTGAGTTGAGCGATTTTCTTTTAGCCGACATTAGGGCTCCAATCCCTGAGTTGAGCATTTTCTTTTAGCCGACATTAGGGCTCTAATCCCTGAGTTGAGCGACTTCCTTTAGCTGACATCAGGGCTCCAATCCCTGAGTTGAGCAACTTTCCTTTAGCCGACATTAGGGCTCCAATCCCTGAGTCGAGCGATTTTTCTTTTAGCCAACATTAGGGCTCCAATCCCTGAGTTGAGAAATTTGCTTTTAGCCGACATTAGGGCTCCAATCCCTGATTTGAGCGATTTCCTTTTAGCCGACATTAGGGCTCCAATCCCTGAGTTGAGCGACTTTCCTTTAGCCGACATTAGGGCTCCAATCCCTGAGTTGAGCGACTTTCCTTTAGCCGACATTAGGGCTCCAATCCCTGAGTTGAGCGATTTTCCTTTAGCCGATATTAGGGCTACAATCCCTGAGTTGAGCGAATTTCTTTTAGCCAGCATTAGGGCTCCAATCCCTGAGTTGAACGATCTTCCTTTAGCCAACATTAGGGCTCCAATCCCTGAGTTGAGCGTTTTTCCTTTAGCCGACATTAGGGCTCCAATCCCTGAGTTGAGCAACTTTCTTTAGCCGACATTAGGCTCCAATCCCTGAGTTGAGCAACTTTCCTTTAGCCGACATTAGGGCTCCAATCCCTGAGTTGAGCGATTTTTCTTTTAGCTGACATTACGGCTCTGATCCCTGAGTTGAGCGATTTTCCTTTGGCCGACATTAGGTCTCCAATCCCTGAGTTGAGCAATTTTCTGTTAGCCGACATTAGGGCTCCAATCCCTGAGTCGAGCGGTTTTCCTTTTTAGCCAATATTAGGGCTCCAATCCCTGAGTTGCGCATTTTCTACCTTTTGCAAACATCAGGGCCCCAATCCCTGAGTTGCGCCTTTTAGACTTGAGGTTTCCAATCCCCTCATCAATTTTGTAGATTCTTTATGGCAATTAACTCACAAAATTTTCCTAGTGAAACTGGGGCAGAAAATTTCGTTCGTTTGTTTTGTTGTCTCAGCAGGTCTGACCTCGAGGCGCATGGATCGAGATGACCTACAGTTTGAGTCTCAATCCAGAATAAAGAAAAGAACAAAAAGATGTTCCCAAATACTGGAACAAACAAAGTACGGATCGCTCAAAATCTGATTGAAGTCCCAAGCTCCGCCAATCCCGTTTCACTCAATGTTGCAGAAATAAACAAGTGCCTACAACTTGCGAGCATCAAGATTCAGATCGAAGTCTACAAGCAGAATCATCTAAGACCCAAGATTAAGTTACGAAAGAATTATAGATAGGAATCTTGTAATTAGTGGTTGGCAGGCATAAGTAGTTAGGTCAGTTTCAATTTTCTTTGGTTGTAATAAGGAGGTCGGTAAAGCAGTAGCGGCAACAACAACAACAGTAACAACAAGCATCGCAATCCCATGGTAGTCCCAGCTACCAAAACTTCCCGAGCTACATTGACCTGATTCCTGTTTAGCCCAGGATATGTAGGAAATCTTTGAAGCAAAGATTCGGTCAAATCTTTCAAAATGTGCTTCACACGGAATACTCTAACGGGCAAAAATCGCTCATATCCGCTCACTTTATCTTTGCACGAAAACCCTTCGTGTTTTCGAACAAAGAGGGGCAGCTGTGAGCACATGATTTTTGTTTACACGACAATTACTCCAAAAGAAATCGAAAAAATAAATAAATTGTCTTTGCGTATAATTTTGTGAATTTGCGTGGCATTTTGATAGTTATTTGTAGTTTTTATCTGTGATTTGTTTAGTTTTATCAATAAAAAAATACAAAAATATATGTCGCATGTAAATTTAGGATTTTGTTCTACTATTAGGAATTAATTAAATCGTATTTGGTTTTGAATGATTAAAAAATCACAAAAAATATTATTTTTGGTAATTTTGTCATTCTATCGTTTAGAGGTTGATTTTTGTTTAATTAATATATGATATTGTGTGTTAATTATTACTAAAGAATCAATTGATGTCTTGTGATATAATTTTAATATTTTTTATATTTTTATTTTTAGGATTTTTTGTAAATTCAGATTTTAATTAGAAATAGAAAAGAAAAAGGGAAAAGAAAAGAGTGCAAAATTGAAGAAGATTTGGACCTGGGCTCATTTTAAACCCAAAAATCAGGCCCAAAACACACTGACCCAGTCCATCCCTCAGACACCATAAAGAACAACGCCGTTTTGGCACCCTCCATCTGAACCGTTGGTCAAACAGATCCAACGGTCCAGTTCAGGTCCCTCATTAATGGACGTCGTTTAGGCATGACCAATCGGAGTCGTTCATCCCATCCAATCCAACGGCTCCAGGCGTTCCCCAGATACCCGACCCATTGATACCCGGATTGACCCATTCCTAACATTAAACCAAAACAATGTCGTCTCTTTAAGTTGAGAGATCAAGGCCGTTGATCATCGGTGATCCAACGACCATAATTCAACCCCCCGTCCCGTATATAAACTTTCCCCTCTCACCCCCGCGCCCTAAGCCAGACCCCCCTCATCTTCGTCTCTTTCAGAGACTGAACCCAAGCACCCCCAAGAACCCTAGCGCCGCCCTTGCATCCCCTCACCGTAAACCCGGCGGCAACGATGCTAGTGACCACCAGACTAACACCCCTAGTACACCTTGACCCCCTGGACACGGATCTGCAAACCGTTGGTCTCGAATCCTCCCCCATCGTCTCGAATCTTCATTTGAAGATTCGAACCAAACCCCAACCTATGCCAAACCCCGTCCCGTATATAAACTTTCCCCTCTCACCCCCGCGCCCTAAGCCAGACCCCCCTCATCTTCGTCTCTTTCAGAGACTGAACCCAAGCACCCCCAAGAACCCTAGCGCCGCCCTTGCATCCCCTCACCGTAAACCCGGCGGCAACGATGCTAGTGACCACCAGACTAACATCCCTAGTACACCTTGACCCCCTGGACACGGATCTGCAAACCGTTGGTCTCGAATCCTCCCCCATCGTCTCGAATCTTCATTTGAAGATTCGAACCAAACCCCAACCTATGCCAAACCACACCAAATCTATACCAGTTACTCCTCTGACCTCCCTCGTGACCAAACCAAGCTTGGTTTGGTTCGAATCTAACCAGAAAACTCCAAGTCCCAAATCAAACCCAAGAACCCTAGAAATCTAGAATCTGAGGGTTTTGTCCATTAAACGAAAGGGTTGGGGTCTAATAGACTTTAATCGAAGTGTTCTCAGTTGAGAACACTTCGATTAAAGTCCGTTCAACCCCAAAAGAAGTCCGAGTCAGAATCCAAGACGGGTTCGTCTGATTTTCAATTTCTTAAGGTATTTTTTCTTTTCCTCGTCAGTTCCATGTTGTTTTCTGTTGATGTTTGTTTATGTGTTTAAATGTCAGTTGATTTGTTTTCATTTTTGTGTCGACTATTCTGTCCACCTTGCCCAGACCTTTTATTTGGTCGAATTTTTCTCTATTCATTGACGAGTGTATGCGTTTAACTATATAATCGATTGAAATAAGTTTTGATCGATTACTTAGTTTCCAGGGCAACTCTTTGTTTTGGGAAGTACAATTTGAATCACCTGTTAATACTGTTGGATTCTGATCATTTGCTATTGATTGTGTGTGTTGTAATTCGTGTAGTCGATTCGATATATGTCGTTAATTGGTTTCAGTTTGGAATGGTAGTAA
This sequence comes from Nicotiana tabacum, assembly GCF_000715075.1. Classification (NCBI taxonomy): domain Eukaryota; kingdom Viridiplantae; phylum Streptophyta; class Magnoliopsida; order Solanales; family Solanaceae; genus Nicotiana; species Nicotiana tabacum. The sequence goes on along the minus strand of NC_134089.1, from coordinate 23,393,408 downwards.
TCTGACTTATGCTATTTAATTTTATTTACTGAGGCATTGTTGGAATCGGCTGAGAATTGATTTGTAGTTTGTTAGTTGAATCAAAAATCATCTAAGGATTGGTTATAGCTGCAATTCTTAATGATGATCTCAGAGTTAGGAAAGTGGGCTGCCAGTCGAGTATGGGTTGAACCATTAGAGTAATCTATAGTGCAAATACACCCTGGCTGACATCTTTACAGATGAGAAGTCAGATGCAAGATGAGTTTAATAATAAAAGGCTGAAAATGCACATAAGAATAGTAGTGGAACCTGCTGTACAGTAGGATATCCACTGCATTTTTGAATTTCAGCAGATTAAAGTAGAAGAAAACCCCATGCCTAGACAATCCTAAGTGGAAATGACAGCCTTTAGGGTTTATTTTAAGCCATGGGCAGCCTGCCTATAAAAGAGGGGTTCTTCTTTTCTTCAGAAAAGGAAGAACATCAAGAAGAACTGTAGGAAAAACAATAGAGAGTTTTGACATAACATTTTGAGAGATCAGGAGTTTTAAAACCAGAAAAGAGGGGGTCAGAACCAAAAAAGAGGGAGGAAGGAGAGATATAGGCATCAAGACACACAAAAGGTTCCAGGGCCTAAAAGCAAAAACATAGGCTGGTAGTCGAGAGAATTTTCCAGGATCTCAGTGTTTTAAAGCTAGGTTTCACAACAAAGAACTTCAGTTTGTTTTCTGCTCGAAAGTTCAAAATCAGAAACTACTGTTTTATTGCTTCTGCCTGCGATCCTCTTGTACTGCTGGGATTTATCTGGCAGCTTGGTTTGTCTGTTGATTTTTCAAGCACTACTCTTCAAGCTACTGGGTTCTTCTCTTGGTCTTAATCTGTCCCTGAGATTTCTGCTGCTGTCACTACTGGTTTAAACTAGTTTTGCTGTGTTGTCGAACATATTGTTGTTGTGTGTGTGATACTACTGCTCTTGCTGACCCCTTCTCTCTTCTTGTGTCCAACATCCAGGTACACACTAGAACTTCACATTGATGTAGCAGTAAAGTTGAGCATGAAATGAAAGATACGAAGGACTTTAATTGTTTGATGTCGTATTTGTAGTTTTATAAAAATGTTAGTAGATCTGTGCAGTCTTTTGTTTTACAACTCAATGAAAAACGCATTAGGTAGTTTGTATTTAATTGAAACTGAGTTGTCTAATATGGGACCTATATTTGTTTAGTTTGTCTGTATGGTATAGCTATGTAATTTGTGGAATGCACAAGTTAGTTAGTATATCGATAGCCAAATTTCATCTCTAGTCATATTTTACACACATAAGGCACTGCTCCTAATTCTGCCAAATGTAATATTTTTTTTTTTGAGTTAACTTTATCAAATCGGACTTCATTAGGTAGTTTATAGGACAATGTTGGAATCCCGTTAGTAATGTCCTCTAGTAGTTGATTCTAGTAATCAAAAAAATATGTTAGTTTAAGTTCAACTTGAAGAACGATTAGCGTGAGCTTAGCATTTTATCAATCTTGTATGCATTTTTTCTTAATTAAATTAAAGCATGTTCGCTCATGGAATAAGGCACAAAATAATTCCCCGTCTCGCAAATAATTAATCTGATAATTAATAAGGGGCCGGAGCTGGCCAAGCATGTAATTTAATTAGCGTATATTTTCTTCTTTCATTTTTAGAGACAAAACATAATAGAAAAATGCAGTCACCGTAGGTTTATCCTTTCAAAAAATGAGACGAGCTTCGCCAAATACAAATGCAAATTGCGGAGCCCTCAATAATTGGTTGTAATAAATATTTAGATTTCTCGGGATGAGCCGTTTAGTGAACTTCACTGCTTTCCCTAAAGATAATAACGCGTTAGACTCTTTAGGTGCGATTTAACTAAATTACCTTCTTAAATTCGGGTGCGCATTTATGTGACCCAAATCCAAATCTCAACGGAGTTGGAATGTATTAACAACCACGGGCGCATTGATTGTGACGTGGTTCGAAATGCATTTTTACGACGTTGCAATTCCATAATAAATAAATAATAATAATAATAAAGCGGTTTAAACCTAATAAAAGCACACAAGTTATAACATGTATTAAAATCAGATATTTAGCCATTATAACAATTTAAGCGACTGTGCTAGAACCACAGGATTCGGGGGTGCCTAACACCTTCCCTCGGGTCAACAGAATTCCTTACTTAGAATTTCTGGTTCGCAGACTTCATTTGGAAAGTCGAATATTTTCCTCGAATTGGGATTCAAGATAAATCGGTGACTTGGGACACCAAAAGCCAAACTTTTCCCAAGTGGAGACTCTGAATTAAATAAATAACCCCATTTCGAATATCGTCACTTAAATTGAAAAAACTCCCTCACGCATTTATCCTTCGGGGTAGGCGCGCAAAAAGGAGGTGTGACAGCTCTGGCGACTCTGTTGGGGAAAAGAATCCAGAACGTTAGTTCAGGGTTCAGAATTCGAGCTTAGAACAATTGTTATATTTGGCTTTATTATCTAATCTTTATTACATGTTTTGGCATAACGTGCTAAATGTTGTCTTTTACTACTTTGATATTACCTGGACTGTATATAAACTATGCCGAAACCCTTCTCTTCTTACCTCCAGGGAGGAGCTTGCTGGTCAAGATTCCCTATTCTGTTAGTGTCATACCCTGAAGTAAGAAAGAGTCCAGACAAGTTACAAAGCCGGACGATCTCGCGGGTCCCCGGTACGTAGCCCCCTCCTCGACTCGAGTTATCTGCTCGGATACACAGTCTAGAACATATACCCAGGTTGAACCTAATATAACAAAACCTCATGACGGATCCCTAGTAAGAACGCTTATTTGCATCATGTTGCATTTGACATAGGGGACTCAACACAGGGGTTGGGTCCGTCTAGGACAAGCAACCCGAAATGAAAAGACCATCCTGCTGCATCCCGTTTTTTTTGCGCATTTATTTGCTTCAGATCTGCATGTTGATCGGTTTCTAAAAAAAAAATAAAGAGGAAAAGAAAAATAGCAGCGTAGGGAGATAACTACTTATTTTTAGAAAAATAAAACCAATGTCCAAGTAGTGTCAAAACCTAGCAAAAATTTTCTTTAAAAAAATGAAAACAAAATTTGTCTTTTAGTTTGATTTATAAAAAAAAATAAAAAATATATATATAATACAAAAAAATTCCTTTTAATCACTTTCAAAATCCAATAAAAAAGGTATTTGTTTAAAAATTTAAAAAAAGGGAAAATTCAAAAAAAATATTTTTTCTTTTGTAGTATCTCTTTCTTAAATTCAGACTAATAGTCCAAATACTTCCTTAGATGATTTTTCAAAATTTCAAAAAAAAGAGAGAAAAGAAGTTAAAATTCAAAGAAAAAATATTTCTTTAGTAGTTGTCTCTTTTAAAAAAAACACACAAATAAAAAAAATCGAAATCCAAAAATATTTTCTCCTTTTCTTTGTAGTATTTTATTCAGAAAAAAGGGTTAGTTTATTTCCTCTACGCCCGATCGGCCCGAACTACGCCGGTTTGATTCTCACATGGTGTGGAATACGTAGGCAACCCTCATCGGGTCCAACCTCCCCTTTTCAGAAATAGCCAAAATGTTAGAATTTTAATTTCGTCATAAATGAGTCGGGTGATGCCGTTTTGTCAAGAATAGCCGAATGTTCCCGAAAGGGACGCCGGAAGGCTGACTTTGCATAAATAGCTATTTTTGGTTATTTTTTAAAATTTTGACCAAATTGCCCAATGGCCTTAGGATCCTCGTCCCCGAGGCTCTGCGAGGCCATGTTCCCAATATCGGGTCACCATTCTAAAAAAAAAGAGTCATAAATAAATCAAGTGACTGTTTTTGTCAAAAATAGCCAAATGTTTCCGAAAAGGACGGCGGAAGGTTGACTTTGCATAAACGGCCACTTTCGATCATCTTTTAGAGTTTTGATCAGTTGACCCTCACAGCTTTAAAATCTTCATCCCCGAAGTGCTGAAAGGCCGTGTTCGAAAATCGGATCTTTCTTTCTAAAATATAGTCAAATCATTTTTCGAGTCAAATCATTTTTGCTTAAGTCGCCTTAATAAATGTGCAGGATGAGCACAATGCAAAATGAACGCTTTTCGATAATGTCTAAAATCTCTGTCAAGTTGCGGCTATGGTGGAATGATCTAGGTGTTGAAGGGCAAGATGAGATCAAGAAATATCTTAAAGGTCTCACGGGTTTATTGGAAATCCAACCTCGGGGAGATATCATAAGAGCTTTGGTCACCTACTGGGACCCAGCGCACAATGTCTTCCACTTCTCCGATTTTGAACTCACCCCGACTCTGGAGGAAATAGCTGGGTACATCGGAAATGCTGAAGTTCCATTAAGGCAAAAATACCTGGTTGCCCCAAGAGTTGTCATTGTGCATCGGTTTCTAGATTCATTAAAGATACCCAGGACGGTCCATAACCCGGATTTGGCCGCAGGTTTTTGTAATCCGCGCTTCATATACGACAGATATGGTCATGTAGGAGGATTCAATAATCCGGTTAACAAGCTATGCAGCAAAGGCAACCGTCAGAAGTGGGATGAGCACAGACAAGTGGCTTTCATGATAACATTTTTGGGCCTTTTGGTATTTCCGAGGAAAGACGGAAACATTGATCTGAAAATATCCGGGATCGTCAGTACTTTGCTCACTCAGAATGAAAGTACTCTTGCACCTATGGTGGTATCTGATATCTTTCGAGCTCTCATAGCCTGCAAAGCCAGGGGTAATAATTTTGAAGGGTGTAATTTACTGCTACAAATATGGATGACTGAACATCTCTGCCATCGTTACGAGTTTTTGAGTCATGGTTCCTCGAAGAAAACTTGCATAGAAGAGTTTTACACGAGAACCAAGGAGGTCAGTCTGCCCGAAGGAGTTACGGCATGGACGTCATTCTTTCAGACTCTCACTGCCAGCCAAATACAGTGGACACTGGGATGGTTGCCTGTTGATGAGGTTATGTATATGCCGGCGGCTAGAACCCACTTTCTATTTATGGGACTTAAGAGCATTCAGCCTTACGCGCCCTACCGAGTTTTGAGACAACTCGGGAGATGCCAGATAGTGCCACACGAGGAAGATATTAGTGCTCAAGCAATTGAGATCAGCCCTGACGGACAATCTTAGGCATGAATGTCAATATTTGAAAGCGGACACTTGTGTGCAGGATCAGGCCAAAAGTGAAACGGCGCCAGGTTACCTTGCGTGGTACAGAAGAGAACTCGAACACGAAAGGCCGGCTAAAAGACCCCACATCCTGAAGTTTGCCGAGTCATCACAAAAGCAATGGGATTGGTTAGCAAAAGAAAGAGGCTATCGTATTGAAATCAGCAAATTGAAACGACAAATCGAAGGTCTAAAATATGAGCACAACGTGCAAGTTGCTACTGATCTGGGAGAAAAGAACAGGTTGACCCAGGAAAACGAGATGCTCAGGGCCCAGATCCAGCAGATAAAGATAGCCGCTGATAACTAACAAAGGAGCCGGTCGGATGAGCGACTGATAAAAGGTTTAAAAATGGAAATTGATGAGTGCCGGAGAGATTCAGGAAATTTTGAGAATACCATAGCAGGACTCGAAGCACACTGGGCAAAAAGAACAGAAAAGCGTAACCGGTACCCACAGCAGTTGAAAAGGGATCACAAGAAAACCATTGCCGATTTGAAGAGAAAGGTGGTCACTCTTGAGGACAGAGCAGCTGAGCAAGCCCAAACCTTTGAAGCTGAAAATAGACGTTGCCACGATCTACTGGCCCAAATAGAAGTAGAAATTCAACAGTGGCAAAATCAATATCTCCAGGATTCTCGGGGTTTGACGGCCCGTAATGATCAGATAGAGTGCCTACTCATAGAAAAGAGGTGAACCAGGGATAAGATTAAGACCATTGCCCATGCCATCATCAGGAGATGTCTGTGATGCGAAGATATGACCAGCATTACCTTTTTCTCGGTAGTGATGATTTATGTCAAGCAGACCATGTATGAGCTGGAACAACTTGAAAGGGACCTCACACCTAAGACCGCGACAAGGCCGAACGATGCCCCGCGGGCGCCAATTCTTGAAACCTTAATGTATTTATAGGTCGAGTCTGTATTTTCCGGCCTAGCATCTTTTGTCTGCCTTTTGCATCAGGGTGTATCAGTAGTTGTTGAGTTTGTATTTATTTCAAGTTTGTTATTTTCCTTTTCCAAAATGTTAGTTTGTAATAGATTGTTTCAGTAATAAATAAAAAAAATGCTTCTTTTCGCATTCGTTTATTTTGAACTACGTAATGATCTGATTCACGCGACATCATGATACGTAGGCAATCCTCATCGGATCCGTTCACATTTTAACTGCAAATAATGAAAACAATGAAAAAAAATATAATAAATAAAGGGGAGCATAAAGAGAAGCTGGAATGACGCTTGTCATCGATGCAAACATGTAGAAATTCACTTAACTATATAGGTGCATCACGCTCCAACGTGAGATTACCTGTCTGTTATTTGTTTCAAACTAACCGTTTGCTTGCTGCTAAGTTCAGGTTTTTAGAAAAGGTGGTTTGGTTTGGTGGAGGTCTGGCCTCACATTCATGCTTTACTAGGTCGAAAGGAAGTGTTCAGTTGCCCGTCACTAAGTCAAAAGGAAGTGTTCACACTTACTTTACGAGGTCAAAGGGAAGTGTAGAGATGTCTTCAGAAATTCCTTCGCCGACAATTCCTGTCTCCGAGGAGAGTTCAATCTCGGCCATCCCAACTTCTGAGTCAGCAACTGCTGAAGAAAACAAAATCTTGCGGCTTCGCATGTTGGAGATGTTGGATGACTGGAACAACGGAAAAGAGCCGTCGAGTGTAATCCCTGGATTCCCCGAGTTGTTCTCTAGGACAAGTGGGACTTCCAATGTCCCTATAAGTTATCCAACTACCCCATTCGGGTACCCGGCCATTTCAGCCCACTCTGCCGGATCACCCTCCGATTCTTATCCCCGGATGTCAACGACAGATGTGGCTACAAACACATTCACCGCACCGCCTTGTCCAATCACGGCACAACCCACTACACACAGGCCTAATTTTGACTCTTCCTCATTCACATTTCAAGCACCATCCTTCTCATTGGAGCCAACTCGGTTTACCACCAACACTCACTCTCAACAGCCTCAATACGAGTTTACACCTGGGCAAGACCAAAATCCCAAAGCTGTTGAACAAGATGAAATGGCAAAAAGAATGAAGAGCCTCGAGCAGAGTTTGAAAAATATGCAAGGTTTAAGCGGGCAGAAGAGTGTTTCCTATACTGATCTGTGCATGTTCCCTTACGTGAACCTGCCCGTGGGGTTCAAAACACCGAAGTTTGAGAAATATGATGGGCATGGCGATCCCATTGCTCACCTCAAGAAGTATTGCAACCAATTGCGTGGAGCTGGCGGCAAAGAAGAATTATTGATGGCATACTTCGAAGAAAGCTTGGTAGGAATAGCCTCAGAATGGTATATGGACCAAGACATATCTCGATGGCATATTTGGGATGATCTCGCCAGAGATTTTATAAGACAATTTCAGTATAATATTGACATCGCACCGGACAGGAATTCTTTGTCAAACTTGAAGAAGAAACCCTCGGAAAGCTTCAGAGAATATGCTATTAAATGGCGCGAGCAAGTATCAAGGGTAAACCTCTCATGGATGAAACAGAAATGGTCACTACTTTCCTCCAGGCTCAAGAATCAGATTACTTCCAAAACATGATGTCAGCCATGGGAAAGCCTTTCGCGGAAGCGATTAAGATCGGGGAGATGGTGGATAATGGTTTGAAAATGGGTAGAATCTTGAGTCAGGCAGCCAGTTTTCCAGAAAGAACCCCACAACATTACTACCCCCACCAAAATGTGACCTATGCTCCTCAACCCTACCTGGTCATGAATACCCAGCCTTATGTCCAGCCACCGCAACAAGCCAATCGGGGCCAAGCTCCACCCCCCAAAAATCAGCCTCCTTACCGAAACTACTATAATCCACAACCACCTCAAAATAACTTCTGTCCTCAAGAACCACCCAGAAGACGGACTTTCACACCCATTGGTGAACTGTATTCTACCCTATTCCCAAAGCTAGTCCAGATGGATTTCCTGCAACCAGTCCCTCAGACAAGGCACAATCCAGCATCACCTGCTTACAAAGCCGGTGTCAGGTGTGCTTATCATTCAGGAGCAGAGGGGCATGATACCAATTATTGTTGGACTTTAAGGAGGGTGGTTGAGAACTTAATAGAACAGGGAAAGATAGTATTGAGTGACTAGGAGGTCCCAAGTGTGACCAACAATCCGTTACCCGCTCACAATAATGGGCCGTTGATCGGGATGATCTGTGAAGACAAGGAATTTGACCCTGCCCTGAAAGCTATAATCGCCATTGTCGATACATGGATAAAGCCTAAAGCATCCCCGAAGCAAGAGAAAGGGGAAAAGAAGACTAGTACTGTCAAGTTTGAGCTCGAAGAGAAGGCTGAGACAAAGTAAATGACGATGGTGCCTGTGAAGAATGAAGTTCTTTATATTCCACGAGGTCGATCAGAGAAGCCACAGAGATTCGAAGTCAAAAGGGCAATACCAATGTACGTATCGAAAGGGGCCTATGTGGTCCGAGGAACGATTAATTCACCTCGGCTGAATGAGCCAGTGGTTATCAGACGCGTACCACAGATGCCAATGACAGACCCGTCCACGGTACCGTGGAACTATCAAAGAACATTGGTTACATACAAAGGCAGAGAAGTCACGGGGGAACTTCCAAAGAATACTTTCGTTGGAAAATATTCAGACACTCAAGAGTTAAACAACGCCACACGGAAGCGCTTCCCACCCAAGAAGCCTGTAAGCGTTGAAGAAGCGGAGGTTTTCTTCCAAAAGATAAAAATGCCTGACTACGAAGTGGTGGATCAGTTACGCAAGTACCCTGAGCAAGTGTCGATGCTATCTTTGCTAATGAGGTCGGCCGAACATCAGAAGATCTTGCTCAAAACCCTGAACGAAGCGTATATACCGGCTGAGACTTCAGTTGAACAACTGGAGAGAATGACGGAAAGGTTCTTCGCGGATAATCAAGTTTCTTTTAGCAAGAACGATTTACCTCCGGAGGGAGCGGCTCACAACAAGGCTTTACATCTAACAGTTAAGTGCGAAGACTACTACATCAAGCAGGTAACGTTGGATGGAGGTTCGGGTGTCGACATTTGCCCGCTCTCCACGCTGCAGAGAATGGAAATTGGGGCCGGAAGGATTCGCCCCAATAATGTCTGTGTAAGGGCTTTTGATGGCATCAAGAGGGACACCCTCGGGGAAATAGACTTGGTATTGACTATAGGACTGGTGGAGTTCGAAATAACTTTCCAAGTACTGGATATGGACACGTCTTACAACTTTCTCCTCGGAAGACCTTGGATTCATGCGGCAGGGGCTGTACCTTCCACTCTCCACCAAATGGTGAAGTTTGAATATGAAGATCGGGAAATTGTGGTCCACGGAGAAGACGAACAATCTATTTATCGGGAACCATCTATCCCATATCTTGAAGCAAGGGAAGGGAGTGAGCACACAATTTATCAAGCTTTCGAAGTTGTGCTGGCAGAGCAGTATGAAGAAGGAAAACCTTGCCCCCAACCTTTCTTGTCCAACGCCTCAATCATGGTGGCTAAAGAAATGATCCGACAGGGATTCAGACCAGGGAAAGGGCTTGGACGAACGTTGCAAGGAATAACGGAACCCATCACCTTACCTTCCACTAAGAAACTCTTTGGGATAGGTTTCCAACTCACTCCAAAAGATGATGATTGGGCGAAGAAGAGGAAAAATGAGGGTTGGAAGTTGCCTCAATCATTGCCACATTTATACGAGACTTTCGTCGGACCAAAATACATTAAAGAAGAAGACGACGAGGCTTTTACGACCGAAGATATCGAAGAAATATGTGGGGAAATGAGAGGAATGCTTTACAAAACTCACATGGTTCAACCGGGAGAAGGCACAAGCACCGCTGAGATGCTATATGTGGGGCCAAATGCTAAGCTTCAGAATCGGGAGGCCACATCATTCCCAATTAGGCAGGAGTCCGGGTAGACCTGTCCTGCCACCTTTCCTGCATCACGAGTTATCCCAGGATGTAACTCGGATGTTTTTCTTTAGTTTCCTGTTTTGAATTCCTGAATTATAAACCTTGTTATCTCCCCAATTCCAAGGAATAAAATCAGTATTTCCTCATTTTTTCCTTTATTCTGATTTTTGCTATTTTTCCTTTATCTTTTCCTTTCAGTTATAATAATGCGGCTTTAAATAATATGACATGCTTGCGGACTTCACGCCCAGATCCCAACGAGCTGTTTAATTGTGAAATAATGAACCAAGAACCGGAATATGACGAAGAAAAGGCTTTTAGGGAAATAAATCGAGAATTGGAACACTTTGAGAATAAACCTAAGCCGAATTTGAATGACACTGAACCAGTTAATTTGGGAACTTCTGAAGAAATCCGAGAGACCAAAATAAGCATTCACACGGACGAGAAAATGCGAGACGCGATAATTCAACTCTTTTTTGAATTTAAATATGTGTTTGCTTGGTCATACGATGACATGCCAGGATTAGGTGTTGATCTAGTGGTGCATAAATTGCCAATTTACCCTGATTGTCCTCCAGTTCAACAGAAGCAGAGAAAGTTCAAGACTGATGACAGTGATAAGATCAAAGAAGAAATCACCAAGCAGTTGAAAACAGGAGTAATCCGGGTAGTCCAGTACACTACGTGGTTGGCGAATGTAGTTCTGGTACCAAAGAAAGATGGGAAGACTCGGGTATGTGTGGATTATCGAGATTTGAATAAGGCGAGTCCCAAAGACAATTTCCAATTGCACAACATCCACATCCTTGTTGATAATTGTGCCCACCATCAGATACAGTCTTTCGTAGATTGTTACGCTGGATATCATTAGGTATTGATGGATGAAGAGGATGCCGAGAAAACCGTTTTCACTACACCTTGGGGTACTTACTGTTATCGGGTTATGCCGTTCGGTTTAAAGAATGCCGGGGCAACTTACATGAGAGCCATGACTGCCATTTTTCATGATATGATGCATCAAGAGATAGAGGTGTATGTAGACGACGTGATAGTCAAGTCCAGGACTCAGGACGATCATGTCCAAGACTTGAGGAAATTCTTCGAGAGGCTGAGAAAGTACGACCTGAAGTTGAATCCGGCTAAATATGCCTTTGGAGTCCCATCGGGCAAACTTTTGGGTTTCATAGTAAGCAGGAGAGGTATCGAGTTAGATCCAACAAAGATAAAATCTATCCGACATCTACCTCCTCCAAGAACGAAGAAAGACGTGATGAGTCTATTGGGCAGGTTAAACTATATCAGTCGATTCATTACCCAGCTAACTAGCACATGTGAGCCCATATTCAAGCTATTGAGGAAGGATGCAACAATCAAATGGACGGCTGAGTGTCAAGAGGCTTTTGACAAGATCAAAGAAGATCTTTCAAATCCTCCAGTTTTGGTCCCGCCAGAGCCAGAGAGACCCTTGTTCTTGTATCTGACAGTCTTGGAAAATTCTTTCGGTTGTGTCCTCAGGCAACATGACATAACCGGAAAGAAAGAGCAGGCAATCTATTACTTAAGCAAGAAATTCACCAGCTATGAGGCCAAGTACACTTTGTTGGAAAGAACGTGTTGTGCTTTGACGTGGGTTGCTCAAAAATTGAGACATTATCTCCAAGCTCATACTACTTACCTCATAACCAGGTTGGATCCGTTGAAGTACATATTCCAGAAACCAATGCCTACTGGCAGACTAGCCAAGTGGCAAATCTTGCTAACCAAATTTGACATAGTCTATGTCACTCGCACGGCAATGAAAGCCCAGGCGTTAGCGGATCATTTGGCCGAGAACCCGGTTGATGAGGAATACCAACCATTGAGTACTTATTTTCCAGATAAAGAAATAAACACCATAGAAGTAGTCTCGGAAAATGCTCATGTCTAGAAGATGTTCTTTGATGGGGCCGTAAACGCCAAAGGTGTAGGAATTGGGGCAATCTTGATCTCACCCACTGGTCAGCACTATCCTGCTACAGCTAGGCTTCGTTTCTTTTGCACGAACAATACAGCTGAATATGAAGCCTGCATCATGGGCATGAATATGGCGATCGATCAAGATGTTGAAGATTTGTTGATTATGGGAGATTCTGACCTGATTATCCGGCAAGCCCAAGGTGAATGGGAAACTCGAGATGTCAAGCTTATTCCTTACCGACAGCACGTGGAGGATCTCGGCAAGCGATTCAAATCAATAGAGTTCAGGTATATCCCGCGGTGTTACAATGAACTAGCGGATGCACTTACCACCTTAGCTTCAATGTTACCTTACCCAGGTAACGCCCACATCGATCCCTTGGAAATCCAAATTAGGGAAAGACACGGTTATTGTAATGTAATCGAGGCAGGATCATGTACCCGGCCATGGTACCATGATATCAAGAGGTTCTTGAAGACACAAGAATACCTCGAACATGCTACTGGAGATCAAAAGAGAACTGTTAGGCGGCATGCAGGTGGTTTCTTTTTGAGCGGCGAGGTATTGTATAAAAGAACCCCGGATCTCAACTTGTTAAGATGTGTTGACGCCGAGGAGGCAGGAATAATCATGCATGAGGTACACGCGGGAGTATGCGGGCCCCACATGAACGGGTACGCTTTAGCAAAGAAAATCCTTCGAGCGGGTTATTACTGGATGACCATGGAGAAAGACTGTTTCAGTTTCGTCCGGAAATGTCATCAGTGCCAAGTACATGGAGATTTGATTCATGCACCTCCAACAGAGCTACATCCCATGTCTGCACCTTGGCCATTTGTTGCTTGGGGCATGGACGTCATTAGGCCAATTGAGCCAAAAGCCTCGAATAGACACCGATTCATATTGGTTGTTATTGATTACTTCACAAAATGGGTCAAAGCTGTCACTCTCAAATCGGTCACTAAGAAAGCCGTGGTGGATTTTGTACATTCGAATCTTATCTATCATTTCGGTATTCCTATAACTATCATCACAGATAATGCGACAAACCTGAATAGTCACTTAATGGAGGACCTATGCGAACAGTTCAAAATAACGCATAGGAACTCCACTCCTTATCGGCCCAAAACCAATGGCGTCGTTGAAGCGGCAAACAAAAACATCAAGAAGATTTTTAGAAAGACAATCCAGAGTTCCAGACAGTGGCATGAATAGTTAACTTTTGCCTTGCTGGGATATCGCACTACAGTGCGCATGTCAGTAGGCGCAACCCCATACTTGTTGGTTTATGGGACCGAGGCTGTGATACCGGCAGAGGTAGAAATTCCTTCGCTCCGGACCATTGTCGAAGCAGAGATTGAAGATAGCGAGTGGGTCAAGACTCGATTGGAACAGTTGACTTTAATTAACGAAAAACGAATGGCTGCGGTTTGTCACGGACAGTTGTACCAATAAAGGATGGCCCGTGCTTACAACAAGAAAGTGCGACCCAGGAATTTCGAAGTAGGTCAACTGGTATTAAGGCGCATTCTGCCACATCACCAAGAAGCGAAAGGAAAATTTTCTCCTAATTGGAAAGTCCCATACATCATCAGGAAGATATTGCCAAGAGGAGCGTTGTATCTGGGTGATATTGAAGGAAATGATCCTGAAACAGCGGTGAATGCGGATGCAGTCAAAAGGTACTATGTCTGAGTTTTATTTCGGTGATGTTTTGGCACATTCGAGATGATGAAGGCTTTTATCCCCACTACCCAAACACTATCAACTCTCTCTATAAGCCCTTTGAGCCGGTTACATTTCTTTGGCTACCTTCTTGAATAAAAAAAAATTGATTGAGCCTGAACTACGTCTGACTTGATTTCGAAAGGATACATAGGCAACCTCTCTATGGGGTTCAGTCACACCAAAAATAAAATCGAGTTTTCCCTGAAGTTGAAACTGAGGCCCACTAAATGGTTCCGAAGTTTGTAATTTCATCCACAATTCTTTTACCAAAAACCAAGTACAAGTCCTTCGGATCAATCTCCAAACGCGGGGGAAAATCAAGAGATATCACGATCGGAAGCCGATACATTCTAAAATTGAGAGAAATAAAATGAGAGAGTCTTGTCGGGAAAATCTTCGGGCATCATGAGGCGACGGGGGTAGAGAAATCGAAAATGAGAGAGCTTGTTTAGTAAAAACTCGCAAAGAGTGCTATCAGGCGACAGTGAGAAGAGAAATGAGAGAGGTCGACTAGCGAAAACCCGCAAAGGGCGCTGTTGGCCGAAAAGATGTCTCCACCTCAGAAAGTTCTGGCAAAGTTCCCTGGTTTGGAAACATAGATCCGTTTTTGGTTCATGAGGAAATGCAAGTTCATGAGGGTCGGGCATCCAGTCCAAAAAGCATGTCATGTCAATTTAAAGTCAGCATGTGCCTCAGATAAGTCCTTCTTGTCCCGAAAGGGATGCTTCTCTTTTTAATTCGCTTCTCCGCTCTTTGTTTTACCTTTCCTTGAATCCCTTTCATTTTAACCCCAAATCCCAGAATGTGTTGGAAAGAAAAGGTGGCAAGTCCGGTTTTGCAGAGCTCCGTTTAGCAAGAAGTGAAGCAAACACCCCGCTTCGGTGGTGCGTCAGTCCAATCCTGACTGATCATGATATGGATTGCCTTCAAAGTAAAGACACACACAAAAAAAAAATCCCCAACGAGTCTGCCCCAGTAAAAATCCCCACTGAGTCTGCCTCAGTAAAAATCCCCAAGCAGAATGGGATGAAAGAACCAAAGCCTTACACGGGCGAATCATCACAAAATCAGGAAATATGAGTCTGATCAGTTTGAAAAGGGGGTCGCCTGTGAATCCAATCAATGGCGGAGTTTTCTCAACAGAAATGAGGCCGGGACCAAGCAATTGGAACGATCAAGGACACCGAACCAACCACCGTTTTCAAACTGACAATTGTTCTTTGTTTGGAAAATTGAAACAGGTGCAATCCAAAGCAACCGTGCAAAAAGCAGGTGCCGCCCAAAAGGAAAAGAAATGCACAAGTTCAAGGAACAGCTTTGCAGCAAGGAATCGACCCGAGAGGGAAGTTTCCTCCAAATTCTTTCCTGCATGTTTACTAAAATATATATATATATATATATATATATAAAAAAAAAAAAAAAATTACTAAACAAAAAAAACGAAAAGAGAAATAAGAAGAAAATTCCAAAAAGGGGGTGAGTTTAGAATCACCAATATCAACCTATTTTTTAGCCGACATTAGGGCTCCAATCCCTGAGTTGAGCATTTTTCTTTAGCCGACATTAGGGCTCCAATCCCTGAGTTGAGCAGTTTCCTTTAGCCAACATTAGGGCTCTAATCCCTGAGTTGAGCGTTTTTCTTTTAGCCGACATTAGGGCTCCAATCCCTGAGTTGAGCATTTTTCTTTAGCCAACATTAGGGCTCCAATCCCTGAGTTGAGCGTTTTTCTTTTAGCCGACATTAGGGCTCCAATCCCTGAGTTGAGCAACTTTCTTTTAGCCGACATTAGGGTTCCAATCCCTGAGTTTAGCAAGTTTCCTTTAGCCAACATTAGGGCTCCAATCCCTGAGTTGAGCATTTTCTTTTAGCCGACATTAGGGCTCCAATCCCTGAGTTGAGCGACTTTCCTTTAGCCGACATTAGGGCTCCAATTCCTGAGTTGAGCGATTTTCTTTTAGCCGACATTATGGCTCCAATCCCTGAGTTGAGCATTTTATTTTAGCCGACATTAGGGCTCCAATCCCTGAGTTGAGCGACTTTCCTTTAGCTGACATCAGGGCTCCAATCCCTGAGTTGAGCAACTTTCCTTTAGCCGACATTAGGGCTCCAATCCCTGAGTCGAGCGATTTTTCTATTAGCCAACATTAGGGCTCCAATCCCTAAGTTGAGCAATTTGCTTTTAGTCGACATTAGGGCTTCAATCCCTGAGTTGAGCGGCTTTTCTTTAGCCGACATTAGGGCTCCAATCCCTGAGTTGAGCGATTTTCTTTTAGCCGACATTAGGGCTCCAATCCCTGAGTTGAGCATTTTCTTTTAGCCGATATTAGGGCTCCAATCCCTGAGTTGAGCGACTTCCTTTAGCTGACATCAGGGTTCCAATCCCTGAGTTGAGCAACTTTCCTTTAGCCAACATTAGGGCTCCAATCTGTGGTATACTCATACTATGCTTCTGTATATTTTTGATATTTTTTAGGATAATCGTCCCTACCGAGTGTAACTCCAGTGTTTATTGGTAGCTTTTAGCCGACATTAGGGCTCCAATCCCTGAGTTGAGCAATTTCCTGTTAGCCGACATTAGGGCTCCAATCCCTAAGTTGAGCGATTTTCTTTTAGCTGACATTAGGGCTCCAATCCCTGAGTTGAGCGATTTTCCTTTAGCCGACATTAGGGCTCCAATCCCTGAGTTGAGTGATTTTCTTTTAGCCGACATTAGGGCTCCAATCCCTGAGTTGAGCGATTTTCTTTTAGCCGACATTAGGGCTCCAATCCCTGAGTTGAGCGATTTTCTTTTAGCCGACATTAGGGCTCCAATCCCTGAGTTGAGCAACTTTCTTTAGCCGACATTAGGGCTCCAATCCCTGAGTTGAGCAGTTTTCTTTTAGCCGACATTAGGGCTCCAATCCCTGAGTTGAGCGATTTTTCTTTTAGCTGACATTAGGGCTTCGATCCCTGAGTTGAGCGATTTTCCTTTGGCCGACATTAGGGTTCAATCCCTGAGTTGAGCAATTTTCTGTTAGCCGACATTAGGGCTCCAATCCCTGAGTCGAGCGGTTTTCCTTTTTAGCCAATATTAGGGCTCCAATCCCTGAGTTGCGCATTTTCTACCTTTTGCAAACATCAGGGCCCCAATCCCTGAGTTGCGCCTTTTAGACTTGAGGTTTCCAATCCCCTCATCAATTCTGTAGATTTTTTATGGCATTTAACTCACGAAATTTTCCTAGTGAAATTGGGGCAGAAAATTTCGTTCGTTTGTTTTGTTGTCTCAGCAGGTCTGACCTCGAGGCGCATGGATCGAGACGACCTACGGTTTGAGTCTCAATCCAGAATAAAGAAAAGAACAAAAAGACGTTCCCAAATATTGGAACAAACAAAGTGCGGATCGCTCAAAATCTGATTGAAGTCCCAAGCTCCGCCAATCCCGTTTCACTCAATGCTGCAGAAATAAACAAGCGCCTACAACTTGCGAGCATCAAGATTCGGATCGAAGTCTACAAGCAGAATCAGCTAAGACCCAAGATCAAGTTACGAAAGAATTATAGATAGGAATCTTGTAATTAATGGTTGGCAGGCATAAGTAGTTAGTTCAGTTTCAATTTTCTTTGGTTGTAATAAGGAGGTCGGTAAAGCAGTAGCGGCAACAGCAACAACAACAACAGTAACAGCAAGCATCGCAATCCCATGGTAGTCCCAACTACCAAAACTTCCCGAACTACATTGACCTGATTCCTGTTTAGCCCAGGATATGTAGGAAATCTTTGAAGCAAAGATTCAGTCAAATCTTTCAAAATGTGCTTCACACGGAGTATTCCAACGGGCAAAAATCACTCATATCCACTCACTTTATCTTTGCACGAAAACCCTTCGTGTTTTCGAACAAAGAGGGGCAGCTGTGAGCACGTAATTTTTGTTTACACGACAATTACTCCAAAAGAAATCGAAAAAATAAATAAATTGTCTTTGCGTATAATTTTGTGAATTTGCGTGGCATTTTGATAGTTATTTGTAGTTTTTATCTGTGATTTGTTTAGTTTTATCAATTAAAAAATATAAAAATATATGTCGCATGTAAATTTAGGATTTTGTTCTACTATTAGGAATTAATTAAATCGTATTTGGTTTTGAATGATTAAAAAATCACAAAAAATATTATCTTTGGTAATTTTATCATTCTATCGTTTAGAGGTTGATTTTTGTTTAATTAATATATGATATTGTGTGTTAATTATTACTAAAGAATCAATTGATGTCTTGTGATATAATTTTAATATTTTTTATATTTTTATTTTTAGGATTTTTTGTAAATTCGGATTTTAATTAGAAATAGAAAAGAAAAAGGGAAAAGAAAAGAGTGCAAAATTGAAGAAGATTCGGACCTGGGCTAATTTTAAACCCAAAAATCAGGCCCAAAACACGCTGACCCAGTCCATCCCTCAGACACCATAAAGAACGACGCCGTTTTGGCACCCTCCATCTGAACCGTTGGTCAAACAGATCCAACGGTCCAGTTCAGGTCCCTCATTAATCCAATCGACGTCGTTTAGGCATGACCAATCGGAACCGTTCATCCCATCCAATCCAACGGCTCTAGGCTTTCCCCAGATACCTGACCCACTGATACCCGGATTGACCCATTCCCAACATTAAACCAAAATGATGTCGTCTCTTTAAGTTGAGAGATCAAGGCCGTTGATCATCGGTGATCCAACGACCATAATTCAACCCCCCATCCCGTATATAAACTTTCCCCTCTCACCCCCGCGCCCTAAGCCAGACCCCCCTCATCTTCGTCTCTTTCAGAGACTGAACCCAAGCACCCCCAAGAACCCTAGCGCCGCCCTTGCATCCCCTCACCGTAAACCCGGCGGCAACGATACTGGTGACCACCAGACTAACACCCCTAGTACACCTCGACCCCCTGGACACGGATCTGCAAACCGTTGGTCTCGAATCCTCACCCATCGTCTCGAATCTTCATTTGAAGATTCGATCCAAACCCCAACCTATGCTAAACCACCCCAAATCCATACCAGTTACTCCCCTGACCTCCCTCGTGACCAAACCAAGCTTGGTTTGGTTCGAATCTAACCAGAAAACTCCAAGTCCCAAATCAAACCCAAGAACCCTAGAAATCCAGAATCTGAGGGTTTTGTCCATTAAACGAAAGGGTGGGGGTCAGATGAGAAGTCAGATACACCCTAGCTGACATCTTTACAGATGAGAAGTCAGATGTAAGATGAGTTTAATAATAAAAGACTGAAAATGCACATGAGAATAGTAGTGGAACCTGCTGTACAGTAGGATATCCACTGCATTTTTGAATTTCAGCAGATTAAAGTAGAAGAAACCCCATGCCTAGACAATCCTAAATAGAAATGACAGCCTTTAGGGTTTATTTTAAGCCATGGGCAGCCTGCCTATAAAAGGGGGGTTCTTCTTTTCTTCAGAAAAGGAAGAACATCAAGAGGAACTGTAGGAAAAACAGTAGAGAGTTTTGACATAACATTTTGAGAGATCAGGAGTTTTAAAACAAGAAAAAGAGGGGGTCAGAACCAAAAAAGAGGGAGGAAGGAGAGATATAGGCAGCAGGACACACAAAAGGTTCCAGGGCCTAAAAGCAAAAATATAGGCTGGTAGTCGAGAGAATTTTCCAGGATCTCAGTGTTTTAAAGCTAGGTTTCACAACAAAGAACTTTAGTTTGTTTTCTGCTCGAAAGTTCAAAATCAGAAACTACTGTTTTATTGCTTCTGCCTGCGATCCTCTTGTACTGCTGGGATTTATCTGGTAGCATGGGTTGTCTGTTGATTTTTCAAGCACTACTCTTCAAGCTACTGGGTTCTTCTCTTGGTCTTAATCTGTCCCTGAGATTTCTGCTGCTGTCACTACTAGTTTTTTACTAGTTTTGTTGTGTTGTCTAACATATTATTGTTGTGTGTGTGATACTACTGCTCTTGCTGACCCCTTCTCTCTTCTTGTGTCCAACATCCAGGTACACACTAGAATTTCACACTGATGTAACAGTAAAGTTGAGCATGAAATGAAAGATACGAAGGACTTTAATCGTTTGATGTCGTATTTGTAGTTTTATAAAAATGTTAGTAGATCTGTGCAGTATTTTGTTTTACAACTCAATGAAAAACGCATTAGGTAGTTTGTATTTAATTGAAACTAAGTTGTCTAATATGGGACCTATAGTTGTTTAGTTTGTCTGTATGGTATAGCTATGTAATTTGTGGAATGCACAAGTTAGTTAGTATATTGATAGCCAAATTTCATCTCTAGTCATATTTTACACACATAAGGTATTGCTCCTAATTCTGCCAAATGTAATATAATTTTTTTTTGAGTTAACTTTATCAAATCGGACTTCATTAGGCAGTTTATAGGACAATGTTGGAATCCCGTTAGTAATGTCCTCTAGTAGTTGATTCTAGTAATCCCAAAAATATGTTAGTTTAAGTTCAACTTGAAGAACGATTAGCGTGAGCTTAGCATTTTATCAATCTTGTATGCATTTTTTCTTAATTAAATTAAAAGCATGTTCGCTCATGGAATAAGGCACGAAATAATTCCCCGTCTCGCAGATAATTAATCTGATAATTAATAAGGGGCCGGAGCTGGCCAAACATGTAATTTAATTAGCGTATATTTTCTTCTTTCATTTTTAGAGACAAAACATAATAGAAAAATGTAGTCACCGTAGGTTTATCCTTTCAATAATTGAGACGAGCCTCGCCAAATACAAATGCAAATTGTGGGGCCCTCAATAATTGGTTGTAATAAATTTTTAGATTTCTCGGGATGGGCCGTTTAGTGAACTTCACTGCTTTCCCTAAAGATAATAACGCGTTAGACTCTTTAGGCGCGATTTAACTAAATTACCTTCTTAAATTCAGGTGCGCATTTATGTGACCAAAATCCAAATCTCAACGGAGTTGGAATGTATTAACAACCACGGGTGCATTGATTGTGACGTGGTTCGAAATGCATTTTTACGACGTTGCAATTCCATAAAAAATAAATAATAATAATAAAGCAGTTTAAACCTAATAAAAGCACACAAGTTATAACATTTATTAAAACCAGATATTTAGCCATTATAACAATTTAAGCGACCGTGCTAGAACCACTGGATTCGGGGGTGCCTAACACCTTCCCTCGGGTCAACAGAATTCCTTACTTAGAATTTCTGGTTCGCAGACTTCATTTGGAAAGTCGAATATTTTCCTCGAATTGGGATTCAAGATAAACCGGTGACTTGGGACACCAAAAGCCAAACCTTTCCCAAGTGGCGACTCTAAATTAAATAAATAATCCCATTTCGAATATTGTCACTTAAATTGGAAAAACTCCCTCACGCATTTATCCTTCGGGGTAGGCGCGCAAAAAGGAGGTGTGACAGAGATGAGAAGGCAAGCCACTCGAAAGAGGCTCAGGAGTCTTTTCCAAAGATTTATGAGAAACAAACAGACATGATACACAGTTAAGAGCATAGAGAACATGTTTTGAAAAAAACTCAGAACTTAAACAAGTTCAGAATAAAAAGTAATACAAACTTAAGAAGCGGTAGACCCAAATCCCCATTTTATTAAAACATCCCTCTCTCATTCTCTGATGAGAGACCGAGCGCCCCCTCCCCCCCCTCCCCCAAACAAAAAAAAACTAGCACCGTCGCCCCAAAAGACTAACCCTAGTCAGCCACCTCCCTCCTCACACTCTCCTCTCACCCTTTAACACCACCCTACACACACAGACGGAAAACAAACAGAGAATCACTCTCCTTCATTGTTCTTCTTAGAGAAAATTCAAGCAATCACTCGCTTCACAATCTGAAAACTCACACTTTCACTCAGCTGAAACAACGTTCAAAAATACGAAAAAAAAGAAAACAGATCTGAAAAACAAAAATGGCTCCGAAACAGAAGAAGAATAGGATTCAAAGGGAATTTCATTCAAAGTGTTTCTAGTGGTTATTGTTCACTTAAACTTTCTTGGATCTAAACAATGATTTGATCAAAGATCGATGCTGCTCGTTGCTGTATTTGTTGAGTTTCATCTTTGCGGAGTTCTGCTTTTATTCATCTAGCTTTTATTTGGCAAATCTCTAGCCAATTCCCAAGCAATTAGGTACACATCTCCAACTTGTACTTGTTCCTAAATTTGCAATGAAATTTCAGCTTTCTTCTCCTAAATTCTCTTAACGTGAGTGATTGAATTTGTTGTCAATTTGGGTTTTAACATAAGTGGAATATTTGTGAACTTGTTTGAAGTACTAGATCTAGCTAATACTTAAATATGCTATAGATTCCGACAACATGGCAGAATGAGTAGGAAAATCATTTATATGACTTGTATGAATAATTCATTAGCTAGGTTTTTGCTCCGTAGTCAAAATTTCGAGTTCGAATTCGTTTGGGTGTTCGAGATTCTTGTTGAAAACACTAAGACGAAGCTGCAATGGAAGGTTTATTTTGATTGGAACTTTCTGTTGTGATCTTTTTGGTTCGACGTCTGCTGAATTTAGGAACTAAGGTATGAAATTTTACATAACTGAATGTTCTTACTGCTAAGATCTGTTTAGCTTGTTACTGGGAAGCTTCTAGCCAATCTCTGCTGCATTTTTTGCTCTCATTTTTGTACTTCGATTGAGAATTTGAGGGCTAAAGCTTTGGTGAAGTTTGGTCTAGGGAAACTATTTGCAGAAGTTGTTTGTGCTAAAAAAGTTTGAAGCTGCAGCTCCTGCAGTTTGAGCTCAAAAATTTGTTATGCAGCTTTTTACATGTTCATACATTTATGAACCTGAATAATGTTAGAATAAGGTTGAAATGCTAATAGATGTAAAAAAATGATTATTGATGGAATGTTCAGACTTCTGTAAAGTAGCCTTCCAATTTAGTAGTTGAGCAATTGAGCACTGAAGCCGTTGATTTGTCCTTACCATAGAAATTCAAAAATAGACAGATTTACAAGTGTCCATTTAAAAATAACCACAGTTTCAAAAGTAATCGAAATTTAGTCACTTTTCATGTAAAGATAAATTTGAACGAAAACACTATTCAAAATCCAGGAAAATACTCCAGTATAATATACTGGAGTTCCAGTATAATATACTGGAGTTTGGAGCGCTGGTGCTCCAGTCTCCAGTATATTATACTGGAGCCAGCAAAGTATACCGGTCCAGCATAATATGTTGGAAGTTCATACACAGGTGCACCGAACTCCAGTATATTATGCTGGACCGATCTATGTTGCAGCAAAATATTAATTACTTTTTAATGACTTGGCAAACGCTGACTATTTTTGAATGACCAGTTCGAAAACTGACTAGACCGTGCTATTTTACCTATTTAGGACAAGCTGTGTGTGAAAAGCAGTGGGCCTTTGCTCAGTAACAAATCTGGGCCTAATGTTTGGGCCAACAAGGCTAGGTATGAGTTTAGGATTAATAGAGTGCTAAGGTTAAATTTGGGGTTTTTGGTTCATTATAAACCAGTGCGCCATTCACCTTGGACTCAACGTCTTTTAGACTTTTATCAATTCACTACATTTTGTCCTCAATGAGATTCCATAATTTATACCCTTGCAATAATCTCAAATAAGTTCTTTTAGGAAAATCATGAACATCGTTGCTTGCTTTAGGTGCGATTAAATAAACCCTCGTGACTATGCGTATGGTTCCCGCGGTATGGTCACGATACGTAAGTCTCAACTCGAGTGTGCATTTCACGTGACTCGATCATAACTTCAAATAATAATAAAAATCAACATGTTGTAGATCGCGGGTGTGTTTCACGTGACACTATTTGCAATATGTATAAAACAAACGAGTGCGTGACATCGTGACTTGTTCAAATAAATCCCATAAATATTAAAAGTGGTCAAATAATTAAAAGCGGTTAAAAAGTAAAAATGCACAATAGGTTTTGAATATCTAATAAATTAGATAATTAGACCAATTATTAATAGTTGAGCTACTGTGGTAAAACCACAGAACTCGGGAGTGCTTCACACCTTCTCCTAGGTTAACAGAATATCTTACCCGGTCTTCTGTGTTCGTGGACCAAAAATAGAGTCAATTTTCCTTGATTTGAGATTTAAAATAAACCGGTGACTTGAGACAACATAAATTATTCCAAGTGGTGATTCTGAATCAATAAATAATCTCATTTCGATTAATATCACTTTAATTGGAAAAACTCCCTATCCCCACGGGAAAAAGGAGGTGTGACATCACCCCTATCACTTCTAATCATTTTGATTTTTTTATTCAATTGATTCTCCACTTAATTCTTGTATTGCTTAAATGCTTCAATTGCTTTATCCTTACTATTAAACAAATAAACATAACAATATTGAGTGCAATTGTCAATAAAAGTTATAAAATACTTTTTTCCACCTCGAAATGGTGTCCACTTCATATCGCAAATGTCAATATGAATTAAGTTTAAAGGATTTGAATTTCTTTCAACGGACTTATAAGGATGTTTTATGAACTTAGATTCAACACATATTTGACATTTTGATTTATTACACCCGAGTTTAGGCAATACTTCTAAATTTATTAACTTTCGGAGGGTTTTGTAATTGACATGTCTTAAACGAATATGTCGTAAATCAGTTAACTCCAATAAATAAGAAGAAGCTGAAATTTTATTAATATTGTCAACAACCATTACATTGAGTTTAAAAAGGCCCTCTGTGAGGTAGCCCTTTCCAACATACATTACATTATTGTTTACAACAACTTCGTCAGATACAAATACACATTTGAATCCATTCTTAACAAGTAAAGAAGTTGAAACTAAATTCTTCCTAATAATAGGAATATGAAGAACGTTGTTGAGCGTTAACACCTTGCCAGAAGTCATCTTCAGGAATATTTTCCCATAATCCTCAATCTTGGTTGTTGTAGTAGTTCCCATGGAAAGCACTTCTTCGGGACCAATAGTAGAGTAAGTCGCAAATGCTTCTTTGACAGCACAAACATGTCGAGTGGCTCCAGAGTCAATCCATCACTCCTTCGGATTTCCAACTAGGTTTCATTCCGAAAGCATTGTACACAGATCATTAATGTCATTATTCTTCTCCACTATGTTGGCATGTCCCTTCTTCTTATCCTTTTTCGGGAGACGACAATCGGGGCTTTTTGGCAAGCTTTTCCACAATTGTAGCAGTTCCCCTTGAACTTCTTTTTGTTCTTCTCCTTAGTCTGTCTAGAAGACCTCTTCCTCTTCTTACTTTTTGGAACAATCTCCTCAACGATATTAGCTCCCATAATCATTGAATTTCCACGAGACTTCTTCTCGGCTGTCTTGTTGTCTTCCTCAATCTTGAGACGAATCATAAGATCTTCCAACTTTATTTCTTCGCATTTGTGCTTAAGATAGTTTTTGAAATCGCTCCCGGAATTAGGCAATTTTTCAATCATTGCAGCCACTTGAAATGCTTCATTCACTACCTGTCACGACCCCGGTTCGCCCTCCGTGAACCATTGTGACGACACCTAGTCTCTACGACTAGGTAAGCCTAAATTGTGGAAGATAACCAAAACTTGCGGAAGTAAACAATTTAAAAACAGAAATAAAGCAATAACAGTGTTTAAATGTGCCGCTCGGCATACACAATTTATAAACCTCAAAACCAATATCCAAATCTAAGACCCGGAAACCTACGAATCACAAGCTAAGGAAAGGAAATACTACATAGCTCTAATTCCAGAATTTGTCTAATAAAAACAGAAAGTACAGAAGGGCTAAATACTAAAAGCAGGAATAAAAATGGACTTCTCGGTCTGCTGACGCGATAGATGTACCTCGAAGTCTCTAAGCAGTCGCCTTCTTCAAGGATGGTAGGCCTGAGTAGAAGTACCTGGATCTACACATGAAAAACATGTGCAGAAGAGACATGAGTACACCACAGCGGTACTCAGTAAGTGCCAAGCCTAACCTCGGTTAGGTAGTGACGACGAAAGTCAGGGCCCTACTGAGATTAAATAAATATAAAGATGACAGGATAAGATAAGTAGTACAATTGAGAATCTACAATAAGAATCTACACAGAATAATAAGAGTACAATAACGAAAACAGAGATGAAGACAAACCACAAGGGAGTACCACTCATAACAAGGATGATAATCGGGGATCTCTTGGTATCCTCAATATATGTTAGGGATCTCTTGGTATCCTCAATATATGCTAGAGATCTTTTGGTATCCTCAATATATGCTAGGGATCTCTCGGTATCCCGAGGATCTCTTGGTATCCTCAATATATGTTAGGGATCTCTTGGTATCCCGAGGATCTCTTGGTATCATCAATATATGCTAAGGATCTCTTGGTATCCTCAATATATGCTAGGGATCTCTTGGTATCCCGATGACATCTTGGTATCCTCAATATACGTGCCAGGGATCTCTTGGTATCCCGCACCTTAGTCTAGATCATAAATACGTACAGGGGATCTCCCGGGATGTCGTCCCGTAGTCCCAAATTAAAAACACATAGAAGCAACACAAGAATACTCAATTAAATGCAAAATTTCTTACCAAGTAAACAGTTAATTCTAGCCTAACATGTTTCACGTAATGCAATTAAGGAAGTTTAAGCAAATAGGCAACTAAATCAACTAAACATGCTTTTCTAAACTACAACAGGCTAAATTGGCAAGCAGAATATAGCAGGAAAAAAGAACTCAATTGAAATACTTAAAGTAAAACCGGATTTTCAACAATTAGCTCAAGTACGCACTCGTCACCTCACGTACAAGGCATTTCAATTACCAAATATATTATATCCTAAGGGGAAGGTCCCCCACACAAGGTTAGACAAGCCACTTACCTCGAACCGGCTCAAAATCAACTCGAAACCATACTTTTGCCACGAGTATCCGACTCCAAATGACCCAAATCTATTCAATTCAATTGCATATTGTAAATAACACCTCAAGTAATTGATTCTACAATTAAAGTCTAAGCTAATACGTGAAATTATGTAAAATGACCAAAACGCCCCTCAGGCTCACGTCTTGGAATCGGGTGAAATTTACATTTTCAAAAACCTCGCACTCTCACGAGTTTATACATAAAAAGAACACTGAAATCGGAGTCCAAATGACCCCTCAAATCCTCTTTTAAAGGCCTCTTAAGCTCAAGCCCTGATTACCTATTTTTTCCAAATTTTTTACCACTAATTAGGTCTTTAATCACATAAAAACGAGTTATGAAGTCAAGGATGTTATCTCCAAGCGATTCCCCTTTGTTTTCCTCAAAAATCACTCTCAAAAGCTTCAAAAACAATTAGAAATGGTGGAAATAAACTCCCAAGTCGCGGAACCCCTTTTTACAATAATGCTCAGCAGTTTCCGCATCTGCGGTCTCGCTTTTGCGGAACAAATGTCGCATCTGCGACTTCCCACTTAAGGCCAGATTCCGCATCTGCGGCCCTTTACCCGCAGGTGCTGTACCGCTTTTGCGGAAAATATACCGCATCTGCGGTTCCTGGAGAGATGGCCAATTTTCGCTTCTGCGGCTCCTTAGCCGCTTCTGCGGCTCCGCATCTACGGTCCCCAAACCGCAGATGCGAAAATACCAGAAGGCCAACTGCTGCATAACTTCAACTCCAAACTTTTCTCCGGTAACCATCTGAATCCATACCGAGGCCCCCGGGACCTCAACCAAAGGCATCAACATATCCTAAAACATTATTCAAACTTGTACAAATCTTCAAAACACTTCAGACAACATCAAAACAACCAAAACACATCGGATTCAAGCCTAAGTTTCTAAAAATCTTCCGAATTCCGTTTTCGATCAAAACCCCAACTAAAACACGTCCGAATGACCTGAAATTTTGCACACACATCCCAAATGACATAACGAAACTACTGCAACTCTCGGAATTCCATTTCGACCCTCGGATCAAAATCTCACTATCGAACCGGAAACTTCCAAAATTCAACTTTCGGCATTTCAATCCTAAATTAGCTACGGACCTCCAAAACACAATCCGAACACGCTTCTAACCCCAAAATCACCCAACGGAGCTAACAAAACGATCGAATTTTCATTCCGATGCCGTTTTCATACTGTTTCGACTATGATCAACTTTCCAACACTTAAGCTCTCATTTAGGGACTAAGTGTCCCAAAACTCTCGAAATTCAAAACCGAACATCCCGACAAATCGCATTAGCAGAAATAAACTTGGGGAAAGTAGTTAATAGGGGATCAGAGCGTTAATTCTTAAGACGACCGGCCGGGTCGTCACACTACCATACCTTCAACAATAAGGTCGTGAAAAATAAGTTGAAGCTCTTGAACTTGGGTTCCAATGATTTTGTTGTCTATCATTTTATTGTCTAGAAACTTGGTAACCACAAACTTCTTCAAGCATGCATCTTCAGTCTTGTACTTCTTCTCAAGTGCCTCCCATAATTCTTTCAAAGTTTTCATAGCACTGTAGACATTGTACAAGTCATCCTCCAAAGCACTTAGGATGTTGCCTTTGCAAAGAAAGTCTGACTATATCCACGCCTCAACATTCATAAACTTCTCATTGTCCGGCATGTCGGCGACATGCACTGGAGGGTCTTCACTGGTGATTTTGTGCATACCAAGTGTGGTAAGCCAGAAGAACACCCTTTGCTGCCATCCTTTGAAGTTGGCTCTAGAAAATTTCCCTGGTTTCTCGGCCGGTGGTACAACAGTTCGACTTGACGAGGCTATCGTCATTGCTGTAATAGTCGCAGAAGAATTTCCATTATCAGTTATCATTTCTCATTGTCCACAACAGAAGAGTTCAATTAATGACAGAAAATAGAACAATAAGCAGTACTGTAATAAATGATAAATAATATATTTAATAAATAAAAACCAAAGTTTTTATATACTGTTCACAGAAAACAATGAAGTTTTTATGTTCTTCAAATCATTTCAATTTTAATGCTTCGATGAAGTTTTTATATCTTCAAATCAGAATAGAAAAATTCAGAAGAAGTAGAAAATCACACAGGTTTTAATCTCCCAAACAGAATACATATTAGAAATAAAAATTAATTTTCTTAAGATTGTTATCGAATCTGTATTACTATAGTAATAAATAACAAAACAGTAAACTTTCTGAAACAAAAATATAAAGTTAGCATCAACAGAATGTCGAAATAATATCTGAAAAATAATTTCGGAATAAATCGAGCCCACTGAATGCACAATGTGTCCTTTAGGAAATTATTCCCCTCAAGTACCCGAGGTGCTGGAATATTATCCTCTTAGGATAGAATGATTTAACTCACCGGTGTATTGGTATCGAAAACTCTGATGAACTGCGAACCACTCAATGGTTGTAAAACACACTGAAAATTTTTGTGCAGAAGAAGAAGAAGATCAAAGAATTTCTAAAGGAAAGATTCTGGGATCAAGGCATAATTATAGCTATTTTCTGGCATTGTTTCTGAAAAGGATTGCAACCTTTCAGAAACAACCATGGCTGTTGGAACATGTGGGAATATTTCACGTTTGAAATATTCCGAGAAAGAAAAGGACCGGGTCCTGGGTTATTTCAGGTTGGATTTTTGTTAATTAATTAAATTAATAATTAAAAGAAATTTTGTTCAAAACGATCAATCAATCAATCTATGGCCGAAGCCGAAGCCGAAGCCGAGCGAGCGACGACGACGACGACACAAAGCTTACTTTCTTTCCAACCATTTAACACCAAGAGAAGTGCTTTCTCAATATAAGCACATTCACTTTTTTTTCCACCACCAATGAGGAACATTTGCTCTTTCCAAAGCAAAAAGGAGCTTATTTCCCTCCACTTCTTCCCTCCATTTCCCATTCACCAATCTTTAATCCTAACAATCCCCCACATGAATGGGGAATGGCTATAAGACAAAGGAATGCACGGACGAGCGTGTGATTTACATGCAAGGATTAATTGTATCTGGATAAGTAGGTTTCCGTTTGAACTTTCCGTAGTGAACTTATATCAGATATACTCGGTCAATCGGTAGATTTAATATCTTTGAACGGTCGAGCTTTGTTATATACCTAGACAACATAAGTCGCGCAATCAACCCTTAACCATCTATGGTTCTCACGCTTGTGTTCGTTTCAGCCATGAACACCGCTTGATTTCATGAGTGCTTAGAGAATGGGCCTATACTTTCATTCCCTTGAAGCGGCTTACAGTTCATCCTCACATAGGTGATTTCTAAACGTGTAATCCTATAGACACACTATCTGATTATTTACTGCCACACTTAGCAAATCATTAAAAAGCTTTAAGCTTTATTGACTCATCAAAAAACTTTAATGGTTTACCCTGATTTCTGAACATTGTCTTCAAAACGAGAACATGTTAAGTTATTTGATAATGTTGAACCGTCAATCATAACTTTGTTTGATCTCCTTGAACCTAGTTCTTGGGATCTGTAGTCTGCTAGGTAGAGTTACCGCCATGATGGCTTGTCCTAGGCCTTAATCCCATTCCCTTCGATGATCTTTCAACTGCCTCTCTAGATAGGCCTTTTGTAAGTGGATCTGACACGTTATCTCTTGACTTTACGTAGTCAATCGTAATAACACCACTAGATAGTAGTTGTCTAACGATATTGCGTCTCCAAAGCAAAAGGGAACTCACTTTCCCTCCACTTTCGTCCCTCCATTCCCCATTCACCAATCTTTAATCCCAACAATTAGTTCATCTAGTGTTTAATCTAATAATAGACACAAAAAAAAGAATAAAAGTGGATATGCTCATACTTTATACTTCACCAAAATCTCAAAATATTTTATTCAAAGGTAAGTACCATATGATAGTTATATATGTTTTTGGATTGCTTAATATCATATATGGGTACTTTACTGAATATATGTTTCATGATTAACAACATTTGCTCGTTGGCTGCTGTAATGATCGATATTACGATCGGTATTGCTATAAGGATTTAAGTTATATATATATATGACAACATATAGTTTTTAACACATGCTAATATGCTTGTTTCTGTCTCTTGAGCTCTATAATGTCTAATTAGTCAAATGAGAAGCTGAAGCATGAAGTGATTTATGTAGTGATTGTATTATTTCAGACATGATTAAATGACCAGTCTAATATATTTTTTGCGTTTAATTCAGGGAAAGAAATAGCATAGGATTTGTGACCTTCTACTAAAAGAAAAATCAGTAAAAAAAAAGAAAAACTAAAAGTAAATCGGAGATAACGAATGTGATGAGAGACATAAAAGCTAAGGAATTACAAAATAGAAACAACTTAGATTGCCTATATGATAACTAAAATAAGGAATAGTAATAGAACAAAAAATTACTTATTTACCAACGTAGAACTGCTAATATGTATTACAACGAATATTTGCACCTTACGAATTTCACCTTTACAACTAGTTGAATGAAATATTCTTTACGACAAATTTAACCCGCTAAACTAATGAAAGACGAAATTTAAAGGTCATTTTTGCAAACACCATACATTTGATTACACTTGGGGCTATTAGAACAAATAGCCTCTTTAAGGCAAAACAGAGAGCCACAGACAGAAGAAATCTTGTTGATTATAAATGTTGTGGGTATATTTGAAAAATACTATAAATGTTGATTATATTTTAAACAACAACAAAAGCGGCTACTAGTCCCCTCCATTTCCCCCCTCTCCATTTTTCCCAAGTTTTAGCTTAGATTAGGGACGCGTGGCATGTTAGAATTAATGACTAAGATTTAATTGATTAAAACAATGTCCTAACTATGGTTTAAATAATTAATAACTTGTCCATAAATATATTAATGTTATAAAACAATAAAAGAAGAAAAGAATATTGCAGAGAAAAGTAGAGAGAGGATTCTTATTGATTTGGGATGATTTACAATGGAATAGAACCCCTCTATTTATAGGAAAAATGTGACTTAGCCACCAAGTAACAAACCCTAAGATCTCTCTAAAATATAGACATTCATCTTAAATAGAATTCTATTTATAACACTCCCCTTGAATGTCTATTCAACAGATAATGTGCCTTGTTAAAACCTTAACTAAATTAAAACCCAATGGGGAAAAAAATTCTAGTGAAGGAAAATAGTACACATATCTAACAATACGCCTTTTGATTGCCTCGTTAAAAATCTTGCAAGGAAAAATCTAGGGGGACAAAACCTTGTAAGGAAAAAGAGTACAACGCGTATTAATTCCCCCTGATGAGAGCATCAATTCACATCCTTGAGCCTTCACATTCCAATCTTGTGCTAGCTTCTTGAAGGTTGACTCGGCAGAGTTTTGGTGAATAAATTAGTCACACTAACTCCAATGAATATGTTGCACCTTGAAAATTCTCGCTATCACATTATCATGCTTATAATTATAGCAAGATACAAATGAGCACAAATTACACTTAGGATGTAGTACTTCAGGACCAAGAATTGTATGTGCTTTAAGCAATTTAAATCCTTTAAGGATTGTCATATAAGCCATATAAATAGACTTTAGATGCATATCAAGTTTTCATGTCATGCCGACATATAAAATACATGAAACTGATTGCAAACACCTATTGACTTTATACTTTCGAGTGTTTGAACTACATGTCTTTCATATGAAACCAATTCTATTTGAATTGTTTCTCCAGACTTAAGATCCTCATATCTATTTAGCGTTATCATAGATGTTCTCGACGAACATTTTATGTCGGTTCCAACATTTTTTTTCTTCATAAAGACATAACATAGAGATCTCTTCCTTCATATTTTTAGGTACATGAATCTCTCATGAGTTTTATGAAGTGTTATGTCATGTGATCTTCTAGAACACTTGCTTCCTTTATTATGATCATTTGCTCATCTTTTTATCATGAAGTTTATTTGAAACCGATTTGTCTATACGCTTTAAGCGCACCATAGACTTTGTCCTTCTAAGACTTAATAGGAGCATTTGCAATGAGAATATAGTTACTTTCTTTGGGTCAGCAAATGCGTTTGGCATGCTTTGTAGTATATTGCAAGTGAATTATCTTTTTATGAACTTCAAGTTCATATTATCTTATTCGAGGATATAAATGTACAAATAATAATTCATTCCACGTAACTTTTTCTCAACTTTTATCATATCTACCCCTCATGTTAGAAAAACTAATTTGTTTGCTCAACTTTGAGAACCCATCTTTGTGCGTTATGATTTTAATAAAAATATACACCGCACATCAGTAGTAATAAGATGAAATTATTTGGTTCCTGACCCTGAACCACTTGTGAGAGGAGAAAATAATATACTTTGGTATATAACGTATATCAAACTGATGTATATAACTTTTATTCTCATAAGAAATAGTTTAGCTATTAAGTGGAGGCACTCAATAAATTATTTTGCTAAACCAATTGTGTTGTAAACCAACTTATCAAGATGAACTGTCTTGAATAAAAAATCTGGAAATTATGCTCGAAATTAAATTATTGAGCAAGTTACTTCGCAGACACCGACCAGGTTGCGGGTTAATAATAATCGTACATGTAACCATCTCATAGATGCATCTTATGTGGTATACAAGGCAGGTAAATGAGCCTATATTCACCTTTGATATTTCCAGCATTCGTGGGATTCATTCTCCATTTTAGTTGGTATATTAATTTGTTAGATCTAATTTTAATGATGAAAATAATATATTTGCTTCTTGTGTAGGAACTCTTGGATTGGCGAAATAACTGATAAAGGAACGTATGGATTGAGTTACAAGATTGACGGAATATAGGCGTGATTAAAGGAAGAAGCAATCAATACTGAAGATACTGACGGAATCAAGGGACACGATTAAAGGAAGACGAAATCACAGAAGATACATATGGAATCAATCATAGTTAAACGCAAGAACTCAGACAAATCCATATCTCACTGAATATTCATCAAGTGTCTAAATATATAAGATCAAGATTCCGAGTTCAATAGAGCCGTTGAAGAACAACTTTATTCTTGGAAAGAATCAATCTCTTTCCAAGGATCAAATCTCTTGGGTTGGCAAATCTCTCCAGAATTCAAGCCTCTCTCTCAAAGTATTTAAACCTGTAATCATACCTTAGCTAGATATACTTTGATCGAACCAAACACCCTCTCTTTGTTCTACTGCAAACAAACATTGTAGCTCTTTAAGATTTGTTGTGTAACAAGTTAGAGAAGAAAGAGAGAAAAATACTAGTGAGGCATTGTATCAAAAAAGATGAGTGATATAGGAACTGAGCGATCACGTCATTTCCATTGCACTCGAAGAAACGCATTCACTAAAGAGAATTCCTTTGCAACCCGAGGGGACTCGACTAGGATTCACATTGAACCCGTACCAGTATAAAAATTTCGGTGTCTTTATTTCTTGCATTTACTTTCAGCATCTTATATTCTGCTATTACAATTGTTAGTTTATTGCATCTAGTCGACTAATTGAAAAATCAGTCAACTAATAGAGATTAAGTTTAAAAATTATACAATTCACCCCTTCTCTTGTACTTTCAATTGGTATCAGAGCAAGACTCACATTTTTCTTTTGCTTAACAGCTTATGAGAAAAGATGATGGAAAATCAAGTTATCATAGGAGCTCTCTTCCAGGAAGGAACTTCACAAGTTAGACCACCAAATGGACAATATTTCTCTTATTGGAAAGTGCGTATGGAGATCTATGCCAAGGCATATGATGTTAAAGTTCAGAGAGTTATCTAAAAGGGGAATTATCCCATGCCAGTTGCTACTCCATCACTTTCTGATCCTGAAAATATAGATTCATATACAAAAGAGCAAATGGAAGTGGTACAAGTTAACAATAAAGCGAGAAACCTGCTTTATAATGCCATAGGTGGTGAAGAGTATGAGAAAATCTCTAGCTGTGACACAACCATAAAAATGTGAGACAAGTTTGAAGTTACATACGAAGGAACCAGCAAAGTAAAGGAAACACATATCAGCATGTTAGTTCATGATTACAGACTCTTTTCAATGAAAGAATAAGAGTCTATGAAGAGATGTTTGCCAGATTCAGCAAAATAATCAGCGATCTAAAAGCATTTGACAAACCATATACGAGTGGAGATCAAGTCAGAAAAATTCTCAAAAGCCTATCAACCACTTGGCAGACCAAAGTAGTCACACTTGAATCTCATGATCTAAATAAGTTATCCTATGATGAACTACGAGGAGAACTCATAGCCTTTGAAAAGACACATTTCAAGAAGACTAGTCAAGAAGAAAAAAGGAAAACAGTCGCATTCAAGGCCTCAACTGAAATAGCTAAAAATGAAATCGATGATGATCTTGAAGCTCTACAAGAAGAGAATGCTATGCTATCAAGAAACATGGATGACTTAATGAGAAGATTCAGGAATACGAGGAAATGAAGAATTCCACCTAGGCAATCCAGGCAATACAACGAACATGAAGAGACTGATGGAAAATGCTATGAGTGTGGAATATTTGGACACATTCAAGCTGATTGCCCAGATCTAAAAAGAAAAATTTCTAGAGGCTTTAACAAGAACAAATCTTTTCGAAGTTGGAGCGATGAAGACAGTTCAGAACACAAAGAGATAACAAATTTTTGCTTCATGACGATTCTGGAAAATGAGATGAACAAATCCTCAGGATGCTGGACGGATGAGGACACCTCAGATGATGAATGCAAAGATGACAATGAGAACTGTTTCATGGCACGAGGTGAAACAAGTGAGGTAAGATCTTATAACTGTGAAAGATGCAATGAATTACAGGATATTCTTGATTTAACTTTGAAAGAGTCTCAAATTATGATGAATGAGCTTAAGAGACTCAATAAAAAAGTTAAAGACTGGAAACACAAACATGAAGTATGTGAAATCGAAAAAGAAGCACTTCAAGAAGAGTTTGAGGAATTACAAATGCAACTCAATGGCATGCGCAAATCCACCAGTTACAGTTCTGTTAGGTCAAACCAGGCGACTTACAAGTCAACTGGAAAAGGACCGGCTAGAACAAAGTCCACTAGTACTAACACTAATGAAAGACCTAAAAGTAGGTCAGGAGTTACGTGTCACTACTGTAACAAAAGTGGACATAAATATTCATTTTGTCGCTTTCGTAAAGCAAATGTTTCTGGATGGGTTTGGAAACCAAAAAACAATTCTGAATCTAGTAATACTAACCCTCCAGGACCTAAGCAAGCTTGGGTACCTAAAAGAAAGTAATCACTATATTTTACAGGAACACCACAGAATAAGCCGCAAAGGAAAATGGTACTTATATAGTACGTGTTCCAGTCACATGACAGGTGATAAAAACCTATTCAAACAAGTTACAAAAATTGATGTAGGAAGCGTTAAGTTTGGGGATGACTCAAAGGGAAAGATAATTGGCACTGGAACAATTTCCTTCAATAACAAATGTGACATCACTGAAGTTTGTCTCGTCGATGGACTTAACTACAGTCTGCTGAGCATAAGTCAACTATGCGACTCAGGATATGAGGTAAATTTTAAGAAAACAGGCTGTGCTATTGAAGACGAGACAGGTAAAACAGTCCTCCCAGGAAAAAGGTATGGAAATGTTTATATCCTTGATGGTTTTGAAAAGATAGATGGTCATATTTGGTTAACATCTATGTCTGATGATCCATGGTTATGACATAGGAAACTTGGTCATGCAAGCATGCATTTGATAGAAAAATTATCTAAACATGAGTTAGTTATTGGTCTACCCAAGCTGAATTTTTCTAGAACTCATATTTGTGATGCATGTCAAATAGGTAAGCAAACCAGAAACTCTTTCAAAAATAAAGATATTGTATCCACTTCTACCTTTGCAATTGCTTCATATGGACTTATTTGGGCCTATTAGAACTGCTAGTGTAGGAGGAAAAAGATATGTTTTTATTATTGTTGATGATTATTCACGTTTCACTTGGGTAATTTTCTTATCTCATAAAGATGAAACATTAAGAAATTTTGAGATTTTTTGCAAAAAGGTTGAAAGAGAAAAAGGATATCTGATTTTAACAAATTAGAGTGATCATGGAGGAAAATTTGAAAGTAGAGCACTTGAAGACTTTTGTAATAATCAGGGATACACTCATAATTTCTCTGCACCACGATCACCATAGCAAAATGGGGTTGTTGAGAGGAAAAACAGAACCCTCTAAGACATGGCAAGAACCATGTTACTATATTATTCACTGCCAAATCATTTCTGGGCAGAAAGTATAAGTACAACATGTCACATTCTCAACCGATGTCTCATAAGGCCCATTCTAAAGAAGACTCCTTATGAACTATGTAAAGGTAAATGTCCAAATATCAGTTACTTTCATCCCTTCGAAAGTTAGTATTTTATTCACAATAACGGTAAGGATAACCTTGGAAAATTCGATCCAAGAAGTGATGAAGGTATTTTTCTTGGCTACTCAATAAATAGTAGATCTTTTTGAGTCTATAATAAATGCACATTATGTGTGGAAGAATCTGTACATGTCATATTCGACGAAAATAACCCCTTGGTCGAGAAAGGAATTACTGCAGGTGATGAAGATCAAGCTCAAGAAACTCAAGAGACAAGCGAATCTCAAAAGTCAACTGATAAATCTGCTACGATAGAGTCAAATAATGAAATCAGCAGCAGTGTACCAGATCATCCGATCGAGTCGACTACTAATGTAGTGCGTCCAAATGAATGGAGAAACGAACCTGAATATCCTCAAAAATTCATCATAGGGGATCCAAATGAAGGAATGAAAACCATGGGAGCTCTCAAAAAGAAAGCAAATGCAGCATTAATCTCTCAGGTTGAACCAAAGAAGATAGAGGAAGCTCTAAAAGATTCAACTTGGGTACAAGCAATGCAAGAAGAGTTAGATCAGTTTGGTAAAAATCAAGTGTCGAAAATGATACACAAACCTAAAAATGTTTCTGTAATCGGAACAAAATGGGTATTTAGAAATAAATTGAACGAGGATGGAAAGGTCGTAAAGAATAAAGCCAGATTAGTTGCTCAAGGATATTCACAACAAGAAGGAGTCGACTATGACGAAACCTTCGCTCCAGTAGCTCGCTTGGAATCTATATGAATCCTTTTGGTATATGCATCATTTAAGGGATTTAGGTTGTTTCAGATGGACGTCAAAAGTGCCTTTTTGAACAGATTTATTGAGGAAGAAGTATATGTGAAACCACCGGCTGAGTTTGTAGATTCAAAGTTTCCCTACCATGTATATAAGCTCGGTAAGGCACTATATGGACTAAAGCAAGCTCCATGAGCATGGTATGATAGACTTAGTTCTTTTCTTATTGATCATGGCTTCACAAGAGGTAAAGTAGACACTACCTTGTTTATTAAAAGATCATCAGAAAGTAATCTCATTATTTAGATTTATGTTGATGATGTTATATTTGGTAGTGCTAACCCTCTTATGTGCAAGGAATTTTCAAGTCTTATGCAAAGTGAATTCGAAATGAGCATGATGGTAGAGCTAACATTCTTCCTTGGACTCCAAATTCAACAATCTGAAGAAGGAACCTTTATATGTCAGACCAAATGCAAAAGAAACTGATTCAAAAATTTGGGATGAACAATGCAAAATCCATTGGTACACCAATGAGTCCTTCAATGAGTCTAGACAAAGATGGAATATGGAATCCTTGTTGATGAAACTAAGTATCGTAGAATGATTGGCTCATTACTGTATCTGACTGCAAGTTGACCGGATATTATGTTTAGTGTGTGTAAATGTGCCAGGTTTCAGTCAACTCCTAAGGAATCTCATCTGACTGTAGTAAAGAGAATCATTTGATATCTCATTGGGACTTTCTCCCATGGACTATGGTATCCTCGCTCTAACTCTTTTAAATTAGAAGGTTTTTCAGATGCTGACCTTGCAGGTGATAAGGAAGATAGAAAGAGCACACGTGGTACATGTCAATTACTTGGAAAGACATTGATATTCTGGAACAGTAAAAAGCAAGCATCAGTTGCATTATCTACCACTGAAGCTGAATACATTGCTATTGGACAATGCTATGCACAATTACTGTGGATGTCCCATCAACTGGGTAACTATGAACTTTCTTTTAAACCTATACAAATTTTTTGTGATAATTCAAGTGCTATTTGCCTTTCAAAAAATCCAGTTCATCATTATAGGGCAAAGCATATAGATATCAAGCATCACTTCATCAGAGATCATTGTAAGCACGTGATTTTTGCTTCACGGAAGTTACTCCAAAAGAAAAAGAAAATCAAAAAATATATGTTTTGTCCCTAATGGATTTTTATGTTAAATTGTGTGTTAATTATTATAGGTGTTAACTAATATGTGTGTAATTTTTATTTTTATTTTTTATTTTTACAATTTATTTAGGAATTTTGTTTAATTTTGGTTCTTAAAGAAAAAATGGTTGTGGAAAATCGGATTGGGCCCCAAAATGAGGCCCAAAACCAAAACAAAGACCCAGTCCAAACTAGGCCTGCCCAGGCACGTCCCCAAAACGCCGCCGCATAGGGGGTTTGATCTGAGCCATCCATCCAGGCCAATCCAACGGCCCAGGACCCCTTTCAGCAACCCGTTTCCAAACCCGACCCAGTAACCGGTTAGAATCGACCCCCAACCAAGGCCAAACGGTGTCGTTCCGTATTTAGTGTAAGATCCTGGCCATCAATCTCGATTCATCCAACGGCCAAGATCTAATTGCCCATTACGTATATAAACCTAAACCTTTACCCAACCCCCTTATCCGAACACCCCCTTCCATCGTCCCAAACACAAACCCAGACATCCCGTTCCCAAACCCTAACCGCCACCCTTCACCTTCACCGTAAAGCCGGCGGCAAGGACGCCGGTGACCACCCCCTTTACACCCTAGAACCACCTCAACCCCCTGAATCCAAATCCACCAACAGCTTGGCTCGAATCCTCCCCCACCTTCTCGAATCTTCATTTGAAGATTCGAGACAAAACTCGATCTACACCAAACCACCCCAAATACATGCCAGGAACTCCCCCGACCTCCCTCGTGACCAAACCATGCTTGGTTTGGTCCGATTCTACCCACAAATCCAAAAAAATCAAATCTGGAAGAAATCGAACCCTAGAACACAAAGATTTTGTGGGGTCTGTTTAAATTTAAACAAGTTTGGGGTCTAGTAGACCCTAATCGAAGTGTTCTCGGTCGAGAACACCTCGGTTAGGATTTGTTCGACTTCAAACGGGCAAATCAAGCCCGGGCCTAGGGTCAGCTATGTTTAAAGCTTTTCAGGTTTGTTCATTTGTCCTTTTTATCGTCCATTTTGTTATTTAGATTAATTTATTAGCATGTTTAGTTGTTTGTCTAGTTCTGGGATTTCTGTTATCAGTTTGTTTCCCCGTCTCCATAAGACCTTTTGCTTGGTTGTTTGTTTATTCTGTTATGTGGTAGTATGTTTATTTCAATTCAGAATAACATCGTCGAATCAATAATGTCTGGTTTTTCTAATATCGTGCAAAAGTGTCAAAGAACAGTGTTATGCTTTGTTTTGTGTGTTTGTTTGGTCGACTGCTTGTCCCATGTTATAATTAGTATAGTCGATTCGATAAACGTCGTCGATTAGTTTTCTATGCCTGAATGTTCAAATGTCCTGATTCCTGATAGCTTCATAGGATTTGATCAAAACCAGTGTTGATTAGTTGGTTGCTTGAAAACTATCTGTGAATGGGTTGTTAGCTATAATACAATAGTTGGAATTCAGATAGGATAGTTGCTGAATTTGAACTCCCATAAGTTTAGAATTTCATTTGTGTTGAAGTTGGGATAAAACAGTAATGGTCAGGGGTGTTGAAAGGTTTGGTTTGGGGTTATAAAATCCTGAAATGCTTAAAGGCAAGATGAGCTGACAATGAGGTACTAAAATATTGATTCAACTAATGGAATTAATTAACCAATAGTGAAATTAATGACATATTAAGTGCCTTTAATGGCTGCAAATCAGAAAGGCATGGCAATTTGTATTTCTTTAATGAATTAGGGTCAATTGGACAGCATGTGCTGTCAGGAGTACATTCCTTCTGCCCATGCTTGGTTTTAGTTTAATAAGTGATAAGGCATTTTAATAGTTTTGTCAGGGGAATCTCATGGGATGTTTGGTTATTTTAAATAGTTGAGTGGAAAAACAGCAGGGATGGAGGGAATCTGAATGGTTTAACAGGTTTTAAATGATCTGAGGAAAACTATAAAAGCAGGAGAGCTTCCATTAGTTAGAGGAGAGGGAGAGAAAGAAGAAAAGAGGGGCTAAAAAAGAGGCAAGTTCTGAATTAGAAAAGGGTTCTGAAAAGCAGAGAGGTCAGGGAGTATTTGAAAGATAGACTGAAAAATTATAGAGTGCTCAGAGAAGAACAAAACTGTTTAGTTCTAAAGGGTTGGTCTGTTACTATCTCTTTAGGGTATTCTGATTTCCCTGTGAGAGTACTACGGTAATTTGGGCCTCTGTTTGCTGTTGATCGAATTGGTCTCATTGTTATTGAGTTTGTTGTTGGTTATTGGTCAAGTTGTTGTGATTAGTGAACTGTTTGCACTATTGCATCAAACATCCTGGGTTTTTCTGTTGGTCTACCACTCTGTTCTGGGTTTGTTGATTGATGCCCGACCATTTGTGGGTTTATCATTGTGGGAACTGCTGTTGGTTGTTCATGAACTAGTGGTTGTATTGTTACTATTTGTTGCTGCTGTGATACTGTTGTGTTACTGCTATCTGTTCGATTGTTGCTGATATCGTTCTTCTTCTTCTCATTCTTATTGTCCAGCATCCAGGTACACATTCTAATTGCACTGGTGTAATGATGAACTTGGAGAATGATTAAGAGTCTAAAGAGAATGGTTGTTTGAACTTAGTGTAGTGATTTTCATCTTCTACTGTTACAGTTTAAAGCATTCTGTATACATGTAAAGCTTGACCCCATACCGTGTAATGGATTAGTTTTCATTCTATAAGAGTTTGGTCCAGTAATTTGACGGTGTATGATAATCAAAATTAATGGTATATCAGTGATGTTCGATCAACAAATGGTTTCGTATAGGGTTGATTAAGAAGGGTAATGTAGTAATCACGTTTGTTTTACCTTGGCTCACCAGTATATAACGCATATTTCAAAAGCATGTATGCAATTTGGGAAAATATATGTATAAACAACAAAAATCGTGTAGGTTATATTATTGGATAAAGTTTGCCTAAAACAGGTAGTTATACCACCTAAGTTAGATAAGGTCGTTTTGGTCTTTTCGCCTTTACGTGTAGGAATAATTAACTGAACCTCATATGTGTGCCCATCAATGAATAAGGTTGCGTACGTTTAATTTCTTCATCTAAAAATAGATAATCTGTTTCGATATTATTGTGCGTCAATCTCATGTTCTAGTATTATTGAATAATAGAATATAGAATGAAAACAGTTTTTCTTTGTACAAACTCGATCGCAATTTTCCATTCGCATTAGCCGTGAACTAATAAATAAGTTACGTTTTTTCAGCATGTAAATAATTAGGAAATTTTCTTTTATTTTAGAGACGAACTTAATAGAGAAATGTAGTCACTGTAGGTTTATCCTTAAAATAAAAATGAGACGAGCCTCGCCAAACAAAAATGCACAAGCTGCGGGGCCCTCTAAATGTATATATGAAAATACTTAGAATTCGGGACATGCCGTTTAGCGAATTTTACGGCCTTCCCCAAAAATAACAATACGTTAGTTGCTTTAGGAGCGTATTTAATATTGTTATCTTCCTAAACTCGGGTGCACATTTATGTGACCCAAATCCCAATCTCAACAGAGTTGAAATGTAGCTCTAACCACGGGTACATTGATTGTGACGTGGTTCGAGATGTGTTTCCACGATGTTGCAATTCTTGACAAAATAACAGTAAATGATACAAGCGGTTAAAAGATAAAATTTGCACATAAGTTCATATTTGTATAAAATCAGATAATTAAGCCGAATATAACAGTTGAGCGACCTTGCTAGAACCACGGAACTCGGGAATGCCTAACACCTTCTCCCGGGTTAACAGAATTCCTTATCCGGATTTCTGGAACGCAGACTGTAATATGGAGTCATTCTTTTCCTCGATTCGGGATTAAAATTGGTGACTTGGGACACCCTAAATCTCCCAAGTGGCGACTCTGAAATAATTAAACAAATCTTGTTTCGATTGTCCTTTAATTGGAAAAAACTCCCTTGTACCCTCTCGGGTACGGAAAAAGGAGGTGTGACAGCTCTGGCGACTCTGCTGGGGAACTTGGACCCAGAACCACTGGTTCAGGGTTAGAAATTCGAGCTTAGATAAATTGTTATATTTGGTTTTATCTGATTTTTACATGTTTGAGCCTAATGTGCTAAATGCTGCTTTTACTGCTTTGATATTATTTGAACTGTACATATAAACTGTGCCGAAACCTTTCTCTTCTTACCTCCGGGGAGAAGCTCGCTGGTCGAGACTCCCTATTCTGTTAGTGTCATACCCAAGTAGAAAGAGGCTCGGATAAGTTACAAAGCCGGACGACCCCGCGGGTCCCCGGTACGTAGCCCCCTCCTCGACTCGAGTTGTCCGCTCGTGTAAGCCAGGTCTAGAACAAAGCCCAGT
Organism: Nicotiana tabacum; assembly: GCF_000715075.1. NCBI lineage: Eukaryota > Viridiplantae > Streptophyta > Magnoliopsida > Solanales > Solanaceae > Nicotiana > Nicotiana tabacum. The sequence continues at coordinate 23,349,997 of NC_134089.1, read as the reverse complement.
TTGAAGCTTAGTAAAACATAACTTCATGCCGGATCCCTAGTAGGAAAACGCTTATTTGCATCACGTTGCATTTGACTTAGGGGGCTCAACACAGGGGTTGGGCCCGTCTAGGAATAGCAACCTGGAACAAAAAGACCATCTTGTGGCATCTTGTCTGTTAGCGCATTTAATTTGCTTCGAACTTGCATGTTGACCGACGGGTGATAACGGGAATTTTGAAAAATAAATAAATAAATATTTTCTCACTTAAGAAAAAGCAATGTCCAAATATTTTTCATTTTTGAGAAAACCCGTGATTTAGATAAATTTCTTACCCGAACTACGTTGGTTTGATTCTCACCGGATATGGGATACGTATGCAACCCTTATCGGGTCCAACTTCCCGATTTTGTTTTACCAATAATTATATATACATATATATACCCATGTATGTATATACACATATTATTTCTTTCAAAAAAAAAAAATTATTTGGAGTCAAAATGAAAATCTTTTCTTTCTTGTCTAAAATCACCTTAATAAATGTGCAGAATGAGCACAAGTAGGAGTTCATCTGAGGCCATTATAAACAAAGTTCCTTTGGGCTTACGCATGTGGTGGAACGACTTGGGAGGATCAGGGCAAGATACAGTCAAAATATACTTAGGAAATTTGGTTGGATTGCTAGACATCGATCCACGAGGGGATATTATCAGGGCTTTAATTTCATTTTGGGACTCTGCACACAATGTATTTCACTTCTCGGACTTCGAACTCACCCCAACACTGGAGAAATTGGCAGGGTACATTGAATGTCCTAAAATCCATATGAAAGAACAGTATCTCATTGCACCAAGGACCGTGACCATACACAAATTCCTGGACATCGTAAAGATCCGCAGAACGGTACATAACCCAGAGTTATCAAAAGGGTTTTGTAGTTTTGCATTTCTGTACGACAGGTACGGTCATCTGGGAGGGTTCAACAATCCCGAGAATAAGATTTGCAGTGGGGAAAGCCGTTTGAAATGGGAATGGCATAGATGTATTGCTTTCATGATAGCCTTTCTAGGTTTTCTGGTGTTCCCTAGAAAGGATGGGAAAATTAACATACAAATCGCTGGGGTCGTCAGCACTTTGCTCAAGCAAGAAAACAGCACTCTGGCACCAATGATAATAGCAGATATTTTCCGCGCACTCACTATTTGCAAAACCGGAGGAGGTTTCTTCGAAGGATGTAACATACTACTGCAAATATGGATGATAGAGCATCTATGTCATCGCCCTCAATTGATGAAATATGGGTCATCACAAAAGACTTGTATAGAAGAGTTTCCCACCAGGATCGACGGGTTCGGATTGCCGGAAGGGGTCGCCGAATGGGTCACACTACTGCGCTCTATTTCAGCAAACCAGATATAGTGGGCATTCGAATTGCTACCCATAGAGGAATTTATACACATGTCAGCCACCGAATCTTATTTGCTGTTGATGGGTCTCCAAAGTATCCAGCCCTACGCACCGTGCAGAGTGTTGAGACAGTTGGGACAATACCAAATAATCCCGAAAGAAGAGGATCTCAGTAACCAGGTGATCGAAATCGGGCCTGGTGGGTAGTTCCCTGAGGCGGTCGTTCGGCGAATCTGGAATGAATGCCAAACCCTGAAGGTGGATACTCGTGTACGAGATAGGGCTAAGGGCGAAGTGTCGCCGAAATACCTCACGTGGTACCAAAGAGAGCTTGAGCACCAGAGACCAACTAAGAGAGCTCACATCCAAGACTTTGAGGAATCATCACATGCACAATGGGGCTGTTTAAAAAGAGAGGAAGGCTACCGGGCTGAAATCGGGAAGCTAAAACAACAAGTTGAAAGGCTTGTATTTGAGAACAACGTGCAAGTCGCCTCCGAGCGGGTTGAGAAGAACAAGTTAACCCAAGAGAACCAGACACTAAAGGCCCGCCTACGCCAAGCCAGCAAAAGTAACATTGACCGACAGAAACATCGCTCCGACGAAAGATTGATAGCAAGTTTGAGAAATCAGGTCATTCAAAGCCAAGAAGAATTAGAACAATCAGAAGCTTGCGTAGCAAGGATGAAGGTTAGATGGGCAAAATGCACAATGACCCGGAGGCAGCGTCTGCAACATGTCATAAGGGATTATGAAATGAGCATCGGGATATTAAGGAAAACAAACTCCACTCTTCATGATCGGATCATCAAACAAACACGAGATGCCCAGGCCGACAGAAGACATTGTTACGACGCAATGGCCTGCATGGAAAGACAAATGGAGATGTTCCAGGATCGACTTGCCAACAATGCTCAAGCACTGAGATTAAAGAACCGGCAAATAAAGCAATTATTTGCTGAAAGGGACAACATTCGAGGAAGGATCGACGAGATTGGGCACTACATCTACATGAGATGCCTAGCATGCGAGCAAATGCCTCGAAAAACCCTCCTTGTTTCCATCATGGGCTGTGTCCACCGGATCATGAATGAATTGAAAAGCTTGCAGAGAGACCTCACGCCTAGAACCGCGAAAAGGCCGAATGATGCCTCGTGGGCCCCTAAAATGGAAAATTAATCTTTGGTCGAGTCCTGTTTATTTGGCTTTGTTGCTTTCCCATATGTTGTTTTCTTTTCTTTTAGTCAAATCGGGTTAAGAACTGTGGAGTCTGTACTGTTGCTATTCTTTTGTTTGAAGTAATTTGTAATAGCAAATTTTGATGATGAATTCAATGATTCCAAAAAGAATTTTGTGTGTCTTTACTTTATGGCAGAACTACGCCCGGTCTGATTCGCGCGAGGACGTGATACATAGGCAATCCCCATAAGATTTGACCGCCTTTAATAAAAAACGCCTATCCTCAAGGTGCTTTAAAAGAAAGAAAATACAAAAAAGTAAAAAATGAAGTACAAGGTTTCCAAAGTGCTTTAAAAAGGACAAATGAGCAAGCCGGGATGACGCATGTTGTTTGAAGCATAGCATGTTAGAAACGGGTAGCTGCCTAGGAGCATTGCATACTCAATGTGTTGTTATTAAATCTGTTAATCTCTAACGCTAACAAAGTTTGTTGTTGTCTGAATTCAGACAGTTAGTTGTTAAAGAATTCTGGCAACACACCCTTACCAAACCAGATCCAAAGGACCAGTAACAACAAGCATGACTACCTCCGAGAATAGCACCGAGGAAGAAAGGCCGATGAGCCAGTTGTTAAAAGAAGCGATGGAAAAGATTGAAAGGATGGTACTAGAGATGAAAGCAATGCAGTTAGCTCTAGCCAAAGCACAAAAGAGCCCTGAGCCACTGGGGCACCTGCCTGAATACCCCAACTCCGGCCCTTCAACGAGCCACCCAAATCACAGTTATCATCAGGAGAGAAGCCCCCATGATTCCCAAGCTCCACCACCCTATCAACCTCTCCCAACACCAAATGTGCCCATTTTTGTGGGACCCACGTCAGCCACCCTGCAAAGAACAACCAGCGAGCCATTATTTCAGGCTCACGATACGCAATACTATCCCCCTGAGCCCACATTCCATGCCCCCGAACCACATGCCTACAATCCGCACTTGGAGGTACCGGCAGAAATTGAAATGCCAGTTAAAGTCCCAGAACAAGATGAGGTATTGAGGAAGTTCAAAAGCCTGGAGCAGTCCTTCAGGAACCTGCACGGATTGGGCAACCAGGTCAGCGTGGCCTACAAGGATTTATGCCCTTTCCCGGATGTCCATCTCCCGGCTGGCTTCAATATGCCTAAGTTTGATTTATATGAAGGGCACGGTGATCCCATGGTGCATTTGCGGGGATTCTGTAGCAAAATGAGAGGGTCAGGAGGCAAAGATGAGCTGCTGATAGCTTATTTCGGCCAAAGTCTGAGCGGATCGGCGCTAGAATGGTATATCAGGCAGGATTCCAGCAGATGGTACACCTGGGATGATCTGGCGCAGGCTTTCGCATGTCATTTTCAATACAATCTCGAGATAGTCCCTGACAGTCTCACATTGCTGAGGACCGAGAAGAAGCCCGGGGAAAGTTTTCGCGAGTTCGGGTTCCGCTGGAGAGAGCAAGCGGCCAGAGTTGATCCTCCCATGAGAGAGGGAGAGATGGTGGACTACTTCTTACAAACATTGGATCCAACCTACTTTGGTCACTTGGTGACGACGGTTGGAAAATCCTTCAACGAGGTAGTGAAGATAGGGGTCATGATAGAGGAGGGTCTGAGGTCCGACAAAATCCTGAATTACTCGGCACTCAAGGCCACGACCCAGGCTATTCAGAGCGGCACGGGAGGTGCGCTGGGAAGAAGGAAGAAAGAAGAAATTGCCACGATTGAGGCAAACAGTTGGTACAGGTCTGGCAAACCCCACTACAACCAACCCAGACCTCACAGGCCAAACTACCCATACAACCCACCACAGCACTGCTATCCGCCTCGAGAACCACATTGCTCCGTACACCAGGCCCAGACATACACTCAGCCTCCGGTTCTCCCGCAATGGCGCGCGCCGGCTCCCCAGAACACATATGCACCACCACAAAACACCTATCCTCCACCAGGGGCATATAGAAACCCTCCAGGGGCAGGCTTTCGGGGAAATCCAGCTGCTAGGAATGACAGGCTGCGGAAACATAGAACTTTCACTGAGTTGGGAGAAACCTACACTGCTTTGTTCCACAAATTGAGGCAATTGGGTTTGGTTAGTCCGGTCGAGACTCGAGGACCAAATCCCCCACCACAAAACTTGGACCAATCAATAAGCTGCAAGTACTGCTCAGGGATGCTGGGGCACGATACTGAGAAGTGTTGGAAGTTAAGGCATGCAATACAAGATCTTATTGATGCCAATAAGATCGAGGTCCAGACGCCGGAGGCGCCTAACATCAACCAGAACCCATTGCCAGCACACCACGAGGCTCACATGATCGAGTTGGTGTATGAGGGAGAAGAGTTGAGGAAGCCCTCACAGGCAGTAATGATGATCCATGCCACTCCGAAAGAGGGATCGACCAGTGGAAGACCGGGGGTATAGTTGCAGGGAGAAGGCGTCAAGCCAGTAGTGATATTGGGAAAGAGCCCGTCCGCCATAACAAGCAAACTCGAGCCAAACAAGTTGGTAATATCAAGGACTCCACCCACACCCGCAGTTGTGTTGAAAGGGGTATACAAGGAACTGGTCACCATAAAGCCTATAGTCCAGCTGCCGATGATTAACAGCAAGGCCGTGCCTTGGAAGTATGAGAAGGCAGTTGTGATGTACAAAGGAAAACAAGTGGAGGAAGTCAGCTGTGAAGCGCAAGGGCTAACTCGATCTGGGCGGTGTTTTGCTCCGGTGGAGCTGAGAAGAACCAACCCCGCTACAACCAAGAAACCTGTGTCCGAAGAAGAGGCTGAAGAGTTCTTGAGGAAGATGAAAGTGCAGGACTACTCCGTGGTCGAATAGCTGAGGAAAACACCAGCCTAGATCTCGCTGCTATCATTACTGATCCATTCTGAGGAACATCGCCGGGCCCTGATGAAGATATTGAACGAAGCTCATGTGCCCAATGAGATTTCTGTAAACCACCTGGAAACTATTGGCAACAAGATTTTCGAAGTGAACAGGGTAACATTCTCAGATGATGATCTGCCGGTGGAAGGTACAGAGCATAATAAAGCTCTCTACCTAACTGTCAAATGTGAAAACTCGGTAGTTACTCGGGTATTGGTGGATAACGGTTCAAGTGCCAATATTTGTCCATTATCCACCCTGAACCAGTTAAAGATCGACCTCGGAAGAATCCACAAGAATAGCATCTATGTCCGAGGATTTGACGGAAATGGAACAGCCACTGTAGGGGATGTTGTACTTGAGTTGACCATCGGTTCGGTCCAGTTTACCATGGAGTTCTAGGTGCTAGATGCCACAGTATCTTATAACCTTCTGTTAGGACGACCGTGGATTCATGCAGCCAAAGCGGTGCCTTCTACCCTACATCAGATGATTAAGTTCGAGTGGGATAGACAAGAGGTCGTATTGCACGGCGAAGACACGGCGTGCACCATGGGTGGCGCCATTGTTCCCTTCATAGAGACCGATGATGACAAAGGTCCTTGGGTCTACCAGATTTTCGATACAGTGTCGGCAAACAAAATTTCTGAAGGAGAAATCATCCCGCACCCTAGGGTAGCTACCGCAACAGTCATGATGGTCTCGAAAATGCTGGGTAATGGATTTGTGCCGGGAAAAGGCTTGGGAGTCGAACTTCAGGGGATTGTCCAACCTGTCTCCCTGCCTAAAAATTTGGAAACTTTCGGGTTGGGGTTCAAGCCAAGCGCAGCAGATGTAAAGCATGCGCGGAAAATGAACAAGAAAGTCTGGTATCTTCCCAAACCCGTGCCATGTCTTTCAAAGTCTTTTGTCAGAGCAAGTGCCAAGGGGCCACCGGTCCCAAAGATTCTCGGACCATTGATCGGGATGAACGGGGACCTAAATCAGAGTTTTGAGAGGCTATTCGCTGATGTCAGTATGGTAGAAGCTGGAGAGAGTTCCAGCAGAGCGGAGATACAATTTGTGGGGCCTGAGGCCAAGACCAACAATTGGACGGTTACTCCTCTTCCTGTCCTGGGGGAGTCTTGGTAGTAGGCTTTGATTTATGTTTTTTGTTTGTTTTGATTTGTTCGGATTATTCCAGGGTGTAATCCAAATTTTACTGTTGCTTTGTAAAAGTGTGAACCCTTTTATCCCGCAAGTTTAATAAAGTTCTCTTCTTTTGTCTCATTTTAATTTTGTTTTGTTCTTTTTCTTTCTGAACAGTTTTCTTTTTACTGGTTCTAATGACATGGCATGCACAGCGAATCTTCGACCTAGTCTAATAAATCAATCTGAATCCGACTTAATGATACAAGAGGTCGTTTATGACGATGAATCTGAATATGATGAAGATAAAGCCTTCGAATAGATAAACCGAGAACTGTGTCAATTTGAAGAGAAACCCAAGCCTAACCTAAATGACACTGAGGCTGTGAATCTAGGAGACGCTGATAATGTCAGAGAAACCAAAATCAGCATCCACATTGAGCCAAATGTCAGGGAAGAATTGATCAAAACCCTCGTGGAATTCAAAGATGTTTTTGCATGGTCATATGATGATATGCCGGGATTAAGCACCAATTTAGTGGTTTACAAATTGCCCACTGACCCGACATACCCTCCGGTCAAGCAAAAGCTAAGGAAATTTAAAATAGAAATGAGTGTAAAGATCAAAGAAGAGGTGATTAAGCAGCTGCAGGCGAAGGTCATTCGGGTCACTCGATATCCCGAGTGGTTGGCCAATGTGGTACCAGTTCCAAAGAAGGATGGGAAAATCAGGGTGTGCGTTGACTACCGCAACCTCAACAAATCAAGTCCCAAGGATAATTTTCCATTGCCCAACATCCATATCCTGATCGATAATTGCGCTGGGCGCGAGATCGGATCCTTTGTGGATTGCTATGTGGGTTATCATCAGATCCTGATGGACGAGGAAGATGCGGAAAAGACAGCTTTTATTACTCCATGGGGAACTTATTGCTATCGGGTAATGTCGTTCGGATTGAAGAATGCCGGGGCAACGTACATGCGAGCAATGACTACTGTGTTTCACGACATGATACACAAAGAAATTGAGGTGTACGTAGATGATGTGATCATAAAGTCTTGGCGTCAGGAAGACCATGTAGCAGACCTAAGGAGATTCTTCCAAAGACTCCGAAGGTATGATATCAAGCTCAACCCGGCCAAATGCGCATTCGGGGTTCCATCAGGAAAGCTGTTAGGATTCATCGTCAGTCGACGGGGTATTGAGTTAGACCCATCCAAGATCAAATCCATCCGAGATTTGCCACCGCCAAAGAACAAAACAGAAGTAATGAGTCTGCTGGGTAGACTCAATTACATCAACAGGTTCATCGCTCAACTCACAGCAACTTTCGAGCCCATATTTCGGCTGTTGAAAAAGGATGCTGCGGTAAGTTGGACGGCAGAGTGTCAAGAGGCTTTCGACCAAATCAAAGGGTATCTGTCTAATCCACCCGTGTTGGTTCCGCCTAAGCCAGGGAAGCCCTTAATTCTTTATCTGACGGTCCTGGAAAATTCATTTGGTTGTGTACTGGGGAAACATGATGACACAGGAAGGAAGGAGCAGGCCATTTATTATCTTAGCAAGAAATTCACAGTATATGAGGTCAAGTACACTCAACTCGAGAAAACATGTTGCGCCCTAACTTGGGTAGCTCAGAAGTTGAAGCACTACCTATCATCGTATACTACTTATCTCATATCCCGTTTGGACCCATTGAAGTATATCTTTCAGAAATCTATGCCCACAGGGAGGTTGGCAAAATGGCAAATTCTGCTCACAGAGTTCGATATCGTCTATGTGATGAGGACGTCCATGAAAGCCCAAGCGCTAGCCGACCATTTGGCAGAGAATCCCGTTGATGAAAAATATGAGCCTTTAAGAACGTATTTTCCCGATGAAGAAGTGATGCATACAAGTGAGCTGGAGTTACCCGAGGAACCAGGTTGGAAGCTTTTCTTCGATGGAGCCGCGAACGCGAAAGGGGTTGGAATAGGAGCAGTACTCATTTCCGAAACAGGACGCCACTATCCTGTTACAGCTCAACTACGCTTCTATTGCACCAATAATATGGCCGAGTATGAAGCTTGCATTTTGGGTCTGCGATTAGCTGCGGACATGGATGTCCAAGACGTTTTGGTCTTGGGAGACTCGGACCTCTTGGTACATCAGATTCAGGGTGAATGGGAAACACGGGATTTGAAACTTATACTATATCGACAATGCTTGCACGATCTGAGCAAGTGGTTTCGATCGGTGAAATTCAAACATATCCCGAGAATTCATAACGAGGTTGCGGACGCATTGGCCACCTTAGCATCAATGTACACCACCCCGACAAAATATATGTTGACCCTCTGCACATCCAGGTTCGTGATCAGCACGCTTATTGCAACGCGGTGGAAGAGGAAGTAGATGGCAAGCCCTGGTTTCATGATATCAAGGAGTACCTCAAAATGGGGTATATCCGGAACAGGCCACTGGAGACCAAAAAAGAGCCCTTCGGCGTCTGTCGAATGGTTTCTTCCTCAGTGGAGGAGTTTTGTACAGAAGAACCCCGGACTTGGGATTGTTAAGATGTATAGAAGCCGGTCAAGCCACGACGGTTATGGTATAGGTACATGCTGGAGTTTGCGGGCCGCATATGAGCGGATATGTATTGGCAAGAAAGATCCTTCGAGCAGGGTATTACTGGCTCACCATGGAGCATGACTATATCACTTTCGAGAGGAAATGCCATCAGTGTAAGATACATGGAGATCTGATTCATTCGCCGCCAACAGAGTTACATACGATGTCAGCACCCTGGCTGTTTGTTGCATGGGGCATAGATGTCATTGGGCCTATCGAGCCGCCGGCATCCAACAGCCATAGGTTCATTCTGGTGACCATTGACTACTTCACCAAATGGGTCGAATCTAAAACCTTCAAGTCGGTAACTAAAAAGTCAGTGGTGGATTTTGTTCACTCCCATATCATCTGCAGATTTGGGATCCCAAAAGTGATCATTACAGACAATGGTGCAAATCTTAACAGCAGCTTGATGAGAGAGGTATGCCAACAATTCAAGATTACACACCGCAATTCCACCCCATATCGTCCCAAGGCGAATGGAGCGGTCGAAGCAGCCAATAAAAACATCAAGAAGATACTACGAAAGATGGTGGAGGGATATAGACAATGGCACGAGAGATTACCCTTTGCTTTGTTAGGTTATCGCACTACCGTCCGGACTTCCATAGGTGCGACTCCTTATTTGTTGGTGTACGGAACTGAGGCCGTAATACCAGCAGAGGTCGAAATTCCGTCCCTCCGAATTGTTGCGGAAGCCGAGATTGATGATGACGAATGGGTCAAAGCTCGATTGGAACAATTGAGCTTGATAGACGAGAAAAGATTGGCAGCAGTATGCCATGGTCAGCTGTATCAGAAGAGAATGGCAAAGGCATATAATAAGAAGGTACGCCCTAGGAAGTTTGAAGTAGGGCAGCAAGTATTGAAGCGGATCCTCCCGCATCAGGTCGAGGCAAAAGGCAAGTTCGCCCCAAATTGGCAAGGGCCTTATATCGTGACCAGAGTGTTGTCCAACGGTGCTTTGTGTCTGACGGATATCGAGGGAAGATGTGTCGACATGGCTATCAATTCGGATGCAGTCAAGAGATATTATGCGTAATTTCTTTGATTATGGCAATTATTGGTTCGTTTGTTTGTACTTGGTACTTATTGGATAATGAAATGACGGAGGCAATTCTTTCTTCTATCCAAACACTTTTAACCCTTGTTTCCCCCTTTTGAGCCTTAAGTTATTCTTTCATACCCCTCTTTTGGAATCACTAATGGAAAAGATATGAAAAAGAGAAAGAAAAAGAAAAGAAAATTTTTAAGAGAAAATGAAAAAGAAAAAAAAAGAGAAAAAAAGAGAGATAAAAATCACAAGAAATACAAAACCGTTAGGAACTACGTTTGACCTGATTCCTCGAAGAGGATACGTAGGCGCCTCACGGCTCGGTCATAGTGTGCATAGTGTATATAAGTGTGCATAGTAGGCACAGTGTGCGTAACGCACGTAGCTCAACAAAGTGTAAAAAATAAAATCCCCCAAACAAGAAAACTGGGGCAGAGGTTATGTTTTAAAGTTCCAACAAAGGTTTGATTCCAAAAGTTGTAGTGGCCCACCCGTCAGAGTTATTTCAAATTTTTGATAGCTTTTCTTCTAGCCCCACACCAAAACCAACATCGATGTCCAAAAAAGACCTCCCGATCAACCTCCAAGAGGTGCCAAGTCAGGCAAATAAAGCCGAGAATAATACACTGATCCCCGGCAAAGAAGAGGATCATAAAATTGGAAAGGAATTGATAGTCCAAAGGAATCTCCAGAAGAGAGGGTCATATCGACGACACTCCAATTCTCCGTTGAAGAAATAAAATGAGAGAGTCTTGGCGGTGAAAACCCTCGCAGGCACCACAAGGTGACGAAAGATGAGAGATATGAAACGAGAGAGTCTTATCGGTGAAAACCTTCACAGGCACCATAGGGCACCGGGAGCTGAGAGAAAAGAGAGAGTCTCATTAGTGAAAACCCCTCAAAGGGCACTATGAGGCGACAAGACAGATCAACAAAAGGGTCCACGTTCACAAATAAACGGACACTCATTTATCCCCAGCAAGTAAGGTCATCAGGCAAGTTGATTGATACAAATAGACTGGGTCGGGAATCTATGGTGCATGTCATGATCACAAGGACCAGTCATGTCATCCAGATAAGTTTTTCTCTTTTCCATTTTCCACCAAGTATTGGTTCAGAAAGATTTTTCTCCTTTTCTATTTTTTTTTCATTTTCTTTCTAAGAATTCGTTTTGAAGAAGATTTTTCAAAGTTTACTACTAGAGGCCGAAGGGGTACAGAAGCAAAATACGAAGGAGATAGGCCAAAGGCCGAGGCAATAAGACAAAAGGCGTCAGTTGCAAAACCAAAGGACGAATTGTGCAGAAAGTTAAGGGCGATGTAAAGAGAGCGGAAAAAGACGGGTGAAGGACTTGTGGACCAAATTCTGAGAAGGTTTCCCCGCAGAATGTCGATAAGTCACGGACCCAAGTCCGAAATGGTCAGACGCCACAAGAAAGGAAAATTAATCCGATACAAGATAACCCTAACAGTCCTAAAGGTTATCCCTAAGCGATGCAATTCTATGCCTTGCAGTTCCGGGAGGAAGTAAACTCCCAAAGGGAGTGGTTTCGGGATTAAAACGGACTCCCACGACGTGTTCTGCAAAGAGAAAGAAGGAAAAGAAAAAAAAAACCATCCCCCAGCAAGCAGGGTATCCCCAGCAAGCGACTTTATCCACCAACCATTTGTTGGAGCACAGAGAAAGGAAAAGAAAAGGAAAAAAATCATCCCCCAGCGGGAAGGACACCGCCGCCCACCAGGATTAAAACTAACTAAATCCTTTTTGTCTGCTGCAGGAAAATAAAGGTTGATGATGGCAGCAGAACGCGATGCCAGAAAGGTCACCAAAACCGGGGCAGAAAATTTTCTGCCGTTGTCAAAAATTTTCTCGGAAGAACGAGGAAACAAATTCGAATACATTCATGTTCTAGGTCGCCCACCAGTATAATACGGAAATACATTCATGTTCTAGGTCGCCCACCAGTATAATGGGGGAATACATTCATGTTCTAGGTCACCCACCAGTATAATGCGGGAATACATTCATGTTCTAGGCCGCCCACCAGTATAATGCGGGAATACATTCATGTTCTAGGTCGCCCACCAGTATAATGCGGGAATACATTTATGTTCTAGGTCGCCCACCAGTATAATGCGGGCATACATTTCATATCTTCACACTCAGGCGCCCACCTGTATAACAAGAGGAATACTTTTTAGTCTTATACTGCAGATTTTGAAATCAGTAACCCTGCCGGAAGGTAGAAGATTACAACAGGAATCCCCAGCAGGAAACAATAAAAATCCCCAGCACCGGGAAGCAGAAGGTTACAAACTCAAGTGCATGTGTCAAAAGGAAAGAAAGGTCGCGTTTTGAAAAAAAGCGGCTTGTGAACATCAAATCATGCCCGACATAGCAAATCTGATAAAGAGAGCCGTACCACCAGAGGAACCCCTAAAAAGCTTGATGAAGAAAGCCATGTCCTCAGCGGACCAAGCAAAATGATGAAAGCTGGTATTCAGAAGACAAAAGACCAGTGTCGTCCCCAAATTCACGGAAGAAAAGCACCAAGGAAGCACAAGCCGACAAGAAAGCAAGGCAACATGAACAAGTTGAAGATAGATGAGATCCTATGATCCGTAGTCTAGCCTAGGTTTTTGTTTTCTTTTTCAGCACAATGTAACAAGAAGATCGGTAAAGCAATAACAACATACAGCAGCATGTAACAGCACACAACAACAGCGAACATGACAGTCACACGGTAGTCCCAGCTACCAAAACTTTCCGAACTACATTGACCCGATTCCTGTTCAGCCCAGGATATGTAGGAAACCTCTGAAGCAAAGGTTCGATCAAATCTTTTTCAAAAAAAAAAAAAAAACGCTTCACATGGAGTACACGGACAAGCAAAAATCGCTCACTTTATCTTTGCATGAAAACCCTTCGTGTCTTCGGGCAAAGAGGGGCAGCTGTAAGCACGTGATTTTTGCTTCACGGAAGTTACTCCAAAAGAAAAGAAAAATAAAAAAATATATGTTTTGTCCCTAATGGATTTTTATGTTAAATTGTGTGTTAATTATTATAGGTGTTAACTAATATGTGTGTAATTTTTATTTTATTTTTTATTTTTACAATTTATTTAGGAATTTTGTTTAATTTTGGTTCTTAAAGAAAAAATGGTTGTGGAAAATCGGATTGGGCCCCAAAATGAGGCCCAAAACCAAAACAAAGACCCAGTCCAAACCAGGCCTGCCGAGGCACGTCCCCAAAACGACGCCGCATAGGGGGTTTGATCTGAGCCATCCGTCCAGGCCAATCCAACGGCCCAAGACCCCTTTCAGCAACCCGTTTCCAAACCCGACCCAGTAATCGGTTAGAACCGACCCCCAACCAAGGCCAAACGGTGTCGTTCCGTATTTAGTGTAAGATCCTGGCCATCAATCTCGATTCATCCAACGGCCAGGATCTAATTGCCCATTATGTATATAAACCTAAACCTTTACCCAGCCCCCTTATCCGAATCCCCCCCTTCCATCATCCCAAACACAAACCCAGACCTCCCGTTCCCAAACCCTTGCCGCCACCCTTCACCTTCACCGTAAAGCCGACGGCAAGGACGCCAGTGACCACCCCCTTTACACCCTAGAACCACCTCAACCCCCTGAATCCAAATCCACCAACAGCTTGGCTCGAATCCTCCCCCACCTTCTCGAATTTTCATTTGAAGATTCGAGACAAAACTCGATCTACACCAAACCACCCCAAATGCATGCCAAGCACTCCCCCGACCTCCCTCGTGACCAAACCATGCTTTGTTTGGTCCGATTCTACCCACAAATCCAAAAAATCAAATCTGGAAGAAATCGAACCCTAGAACACAAAGATTTTGTGGGGTCTGTTTAAATTTAAACAAGTTTGGGGTCTAGTAGACCCTAATCGAAGTGTTCTCGGTCGAGAACACCTCGGTTAGGATTTGTTCGACTTCAAATGGGCAAATCAAGCCCGGGCCTAGGGTCAGCTATGTTTAAAGCTTTTCAGGTTTGTTCATTTGTCCCTTTTATCGTCCATTTTGTTATTTAGATTAATTTATTAGCATGTTTAGTTGTTTGTCTAGTTCTGGATTTTCTGTTATCAGTTTGTTTCCCCGTCTCCATAAGACCTTTTGCTTGGTTGTTTGTTTATTCTGTTATGTGGTAGTATGTTTATTTCAATTCAGAATAACATCGTCGAATCAATAATGTCTGGTTTTTCTAATATCGTGCAAAAGTGTCAAAGAACAGGGTTATGCTTTGTTTTGTGTGTTTGTTTTTTCATCAACTGCTTGTCCCATGTTAGTATAGTCGATTCGATAAACGTCGTCGATTAGTTTTCTATGCCTAAATGTTCAAATGTCCTGATTCCTGATAGCTTCATAGGATTTGATCAAACCAGTGTTGATTAGTTGGTTGCTTGAAAACTATCTGTGAATGGCTTGTTAGCTATAATACAATAGTTGGAATTCAGATAGGATAGTTGCTGAATTTGAACTCCCATAAGTTCAGAATTTCATTTGTGTTGAAGTTGGGATAAAACAGTAATGGTCAGGGGTGTTGAAAGGTTTGGTTTGGGGTTATAAAATCCTGAAATGCTTAAAGGCAAGATGAGCTGACAATGAGGTACTAAAACATTGATTCAACTAATGGAATTAATGATATATTAAGTGCCTTTAATGGCTGAAAATCATAAAGGCATGGCAATTTGTATTTCTTTAATGAATTAGGGTCAATTGGACAGCATGTGCTGTCAGGAGTACATTCTTGCTGCCCATGCTTGGTTTTAGTTTAATAAGTGATAAGGCATTTTAATAGTTTTGTCAGGTGAATCTCATGGGAGGTTTGGTTATTTTAAATAGTTGAGTGTAAAAATAGCAGGGATGGAGGGAATCTGAATGGTTTAACAGGTTTTAAATGATCTGAGGAAAACTATAAAAGCAGGAGAGCTTCCATTAGTTAGAGGAGAGGGAGAGAAAGGAGAAAAGAGGGGACAAAAAATAGGCAAGTTCTGAATTAGAAAAGGGTTCTGAAAAGCAGAGAGGTCAGGGAGTATTTGAAAGATAGACTAAAAAATTATAGAGTGCTCAGAGAAGAACAAAACTGTTTAGTTCTAAAGGGTTGGTCTGTTACTATCTCTTTAGGGTATTCTGATTTCCCTATGAGAGTACTACTGTAATTTGGGCCTCTGTCTGCTGTTGATCGAATTGGTCTCATTGTTATTGAGTTTGTTGTTAGTTATTGGTCAAGTTGTTGTGATTAGTGAACTGTTTGCACTATTGCATCAAACATCCTGGGTTTTTCTGTTGGTCTACCACTCTGTTCTGGGTTTGTTGATTGATGCCCGACCATTTGTGGGTTTATCATTGTGGGAACTGCTGTTGGTTGTTCGTGAACTAGTGGTTGTATTGTTGCTGTTTGTTGCTGGTGTGATACTGCTGTGTTACTGCTGTCTGTTCGATTGTTGCTGATATCGTTCTTCTTCTTCTCATTCTTATTGTCCAGTATCCAGGTACACATTCTAATTGCACTGGTGTAATGATGAACTTGGAGCATGATTAAGAGTATAAAGAGAATGGTTGTTTGAACTTAGTGTAGTGATTTTCATCTTCTACTGTTACAGTTTAAAGCATTCTGTATACATGTAAAGTTTGACCCCATACCGTGTAATGGATTAGTTTTCATTCTATAAGAGTTTGGTCCAGTAATTTGACGGTGTATCATAATCAAAATTAATGGTATATCAGTGATGTTCGATCAACAAATGGTTTTGTATAGGGTCGATTAAGAAGGGTAATATAGTAATCACGTTTGTTTTACCTTGGCTCACCAGTATATAACGCATATTTCAAAAGCATGCTATGCAATTTGGAAAAATATATGTATAAACAATAAAAATCGTGCAGGTTATATTATTGGATAAAGTTTGCCTAAAACAGGTAGTAATACCACCTAAGTTAGATAAGGTCGTTTTGGTCTTTTTGCCTTTACGTGTAGAAATAATTAACTGAACCTCATATGTGTGCCCATCAATGAATAAGGTTGCATACGTTTAATTTCTTCATCTAAAAATAGATAATCTGTTTCGATATTATTGTGCGTCAATCTCATGTTCTAGTATTATTGAATAATAGAATATAGAATGAAAGCAGTTTTTCTTTGTACAAACTCGATCGCAATTTTCCATTCGCATTAGCCGTGAACTAATAAATAAGTTACATTTTTTCAGCATGTAAATAATTAGGAAATTTTCTTTTATTTTAGAGACGAACTTAATAGAGAAATGTAGTCACTGTAGGTTTATCCTTAAAATAAAAATGAGACGAGCCTCGCCAAACAAAAATACACAAACTGCGGGGCCCTCTAAATGTATAATTGAAAATACTTAGAATTCGGGACAGGCCGTTTAGCGAATTTTACGGCCTTCCCCAAAAATAACAATACGTTAGTTGCTTTAGGAGCGTATTTAATATTGTTATCTTCCCAAACTCGGGTGCACATTTATGTGACCCAAATCCCAATCTCAACAGAGTTGAAATGTAGCTCTAACCACGGGTACATTGATTGTGACGTGGTTCGAGATGTGTTTCCACGATGTTGCAATTCTTGACAAAATAACAGTAAATGATACAAGCGGTTAAAAGATAAAATTTGCACATAAGTTCATATTTGTATAAAATCAGATAGTTAAGCCGAATATAACAGTTGAGCGACCTTGCTAGAACCACGGAACTCGGGAATGCCTAACACCTTCTCTCGGGTTAACAGAATTCCTTATCCGGATTTCTGGAACGCAGATTGTAATATGGAGTCATTCTTTTCCTCGATTTGGGATTAAAATTGGTGACTTGGGACACCCTAAATCTCCCAAGTGGCGACTCTGAAATAATTAAACAAATCCCGTTTCGATTGTCCTTTAATTGGAAAAAACTCCCTTGTACCCTCTCGGGTACGGAAAAAGGAGGTGTGACAATCATGTTCTTAAGGGAAATATAGAAATATCCTTTGTAGGAACAACTGATCAACTAGCGGACATCTTTACCAAGCCATTACTAGAAGAAAGATTCTGTTCACTTAGAAAACTTCTTGGCATTATTTGCATAAATAGCTAATAGTAGGACCTTTGTGTCATTATTTAATCTTATATATAGAATAGTCCACATTTTTTGTTTACGCATTAATTAAGCCTCCGTTTTCCCTCCTTTTTCTTCTCTTTTCACATCAGTCATATAACTCAAAAAAGGAGAACCAATCATTGCATCTGATCAACTAACGCCTTTTCCTTTCTGTACTGAACCGTCAGAAAACCCTTTTTATGTTGTCTTCTCATATCAATCTCCATTGTCTCTATCGCCCTCATACCCCTTCTCAGAAATCTTGCTTCACCACCAACTTCCTACCATGGCTAAACAATCTAAAACCCCTTCTGCCTCCACTAGAAAGAGCACCCGCTCCAAGGGAAAACCTCTTTCTCAACCCCTTGAACAGGTAGACTTAGGGTCTGATCACTCTGAGGGGTTTGCCTCCTCTCAGGTGGATTTCTCCGATCATTCTCAACCTTTAGGAGAAAAAGCCCTGGGTAAAAGACCCATGGAAGAACCCCCTGTCTCCACCACTCCAAAGAAATCAAAATTTGACCTCTCCAGTTCCCTTGATTCGGAACTTAATTTCTGGGATTCTCCTAACAAGGACCTCTTTTTTGCCCTATTAGACAAGCCTATCGCTCATGGGAGGGTAGTCGACCTTGATACATAAAAGCCCTAAATTGTAAAGTCAAGGACCTTTTTGTTTACCAAGGGTGGTCCAAGTTCTTTTTTGTTCCTCCTCCTAAAGTTTATGAACCTCTCGTGAGATTGTTCTATGCAAATCTTCATTCCAGTATGTCTGATAAGTTGGAATTCTTTGTTCTAGGAAAGCATATTATTCTTGACTGTTCCTTATTTGATTCGATCTTTCAGTGTAAGTGTTCTGATTTCCCTATGCTCTTTAAAAATTCCTGGCCCGATGATTTTGAAATTTCTTTTGATCCAGCCAAAAGATGTATTACTCAGTGCCCATCTGAATCCCTTCCAAACCAACTTGTTCCTAGTGATGTTAGTTTTGAAACTTGTGTTCTAGCTCACATTGTGGCAACTACTCTGCTTCCCCGCACTGGCTCTTTCTCAACCTTCTCTTTACGAGATACTTTTCTGGTTTACTATCTTGTGACCAAACTCAAAATCTAGCTGTCCTACTGGATGATAAATTTCATGATTGAAAGTGCCGAAGATCCCACTAGTCTACCCTATGGATTGGCCATCACCCACATTCTGGAAGCCCTCAACATTTCCCTCTCTGCATACTCCTTTACTACTATTTCAAAATCATACAACTCCAGGGCCTTTTCAAGTATGAGGTATGTGTGTATGAAGGGTTCATGGGTCAAGAAACAGGAGAGTGATGTCAAGACTGCCCATACAAACTCCAAGCCCAAACCTTCTGCTTCTCATCCTAGCCTTAGTGGATCTGACCTGTCTGAGAAAATTAGCGCCATTGGGAAAGGGCTCTCTACAATCAAGGATCTCCTCATTGCCACCCAGTCCACTGTTGGTACCATTCATGTTATCTCCAAGGAAACAGGTTCTGATGTCTCCAAAATTTGGGATGCAGTTCTTAGAGTTAGGGAAAACGCCGTCAAGGCTTTCAAGGAGGTTCATGACAGGCTTGATGGAATGAGTGTCTCAGCCAATGCTAGCTTTGATCGACTAAAGGAGGACATTTGCAACACTCTTACCTATTTTATGCGTCGTTAGTGTGGAAATTTAAGACAATATTTTTTGATGTGCTGTTTTTGGACTGAGATATTAGTCTGTGGATATTTTCCTTTTTTTCTTTTATTATGGTCTAACTCTACTAGTACATTCTACTATGGTTTCTGTTTATGCATGCTGTCGTGTTATTCCCTTTTTGCTGATGCCAAAAAGGGGAATAAAGGATATATGTATTATGTACAGGTACATCTATGTATTGTATGCAGGTACATAACAAGTCAACTATGGAACTCCTTGAGGGGGAGTCATAGATCCTGAGGAAGTCGACTACATGTGTGCTCCTATCGAGGGGGAGTAAAACTATAGAGAAGTCAACTAATGTAGTAGACTACATGCACCTCAAATTACTTGCTACTCCTATTGAGGGGGAGCGAACTACAAGGAAGTCAACTGGTGTTTATGCATATATTATTTTGTCATCATCAAAAAGGGGGAGATTGCTAGATCTAATTTTAATGATGAAAATAGTATATTTGCTTCTTGTGTAGGAACTCTTGGATTGACGAAATCATTGATAAAGGAATGTATGGAAATGTATGGATTGAGTTACAAGATTGACGAAATATAGGCGCGATTAAAGGACGAAACAATCAATCCTGAAGATACTGACAGAATCAACGGTCGCGATTAAGGGAAGACGAAATCACAGAAGATACAGATGGAATCAATCATAGCTAAACACAAGGAATCAGACAAATCCAGATCTCACTGAATATTCATCAAGTGTCAAATATAGAAGATCAAGATTCTGAGTTCAACAGAGCCGTTGAAGAACAACTTTATTCTTGGAAAGAATCAATCTCTTTCGAAGGATCAAATCTCTTGGGTTGGCAAATCTCTCCAGAATTCAAGTCTCTCTCTCAAAGTACTTAGACATGTAATCACACCTTAGCTAGATATACTTTGATCGAACCAAACACCCTCTCTTTGTTCTACTGCAAACAAACATTGTAGCTCTCTAAGATCTGCTGTGTAACAAGTTAGAGAAGAAAGAGAGAAAAACACTGGTAAGGCATTGTATCAAAAGAGACGAGTGATATAAGAACTGAGCAATCACGTCATTTCCATTGTACTCGAAGAAACACATTCACTAAAGAGAACTCCCTTGCAACCCAAGGGGACTGGACTAGGATTCACATTGAATCCAAACCAGTATAAAAATTCCGGTATCTTTATTTCCTGTATTTACTTTCAGCATCTTATATTCTGCAAACTGTTAGTTTATTGCATCTAGTCGACTAATTGAAAAACCAGTCAACTAACAGAGATTAAGTTTAAAAATTATATAATTCACCCACTCTTGTACTTTCATAATTAATGAGAACAAGCAACATAAGAGAATTCATAAAGAAATTTCTAGTTCTTTAATATTTACCCATGTTAATTCTCTTTTATTTGTGCGCATCATCCTTAAATTGATGGATAAACCAATTATGCCAATTGGAGAAATTATCAATAATGATAAACTTCAGGTGTACAACATGACGAGTGCAATTATCAATAAACTCTAAGTTTATTATGATATGGGTTTTTATATCAATAAACATCCACTTTATTGTGGTATTCTTTTATTTGTGTAGTACAAACTGGAGAATGAAGTGAGTAACTTTTCACATATATATTACCCCGCTACAAGTTGTAGTAATAAAAGCTATTAAATCTTTCCTTTATTTATAGTCTCAATATAATCAACCGCTTTCGCGAATACTTTAGAAACTCAATTAAGTTTCTTTGAGACTTATTACAACACAATGCATTGTTGATAATCAATTTTATTCCTCCAAAATAGTAATAATTGGCTCTTCTAGAGCTCTCAATTAATTTGGTACTACTACATATTCATCAACATCCATATGGTGAATATTTCTTTTAAAGAGAAAGTTATACCATTATGGTCATGGTCAGAATTCTATACAAAATATTGTCACGACCCGGATTTTCTACCATCGGGAGTCGTGATGGCGCATACTCGTAGAAGCTAGGCAAGCCGCGCAAATGAAGAATTACTAACCCTTTCATTTTACCCATTTTTAACAATTGAGATTAGCAGGTAATCAACATTGAATATTAATGATAAATAAAATAAGCGGAAGACTTAAACTGATAAAATAACCAAAGCAGGTACTACAATGCCAACATACATTTCTACCCAGAATCCAGTGTCACAATATCACGAACTGTATATGAGTACTACATATAAGTGTCTGAAAGCGAATACAGTCTGTCTCGGATACAAGTGAAAACAGAGCACATAATAAGATAGAAGATAATACCAGGCCTGCGGACACCTGCAGGACTACCTCGGGATCTCTAGCTGGACTGAAGGCAGCTACCCAAATGCTATGGTCCAAGAGCTGCTCCAGGATCTACGCATAGTGCAGAGTGTAGTATCTGCACAATCTGACCCCATGTGCTGGTAAGTGTCTAGCCTAACCTCGGCGAAGTAGTGACGAGGCTAGGACCAGACTACCAAATAACCTGTGCAGTTATATAATATACAGCAGAAAATAAAACAGAAATAAACAAGTAAAGATGGGAGGGGGTACATGCTGCGGGGTATACCAATATCAACAGTAAATCAAGAGTAACAACATAAGAACAACTTAGATTCCACAGCAAAATAATAAGAAATTTATATTCAATCTATAAACACTTTGTATCAGCAATTGTTGCAGCGCGCAACCCGATCCATATCATTTATCACTGTTGCGGCGCACAACCCGATCCATATCATTTATCACTGCTGCGGCGTGCAACCCGATCCAAATATATCATTTTCGCGACGTGCAACCCGATCCAAATATATCATTGTTGTGGCGTGCAACCTGGTCAAAATATATCATTGTTGCGGCATGCAACCCGATCCATATATACGATCAACAACAATCATAGAAAGAGTCCCGGCAAGGGATCAATAAGGAACTACACTATCCCGTCAAGAGAATCGACAATATAAGTAACAACATCCCGGCACGGGAGAAAAAGCTATAACCAACCTTGTTCCAACATCTAACTACATCAGCTAACACCAATACTCGGTCATAAGTAATTTCCACGAGAATAAATAAATCCTTGCTCAATACAGAGAGTCATCAACTTAAACATCCGTAGTATTATTTAAGAACACAATAAATTACAATTCAAGATTCATGGTCATGCTCGACACCAATGTATAGATACTCGTCACCATGCCTATACGTCGTACTCAACAAAAAATAAGTGGCAAATAAGACACAACTCTTAATCCCTCAAGCTAAGGTTAGACCAAACACTTACCTTGAACTTCCACGGCCAACTCAAGCCTCAAACACCACTTTTCCTTTTGAATTCAGCTCCAAATCAATTGTATCTAGACATAATCGACTTAATAACATCAATAAACGCTAAAAAATCCAATTCCAATGCTTAATTATAGCTTTCCCATCATTCTTCCCAAAAAGTCAAAAATTGACCCCGGGCCAACTTGGTCAAAACACGAGGTTCGGACCAAAAACCGATCACCCATTCACCCGCGAGCCCAAATATATAATTAGTTCCAAAATTCGACCCCAAAACGAGGTCTAAATCACAATTATACAAAAAGCCCTAACTCTATCCAAATCCCTAATTTTCTACCCTTAAGAACATGATTTAAGTCTAGAAATTTAATGGGTGTTAATGGAAATTGAAGAAAATGAGTCTAAGATTACATACCTATGAATTGGTGGTGAAATCCCCTTTCAAAAATCGCCCAATTTAGAATTTGGAAGAAGAAGTTAAGAAATTTTGGTTAAGTCCCGTTTTTGCTTCTATTTTAAAATCATTGGATAGGCCTTCATCGCGTTCGCGATGAGTTAGGACTCAGTGACCTTTGCATTCGCGACATTGGGCTCGCGTTCACGGAGATTTGACCCCTCGAGCCTTCGCGTTCGCGATCCAGTGGCCGCGTTCGCGTAGAATAAGTGAAACCCCTCCCCCCAGGCCAATTGCCTTACGCGTTCGCGAGTACCTGGACGCGTTCGCGAAGGGTACTCCCCCCTCAGTCTCGCATTCGCGTCTCAGGTTTCATGTTCGCGAAGAAGAAATCTGAAATTTTCCTTACGCGTTCGCGAGTGGGACCACGCGAACGCGAAGAACAATATCCCTGTGCACTGAACAGCAAAAACCTGCAACTTCCAATAGTTCAAAAACTTTTCGAAACCTATCCGAAACTTACAGGAGCCCTCGGGGCTCCAAACCAAACATACGTACTAACTCAAAAACATCATATGAACTTATCTGTGCGATCAAATCGCCAAAATAACCTCTTAAACAACAAATTTAGCATAGAAATCTAAGAAAAATCTCAAAACTTTCAAAGTATGACTTTTCACAATTACGGGTCCGAATAATATCTGAAAAATAATTTCGGAATAAATCGATCCCACTGAATGCACAATGTGTGCTTTAGGAAATTATTTCCCTCAAGTACTCGAGGTGCTGGAATATTATCCTCCTAGGATAGAATGATTTAACTCACCGGTGTATTGGTACCAAAAACTCTGATGAACTGCGAACCACTCAATGGTTGTAAAACACACTGAAATTTTTTGAGCAGAAGAAGATCAAAGAATTTCTAAAGGAAAGATTCTGGGATCAAGGCGTAATTATAGCTATTTTCTGGCACTATTTTCTGAAAAGGATTGTAACCTTTCAGAAACAACCATGGCTGTTAGAACATGTGGGAATATTTCACGTTTGAAATATAACGGGAAAAGGGATTTAAAATAATCCGGGAAAGAAAAGGACCGGGTCCTAGGTTATTTCTGGTTGGATTTTCGTTAATTAATTAAATTAATAATTAAAAGAAATTTTGTTCAAAGAGATCAATCAATCAATCTATGGCCGAAGCCGAGCGAGCGACGACGACGACGAAACAAAGCTTACTTTCTTTCCAACCATTTAACACCAAGAGAAGTGCTTTCTCAATATAAGCACATTCACATTTTTTTCCACCACCAATGAAGGACATTTGCTCTCTCCAAAGCAAAAGGGAGCTCATTTCCCTCCACTTTCTTCCCTCCATTTCCCATTCACCAATCTTTAATCCTAACAATCCCCCACATGAATGGGGAATGGCTATAAGACAAATGAATGCACGGACGAGCTTGTGATTTACATGCAAGGATTAATTGTATCTGGATAAGTAGGTTTCCATTTGAACTTTTCGTAGTGAACTTATATCGGATATACTCGGTCAATCGGTAGATTTAATATCTTTGAACGGTCGAGCTTTGTTATATACCTAGACAACATAAGTCGCGCAATCAACCCTTAACCATCTATGGTTCTCACACTTGTGTTCGTTTCAGCCATGAACACCGCCTGATTTCATGAGTGCTTAGAGAATGGGCCTATACTTTCATTCCCTTGAAGCGTCTTACAGTTCATCCTCACATAGGTGATTTCTATACGTGTAATCCTATAGACACACTATCTGATTATTTACTGCCACACTTAGCAAATCATTAAAAAGCTTTAAGCTTTATTGACTCATCAAAAAGCTTTAATGCTTTACCCTGATTTCTGAACATTGTCTTCAAAACGAGAACATGTTGAGTTATTTGATAATGTTGAACCGTCAATCATAACTTTGTTTGATCTCCTTGAACCTAGTTCTTGGGATCTCTAGTCTGCTAGGTAGAGTTACCGCCGTGATGGCTTGTCCTAGGCCTTAATCCCATTCCCTTCGATGATCTTTCAACTGCCTCTCAAGATAGGCCTTTTGTAAGTGGATCCGACACGTTATCTCTTGACTTTACGTAGTAAATCGTAATAACACCACTAGATAGTAGTTGTCTAACGGTATTGCGTCTCCAAAGCAAAAGGGAACTCACTTTCCCTCCACTTTCGTCCCTCCATTCCCCATTCACCAATCTTTAAACCCAACAATTAGTTCATCTAGTGTTTAATCTAATAATAAACACAAAAACAAGAATAAAAGTGGATATGCTCATACTTTATACTTCACCAAAATCTCAAAATATTTTATTCAAAGGTAAGTACCATATGATAGTTATATATGTTTTTGGATTGCTTAATATCATATATGGGTACTTTACTGAATATATGTTTCATGATTAACAACATTTGCTCGTTGGCTGCTGTAATGATCGATATTACGATCGGTATTGCTATAAGGATTTAAGTTATATATATATATGACAACATATAGTTTTTAACACATGCTAATATGCTTGTTTCTGTGTGTGTGTGTGTGTGTGACAACATATAGTTTTTAACACATGCTAATATGCTTGTTTCTGTCTCTTGAGCTCTATAATGTCTAATTAGGCAAAATGAGAAGCTGAAGCATGAAGTGATTTATGTAGTGATTGTATTATTTCAAACATGATTAAATGACCAGTCTAATATATTTTTTGCGTTTAATTCAGGCAAAGAAATAGCATAGGATTTGTGACCTTCTACTAAAAGGAAAATCAGTAAAAAAAAAGAAAAACTAAAAGTAAATCGGAGATAACGAATGTGATGAGAGACATAAAAGCTAAGGAATTACAAAATAGAAACAACTTAGATTGCCTATATGATAACTAAAATAAGGAATAGTAATAGAACAAAAAATTACTTATTTACCAACGTAGAACTGCTAATATGTATTACAACGAATATTTGCACCTTACGAATTTCACCTTTACAACTAGTTGAATGAAATATTCTTTACGACAAATTTAACCCGCTAAACTAATGAAAGACGAAATTTAAAGGCCATTTTTGCAAACACCATACATTTAATTACACTTGGGGCTATTAGAACAAATAGCCACTTTAAGGCAAAACAGAGAGCCACAGACAGAAGAAATCTTGTTGATTATAAATGTTGTGGGTATATTTGAAAAATACTATAAATGTTGATTATATTTTTAACAACAACAAAAGCGGCTACTAGTCCCCTCCATTCCCCCCCTCTCCATTTTTCCCAAGTTCTAGCTTAGATTAGGGACACATGGCATAAGTTAGAATTAATGACTAAGATTTAATTGATTAAAAAAATGTCCTAACTATGGTTTAAATAATTAATAACTTATCCATAAATATATTAATGTTATAAAACAATAAAAGAAGAAAAGAATATTGCAGAGAAAAGTAGAGAGAGAGGATTCTTATTGATTTGGGATGATTTACAATGGAATAGAACTCCTCTATTTATAGGAAAAATATAACTTAGCCACCAAGTAACAAACCCTAAGATCTCTCTAAAATATAGACATTCACCTTAAATAGAATTCTATTTATAACACTCCCCTTGAATGTCTATTCAACAGATAATGTGCCTTGTTAAAACCTTAACTAAATTAAAACCCAATGGGGAAAAAAATTCTAGTGAAGGAAAATAGTACAAATATCTAACAATATGCCTTTTGATTGCCTCGTTAAAAACCTTGCAAGAAAAAACCCAGGGGGACAAAACCTTGTAAGGAAAAAGAGTACAACGCGTATTAATTCCCCCTGATGAGAGCATCAATTCACATCCTTGAGCCTTCACATTCCAATCTTGTGCTAGCTTCTTGAAGGTTGACTCGACAGAGTTTTGGTGAATAAATTAGTCATACTAACTCCAATGAATATGTTGCACCTTGAAAATTCTCGCTATCACATTGTCATGCTTATAGTTATAGCAAGATACAAATGAGCACAAATTACACTTAGGATGTAGTACTTCAGGACCAAGAATTGTATATGCTTTAAGCAATTTAAATCCTTTAAGGACTGTCATATAAGCCATATAAATAGACTTTAGATGCATATCAAGTTTTCATGTCATGCCGACATATAAAATACATAAAACTGATTGCAAACACCTATTTACTTTATACTTTCGAGTGTTTGAACTACATGTCCAAAACTACATGTCTTTCATATGAAACCAATTCTATTTGAATTGTTTCTCCAGACTTAAGATCCTCATATCTATTTAGCGTTATCATAGATGTTCTCGACGAACATTTTATGTCGGTTCCAATATTTTTTTTCTTCATAAAGACATAACATAGAGATCTCTTCCTTCATATTTTTAGGTACATGAATCTCTCATGAGTTTTATGAAGTGTTATGTCATGTGATCTTCTAGAACACTTGCCTCCTTTATTATGATCATTTTGATCATTTGCTCATCTTCTTTATCATGAAGTTTATTTGAAACCGATTTGTCTATACGCTTTAAGCGCACCATAGACTTTGTCCTTCTAAGACTTAATAAGAGCATTTGCAATGAGAATATAGTTACTTTCTTTAGGTCAGCAAATGCGTTTGGCATGCTTTGTAATATATTGCAAGTGAATTATCTTTTTATGAACTTCAATTCATATTATCTTATTCGAGGATCTAAATGTACAAATAATAATTCATTCCATGTAACTTTTTCTCAACTTTTATCATATCTACCCCTCATGTTAGAAAAACTAATTTGTTTCCTCAACTTTGAGAACAGTTGATACCCAATTTTTCCCTATGTATTTCTTTTACATGCAAATACTTTCTAATATCATATAAATACATATATAAGTATGCCCAAGTGTTTTAGTATTTTTCCAATTTTTTTAAAAGATTTTTAAATTGATTTATTGCTCAATAATTATTCCCAAAATTATCACTTTGGTGAATAATTTATTTTATTTTCATATTTATACCAAAATATAGGTAGGTTACTTTTCATATATTTTTACAAATTAATTTGGTATTTTAAAAGCTAAATTGCATATAATTGCAATTTAGCCTGCTTTAAGATTTAATAGCGTTTTATAATTATGAAACTGGTTTCAATATTTTTTAATTAATATTTATATACTATTAACGGATCCAGTGCTTTTAATTTGCTTTCAAAATCATTTTTTACTATTTTTATAAAATAAAAAAGGAAAACTGACTATTTAAATTTTGGTCTCAGTTCGTTTCAATTGTAGCCCCATTACATTTCGATTTTAGCCTAAAATTGACCCAATTTCAAACTCAAATTCGGACCAGCCCAATTACCACGCTAACCCGACCCAGCCCATAACCCCTTTTAATCCCGGTCGTTGATCATTTAGATCAACGGCCACCGTTGCTTATTACCTTTTTTAATCCAAACGACCCTAAACCCTACTCATTCTTTCAAAGACGCCGCCTTTGAATCCCTTCTTTCTCTCAACTCTCTCTCAACTCACCTCAAACCCTAGCCGCCGCCTCTTACTGAAACCCTAATCCATGGCTTCCCAGGCTCATCGGAGGCCTATACCAGCCTCTCATGGCTTCTACGTGCTTGTTTCTGAGGTCCTATGACCAGATCTTGAAAGGTTTCGACCAAGCCTTTGCTTGATGACTGTTCTCCGTTCGTTTTCAACCTTTGTCCGGCCAGCCATGGCTATCCGAGTTCGACCTTCGACTTTCCTACTTAGATCGATGGTTTTCAAAGCATTCCTTATCACCTGGGTTTCTTACAAAACCATAATATCTAAGGTTCCTCCGATTTTATTTCAGATCTGCTTCGGATCTATGTGTGTTTTGAACTTGCTAAGCATTTTTCTCGTAGTTTCTTTAATTTTGCTTTCAAAACTCTTTATTCTTCAACTAGGGTTTCATGATAAGTTATTTCGAATCTCTTCTCTGATTCTCGACATGTTTTGCTGTGTTTTGCTTGTGTTGTTTTTCTATTTGAGTTAGCATGTTGAAAACCTAATTTTTGGAATTTTGTTTGAGTTTCTTAGTCTGTTTGTTTGTATTAGTTTGATTTACCTTGTTTACACCTTATTAGCGTTGAAAACCCTAATTTTCGGGGTTTATTTGAGATTCTGAATTCGCTTGTTTGTTTCACTTGTTTATCGCCTCTAAACTCGACTAATTTTCGAAAACCCTAGTTCTTTGGGGCCTATTCGAGTCCCTTGAGTTTATTCGTGCAATTCGTCTGTCTGAAGTTGCTCAGCCTGATTCTTTTTGTTTCAGCATCTCTCTTCCTTATGTGATTCCTTTTTATTCTGAGTTCCGACTATCTGTCAAACTCGACTGTGTTTTCAGAAAGATTTTTACTTGATTCTTCACATGCTTCTGATCTTTTCCTCTACTACTAAATTACTAAAACCTCACCTACGTGACTATCATGCTATGAATGCTTGCTCTATGCTATTACTGTATGTTGTTCCTTCTCGCCATAGCTTGGCCTCACATGCTTATTACTTGTGCACTTCATTTATATAATGAGTCCCTTCTGTGATTGATTTTCAAACTCGTGATTGATTTTCAGAACTTTTCCTTATGAAATTCTGATTTTTTACTCGCCCGTTAAGGGTTAATTAATTCTCTCTCTTTGTTTGGCCTTACCAGATCTTTTCCAAAATAAGTACATTCCTGTATTTATACTTAATCCCTTACTATATGGTTTTACTGCTCCTTTTATGGTAACAATCATTCTGCTTACAAATTGATCTTCTTTCCTTATATTAATCCCATTAGTGTCCGTTTGAGTAGTAATCCCTTGATTAAAGGGGAATACCTGTGTTAATTGGTTCTGACTGTGTTTATTTCCATGTTTGTGTTGAAACCTTATTTGTTACCTTATTCTCTACTCATTTTCAAAACTATAAATACCTGTACCTCTTCTCTTTCAAAAAACAAGTTCGAACACACAACATAAGTCACCACTTCTTCTCTCAAATACACTTAGGTTTTCTAAAAAAGCATTCGAGTTTTCTCTGAACTCATAAGCTCTGTTCTCTGATTGTGTTTTGGCTGCAAGTATCCTGCTTTTCTTTGTGCTTACTTTTCTGCAACTGGTATGTCTCCTTTTGTTTAAATTCTGCCCCCTCTCTTATGTGTTTATGCTTCAGTCTTTTCTTTGTTTATTTTACTGCTTTCTGCAAGCTTGTTATTCCTGCTCCTATACGAATCCCCATCCCTGAACCCTTTGTCTGCTGAGTTATGGTTCAGAAAATATGACAACCCTTGACATTGTTGTTCATGTATATGGACTGGACTCCCTGAGTCCTAAAATCTTTCAATTCCCATTCCTTTTCCCCCTTATATGTATTCTGAGCTTGAGACTTTGGTATGGCAGTGTCCTAATCACTGCCCAGACCATAGTCTGACCTTCAATAGGTCTATGCTCTTATTTGTTGGCTGAACATGCTTGGTCAGGGGTGTGCCAGCCTACCTCGTAGCTAGGCATGACCACCATCCTGCCATGGCATTCCCCAACCCCCTCTCTTGCACTTACACTCATTCTTAGAACCTAAGTTCTGCCCCTCTCTTGTGAGCCTTGCTTTGGGATCCATGAGCTCCCTTTGAACTTGGACACCTGAGGGCTGGCTCTTCCACACTGCACTGTAACTCTTTCTAATTAACATCTTGGGTGTAAGCACTGCCTGGAGTTCCTGAAACTCCTTGGATCTATGAAACACCCTAGATAAGAGAAGACTTTGGAAATCTGGATCTCGAAAGTGGTTCAATCTCATATTGTTAGATACTAAGTCTGAATTAGGCTGCTCGGATGTAGCTGTAATTTTTGATGTATTTTTAATTTTTGTCTTATTTTTACTGGTCTGTAATAATTTGTATAAACTCATGGGATTTTAGTGAAAAGGGGAGGGGGTTACTTTTCATGCACAAAAGGGTAGAAATCATGTCTATAGGTTTAATTTGTACACTGCGCAATTTCACACGTAGAGACCATGCTTATAGGATTTAACTTCTAAACTTTCTGCAACTATGCATATAGATACCGTGCTCATAGGGGTTTACATTTCTGCACATATAATACCATTAGGCAAACTATAGGCTTAATTATAAAGTTGCATATAGATACCATGTTTGTAAGACTCCTGTTAAAAAGTGTTAAATAAGTTAACGTATAGAAAACATGCCTATAGGAACTTCGAGTCGGAACTGTCTCATTTGTTCAAAACAGCACCAACCGTTTAAATTAATATATACTTTGGTAAAACTGGCATTCTTCTGTGATTTTCTGAACCTCGTAAGTTAACAAACATTTTCTAAACCATACTGGCATTTTCTGAAACTCACTTTTTTCTGATAAGGTTCGTGAAACTCTTTTCTTCCAACTAGTCTGCATGTCTTCTGAAGCTCCTTTCTTTTCTCTTAAATCTTTTTCAAAACAGTACATTCTTTTTCTGAAACTCGTTTCACTCTGATAAAAAACCGGTAACTCTTCATAACCAGTTCGCTTTTTTGAAATCGTTAGTTCTATCCAACACATAGCTAAAAGTAGACTAGTCCTTAAGAACTGCATTCGAGCGAGCCTAATGCGGACTTCCTGTCTAAAAGTATGTGTTGAACCAGTCCGCTTATCGCTTTAATTTTAAAGACCAAACCAGTACATGCAAGGCATGCTAAACTCTATGGCTTATCTGACTTAAGGAGGTTTACTTGAGCCTTACTTGCTTATCTGCTTCCCCTTTTACTTGCATTATGTGTTTTGATTGACGCCTAGTGTTTTTTCCTTTGAAAGCCCTCAAAAGGCCCCAAATCCCTTTCCCTTTAGGATTAGTAGTCCTAAATGCCTCCGGGACTGATAGGATTGGGACGGGTACTAGCATGCAATAAGTAACAAAACTTTTCGCGCTTTAATACCTTAACGGGGTGGGATGGGTAGAATATGGATATGATGTCCCGTGCGCTAATATCACGTGCGACCCCTCTTCTGAGGAGTGATTGCTGGATATTGCATTGATGTGATCCATATTATTTGTAAACCTAGGACCCCTCTCCCCTTTACTTGTTAATTTTTAAGTTTTCTTTTAAATTAATTTTCCAAACTCTCTACTCCTTCAACTCTTAAACTTGTTTGCAAAACTATGTGAAAAATCCTTTTTTTCTACTTATCTGTTTAAAGTCACAATTGTAGCATGGCCGGGAATCACACCAGTGGATCTTGAGGGGTGCCTAACACCTTCCCCTCGAGATAATTTCTAGCCCTTACCCAACCTCTGGTTCTTCATCTCAATTCTTTCTTAAAGTGTCCTAATGCACTATAATCATTAGGTGGCGAGTCTTCAACTTCTAAACCCAATTCTCGAAAGGGAATAGAGTTGTCCTCCCAAATGTCGTATACCCGATTTCGACTCTTAGAAAATGGGGGCGTCGACAAGAACCCATCTTTGTGAGTTATGGTTTTAATCAAAATATACACCGCACATCAATAGTAATAAGATGAAATTATTTGGTTCCTGACCCTGAACCACTTGTGAGAGGAGAAAATAATATACTTTGGTATATAACATATATCAAACTGATATATATAACTTTTATTCTCATAAGAAATAGTTTAGCTATTAAGTGGAGGCACTCAATAAATCATTTTGCTAAACCAATTGTGTTGTAAACCAACTTATCAAGATGAACTGTCTTGAATAAAAAATCTGGAAATTATGCTCGAAATTAAATTATTGAGCAAGTTACTTCGCAAACACCGACCAGGTTGCGGGTTAATAATAATCGTACATGTAACCATCTCATAGATGCATCTTATGTGGTATACAAGGCAGGTAAATGAGCCTATATTCACCTTTGATATTTCCAGCATTCGTGGGATTCATTCTCCATTTTAGTTGGTATATTAATTTGTTAGATCTAATTTTAATGATGAAAATAATATATTTGCTTCTTGTGTAGGAACTCTTGGATTGGCGAAATCACTAATAAAGGAACGTATGGATTGAGTTACAAGATTGACGGAATATAGGCGTGATTAAAGGAAGAAGCAATCAATCCTGAAGATAGTAACGAAATCAAGGGACACGATTAAAGGAAGACGAAATCACAGAAGATACAGATGGAATCAATCATAGTTAAACGCAAGGACTCAGACAAATCCAGATCTCACTGAATATTCATCAAGTGTCTAAATATATAAGATCAAGATTCCGAGTTCAACAGAGCCGTTGAAGAACAACTTTATTCTTGGAAAGAATCAATCTCTTTCCAAGGATCAAATCTCTTGGGTTGGCAAATCTCTCCAGAATTCAAGCCTCTCTCTCAAAGTATTTAGACCTGTAATCACACCTTAGCTAGATATACTTTGATCGAACCAAACACCCTCTCTTTGTTCTACTGCAAACAAACATTGTAGCTCTCTAAGATCTGCTGTGTAACAAGTTAGAGAAGAAAGAGAGAAAAACACTGGTGAGGCATTGTATCAAAAAAGACGAGTGATATAGGAACTGAGTGATCACGTCATTTCCGTTGCACTCGAAGAAATGCATTCACTAAAGAGAACTCCTTTGTAACCCAAGGGGACTGGACTAGGATTCGCATTCAACCCAAACAAGTATAAAAATTCTGGTGTCTTTATTCCTTGCATTTACTTTCAGCATCTTATATTCTGCTATTACAATTGTTAGTTTATTGCATCTAGTTGACTAATTGAAAAATCAGTCAACTAATAGAGATTAAGTTTAAAAATTATACAATTCACCTCTCCTCTTGTACTTTCAATTGGTATCAGAGCAAGGCTCACATTTTTCTTTTGCTTAACAGCTTGTGAGAAAAGATGATGGAAAATCAAGTTATCATAGGAGCTCTCTTCCAGGAAGGAACTTCACAAGTTAGACCACCATACTTCAATGGATAATATTTCTCTCATTGGAAATTGCGTATGGAGATCTATGCCAAGGCATACGATGTTAAAGTTTGGAGAGTTATCTAAAAGGGGAACTATCCCATGCCAGTTGCTACTCCATCACTTGCTGATCCTGAAGATATAGATTCATATACAAAAGAGCAAATGGAAGTGGTACAAGTTAACAATAAAGCGAGAAACCTACTTTATAATGCCATAGGTTTTGAAGAGTATGAGAAAATCTCTAGCTGTGACACAGCCATAAAAATGTGAGACAAGCTTGAGGTTACATACGAAGGAACTAGCAAAGTAAAGGAAACACATATCAACATGTTAGTTCATGATTACAAACTCTTTTCAATGAAAGAAGAAGAGTCTATTGAAGAGATGTTTGCCAGATTCAGCAAAATAATCAGCGATCTAAAAGCATTTGACAAACCATATACGAGTGAAGATCAAGTCAGAAAAATTCTCAGAAGCCTACCAACCACTTGGCAGACCAAAGTAGTCACACTTGAATCTCAGGATCTAAATAAGTTATCCTATGATGAACTACGAGGAGAACTCATAGCCTTTGAAAAGACACATCTCAAGAAGACTAGTTAAGAAGAAAAAAGGAAAACAGTCGCATTCAAGGCCTCAACTGAAATAGCTGAAAATGAAATCGATGATGATCTTGAAGCTCTACAAGAAGAGAATGCTATGCTATCAAGAAACATGGATGGCTTAATGAGAAGATTTAGGAATACGAGGAAAGGAAGAATTCCACCTAGGCAATCCAGGCAATACAATGAACATGACAAGACTGATGGAAAATGCTATGAGTGTGGAATATTTGGACACATTCAAGCTAATTGCCCAGATATAAAAAGAAAAATTTCTAGAGGCTTTAACAAGAACAAATCTTTTGGAAGTTGGAGCGATAAAGACAGTTCAGAACACGAAGAGATAGCAAATCTTTGCTTCATGACGATTCTGGAAAATGAGGTGAACAAATCCTCAGGATACTAGATGGATAAGGACACCTCAGATGATGAATACAAAGATGACAATGAGAACTAAACGAGGGGAGCCTTCTGCCGTTGTCACACCTGCTTTTTCCACCCCCCGCGAGGGGCGAAAGAGTTTTTCCAATTAAAGGACAATCGAAACGGGATTTATTTGTATATTTTAGAGTCGCCACTTGGGAGATTTAGGGTGTCCCAAGTCACCAATTTAATCCCGAATCGAGGAAAAGAATGACTCTGTATTATAGTCTGCGAATCAGAAATCCGGATAAGGAATTCTGTTAACCCGGGAGAAGGTGTTAGGCATTCCCAAGTTCCGTGGTTCTAGCACGGTCGCTCACCTGTCATATTCGGCTTAATTATCTGATTTTATACATGTTGAAATTATGTGCAAATTTTAAATTTTAACCGCTTTTATCATTTACTGTTA
This sequence comes from Nicotiana tabacum, assembly GCF_000715075.1. Lineage (NCBI taxonomy): Eukaryota > Viridiplantae > Streptophyta > Magnoliopsida > Solanales > Solanaceae > Nicotiana > Nicotiana tabacum. The sequence goes on along the minus strand of NC_134089.1, from coordinate 23,314,884 downwards.
TTTTTTATCAAGAATTGCAACATCGTGGAAACACATCTCGAACCATGTCACATTCAATGCACCCGTGGTTGTTGGCATATTTCAACTCTATTGAGATTGAGATTTAGGTCACATAAATGTGCACCCGAGTTTAAGAATGTAATTTATTAAATACGCGCCTAAAGCGACTAACGTATTATTATTTTGGGTAGGGCCGTGAAACTTGCTAAACAGCCCGTCCCAGAATCTAAGCAATTTTAAAGCAAATATTTACTGAGGGCCCCGCAATTTTTGCATTTTTATTTGGCGAGGCTCATCTCATTCTTATTATTAAAAGGGCAATCCTAGAAGTGACTAAGGTTTTCTATTGGGTTTATTTTTAACAATGAAAGAAAAAGATCGGTTCAACTTTATTTACATGCTCAGAAGTTAGTTATAGTCGGGTTCCTAATATGATTTGCGAAATTCGAACATGAACGCGTGTTTGGGCAGTTGTTTAGATATTACGGGCCCAGGCCTAATGTGCATAAAATTAAACTCGGCCTGGGCCACCCTTATTCCAATTGGGCCTATTCAATGTGTTTGATATATGTTTGACATTTATAAACAATGGGGGGGGGGGGGAACTGAAATGAAACGTACTATTTGCCTTAATCAAGCCATATTCCTACCAACTTAAAACAGGCCATTTGTTTAAAGCAGGAACTATTGGGTACCTAACGTGCTTCTTGACAAAACGATAAGGCACTAATAGAACATGACTGCTACAAGATTAATCACTTTCAATTATAAGCAACACACAAGGTTTTCCAACTAAATGACATGCATAAAAGTTCAATTATATCACATCTAACTACATAGTTCTTTTAGGGAAAGTAAATTATCATGCTGACAAACTATTTTTCAGTACATTTCTAAGCTGATTCAGAATAACTTCAACTCTTCCAATTTTCTTTGTATTCAAGCTTCAAATTTCAGCTTACATTGACAGTGTATCAGTCGTGTACCTGGTATAGGAAAGCAAAAGAAAAAGAGGAATGATCAACGGGGCAGTATGCAACAACGCAGCAACAACAGCAACGGGGATAGCCCAATAATAGACCAAAACTCAGCAGCAACTTAAGTGAAAACCCAACAAAAATTTCAGAAAACCCAACAACAACAACCAGTGGACTTTCAATCCAAACAGAGAACCAAGACACTCAACTGAAACAGTTTTTAGCAAGTAAGAAACCAGGAGATCTAAACTGAAACCCAGCAGTGTGCCCAGCCAAACCAGACCAAACAGAGAAAGAAAGCAGGTGCAGAAACACAGTGATTTCTGCTTGTTATGTTCAGAACTCCAGCACTCTTTTAACTCTCAACACTTAAAATTGTCCAGACCTTAATTTCTGATTTTCCCATCCTTCAACTCTGATGTGTAACCTTTTTCTTTTTATCCTTTGATGTCTAGCCCGCTTTCTTCCCTCAAATGAACCTATTTATAGGCTAAATACAGGCTAGCCCTACTGCCTTGTTTACCCCAGCCCTCACATTCTGCCCATAACTCCTTAAAACTAAAAAAAATGCCCAGTGCCCATCCTCCTGATAGCCCCTTAGCATGTGCTTTCTGCCCAAAGGCATGGGCAGCCTATAACTTTTAATTACCCCCATGCTACCAAGTTTGGTTCCCCACTATTGTATTAGTTTAATGATATTTTAGTACCCTATGGTCAGCCCATCTTAAACTACTCATTTCTGCTATTTTCATACCCCAAACTACCCTTGTTAGCTCCTAATTGTTACTGTATTACCCCACTGCAGCAGTAGGACATTTTGAACTTCTGCAAGTTCGAATTCAAGCTGCCCCAAACTGAGTTCTAGCTATTATAGTGTAGCTACAATCCATTCCCAGATAATGTTAGACAAACAGCTAACGTCAATGATTCGATCAGTCATACGAAGCTATATGAATCAGAATATTTGAACATTCAGTTTTATAAACTAATCGACGACGTTTATCTAATCGACTACACTAATTATAACATAGAACAAACAATCGACCAAACAAACAACACGAATAGGGCATCAACTGTCTTTGACAATTTTGCACGACACAGGGAAACTACAGGCATTATCAATTCGACGATATTAATCAAATTGAAATATGTATATCACTATACGTATTCAACCATAAACAGAATAACAATCGACCGAATAAAAGGTCTTATGAAGATGGAGAACAAATTGGAGAAAATATCAGAAATACCAAATAAACCAAACAAACATGCTGACAAACCTAAACAATATTTAAACAAAAACAGAAGAGAGAAAAGGAACTCACTCTGGAAATTCAAACACAGACGACCCAAGCCCGAACTGGATTTGCCCATTTGAGGTCGAACAGACCTTAATCGAGGTGTTCTCAACCGAGAACACTTCGATTAAAGTCTATTAGACCCCAATTGTCCGTTTAATCTGGTCGGACTCTAAAAATTCTTGTGTTCTAGGGTTCGAACAGTCAGATTTGGGGTTTGGGGATTTGTGGGTAGATTCGGACCAAACCAAGCTTGGTTTGGTCATGAGCAAGGCTAGGGTAATGGCTGGTGTGAATCTGGGGTGGGTTGGTATAGATCAGGGTTTTGCTCGAATCTTCAAATCAAGATTCGAGGCAAGGGGGTAACAGATTTCGGTTCAGGAAGTGAAGGAGGTGCTATGGTGTTAAAGGGGTGACCGACGACGTAGATGCCGCCGGGTTTCAGGCGAAGGAAGCTTAGGGAGGCTAGGGTTTGGGAGGCTAGGGTTTGGGTTTGGCTTTTGGGACGATGAAGGGGGGGGGGGGGGGTTCGGATGGGGGCGTGGGGTAAGGGTTTGAGTTTATATATGGGGTGGGTGGTTTAATCCTGGCCGCTGGATCAATCAGGATCGATGGCCAGGATTAAGGGGGCTCATCCATACAGTGTCGTTTGGTTAAGTGGGGGGTCGGTTCGAATCCAGGCAATGGGTCGGGTTCAAGGCATGGGTAAGGGAGATGAGATCTTGGCCGTTGGATTGATTTAAACCAACGACTTCGATTAAAAGGGGCAAAACGACGTCGTCCCAGTGTCCGGGCACAAAGGCATTTGGACTGGGTCTATGTATTGGCTTTGGGCCTAATTTGTTTGGGCCCAATCCGAGTTTTTGTTTTTACAACTCTTTTTCTTTTCTTCTTTTAATTAATAATCAACAAAAAATTCTAAAATAATGTGTAAAACAAAAATTATCCTAACACTGTTGAACTTTAACAAGAATTGTCACATCAGGTTAAACATTTAATTAATTTAGCACAAAATTACATAACGACACACATGACTGACAAAACGCAACAAAACCGTATATTTTGTAACTTTCTTTCTTTCTATAAAACGTGACTCAATTAATTCCAAGACGTACACTGAAATCTTGAACGTGCGTGCAACATGTATTTTCGTATTTTTTAATTATTCACAGCAAGGGTAAATATTAGCGGACAAAATAATTACCAAACGTCATGCAAATTCTCACAATTGTACACAGATGAAATTTGTTTTATTTTGATTTCTTTTTGGAGTAATTTTCGTGAAGCAAAAATCACGTGCTCACAGCTGCCCCTCTTTGTCCGAAAAACACCAAGGGTTTTCGTGCAAAGATAAAGTGAGCGGATACGAGCAATTTTTGCCCGTCGGAAGACTCCGTGTGAAGCATTTTTTTTTGAAAGATTTAACCGAACCTTTTCTTCAAAGGTTTCCTACATATCCCTGGCTAAAAGGGAATCAGGTTAATGTAGTTCGGGAAGTTTTGGTGGCTGAGACTACCATGGGACTGCAATGTTGCTGCTGCTGCATGTTGTCATCACTGCTTACCGATCTCCTTGTTACACCGTGCTTAAAAGAAAACAAGAAGCTAGGCTAGACTACGGATCATGAGATCTCATCTATCTTCAACTTGTTCTTGTTGCCTTGCGTTCTTGTCGGCTTGTGTTTCTTCCGGTGCTTTTCTTCCGAGAACTTGGGGATGACACTGGCCTTTTGCTTTTCTGAATACCAGTTTTCATCATTTTGTTCGGTCCGCTGGGGATTAAGCTTTTCGGTGGTTCCTTTGGGGATTAGGCTTCATATGTCGTTCTTTCAAGACGCATCTTCTCTTCCTTTTGACTCATGCGCTTGAATTTGTGCTGGGACCTCTCGTTGCAACCTTCTGCTTCCCGGTGCTGGGGATTTCTATTGTTTCCTGCTGGGGATTCCTGTTGTAACCTTCTGCCTTCCGGAGGGGTTATTGATTTCAAGACCTGAAGTATAAGACTGAAAAGTATTCCTCTCGTTATACAGGTGGGCGCCTGAGACATAAAATGTAAAGACTGAAAAGTATTCCTCTCGTTATACAGGCGAGCGCCTATTTAACTAAGACATGAAAATATTCCTCTCATTATACAGGTGGGCGCCTATTTAACTAAGACATGAAAATATTCCTCTCATTATACAGGTGGGCGCCTATTTAACTAAGACATGAAAATATTCCTCTCATTATACAGGTGGGCGCCTATTTAACTAAGACATGAAAATATTCCTCTCATTATACAGGTGGGCGCCTATTTAACTAAGACATGAAAATATTCCTCTCATTATACAGGTGGGCTCCTATTCAACTAAGACATGAAAATATTCCTCTCATTATACAGGTGGGCGCCTATTTAACTAAGACATGAAAATATTCCTCTCATTATACAGGTGGGTGCCTATTTAACTAAGACATGAAAATATTCCTCTCATTATACAGGTGTGTGCCTATTTAACTAAGACATGAAAATATTCCTCTCATTATACAGGTGGGCGCCTATTTAACTAAGACATGAAAATATTTGAGTTTGTTTCCTCGTTCCTCTGAGAAAATTTTGACAATGGCAGAAAATTTTCTGCCCCAGTTTTGGTGACCTTCTTTGTGGCGTGTCCTTCTGCCATCATCAATCTTTATTTTCCTGTAGAATCAAAGACAATTTTGTCAATTTTAACATGGTGAGTGGCTGTGTCACTCCTGCTGGGGAATGATTTTCCCTTCCCTTTCCCTTGCTCTGTGCTCCCAACACTGGCTGGGGATAAAGTTGCTTGCTGGGGATGATATGTCTACTGGGGATGAATTTATGCTAGGGATGGTTTTCCATTTATCCCTTCCCCGCTCTTTTGTTTCACAACATGTTGTGGGCATCTCTTTCAACTTCAAAACTACTCCCTTAAGTGTTTATTTTCTCACAGCCCTGCAGGACATAACACGTTATCACCTGGGGATAACGTTGTTGAGGATAGGATGGTTAGGGTTATCTTGTTGCGGGTTAATTCCCTTTTCTTCCTTCTCCCTTTTCGTGGTTTTTGACCACCTTGGACCTTGGACTGTGATTTATTGCAGTTCTTGCTGGGGATCTTTTTGGAACTTGGTCCACAAGTCCTCAACAGTCGTTTTCTTCATGTTCCCCTTATCTTTCTAAGCTAGTTTGTCATTTGGTTTTGCAACGAATGCCTTTCGTCCTATTGCCTTGGCTTTGGCCTGTGCCCTTCGCATTTTGCTTTATACCATTTTGGCCCCTGGTAGTAAACTCTGAAAGGTCCTTCTCAAAATGAATTTCTGGAAAAGTCTTTATAGACAAAGAAATGAAAAAGATAGAAAAGAGAAAAATCTTTGTGAACAAATGCTGGGGGGAAGAAGAAAAGGAAAGAACTTATCTGGATGGTATGACTGGTCCCTATGATCATGTCGTGCATTACGGATTACCCGACCCAGTCTATTTGTATCAATCAATCTGCCTGATGGCCTTACTTGCTGGGGATAAATAGGTGCCTACCTCTTCGCAAATGCGGATCCTTTTTGCCAATGTATCTTGTCGTCTTATAGCGACCTTCGAGGGGTTTTCACTAATAAGACTCTCTCTTTTCTCTCAACTCCCGTCGCCTTATGGTGCCTGTGAAGGTTTTCACCGATGAGACTCTCTCATTTTATTTCTCTCATCTTTCGTCGCCTTATGGTGCCTGTGAAGGTTTTCACCGATAAGACTCTCTCATTTTGCCCTTCAACGGGGAATTGGGGTGCTGCCGACATGACTCTCTCTTTCGGAGATTCTTTTTGGCCATCAATTCATTTCCAGTTTATGATCCCCTTCTTTGCTGGGGATCAGCGTATTATTCTCGGCTTCCATTGGCCTGACTTGGCACCTTTCGGATATTGATTGGGAGGTCTTTTTTGGACATCGATGTTGGTTTTGTGTGGGTTAAAAAGGGAAAGGCTGTCAAATATTTAACGTGACTTTGATGGGTGAAATGTTACAACTCTTGGAATCAAACCCTTTTTGGAGATTCAAAAACATAACTCCTGCCCCAGTTTTCTTGCTTGGGGAATTTTTATATTTACACTATGTTGAGCTATGCACATTATGCACACTATGCACACTATGGTGCACTATGACCGAGCCGTGAGGCGCCTACGTATCCTCTTTGAGGAATCAGGTCAAACGTAGTTCCTACGGTTCCTTTGTTTTCTTATGATCCTTATCTTGTTTTCATTTTTTCTTTTCTTTTTTTTTTCATATATTTTTCCCATTAGTGATTCCAAAAGAGGGGTATGAAAGAATAAATAAGGCTCAAAGGGGGGAAGCAAAGGTTAAAAGTGTTTGAATAGAAGAAAGAATTGCCTCCGTCATTTCATTATCCAATGAGTACCAAGTACAAACAAACGAACCAATAACTATCATAATCAAAGAAATTACGCATAATATCTTTTGACTGCATCAGAATTGATAGCCATGTTGACGCATCTTCCTTCGATATCTGTAAGACATAAAGCGCCGTTAGACAACACTCTGGTCACGACATAAGGCCCTCGCCAATTTGGGGCGAATTTGCCTTTTGCTTCGATCTGATGTGGGAGGATCCGCTTCAATACTTGCTGCCCTACTTCAAATTTTCTGGGGCGCACCTTCTTATTGTATGCTCTTGCCATTCTCTTCTGATACAACTGGCCATGACACACTGCTGCCAATCTTTTTCATCTATTAAGCTCAACTGCTCGAGTCGAGCTTTGACCCATTCATCGTCATCAATCCCGGCTTCAGCGACGATTCGGAGGGATGGAATTTCGACCTCCGCTGGTATTATTGCTTCAGTTCCGTATACCAACAAATAAGGAGTTGCACCTATGGAAGTCCGAACTGTAGTGCGATAACCCAACAAGGCAAAGGGTAATTTCTCATGCCATTGTCTAGATCCTTCTACCATCTTCCTCAGTATCTTCTTGATGTTCTTATTGGCTGCTTCAACCGCTCCATTCGCCTTGGGACGATACGGGGTGGAATTGCGGTGTGTAATCTTAAACCGTTCGCATACCTCTCTCATCAAATCGCTGTTAAGATTTGCACCATTATCCGTGATGATCACTTTTGGGACCCCAAATCTACAGATGATATGGAAGTGAACAAAATCCACCACTGCCTTCTTGGTTATCGATTTGAAAGTTTTAGCTTCAACCCACTTGGTGAAGTAGTCGATGGTCACCAGAATGAACCTATGGCCGTTGGTTGTCGTCGGCTCAATAGGCCCAATGACATCCATGCCCCATGTGACAAATGGCCATGGCGCGGACATTGTATGCAACTCTGTCGGCGGAGAATGAATCAGATCTCCATGTATCTGACACTAATGGCATTTCCTCACGAAAGTGATACAGTCATGCTCCATAGTGAGCCAAATAGTACCCTGCTCGAAGAATCTTCTTTGCCAATACATATCCGCTCATATGTGGCCCACAAACTCCAGCATGCACCTCTGCCATAACTGTCGTGGCTTGACTGGCGTCTATACATCTTAGCAATCCCAAGTCTGGGGTTCTTCTATACAACACTCCTCCACTGAGGAAGAAACCATTTGACAAACGCCGAAGGGATCTTTTTTGGTCTCCAGTGGCCTGCTCCGGATATATCCCCATCTTGAGGTACTCCTTTATGTCATAAAACCATGGCTCGCCATCTACTTCCTCCTGTACCGCATTGCAATAAGCATGCTGATCGCGAACCTGAATGTGCAACGAGTCAACATACATTTTGTCAGGGTGGTGTAACATTGATGCTAAAGTGGCCAATGCATCGACAACCTCATTATGAACTCTCGGGATATGTCTGAATTCCATTGATCGAAATCGCTTGCTCAGATCGTGCAAACATTGTCGATATGGTATGAGTTTCAAATCCCGTGTTTCCCACTTACATTGAATCTGATGTACCAGGAGGTCCGAGTCTCCCAAAACCAAAACGTCCTGGACATCCATGTCTGAAGCTAGTCGCAGATCCAAAATGCATGCTTCATACTCTGCCATGTCGTTGGTACAATAGAAGCGTAGCTGAGCTGTAACAGGGTAGTGACGTCCTGTTTCAGAAATGAGTACTGCTCCTATTCCAACCCCTTTCGCATTTGCGACTTCATCAAAGAAAAGCTTCCAGCTTGATTCCTCGGGTAATTCCAGCTCACTTGTATGCATTACTTCCTCGTCTGGGAAATACGTCCTCAAAGGCTCGTATTCTTCATCAACGGGATTCTCAGCCAAGTGATCGGCCATCGCTTGGGCTTTCATGGCCGTCCTCGTCACGTAGACGATATCAAACTCTGGGAGCAAAATTTGCCATTTTGCTAACCTCCCTGTAGGCATAGGTTTCTGGAAATATACTTTAATGGGTCCAAACGGGAGATGAGATAAGTAGTATACGAAGACAAGTAGTGCTTCAACTTCTAAGCAACCCAAGTTAGGGCACAACATGTCCTCTCGAGTTGAGTGTACTTGACCTCATACACTGTGAACTTCTTGCTAAGATAATAAATGGCCTGCTCCTTCCTTCCTGTAACGTCATGTTGCCCCAGCACGCAACCAAACGAATTCTCCAGGACCGTCAGATACATAATTAATGGCCTCCCCGGCTCAGGTGGAACCAACACAGGTGGATTGGACAGATACCCTTTGATCTGGTCGAAAGCCTCTTGACACTCCGCCGTCCAGTCTACCGCAGCGTCTTTCTTCAGCAGCCGAAATATGGGTTCACAAGTCGCCGTGAGTTGAGCGATGAACCTGCTGATGTAATTTAGTCTCCCCAACAGACTCATTACCTTTGTTTTGTTCTTTGGTGGTGGTAAATCTTGGATGGATTTGATCTTGGATGGATCCAATTCAATACCCCGTCGACTGACGATGAATCCTAACAGCTTTCCTGATGGAACCCCAAAGGCGCATTTGGCCGGGTTGAGCTTAATATCATACCTTCAAAGTCTTTGAAAAAATCTCCTTAGGTCTGCTACATGGTCTTCCTGACGCCAAGACTTTATGATCACATCATCTACGTACACTTCAATTTCTTTATATATCATGTCGTGAAACACAGTAGTCATTGCTCGCATGTACGTTGCCCCAGCATTCTTCAGTCCGAATGGCATTACCCGGTAGCAGTAAGTTCCCCATGGTGTAATGAAAGCTGTCTTTTCCGCATCTTCTTCGTCCATTAAGATCTGATGATATCCTGCATAGCAGTCCACAAAGGATCCGATCTCGCGCCCAGCGCAATTATCGATCAGGATATGGATGTTGGGCAATGGAAAATTATCCTTAGGACTTGCTTTGTTGAGATTGCGGTAGTCGACGCATACCCTGATTTTCCCATCCTTCTTCGGCACTGGTACCACATTGGCCAACCAATCGGGATATCGAGTGACCCGAATAACCTTCGCCTGCAGCTGCTTAGTCACCTCTTCTTTGATCTTCACACTCATCTCTGTTTTAAACTTCCTCAGTTTTTGCTTGACTGGAGGGTATGCTGGGTTAGTGGGCAACTTGTGAACCACTAGATTGGTGCTTAATCCCGGCATATCATCGTATGACCATGCAAAAACATCTTTGAACTCAATGAGGGTTTTGATTAATTCCTCCCTGATGTTTGGCTCAATGTGGATGCTGATTTTGGTTTCTCTGACATTATCTGCATCCCCTAGATTCACAGCCTCGGTGTCATTCAGATTAGGCTTGGGTTTCTCTTCATATTGGCATAATTCTCGGTTTATTTCTTCGAAGGCTTCATCCTCGTCATATTCAGACTCATTGTCACGATCGACCTCTTGTATCATTAAGTCGGAGTCGGATTGATTTATTAGACTAGGTCGAAGATCCGTTGTGCATGCCATGTCATTAGAACCAGTAAAAAGAGAACTGTTCAGAAAGAAAAAGAACAAAACAAAATTAAAATGAGACAAGAGAAGAGAATTTTATTAAAATTGCGGTATAACAGGATTCACACTTTTACAAAACAAAATGAGATTTGGATTACACCCTGGAATAATCCGAAACAAGAAAGCAAAAATCAAAGCCTACTGCCAGGACTCCCCCCGGATAGGAAGAGGAGTAACCGTCCAATTTTTGGTTTTGGCCTCAGACCCCACAAACTGTATGTCTGCTCCACTGGAACTCTCTCCAACTTCTACCATATTGACATCAGTGAACAGTCTTTCGAAGCTCTAGTTCAAATACCCGTCTATCCCAATCAGTGGTCCGAGAATTTTCGGGACCGGTGACCCCTTGGCACTTGCTCTAACAAAAGATCTTGAGAGACGTGGCACAGGTTTGGGAAGAAACCAAACTTTCTTCTTCATTTTCCGCGCTCGCTTTACATCTTCCGCAGTCGGTTTGAACCCCAACCCAAAGGTCTCCAAATTCTTGGGCAAGGAGACAGGTTGAACAATCCCCTGAAGCTCAGCCCCCAGGCCTTTTCCCGGCACAAACCCATTACCCAATATCTCTGAAACCATCATGACCGTTGCGGGAGCTACCCTAGGGTGCTTAATGATCTCCCCCTCGGGAATCTTGTTTGCCGACACTGCATCGAAAATCTAGTAAACCCAGGGACCTTTGTCATCATTGGTCTCTATGAAGGGCACAATGGCGCCTCCCATGGTGCACGCAATGTCCTCCCCATGCAGCATGACATCTTGTCTGTCCCATTCGAACTTGACCATTTGATGCAATGTGGATGGCACCGCTTTGGCCGCGTGGATCCATGGTCGTCCCAATAGAAGGTTATAAGATACCGCGACATCTAATACCTGGAACTCCATGGCAAACTGGACTGGACCGATGGTCAACTCAAGTATAATATACCCCACGGTGGCGGTTCCACTTTCGTCAAACCCTCGGACGGAAATGTTGTTCTTGTGGATTCTTCCGTGGTCGATCTTCAGCTGATTCAGGGTGGATAATGGACAAATATTGGCACTTGAGCTGTTATCCACCAGTGCCCGAGTAACTGCCGAATCTTCACATTTGATTGACAAGTATAGAGCTTTGTTATGTTTCGTACCTTCCACTGGCAAATCATCATCAGAGAATGTTACCCGGTTCACCTCAAAATTTTTATTGGCAATCGTTTCAAGGTGGTTTACTGAAATTTCATTGGGCACATGGGCTTCATTCAGTATCTTCATCAGGGCCCGGCAGTGTTCATCTGAATGGATCAGTAATGATAGCAGCGAGATCTGGGTCGGTGTTTTCTTTAACTGTTCGACCACGGAGTAATCCTGCACTTTCATCTTTTTCAAGAATTCCTCAGCTTCTTCTTCTGACACAGGTTTCTTTGTCATAGCTGGGTTGGATCTTCTCAACTCCATTGGAGCAAAACACCGTCCTGATCGAGTCAGTCCCTATGCCTCACAACTATCATCCTCCACTTGTTTTCCCTTGTACATCACCACTGTCTTCTCATACTTCAAAGGAACGACCTTGCTATCAATCATTGGCAATTGGACTATCGGCTTTATGGTGACCAGTTACCTGCATACCCCTTTCAACACAACTGCGGGCGTGGGTGGTGTCCCTGATATTACCAATTTGGCTGGCTCTGGTTCCTTTGTTGCGGTGGACGGACTCTTTCCCAATATCACCACTGTCTTGACACCTTCCCCCTGCAACTGTACCCCTGGTCTTCCACCGGTCGATTCTTCTTTTGGAGCGGCTTGGATTGTCATCACTGTCTGTGATGGTTTCATTGGCTCTCCTCCCTCGTATACCAACTCGATCATGTGAGCTTCGTGGTGTACTAGCAATGGGTTCTGGTTGATGTTGGGCACCTCCGACGCCTGGACCTCGATTTTGTTGGCATCAATAAGATCTTGTATTGCCTGCCTCAGCCTCCAACATTTTTCGGTATCATTCCCCAGCATTCCTGAGCAGTACTCGCAACTTATCAATCGGTCCAAATTTTGGGGTGGGGGGTTTTGCTCTCTAAGCTCGACAGGACTCACCAAACCTTGCCGCCTAAATTTGTGGAATACGGCGGTATAGGTCACTCCCAACTCATTAAAAGCTCTATGTCTCTGTAGCCGGTCATTTCTAGCAGCTTGACTTCCTCGAAAGACCGCCCCCGGAGGGTTCCTGTATGCTCTTGGTGGAGGATAGGCGCTTGGTGGAGGGTATGTGCTTTGTGGTGGTGTATATACGTTCTGGGGAGCCGGCACGCGCCATTGCGGGCGAACCGGAGGCTGAGTGTATGTTTGGGCTTGGTGCACGGAGAAGTGTGGTTCTTGAGGTGGATAGTAGTGTTGTGGTGGGCTGTATGGGTAATTTAGCCTGTGGGGTCTGGGTTGGTTGTAGTATGGTTTGCCGGAAGTGGACCAACTGCCTGCCTCAACCGTGGCGACTTCTTCTTTTTTCTTCCTTCCCAGCGCACCTCCTGTGCCGCTTTGAATAGCCTGGGTCGTTGCCTTGAGTGCTAAGTAATTCAGGATTTTGTCAGACCTCAGCCCCTCCTCAATCATAACCCCTATCTTTACTACTTCATTGAATGATTTTCCAACCGTCGTCACCAAGTGACCAAAGTAAGTTGGATCCAGTGTTTGCAAGAAGTAGTCCACCATTTCTCCCTCTCTCATGGGAGGATCAACTCTGGCTGCCTGTTCTCTCCAGCGGAAACCAAACTCACGAAAGCTTTCCCCAGGCTTCTTTTCGGTCCTCGGCAATGTGAGACGGTTAGGGACTATCTCGAGATTGTATTGAAAGTGACCCGCGAAAGCCTGCGCTAGATCATCCCAAGTGTACCATCTGCTGGAATCCTGCCTGGTATACCATTCCAATGCCGATCCACTCAAGCTTTGACCGAAATAAGCTATCAGTAGCTCATCTTTGCCGCTTGCCCCTCTCATTTTGCTACAAAAGCCCCACAAATGTGCCATGGGATCACCGTGCCCTTCATATAAATCAAACTTAGGCATCTTGAACCCAGCCGGGAGTTGGACGTCCGGGAAAGGGCATAGATCCTTGTAGGCCACGCTGACCTGGTTGCCTATTATATGCAGGTTCCTGAAGGATTGCTCCAGGCTTTTGAACTTCCTCATTACCTCATCTTGCTCTGGAACCTTAACCGGCTATTCAATCTCCGCCGGTACCTCCAAGTGCGGATTGTAGGTATGGGGTTCTGGCGCATTGAATGTGGGTTCAAGGGGATAGTATTGCGTATCGTGAGCCTGAAACAACGGCTCGCTGGTTGATCTTTGCAGGGTGGATGATGTGGGTCCCATAAAAGTGGGAACATTTGGTGTTGGGAGAGGTTGATGGGGTGGTGGAGCTTGGGAATCATGGGGGCTTCTCTCCTGATGATAGCTGTGATTCGGGAGGCTTGTTGAAGGGCCAGAGTGAGGGTATTCCGGCATATGCCCTAGTGGTTCAGGGCTCTTTTGTGCTTTGGACAAAGCTAACTGCATTGCATTCATCTCCAGTCCCATCCTTTCTATCTTCTCCATCGCTTCTTTCAACAACTGGCTTACCGGCCTTTCTTCCTCGGTACTATTTTCTGAAGTAGTCATGCTCGTTGTTACCGATCCTTTGGATCTGGTTTGATAAGGGTGTGTTGCCAGAATGCTTTAACAACTAACTGTCTGGTATTTGTGGAAAACAACAAACTTGTTAGCGTTAGAGTTTAACAAATTTGATAATAGCACATTGGGGATGCAATGCTCCTAGGCACTTAACCATTTCTAACATGCTTTGCTTCAAACACATGCGTCATCCCGACTTGCTTATTTGCCCCTTTAAAGTACTTTGGGAACCCCTGTATTTCTTTCCATTTTTTCTTTTTTTTTCTTTTTTCCTTTTCTTTCTTTTTTTTTCTTTTCCTTTCTTTTTAATGGCGGTCGAATCTTATGTAGATTGCCTACGTATCACGTCCCCGCGTGAATCAGACCGGGCGTAGTTCTGCCACAAAATAAAGACACAAAAAATTCTTTTGGAATCATTCAATTCATCACCAAAATTTGCTATTACAAATTACTTATCTCAAACAAAGAACAGCAATAGTACAGATTCCAAAGTTGTTAACCTGACTCGATGAAAAGGAAAAGAAAACAACATATGGGAAGACAATAGAGCCAACAAACAAGACTCGAACTAGGGATACATTAAAATTCCAACTTAGGGGCTCGCGAGGCATCGTTCGGCCTTTCCGCAGACTTTGGTGTAAGGCCTCTCTGCAAGCTCTTCAACTCATTCATGATGCGGTGGACGTAGCCCATGATGGAAGCAATAAGGGTATCCCGAGATATTTGCTCACATGCTAGGCATCTCATGTAGATGTAGTGCCCAATCTCATCAATCCTTCCTCGAATGTTGTCCCTCTCAACGAATAATTGCTCTATTCGCCGGTTCTTTAATCCCAGTGCTTGAGCATTGTCGGCGAGTCGATCCTGGAACTTATCCATTTGTCTTTCCATTCTGGTCATCGCATCGTAACAGCGCCTTCTGTCAGCTTGGGCATCTCGTGCTTGTTTGAAGATCCACTCCTGAAGAGTGGAGTTCGTTTTCCTTAATATCCCGATGCTCATTTCAGAATCCCTTATGACTTGTTGCAGACGCGTCCTCCGGGCCATTGTACCTTTTGCCCATCTGACCTTTATTCTTGCTATGCAAGCTTCCGATCTCTCTAATTCTTCTCGGCTTTTGCTGACTTGATTTCTCAACTCTGCTATCAATCTTTTGTCGGAGCGACGTTTCTGTCGGTCGCTGTTACTCTTACTGACTTGGCGAATGCGGGCTTTTAGTGTCTGGTTTTCTTTGGCTAATTTGTTCTTTTCACCCTGCTCGGAGGCGACTTGCACGTTGTTCTCAAATATAAGCCTTTCAACTTGTTGCTTTAGCATCCCGATTTCAGCCCGGTAGCCTTCCTCCCTCCTTAACCAGCCCCACTGTGCATGCGACGATTCTGCAAAGTCTTGGACGTGAGCTCTCTTAGTTGGTCTCTGGTGCTCAAGCTCTCTTCTGTACCACGTGAGGTATTTTGGCGACACTTTGCCCTTGGCCCGATGTTGTACACAAGTATCTACTTTCAGGGTTTGACATTCATTCCAGATTCTCCGAACGACTGCTTCAGGCAACTGCCCACCAGGCCCTATTTCGACCACCTGGCTACTGAGATCCTCTTCCTTCGGGATTATTTGACATCGCCCCAACTGCCTCAATACTCTGTTTGGCGCATAAGGCTGGATACTCGTGCTCATTCTGCACATTTATTAAGGTGATTTAGACGAAAGAAAAAATCTTTATTTTGACTCCAAAACTATTTTTCCCGTTTTCCTTAATTTTTGAGAAAAGAAAGACTGACTTTCCCAATACGACCTTTCAGCTCTTCAGGGATGAAGATTTTAAGGCAGTGGGATTTTAACCGGCCAAAAGGTAAGAAAAATGGCCAAAGGCGGCCGTTTTTGCAAAGACAGCCTTCCGGCGTCCCTTTCGGGAACATTCGGCTATTTCCGCAAAATGGCATGGCATCACCTGACTTTTTCATGATAGCGGCAATGTTTTGTCATTTGTTTTTTTTTATTTGTTTCTTGCAAAAATAGGAAGTTGGACCCGATGAGGGTTGCCTACATATCTCACATCCGGTGAGAATCAAACCGACGTAGTTCGGGTAAGAAAAATTAATTAAATCATGAATCCAATTTTCTTTCTTCAAAAATCAAAATTTTGGCGGCGTTTTCATACTATTTGGTTTTTCTTAAATGAGCAGCTCTTAATTTTTTCAAAATTCCTGTTTTCACCCACCGGCCAGCATGCAAATTCGAAGCAAATTAAATGCGCCAACAGACAAGATGCAGCAGGATGGTCTTTTGTTCCAGGCTACTATTCCTAGACGGGCCCAACCCCTGTGTTGAGCCCCCTAAGTCAAATGCAACGTGATGCAAATAAGCGTTTTCCTACTAGGGATCCGGCATGAAGTCATGTTTTACTAAGTTTCAAACTGGGCTTTGTTCTAGACCTGGCTTACCCGAGCGGACAACTCGAGTCGAGGAGGGGGCTACGTACCGGGGACCCGCGGGGTCGTCCGGCTTTGTAACTTATCCGAGCCTCTTTCTACTTGGGCATGACACTAACAGAATAGGGAGTCTCAAACCAGTGAGCCGCATCCCCGAAGGTAAGAAGAGAAGGGTTTCGACGCAGTTTATATATACAGTCAAATAATATCAAAGCGGTAACACACATTATTTTGCACATGAAGCACATATCTCATAAAAATATCAGATAAAGCTGAACATAACAATTTATTCTAAGCTCGATTTCTAACCCTGAACCAGTGGTTCTGGGTCTAGTCCCCAGCAGAGTCGCCAGAGCTGTCACACCACCTTTTTCCGCCCCCGCAAGGGGCGAAGGAGTTTTTCCAATTAAAGGACAATCAAAACGGGATTTATTTGTTTATTTCAGAGTCGCCACTTGGGAGATTTAGGGTGTCCCAAGTCACCAATTTAATCCCGAATCGAGGAAAAGAATGACTCTGTATTACAGTCTGCGAACCAGAAATCCGGATAAGGAATTCTGTTAACCCGGGAGAAGGTGTTAGGCATTCCTGAGTTCCGTGGTTCTAGCACGGTCGCTCAACTGTCATATTCGGCTTAATTATCTGATTTTATACATGTTGAACCTATGTGCGAATTTTAATTTTTAACCGTTTTTATCATTTACTGTTATTTTTTATCAAGAATTGCAACATCGTGGAAACATATCTCGAACCACGTCACATTCAATGCACCCGTGGTTGTTGGCATATTTCAACTCTGTTGAGATTGAGATTTGGGTCACATAAATGTGAACCCGAGTTTAAGAATGTAATTTATTAAATACGCGCCTAAAGCGACTAACGTATCATTATTTTGGGTAGGGCCGTGAAACTTGCTAAACGGCCCGTCCCGGAATCTAAGAAATTTTAAAGCAAATATTTACTGAGGGCCCCGCAATTTTTGCATTTTTATTTGGCGAGGCTCATCTCATTCTTATTATTAAAAGTGCAATCCTAGAAGTGGCTAAGGTTTTCTAATGGGTTTATTTTTAACAATGAAAGAAAAAGAGCGGTTCAACTTTATTTACATGCTCACAAGTTAGTTATAGTCGGGTTCCTAATATGATTTGCGAAATCCGAACATGAACGAGTGTTTGGGAAGTTGTTTAGATATTACGGGCCCAGGCCTAATGTGCATAAAATTAAACTCGGCCTGGGCCACCCTTATTCCAATTGGGCCTATTCAATGTGTTTGATATATGTTTGGCATTTATAAACAAATGGGGGGGGGAACTGAAATGAAACGTACTATTTGCCTTAATCAAGCCATATTCTTACCAACTTAAAACATGCCATTTGTTTAAAGCAGGAACTATTGGGTACCTAACATGCTTCTTGACAAAACGATAAGGCACGAATAGAACATGACTGCTACAACATTAATCACTTTCAATTATAAGCAACACACAAGGTTTTCCAACTAAATGACATGCATAAAAGTTCAATTATATCACAGCTAACTACATAGTTCTTTTAGGGAAAGTAAATTATCATGCTGACAAACTATTTTTCAGTACATTTCTAAGCTGATTCAGAATAACTTCAACTCTTCAAATTTTCTTTGTATTCAAGCTTCAAATTTCAGCTTACATTGACAGTGTATCAGTCGTGTACCTGGTATAGGAAAGCAAAAGAAAAAGAGGAAAGATCAGCGGGGCAGTATGCAACAACGCAGCAATAGCAGCAACGGGGATAGCCCAATAATATACCAAAACTCAGCAGCAACATAAGTGAAAACCCAGCAGAAATTTCAAAAAACCCAACAGCAACAACCAGTGGACTTTCAATCCAAACAGAGAACCAAGACACTCAACTGAAACAGTTTTTAGCAAGTAAGAAACCAAGAGATCTAAACTGAAACCCAGTAGTGTGCCCAGCCAAACCAGACCAAACAGAGAAAGAAAACAGGTGTAGAAACACAGTGATTTCTGCTTGTTATGTTCAAAACTTCAGCACTCTTTTAACTCTCAACACTTAAAATTGTCCGGACCTTAATTTCTGATTCCCCCCCTCCAACTCTGATGTGTAACCTTTTTCTTTTTATCCTTTGATGTCTAGCCTACTTTCTTCCCTCAAATGAACCTATTTATAGGCTAAATACAGGCCAGCCCCACTGCCTTGTTTACCCCAACCCTCACATTCTGCCTATAACTCCTTAAAACTAAAAAAAATGTCCAATGCCCATCCTCCTGACAGCCCCTTAGCATGTGCTTTCTGCCCAAAGGCATGGGCAGCCTATAACTTTTAATTACCCCCATGCTACCAAGTTTGGTTCCCCACTATTGTATTAGTTTAATGCTATTTTAGTACCCTATGTTCAGCCCATCTTAAACTACTCATTTCTACTCTTTTCACACCCCAAACTACCCTTGTTAGCTCCTAATTGTTACTGTATTACCCCACTGCAGCAGTAGGACATTTTGAACTTCTGCAAGTTCGAATTCAAGCTGCCCCAAACTGAGTTCTAGCTATTATAGTGTAGCTACAATCCATTCCCAGATAATATCAGACAAACATCTAACGTCAATGATTCGATCAGTCATACGAAGCTATATGAATCAGAATATTTGAACATTCAGTTTTATAAACTAATCGACAACGTTTATCTAATCGACTACACTAATTATAACATAGAACAAATAGTCGACCAAACAAACAACACGAATAGGGCATCAATTGTCTTTGACAATTTTGCACGACACAGGGAAACTACAGGCATTATCGATTCGATGATATTAATCAAATTGAAATATGTATATCACTATACGTATTCAACCATAAATAGAATAACAATCGACCGAATAAAAGGTCTTATGAAGATGGAGAACAAATTGGAGAAAATATCAGAAATACCAAATAAACCAAACAAACATGTTGACAAACCTAAACAACATTTAAACAAAAACAGAAGAGAGAAAAGGAACTCACTCTGGAAACTCAAACACAGACGACCCAAGCCCGAACTGGATTTGCCCATTTGAGGTCGAACATACCTTAATCGAGGTGTTCTCAACCGAGAACACTTTGATTAAAGTCTATTCGACCCCAACTGTCCGTTTAATCTGGTCGGACTCCAAAAATTCTTGTGTTCTAGGGTTCGAACAGTCAGATTTGGGGTTTGGGGATTTGTGGGTAGATTCGGACCAAACCAAGCTTGGTTTGGTCATGAGCAAGGCTAGGGTAATGGCTGGTGTGAATCTGGGGTGGGTTGGTGTAGATCGGGGTTTTGCTCGAATCTTCAAATCAAGATTCGAGATGAAGGGAGATGATTCGAGGCAAGGGGGTAACAGATTTGGGTTCAGGGAGTGAAGGAGGTGCTATGGTGTTAGAGGGGTGACCGGAGGCGTAGATGCCGCCAGGTTTTAGGCGAGGAATCTTAGGGCGGCTAGGGTTTGGGAGGTCTGGGTTTGGGTTTGGGTTTTGGGACGATGAAGAGGGGGTGTTCGGATGGGGGCGTGGGGTAAAGGTTTGAATTTATATATGGGGTGGGTAGTTTAATCCTGGCCGCTGGATCAATCAGGATCGATGGCCAGGATTAAGGGGGCTCATCCATACGGTGTCGTTTGGTTAAGTGGTGGGGTCGGTTCGAATCCAGGCAACGGGTCGGGTTCAAGGCATGGGTAAGGGAGATGAGATCTTGGCCGTTGGATTGATTTAAACAAACGGCTTCGATTAAATGGGGCAAAACGATGTCGTCCTAGTGTCCGGGCACAAAGGCATTTGAACTAGGTCTATGTATTGGCTTTGGGCCTGATTCTTTTGGGCCCAATCCGAGTTTTTGTTTTTACAACTCTTTTTCTTTTCTTCTTTTAATTAATAATCAACAAAAAATTCTAAAATAATGTGTAAAACAAAAATTATCCTAACACTGTTGAACTTTAACAAGAATTGTCACATCAGGTTAAACATTTAATTAATTTAGCACAAAATTACATAACGACACACATGACTGACAAAACGCAACAAAACCGTATATTTTGTAACTTTCTTTCTTTCTATAAAACGTGACTCAATTAATTCCAAGACGTACACTGAAATCTTGAACGTGCGTGCAACATGTATTTTCGTATTTTTTAATTATTCACAGCAAGGGTAAATATTAGCGGACAAAATAATTACCAAACGTCATGCAAATTCTCACAATTGTACACAAATGAAATTTGTTTTATTTTGATTTCTTTTTGGAGTAATTTTCGTGAAGCAAAAATCACGTGCTCATAGGTGAAACAAGTGAGGTAAGATCTTATAACTGTGAAATATGCAATGAATTGCAGGATATTCTTGATTTAACTTTGAAAGAGTCTCAAAAAATGATGAATGAGCTTAAGAGACTCAATAAAGAAGTTAAAGACTGGAAACGCAAACACGAAGTATGTGAAATCGAAAAAGAAGCACTTCAAGAAGAGTTTGAGGAATTGCAAATGCAACTCAATGGCATGCGCAAATCCACCAGTTACAATTCTGTTAGGTCAAACCAGGCGACTTACAAGTCAACTGGAAAAGGACCGGCTAGAACAAAGTCCACTAGTACTAACACTAATGAAAGACCTAAAAGTGGGTCAGGAGTTACGTGTCACTACTGTAACAAAAGTGGACATAAATATTCGTTTTGTCTCTTTTGTAAAGCAAATGTTTCAGGATGGGTTTGGAAACCAAAAAATAGTTTTGAATCTAGTAATACTAACCCTCCAGGACCTAATCAAGCTTGGGTACCTAAAAGAAAGTAATCACTATATTTTGCAGGAACACCACAAAATAAGCTGCAAAGGAAAATGGTACTTATATAGTACGTGTTCCAGTCACATGACAGGTGATAAAAACCTATTCAAACAAGTTACAAAAATTGATGTAGGAAGCGTTAAGTTTGGGGATGACTCAAAGGGAAAGATAATTGGCACTGGAACAATTTCCTTCAATAACAAATGTGACATCACTGAAGTTTGTCTCATCGATGGACTTAACTACAGTCTCCTGAGCATAAGTCAACTATGCGACTCAGGATATGAGGTAAATTTTAAGAAAACAGGCTGTGCTATTGAAGACGAGACAGGTAAAACAGTCCTCCCAGAAAAAAGGTATGGAAATGTTTATATCCTTGATGGTTTTGAAAAGATAGATGGCCATATTTGCTTAACATCTATGTCTGATGATCCATGGTTATGACATAGGAAACTTGGTCATGCAAGCATGCATTTGATAGAAAAATTATCTAAACATGAGTTAGTTATTGGTCTACCCAAACTGAATTTTTCTAGAACTCATATTTGTGATGCATGTCAAATAGGTAAGCAAACCAGAAACTCTTTCAAAAATAAAGATATTGTATCCACTTCTAAACCTTTGCAATTGCTTCATATGGACTTATTTGGGCCTTTTAGAACTGCTAGTATAGGAGGAAAAAGATATGCTTTTGTTATTGTTGATGATTATTCACGTTTCACTTGGGTAATTTTCTTATCTCATAAAGATTAAGCATTAAGAAATTTTGAGATTTTCTGCAAAAAGGTTGAAAGAGAAAAGGGATATCTGATTTTAACAAATCAGAGTGATCATGGAGGAAAATTTGAAAGTAAAGCATTTGAAGACTTTTGTAATAATCAGGGATACACTCATAATTTCTCTGTACCACGATCACCATAGCAAAATAGGGTTGTTGAGAGGAAAAACAGAACCCTCCAAGACATGGCAAGAACCATGTTACTAGATTATTCACTGCCAAATCATTTCTGGGCAGAAGGTGTAAGTACAACATGTCACATTCTCAATCGATGTCTCATAAGGCCCATTCTGAAGAAGACTCCTTATAATGTAAAGGTAAATGTCCAAATATCAGTTACTTTCATCCCTTCGGAAGTAAGTGTTTTATTCACAATAACGGTAAGGACAACCTTAGAAAATTCGATCCAAGAAATGATGAAGGTATTTTTCTTGGCTACTCAATAAATAGTAGATCTTTTAGAGTCTATAATAAATGCACATTATGTGTGGAAGAATCTGTACATGTCATATTCGACGAAAATAACCCCTTGGTCGAGAAAGGAATTACTACAGGTGATGAAGATCAAGCTCAAGAAACTCAGGAGACAAGCGAATCTCAAGAGTCAACTGATAAATATGCTACGATAGAGTCAACTAATGAGCCTTAAGGAAAGAAATAACTCTACTGGAAGTGTGATCTAAGGTACCTCTCCACTCAACACGCGGTACACCTGGCATAGCCAGCGTCACGGTTTTGGCGTGACAATCAAAAATAGCATAATGGGGTGACAACTAGTCCATGCCCAAGATAATGTCAAAATCAACCATGCCGAGTAACAATAGATTAGCTTTGGTCTCAAAACCACAAAAAGCAACCAAACACGACCGATAAACGCGGTCCACAACAAGAGAATCTCTCATAGGAGTAGAAACATAAATGGGGGAACTCAAGGAATCGCGGGATACACCCAAATGCGGAGCAAAATAAGAAGACACATAAGAGTAAGTGGAGCCTGGATCGAATAGAACCGATTCATCTCTGTGACAAACCAGTATAATACATATGATGACAAAATCGGTGGCAAAAACCTCGGTACGAGCATGAATGGCATAGTATCTGGCCTGGCCTCCCCCTCAAGGGCGACCTCTACCTCCCCGACCTCCACCTCTAGCTGGCTGAGCAGGTGGGGTAGCAACTGGAGCTGTAACCATAGCCTGAGAACTCTACGGGACACGTTGTGGCTGAGAATTCTGTGGAGGTGCACCCCTCCCAAGTCTGGGGTAATCCCTCACCACATGACGTGTGTCACCAAACTCAAAACAAGCTCTGGAAGGATGTGGTGGTCGTGACTGGATCGGGCCAGGTCTGCTGGACTGACCTCTGGAAGCACCCCGTGTAGGAGGCGCGCTAGAAACCGGAGGTGCATAATAAGGATCCTGAGGCCTAGGAGGAGCTGGAGCACTACTGGCTGCTGGAAGAGCTGAATGAATGGGGAGACTCATATAACCCTTACCATGACGACCTGAAGCTGGGGCACGGACACCTGAGAAATGGCTCGACTCTCGAGACCTCTTGGCCTCCCTCTCCTCCTTCTCCCTAGCATGCATACCCTCAATCCTCCTTGTAATGCTCACCACCTGCTGATAAGAAATATCTATATCCAACTCACGAGACATGTCAGATCTGATGCTGGGAATAAGCCCCTCAATAAACCGGCGAACCCTCTCACGAACAATAGCAACCAAGGCTAGTGCATGCCTAGCCAAACTGGTGTAACAGACAGTATACTCTGAAACAGTCATAGCACCCTGGTGCAAATGCTCAAACTCTGCACGCCATGCATCTCTAAGGCTCTGAGGAACATACTCTTTCAAGAACAGATTTGAAAACTGAGCTCAAGTCAGTGAAGCAGCCTCATCTGGACTGTCTAACTCATAGGTGCGCCACCAATCATAGGCGGCTCCTCGAAGCTGGAAAGTAGTGAAAGAAACCCCATTCGATCCTGAGATACCCATAGTACGTAGAATGCGGTAACACTCATCAAGAAATCCTAGAACATCCTCCGATGCTAAACCACTGAACTCAGGGGGCTTGTACCTCTTAAACTTCTCAAGCCTCAGCTGCTCCTGCTCGGAAGCCGCTGCCATGCCCTCGGGCTGAACTGGCACTGCATGCGGTACAAGAATAATCTCAAGGGCCTTCTTAACATGCAATCACTGCTCAAAAGTGCGGGCAGCGGGAGTCTATGCTCCTCCCTCGGCCTGGGATGTAGCTGCAACAAGGGGAAGCAACCCTGCCTAAGCCATAGTGGTGTACATGCTCATGAACTGTGCCAGAGTCTCCTGAAGGGCTGGAGTAGTAGTAGTAGTAGGCCTATCAGACACCTGGACTCTGGCTGGATCTGCTGGTGGTACCTCGGCGGTAGCTCGCACAGGTTCTCTCGCTACAGCACATGCACGTCCTCGGCCTCTACCCCGGCCCCGGCCTCTAACGACGGCAGTAGGGGGTGCAAGTGCCTGATCATCTCGAGTAGCATGTGTCCTCACCATCTGTGAGAGAATATAAGACAGAAGTTTAGAACTGTGGTGTCAAAATATCACACGACAAGGAAATCAAAAGAAGTGGAAATTTTCCTAACACTTACATAGCCTCTCGTAGATAAGTACAGACATCTCCGTACCGATCAACGAGACTCTAAGAAACCGGCTTGTGTTCTATGACTCCTCTGAACCTAGAGCTCTGATACCAACTTGTCACGACCCCAGTTCGCCCTCCATAAACTGTCGTGACTGCACCTAGTCTCTCTGACTAGGTAAGGCTAACAAGTGCGGGAATAAAATTGAAACTTGCGAAAATATAAATAAAGGAAAACCAAGAATAACCAAAAAGGGAAGCAATATATAGAAAGCCGCTCAGCATATACATCATGACATCTCAAACTTCTACGGCACATTCCCAAAACCCGGAAACTCACGGGAACACAAGCTGAAGAAATACAGTAAAGTGCTCTAATCTCCAGAATGTCTACATCAACAGTAAGATAGAAAGGCTAACACTACAGGATAGAATAAAGATATAGACTCCTTGGTCTGCGGACGCGACAGATGTACCTCAAAGTCTCCGAAAGATCTCCCTGCCTCAAGGGTGATAAGCCTGGGTAGAGGTACCTGGATCTGCACATGAAAAACATGCGCAGAAAGGGGCATGAGTATACCACATCGGTACTCAATAAGTGCCAAGCCTAACCTCAGTCGGGTAGTGATGAGGAAGGTCAGGGCCCTACTGAGGTAAATAATAATAAACATGACAGGATAAGATAAATAGTAGAAATGAGAATGTACAGTAGGAATCTATACAGTATGATAAGAGTACAATAACAGAACAGAAATAAAGGCATAACACAAGGAAAAACACCGCTCACAGCAAGGATAATAACCGGGGATCTCTTGGTATCCTGAGGATCTCTTGGTATCCTCAATATGTACACTAGGGATCTCTTGGTATCCCGAGGATCTCTTGGTATCCTCAATAAATACACTAGGGATCTCTTGGTATCCCGGGGTCTCTTGGTATCCTCAATAAACATACAAGGGATCTCTTGGTATCCTCAATAAATACACTAAGGATCTCTTGGTATCCTCAATATATATGCCAGGGATCTTTTGGTATCCCACACCTCAGTCCAGATCATAAATATGTGCAGGGGATCTCCCGGGATGCCATCCCATAGTCCCAAATTAAAACACACAACAACAGCTCAAGAATATCAAATTAAATACTAAGTTCGAAACAAGTAAACAGTTAATTGTAGCCTAACATGCTTCACGTAATGCAATTAAGGCAGTTTAAGCAAATAAGAAATTAAGTCAACTAAGCATGCTTTTCTAAACTAGCACAGGCTAAGTTTGCAAGTAGAACCAAAACAGGTAAGAAAGGAACTCAATTTAAATACTTAAAGTAAAACCGGATTTTCAACAATCAGCTCAAATACACGCTCGTCACATCACGTACAAGGCATTTCAACTATCAAATATCATATCCTAAGGGGAAGATCCCCCACACAAGGTTAGACAAGCCACTTACCTCGAACCGGCTCAAAATCAACTCGAAATCACACTTTTGTCACGAGTATCCGACTCCAAATGACCCAAATCTATTCAATTGAATTGCATATTGTAAATAACACCTCAAGTAACTGATTCTACAATTAAAGTCTAAGCTAATACGAGAAATTATGTAAAATGACCAAAATGCCCCTCGGGCCCACGTCTCAGAATCGGGTGAATTTTACATTTTCAGAAACCTCGTACTCTCACGAGTCTATACATAACAATAACACCAAAATTGGAGTCCAAATGAACCCTCAAATCTTCATTTAAAGGTCTCTTAAACTCGAGCACTAATTACCCTTTTTCCCAAATTTCTCACCATTATTTAAGTCTTTAATCATATGAAAACGAGTTATAAATCCAAGAACGTACCTCTAAGTGATTCCCCTTTGTTTCCTCAAAAATCCCTCTTAAAAGTTTCAAACCAGGATGAAAATGGTGGAAGAATGACTCAATTTTGCAAAGGCAACTATTTATATGTTCTGCCCAGCGATTACCGTATTTGCGGACCTGGGACCGCATCTGCGGTACCGCTTATGTGGACAAAACATCGCCATCTGCGACTCTCACTAAAATTCCAGCTTCCGCATTTGCGGACCTTTAACCAAAGGAGCGGTTCCGCTTCTGCGAGCCTCACACCGCATTTGCGGTTTCTGAAGAATCGACCCAAAGCCGCTTTTGCGGCCCTTTAGCCGCTTCGGCGGCGCTGCAGATGCGAAAATACCAGAATCAGCAATGCTACAGCTGCTGCAACACTTCTTCAACTTCCCGTCAACCATCCGAAATCACCCCGAGGCCCCGGGTCCTCAACCAAAAGCACCAATATCACCTAATACCTTATTCAAACTTGTAACAATCCTTAAAACGCCTAAAACAATATCGAACCTTGGATTAATCAAGGATTTAAACCTAAGAACTCCATATTTCCTTAAAATACGCTTTCGATCAAAAACCCAATCAAACCATCTCCGAATAACCTGAAATTTTGCACGCACATCCCAAATGACATGACGGAACTATTGAAACTCTCGGAATTCCATTCCGACCCTCGGATCAAAATCTCACTATCGGATCGGAAACTTCAAAAACTCAACTTTCGGCATTTCAAGCCTAAATTGGCTACGTACCTCCAAAACATACTACGAACACGCTCCCCACCCCGAAATCACCCAACGGAGCTAATGGAACCATCAAATTTCCATTCTGTGGCCGTCTTCACACTGTTCCGACTACGGTCAATTTTTCAACACTTAAGCTCTCATTTAGAGACTAAGTGTCCCAAAACTCTCCGAAACTTAAAACCGAACATCTCGGCAATTCAAATTAGCAGAATTAAACTTGGGGGAAAGCAGTTAATAGGGGATCGGGGCGTTAATTCTTAAGACGACCGGCCGGGTCATTACAGGCATCGCACCTGCGGTCCCCAAATCGCAGGTGCGAAAACACCAAAAGCAGAAAAATCTCAGTAGTTGCAATGACATCTCAACTTCTCCGTTAACCACCCGAAATAATCCCGAGGCCCTTGGGACCTCAACCAAAAGCACAAACATAACCCAATACCTTATTCAAACTTGTTTTGATCATCAAAATGCCTCAAACAATGTCAAATCTACTAAATCACATCAGATTCAAGCCTAAAAATTTTCGAAATACGCTTTTGATCAAAAACCCAACCAAACCACGTCCGAATGACCTGAAATTCTACACACACATCCCAAATGACACGACGTAGCTACTGCAACTCTCAGAATTCCATTTTGACCCTTGTATCAAAATCTCGCCTACCAACCGGAAATCACCAAAATATCAACTTCGTCAATTCAAGCCTAAAACTACTCCAACCTTCCAAAACCCATTGCGATCATGCTCCTAAGCCATAAATCACCTTTCGAAGCTAATCGAACCATCAGAACTTGCATCCGAGCCCTCTAACACATAAACCAACATCCAGTTGACTTTTCCAACTCAAACTCCTTTACAAGAGACTAAGTATCTCAAACCTTACCAAAATTATTTCGGATTCGATCCGACCAACCCGATACCATAAAACATGGATAACGAAGCATAAAGAAGCAAAAATGGGAGAAACGGCGCGGTAACTCATGAGACGACTGGTTGGGTCGTCACAAAATCTTCTTGATGTCAAAAACCATTACACTATGTGGCAAGAGAAGAGAAGGGGGGAGAGCGTGAGGTGAGTTTTAGGTGAACTCGCCTGAGTTTCAGGCGAGTTAGGATCGGTTTGAGCGAGGCGGATGAAGGAACATGATTGGGGCGCCATTTGGGGTCTCTAGGTTTATGGTTTTGTTTTAGGGGAGGTGTTATAATAGGGGTTATATATAGGGATGGGCAATGGGTCGGTCTGGTGGGGCGGGTCACAGGGGATGTGGGCTGGCAGGTTTAGTGTTAGGGATTCGGCCAATTTAAGTGAAGATGGGGTAGGGCATTGAAAGATTTGGGCTTTAGAAAATGAATTTGGCCCAATTTCGATTTTTAATTAAAGTTTCCCCCTCTTTTCATTTATTTTTTATCTTTTTTTTCTCGATTTTAAACTATTAAATTAATTAAAATCCTAGACTAAAATCTAATTTGTAAAATCATATTAATTGTTTATTTTAAAACATAAAAATAATTAATTAACTTACAGCTTCATGCAAAGAAATTACTAATTTTTAAACTAAAAGCTAAAAATGTAACAATAGCCAATATTTGTGATTTTCATCTTAATAAGGCTATTAACTAACTTAATTAATCCTAAAAATATGAAAACAGATCTTAATGCAATGCATGGTATTTTGCATTTTTCATGATTTTAATAAAGTAAACATGCACAGAAATGCAAATAATTTAACAAAAATTCCTACAAAAACCCTATAAAATTGCAAACAATTGGAAAAATCTATTTCTTTAATTTGTAGGAGTATTTCACATAGGACAAAAATCACGTGCTCACAACATCCTCAATCCAAATTTCCCAAGCACGACCAACGAAGTTCGCTCAGCGAGATCAACCAAAGGACGACCTTGATAAGTGAAGGGACTAACTGTATGGGTTAAAATCAAATTGAGGATCAAGTCGAGCAGAAAAGGAACGATGAGAGCAACTCGCAAACTATTACAAGTGGCATGGTCGTGGTAGACCAGTAATCACATGAATCGAACAGCTCAGCGACCGGTCGTGGTCAAGGTCGAGTAGAAAGATTAGAAAAACGGCTAGTTTTGTATTGGGATCTTCAGGGGGAATATTCTATCGAATATTTTCTCTGTTTGTACTTTTGAGGTTCTTTGGGAATATCCCATATAAATAGAAAGAGAGAAGGGGAAAAGGGAATGTAATGTTCTATATGATAAGAACTCTCTCGAAAAGTTGAATCCCCAGAAAATTACAAACATTACCTTTCCAAAGAGATTCGATTTGATGTTTATTCCACATTTATCGCATCAGATCCGAGAAAGCCTCTTATATTCTCTCATATTCTTGTCTTACATCATTGTCAGAGAGAAGAATCATCCACCTCATTCAATATTGGGTGAATCATTCTCTCTATTTACATCTATTGCCATTTTGCATATTTATTGCTTATCATTATGGGAAAATCTCACTTTATACCCATTACCCAAACTATTTACCTTTAAATACCCAAACCTAAACTATTTACTTTTTCCACCTATGTAGCCGAAACTATTTACCCGGCCCACCCATTAGCTATTTGCCTTCTTATTTGAAGTATAGAATGCTAAAAACATTCGAGTTTATTTTTACAAGCTTACCTGGTAGTGGACTTGAATGGATCTACTTCTTCTCTGTCAGATCAATCTTCATTAAGAGGGTCAACCCAAGCTATTACTTTACCTCCTTTCCTTATGATTTTTTTGTGTGTATGAAGACCCACCATTGTTGAGCTTGAAGCTCCTGAATTTGACATTTTATTTTTAAGATTTATTATTTGATTTGATGTGAGTGCTATAAAATATTGCTTATAGTACCTTCAAGTAAGCTTCCCAAAATCTGAATTTTTATGTGTGTTTGACTATCCACCATTGCTCGCTTGAAACTCAATTTTTATTTTTGAAGATTTCTTGTTTGATTCATGTTGATACCCAATTTTTCCCTATATATTTTTAATATGCAAAATACTTTCAAAATAGCATATATATGCAAATATAAACATTTCCAAATATTTTATTATTTTCCCATAATTTTGTAAGGTTTTTAAATCGATTTATTTCCCTTTTTTATCCATAAAATCTCAATAATTATTTCTAGAATTAGTATTTTGATGATTCGTTTATGGGATTCTTATATTTATGCCAAAATATCGCTAAAATAATTTTTTACATATTTTTACAAATTCATTTAGTATTTTTTAAAGCTAATTGCATATAATAGCAATACTAGCCATTTTAAGGTTTAATTGTGTCTTATTTTCATAAAATCGAGTCTGGTATTTTTGAATTGTTAGTTATGTGTTATAAATCATTTCAGTATTATCAGAAACTATTTACTATTTTTTTTTAAAAGGGAAAATAGCTATTTAACTCGTAGCCACATTTGTATTTCAATTATAACCCAAACCAGGCCCCAATTTCCCCAGCCCAATTTATTTTTATCCCTGACCCAACCTAATTTTAACAAACCCAAACCCGAATTCCCCACCTACCATTTTAATCTAGGTCGTTGATCATTCAGATCAACGACCATCATTCACCCTTCCATAATTAAACCCAAATGACCCCTTAACCTAAATCATTTCTCACCACCAGCCGCCTTGAACCCCTCTACTCTCAATTCTCTCTGCAGCCTCACATAAACACTAACCACCGCCACCCAATTCCACCCTAATCCACCTCAATCCCCACCTAACCCATGGACTCCCATGGCCGTTTGAGATGTATACCGGCCTCCTACATCTTCAGGTGTCCCGTTAGTGTGATTCCAGGACAGATCTCGAAGAAGTCTGGTCCAGTTCTTGTTCAACTTCTACTCATGGCCTTCCTCCGGCCATCCATGGCCTTCCTCCGGCCATCCATGGCCATTCAAGTCAGATCCTTGACTTTTCTGGCTAGATTGGTAGTTTTCAAAGTCTTTCTCACTTTTTCTAGGTTCTCTGAAACCCTAAACCTTTAAGATCTTTCAATTTTCTTCAGATCTATCTTAGATCTGTGCATATTATGAACTTCTTAAGTGTTTTTCCAAAGGTTCTCAGATTTTCTTTCAAAATGACTCTTCATTTTTCAACGATTAGGGTTTTCTCTTAAATATTTTTAAAGATCTCTTCTCTAATTTTAATGTTGCTTATAATTTTACTATGTTCAAACGACTTGTTTATGCTTTTCTTCTACTTGATTCAGCATGTTGAAAACCCTAGGTCTTTTTGATCTTATCCGAGTCCTGAAACTGTCCTTGTTTGTTTGAATGTATACTTGTTCGATTAAGTTTTTTGTTTCTGACTCTCTTTTCCTTGTTTGACTTATCTGATTTTGAGTTCTTATCATCTCTTAAACTCGACTACTATTGAAGCCCTAATTTCTTAAAAGGGTTTCCCTCGATTATTACTATGAGTTTGAAGGTCTTTACTTGTTTCTGACTTTCTTACCTGTTAGTTGGGATTGCTACACTCTGATTCTATGTGACTACTCGACCTTGTCGACTACTGTACTCCGAGTAGATTTCTTTTACTACTGAATCCTCTTTTATTACTGCTACTACTTTATGTTTGTGTTGCTTCTTTTTGTCAGCATGTTTGACCCTGCACGCATGTTCATTCCTTGCTATTTATATGTTGAAATGCAGAGTCATGACTCTTTCTTGAATGATCCTAATTCCCTCAATATTGCGACTGATTGCAAAAATTTTCTTATGAACCCTAATTTTACTCGTTTGTTTAAATTAATTGATTCCCCTCCTTTAATTACTGTGATGTTTTACCTTGCTGAATTATTTCCTAATGCTAAGCATACTTTGTACTTAGACTCAATTATTTACTTCATACTTTTACTGTCCCCTTATATGGCAATAATCAATCTGTCTTAAACTGATTTTTTTCTTTAATTAACCCTGTTAGTATCCGTTTGAGCAAGTAATCCCTTGATTAAAGGGGAGTACTTGTGTTAATTGATTTTGATTGTGGTTATTTCCATGTTGAGTTGAAACTTCACTAGTTACCTTATTCTTCACTTGTTTTCAAAACTATAAATACCCTACCCTCTCTTCTTTCAAACATACGAACAATTGAGTTCAAACACACGAACAATTGAGTTCAAAACGCACTTAATAAGAGTTTGAAGGTCTTTACTTGTTTCTGACTTTCTTACCTGTTAGTTGGGATTGCTACACTCTGATTCTATGTGACTACTCGACCTTGTCGACTACTGTACTCCGAGTAGATTTCTTTTACTACTGAATCCTCTTTTATTACTGCTACTACTCTATGTTTGTGTTGCTTCTTTTTGTCAGCATGTTTGACCCTGCACGCATGTTCATTCCTTGCTATTTATATGTTGAAATGCAGAGTCATGACTCTTTCTTGAATGATCCTAATTCCCTCAATATTGCGACTGATTGCAAAAATTTTCTTATGAACCCTAATTTTACTCGTTTGTTTAAATTAATTGATTCCCCTCCTTTAATTACTGTGATGTTTTACCTTGCTGAATGATTTCCTAATGCTAAGCATACTTTGTACTTAGACTCAATTATTTACTTCATACTTTTACTGTCCCCTTATATGGCAATAATCAATCTGTCTTAAACTGATTTTTTTCTTTAATTAACCCTGTTAGTATCCGTTTGAGCAAGTAATCCCTTGATTAAAGGGGAGTACTTGTGTTAATTGATTTTGATTGTGGTTATTTCCATGTTGAGTTGAAACTTCACTAGTTACCTTATTCTTCACTTGTTTTCAAAACTATAAATACCCTACCCTCTCTTCTTTCAAACATACGAACAATTGAGTTCAAACACACGAACAATTGAGTTCAAAACGCACTTACACTCAAAACTCTCTCTTTCTCTATTACTACTTGTGCTATTGTTTTGTCTAGCCGACTAAAAGCCAAGGCTAGATTGTAGAATCCTGCTTACTTTAACTTTCTGCACCTTGCTTTCTCTACTAGTATGTCCTAGTTATTTTTAAAGCCTCAACAACAACATGATCCTTTAATTGTTTCAGTTTCCCTCATTCTTGTTTACTTCTATTCGTGGTTCTGCAGTCAAGTTACATTACTAGCATGCTGTAATAAGTTCCCTTTCCCTTTAGATTAATGTTTCCCCTATGTGTATTTTTAAAGCATATTTTGTCAGTCACTTGTTGTGTACCTGCTGTCTTATGAATCCCAAACCCCAATATCCCTTCTATGTGTTTGTGTTCCTTTGGCTGGTTTGTAGACATGCCATCATCAGCTATTGTTGTGCATGACTCAAACTTGACCCCCTTTGAATGGCTACTAATTCTGTGTAGTTTTGAGTTTTACTACTACTGCTGATTGTCACTAATTGCTTTCAAAAATAGACTATTAGTCCAGATTTTTAAACAAAATCTCTTTCAATATGTGTTATGCACTTCCACTATATTCTTACAATCTAGGTTCTGCCCCTCTTGTGTGAGCCTTGCCTTGGGACCCTTGATCTCCCTCTGAACTTGGACACATAAGAGCTGGCCCTTCCACATTGTACCAATTGCGTTTGGTTATGCAAATCTGGGTATGAGTACTTCCCGGGATCTTTTGAGGTCCTTAGGGAACTTTGACACACCCAGGTATGAGAAAGGCTTTGAAATATTGGCACTGAAGTGGTTCATTACATAACCTAGAGAGGAAGTCAACATCAGGCTTCCTTTGGTTGTAATTTCTTATTTTTGCACTTCTTTTGTAATTCAATCATTTGGTATGTAATAATTTATAAACAATATCGGGATGATTAGTGAAAAGGGTGGGTAGTCGTATGTTGTGGGTAAATTGGGTATATAACATGCCTATAGGGTCTATTTTGATTCCAAACATGGCCTGTTAAATATCATGCATATAGGATCTGCTCTGGTTTAAGATAAATTCTGCTTGCTTTACTTTCACACAACTAGAAACCATGTCTATAGGATCTAAATGGCTTTAATAATAGAGATCATGCCTATAGGGTTAAAATCAGCTTTATAATTAGATATCATGCACATAGGGTGTAAAGTAATTGAAGTTCAGTTTTCATTACAACATGTATTCAGATTCGTCTCCCTAGAAATCATGCCTATAAGTCCAAAGTCAGTTTTTAACACTTAGATATCATGCCTATAGGATCTAAATAGCTATAATAGAAATCACGCTTATAGAACTTAAACCAGTTTAGTTGGAAAATTCGTTTAGTTCACATTGTCATTCTGAATTGGATTAGTTAATTAATTTGCCGCTTCTTTGATAAGTTTTCAGACACTGCCTTAAATTAATACCATTAGAAATCATGTTTGTAGGATCTCAAGTTGTCTGTTTAATCACTACTCTACTGCATTCCTAATCAATATAGATATCATGTTCATAGGACATCACTATTGCGCCTAGGCAAGCCTTAGGTAATTACTCGAATAAAACTGGAATTGCCTTTGCTAATTACCAACTGCTACAACCAGCAGGCAGGCCTGATTCGGACTTCTTTTCTGAGTTATATAATGAATCTGGTTTTGACTCAAACTCTGCTTTAGGATTTAAAATTCATACCTTAACTGTGTTTAAGTCATGCTATTTATATGCATTGTTTGCGGAGGTATACATGAGCCTTCTAATTGTATATATGTCCCCCCTCTAAATGTAGAACTGCGTGTTTTTGTATGTCGCCTTAGCCTTTTCACCTTTAAACCTAAGTGTCAGCCTACAACCTCCCTCTTGTAGGAGTAGTAGTCCTAAAATTCCTCCGGGACTGATAGGAATAGGATGGGTAATAGCATGCAATAGAGGTTGAGACCAATCCGCGCTTTAAAACCTTCACGGGGTGGGAAGGGTAGATATGGATATAATGATCGGTGCGCTAATACCACGTGTATCCCCTCTTCTGAGGAGTGTCATACCGGGTATTGCATTGAGGTGATCCATATTATACTAAAACCTAGGACCCCCTTTTATTTTTTACAAGCATGTTTAGCTTATAACTCTTTTTCTAAAATTTTGCCCTTTTAATAATTGTTTGCACTTGGTGTTTAACTTAAATCCCTCTTAATTGAGCCTTATTTGATTACTTGCTAATTGCACAAATTCACAAAAAAACTATCTGGCCGGGAACCACACTAGTGAATCCTGAGGGGTGCCTAATACCTTCCCTTTGGGATAATTTCAAGCCCTTACCATATCTCTGGTTATCAAACATAGTCGTAGTTGAGCCCTATAGGTTTCCTAATGCACCCTAAATCATTATGTGGTGACTCTTCAAAATACCCAATTCCCAAAAAGAAAATGAGTAATTACACCCCATGAATGTCGAAACCCGGAAATCCTCTCTGACGGAAGGGGAAAAAGGGGGGCGCGACAGCATGGCGACTTTGCTGGGGATATTTAGGCTTTTACCATTTCAGATTGTTCTTGTGAATTTGTTCCTCCCTATGTGCAATTACTTGATTATATTTCTTTAAGCATTTAATTTCTCTTTCCAAAAGCAAAACTGACATATCTTTTTTGTTTCCTTCCTTTATTGCTACTTTAAATTATAAATCTGCTATATTTATCACTTTCTTAACGTGTAAATACATGTAAACATGTTTTAATTATTGCATAATCATGCTCAACATCGTACTCCACTCGTGCCAAACAAATACTATAGCAATTCTTATAATGAGTGGTTGCGCTCTTCCTATATCATTACCCCCCAAAATTCGGAAAGGCATATTTGCGGTAAAACCAGTCGATCAGCGGTGCAGTCGACAGTTCCGTGCCTTCCCCTTTGAGTTGTCTGCTCAAGGGTACCGGTCTAAACCCCATAGAAACCTTACTCCATTCAAATTGTGCATGCATCATAGTCAAACCTAACCGGGTCAGTTATGTTTTACACATAATGATCCTTTAAGATAGCCTTGTCCAAAGTCCACCGGGTCTCCCTGAACCCAAACGGACATCACCACGTTCTGTGCATTTATTTAGAAAACTAAATGCTTCATGCTAATTGTTGTTTTAAATAGTCGAGTCTGGTGGGGGTAAGAGCCTAACCTTATCTGTCTTGCATAAATATGAGGAACGAAGTCCCCAGATTCGACATGGTCACCACCGTCCACCCATGATTGCTAAGCTGGTGGAGAGATTTACCCTCGAGTGACCAAAATCTCGTCCACAAATATCTGGGAAATTTACCATACCTCCTGGAGATCCAACCTAACAACATGATCATAGAAGCTGTCATATTATTCTGGGATTGTGAAAGGGCTGTGTTCCGCTTTGGGGACATTGAAATGATGTCCTTGCTAGAAGAGATAGGAGGACTGGCCAGTCTAGTGTGGGAAACTCCGGGCTTGCTAATGCCTGAGAACCGTAAAGGTAGGGGTTTCCTCAAAATGATGTGTATGAAGAAGAACACAGAATTGACATGCCTGAAGGAGTCATACATCCCTTTTGACTACTTCTATGAAAGGTACTGTCACAACAAATGCTACCGTACCTACCTTGATGAGTTTTCCATCACATCCTTGAGGCACATCCATCGAAGGGTTTTCTTCTTCATGTTTTGTTTCCTGGGGCTGATCGTGTTTCCGATGAAAAAAGAGAGAATCCATACCAGGCTGGCTATGGTAACTAAGACCCTAATGGAGGGGATTGGTGGGCAGCCATTCAGCATCGTGCCCATGATCATTGCAGACATATACCGAGCCTTAGATAAGTGTCAACGAGGAGCAAAACACTTCGAAGGCTGCAATTTATTACTTCAACTCTGGCTCATGGAACATCTCCAAAAGGGCGAATACCTCAGCGAAGAGACTAGGATGATAACATCGCTTTCCATCATCCAAAACGAATGAATTACATCCCCGATATGTTCGCACAGCCTGAGAATGCCAAAGGGTGGGTTGAGCTATTTGACAATCTGACCGAAGAACAGGTCCAGTGGATGTTCGAATGGTTTTTGACCGAGGAGTTCATCGCCCGATCCAGAGACGCACCTTTCCTGAAACTAATTGGTCTAAGAGGAACCTACCCTTACGTCCGTCTCCGAGTTATGAGGCAAGCTGGGAGGAATCTAGTTATAATCAGGGTCGACAAGATGAGTCATTTCCGAGCTGACTTTTAAAATGATGATAGTCCCTATAAGTGCCAAGCTCAGCATATGTGACACTGCAAGATCATAATGGGGAGAGATACCATCGAGCCAGACAGGTATCATGCTGGTTGTGATCCTTTCTACTCAAGTTGGTTGGAAGACAATCATGATGGTCTAGGCCAGCCATGGTTTGCTCGAGGTCGCAGGATTATAGATGAAAAGGCCGAGGCGCAGGTCAAGTACAACCAACTATGCAAAAGGATCCGTGAGTACGAAAGCGAACATCGTGAGATACAAGAGTCCAACCAGAAGTTAATTGAGGAATGGAAAGACATGGCTGTCAGTTCCAACAAGCGGCTAGGATACTTGGAGCGAGTCATAGTAGAACTGGAGAGAAAATTTCTCAAGAGGGTTGAAGATTGCCAAAATGCTGAAGAGACCGAAGGTGGACATTTAGCCAGAGCATACCTATTGCTGGGACTTCGAGTTGGGGAAGCTGTTCGACGGAGCCAAGGATGCCGAATCTGGGGACGGTCCTTCTGGGACCAGTAGATAGGAGTTTATCTTTTCGCTTTATAAATGTAATAAGGCCAATGGCCATTAGTGACTGTTATTTCCTGTTTATTTAGTGTCGATTTGGGATTTGTCTTATTATCAATAAAATGAGGCATTTAGCATTCTAAGTTCTCCAAACCAATTTGTCGCTAGGCCTATATCGGGCACAAAGAGGTCCCCAAATTAGGACACGATTTACATTCTCGCACTATGTGTTTAAATATTACAATACTTTTTATGATTCTCGCTAACTTGGTTACCTTTTTGTTTTTGTTTTTATCATTCTAAAGGTTAGTTCATGCACTCTGGCATCATCATCTTATTTCACGAGATCCAGGGGCCCTCCACCCACTCCTCCTCTTAGTCTTGTCAAAAACAAGAACCAAAGCAAGATGGAAGATTTGAACAACGTCAGGAAGGAGAATCAAATTGAACGGGTAGAGTCCACTAATGGCCATGATACCCAGGTTCCTAATGAGAATGTGTCACAACTCGAACAAAAGCAGCTAAAATTTCAAGAAGAGCTTGATCAGGTTTGGAATCTGGCAAGCCTGTCATTTTCCCTCAGCACCCTAGATATTAATTTCCCCAATACTCAAAACCCGACACCTCCTCAAAATATCTCAAAGTAATAGAATCATCCCGCTCATCACCATCACACTGTTCCACCAAAGACCTAATGCAACACCTACCATATCCCAAACAATACTCCACTACTCATCCCAGAACCTCAAAAATCCACAAATGACCATTTTCACACCCACACACCAGGCCACCATAACACTCCTATCTACGTGGAGACCATGCCATACTCCATCCAACCTATCTCTAGTACACCTGAGTCTAATGAAAAGGATCTGCTTATCAGGAATCTGGCTAAGGAACTTAAGAAATTGACTAGACGGATTCAGGGCGTTGAGGGAATTAAAGGAATCAAGGGGCTGAACTATGAGAACTTTGAATACAACCCGATATCGAACTACCCGAGGGGCACAAACTTCCTAAGTTCGAAATGTTTGATGGTACGGGTGATCCAAGGGTCCATCTGAGGACATACTGTGACAAGCTGGTTGGAGTAAGGAAAGATGAGAGAATCCGCATGAAGCTATTCATGAGGAGTTTGAAAGAAGATGCATTGTCTTGGTACATCATCCAAGATCCAAATAAGTGGTCAAACTGGGTGTGCATGGCATCCAATTTTATGGACAGATTCAGGTTTAATACAGGGAATGCGCCAGATGTGAGAAGCCCATAGAGACGTTTTGCGAGTATGCTACTCGCTGGAGGTCCAAAGCTGCTAAGGTCAGACCTACCTTAGAAGAGGAACAGATGAACAAGTTCTTTGTTCAGGCTCAGGACCCGTAGTATTATGAACGGTTGATAATGATTGAGAACCACAAATTCTCCAACATTATCAAATTGGGTGAGAGAATTGAAGAAGGTATCAAGAGTGGTATGGTTACAAGTTCTAGGCATTGCAAGCTACAA
Organism: Nicotiana tabacum; assembly: GCF_000715075.1. Taxonomy (NCBI): domain Eukaryota; kingdom Viridiplantae; phylum Streptophyta; class Magnoliopsida; order Solanales; family Solanaceae; genus Nicotiana; species Nicotiana tabacum. The sequence continues at coordinate 23,275,672 of NC_134089.1, read as the reverse complement.
ATAAGGCCTTACAATCCGGTGGTGTGTCCAAGAAAAGACACGTAGGGGCCGTGATGGTTGCACAAAGGACCAAATCTCCCCTCAAATACCAAACTTATCTAACACCTCCACTCGCATACCAGCCAACTCCAAATTACCAAGCACATTCACCCTCATACCAAGCTCCACCACCAACTTATCAATCACTTCCACCTCCTACATATCAACCTACCTCACCCAAATACTCCCAACCCGCGCATGTCTACCAAACCTATAATGCTCAACCATCCCACTATCAATCGCCTCCTAAATGCCAAAACTTCCTTAGACCTCGACCCAATTTTGATCGCAGACTTCCAAAACAATATACAACCATCACTGAACCCATTGACCAGTTGTATAATAGGCTCAAAGCCGCTGGTTATGTCACCCTCATCCCTGCTGCAACCCTTGAGAACCCTTCCCAGTGGGTTAACCCAAACAAATCCTGTGCATACCATTCCGGCATGAAAGGGCACACCATTAATGAATGTCATTCCTTGAAAGACAAGATCCTGTCTTTAATTGATAACAAGATTATTGTGGCAAAGGAACTCGCTCCAAATGTCCGCAACAACCCTCTGCTAGACCATAAGGGTAGAGGTATCCACATGATTGAAATAGAAGATGATTAGGATCCCAAAGGATCAATCGGGTTGATCGCAGAAGGTGATGACCCAAAGAAATCAATAATTACCCCCAATCCAATCATAGTCCATATTCAACCATTTGAGGACGCTGAGGTGAATATGTCTGTACCACTTGAGTTTGAAGCAACGTCATCCGCAAAGGCACCTGCACTAATTGAGTTTGAATTCATGTCTCCAGCAAATGCACTGGTACCATTTGAGGTTGCAGTTTTACCGCCCAAGGCACATGCTCCGTTCGAAGTAAGGATAGCCCCACCAATCCCAGTGGCAATGTCGACCATGACACCATTACATACAAAGGTTGTACCCTAGGACTATGCAGCCAAGGCGAGGAGGAAATGCAAGGTTAGGTTCGAAGAGACTGTTGCAGCATAGGGTATGACAAGAACTGGCAGAGTTTATACCCTTAAACATCTAGCTGAGTCAAGCAAGCATGCTTCTAATCGTCCACCCATCATTGAGGCAGGTCTAGACGACATTTGGAGGAAAATACATGCCAAGGAGTATTCAGTTATCAACCAATTAAACAAGATGCCAGCACAAATATCTATTCTCTCTTTGCTGCAGAATTGTGAGGCACACAAGAATGGTCTGTTAAAGGTGCTGAGTGAAGCATACATACCAAGCAGCATCACTGGTAGGAAAATGGCTAACATGGTAGGACAAGTATCGGAGAGCCATAAGATCACTTTTCATGAGGACGAGCTGCCACCTAAAGGGTTGGGGCACAACAAAGCACTGCACATCACCGTACAATGCGAAGACTATTTCGTCACTAGAATCCTAATTGATGGAGGTTCCAGTCTCAACGTTTGTCCATTGGTAACGCTCAAGAAACTGGGTAAAGGAGTGCTCGAGATAAAAGATGAAGCAATCAGTGTGAAAGCCTTTGATGGTTCTGAGAGGTCCACCATCGGTGAGATTGTTCTATGCTTACAAATAGGACCAACATGGTTTGATGTCGATTTCCAGGTGATAGACGTACCAACATCTTACAACTTACTGCTAGGATGGAAATGGATTAATGTCGCTGGGGTCGTAGCATCAACACTGCATCGGGCAGTAAAATTCGAATGGAATCACCAGGAAGTGATCATTCACGGCGACGGTAGCAACCCTATATACAGTCATCAGACCATTCCTGCGATCGAGGGAAGAAGGAAGTTGGGTGGAAAGACTTACCACCACATCGAACGGGTCAATGCTATTGGCAAAGACAAATGGTGGGATAACAACATCGAGAGTATACTAAATTGGAGTGGGTATGAACCTGGCAAGGGGCTCCGCAAGAACCTCCAAGGAATCGCTAAGCCCATAAAACTCAAGAAACATGGCACTACTTTCGGTCTGGGTACCTGGGAAGAATTCAACAATTGGTCGCCGCCATGGCGCGGTCCTTACTATCCACTGGAGCAGCCAATATCGCATCTAGAGCAAACTTTCCAACAGGCCGACATTGTTTATGGGTTAGATGAAGAAGAAGTACTGGCAGTGGTAAAGAACTTGTTCCTAGAGGACAACGACATAGACTGTTGTGTTGTTCTCGGGGAGGAGAGGGAGGAAGGATCTTCCATACCGGCTGTAAGAATAGGTGCACAACTCAATAACTGGACCATCAGGACAACAAAAGCCAGACAAGCCTCGGGGTAGCAAGGCTAAAACAAGCATTATCCATTGTTTTTACTAGATGATTTTCTTTTTGCATTTTCAATTCCCGCAATAAGATCTTCAATGTTCAAAACAGTTATGTAATTTATCAAAGCATTTTTGACTTTTTTTATAAATCAACACTCATTATTGTTTTCTCTCATTACTTTACTTATATAGCATTACTATTACTTATCTTAATGAACCAACAACTATGACATGCAATGAGACAATGCAACAAACGGACATTGATTCAGAGGAAGATGACATACCTGACAAGATTGTTAGAAAAGTTGAAAACTTTGAGAATAGACCTAAGTCCAACCTAGACGAGACCGAAATTGTTAACTGGGACACGCAGAAAACATCAAGGAAACATGAATCAGCGTTCACCTATCACCATCAGAAAAGAGAAAGAATACACAGAATTTCTAAAGGAATATGAGGACATATTCGCCTGGTCGTATGATGACATGACTGGACTGAGTACGTCTATTGTGGATCACAAACTGCCGATCCAACATGTCCACCGGTAAAGCAAAGGCTCAGAAAGTTCAAGCCTGATATGAGTTTGAAAATCAAAGAAGAGGTCACCAAGCAGGTCAAAGCTAAGGTTCTCAGGGTAGTAGAATACCCGACATGGTTAGCCAACATCGTGCCAGTGACAAAGAAGGACGGGAATGTCAGGGTCTGTATCGACTATCGGGATCTCAACCGAGCCAGTCCAAAAGACGATTTCCATTTGCCAAATGTACACATCCTGATTGATAATTGCACCAAGCATGAGTTGCAGTCATTTGTTGATTGCTTCGCTGGTTATCATCAGATCTGGATGGATGAAGAAGATGCTGAGAAAATGGCTTTCATTACGCTGTGGGGAATGTACTGTTACAATATGATGTCGTTCAGCCTGAAGAATGCAAGGGCTACCTACATGAGGGTCGTGACTACCATTTTCCATGATATGATACACAAGGAGATAGAGGTATATGTAGATGATGTTATCATCAAATCCAAGAAGGCCACTAATCACATGGAAGATTTGAGGAAGTTCTTCAATAGACTGCGGAGGTACAACCTGAAACTGAATCCTGCCAAGAGCGCATTTAGGGTTCCTACTAGGAAATTGCATGGGTTTATTGTGAATCGCCAAGGAATAGAACTGGATCCATCAAAAGTCAAAGCCATTCAAGAATTGCCACCACCAAAGAACAAGAAGGATGTAATGAGTTTCTTGGGGAGACTTAACTACATCAGCTAATTCATAGCACAGTCTACAGTTATTTGTGAGCCAATATTTAAGATGTTGAAGAAGGACGTCGCTACCAAATGCACTGATGACTGCCAAAAGGCCTTTGACAGAATCAAGGAATACCTATCAACACCACCAATCTTAGTCCCGCCCAAGCCAGGTAGACCCTTACTACTCTACCTTGCAGTGTTGGATGGAGCTTTTGGCTGCATTCTAGGGCAGCATGACGAAACGAGGAGGAAGGAACAAGCCATATATTATCTCAGTAAGAAGTTCACCTCGTACGAGGCTCGGTATTCTTTATTGGAGCACACCTGTTGTGCTTTGTCTTGGGTAGCTCAGAAGCTGAGGCATTACTTCTGTGCCTATACTACATATCTCATATCAAGGATGGATCCTTTGAAGTATATATTTCAGAAGCCCATGCCCACTAGAAAGCTAGCCAAGTGGCAAATCCTGTTGAGTGAGTTTGACATTGTCTACGTAACTCAGAAAGCAGTCAAGGGACAAGCACTGGCAGACCACCTCACTGAGAATCCCGTGGATGGAGAATACTAACCCCTGAAAACATACATTCCTGATGAGGAGGTATCATTCATAGGAGAAAACATTGCAGAATCCTATGACGGTTGGAGAATATTTTTTGATGGAGCAGCAAATTTCAAAAGAGTCGGCATAGGAGCAGTCCTAGTATCAGAAACTGGTCAGCATTATCCGGTGTGCGCCAAACTCAGGTTCCCATACACCAACAATATGGCCGAGTATGAAGCCTGCATCTTAGGACTCAAAATTGCCATTGACATGAACGTTCAAGAGCTTCTAGTAATCAGAGATTCAAACTTACTTATACATCAGGTACGAGAAGAATGGGCAACCAAGAACTCCAAGATACTCCCGTATCTACATCATGTACGGGAATTGAGAAAGAGGTTCACGAAGACGGAGTTCCAACATGTTCCTAGAGTTCAGAATGAGTTCGCCGATGCATTGTCTACCCTTTCATCTATGATACAACATCCAGATAAGAATTTCATTTATCCCATTCCAGTAAAGATCCATGATCAGCCGGCTTATTATGCCCATGTTGAAGAAGAAGCAGACGGAAAATCTTGGTTTCATGATATTAAGGAATATTTGGCAAAAGAAGAGTACCCAGAGCTTGCAAATCCTACTCAGAAATGCACACTTCGGAGATTGTCCAACAACTTCTTTCATAGCGGAGGAATCCTATGTAGGAGGACTCCCGATTTGGGACTATTAAGATATGTTGACGCGAAGGAAGAATCCAGGCTACTAGAGGAAATTCACGCTGGGACCTGCGGTCCACATATAACAGTTTTGTCTTAGCAAAGAAGATACTTCGGGCTGGTTACTTTTGGATGACCATGGAAACAGACTGCATCCAGTAGGTTCGGAAATGCTACCGCTGTCAGATACATGCAGACATGATAAAGGTACCTCCAAAGGAGCTTAATGCAACAAGCTCACCATGTTTGTTCGCTACTTGGGGATGGATGTTATTGGACCAATCGAGCCTGCCGCTTCCAATGGACACCAATTTATCTTGGTAGCCATCAACTATTTCACTAAATGGGTCGAAGCAGCATCTTACAGAGTAGTGACTAAGAAAGTCGTGGCAGATTTTGTCCGCGACCACATTGTTTGTCGATTCAGAATTCCAAAGTCAATCATTATTGATAATGGCCCAACCTCAACTACAACTTGATGAAAGCTATGTGTGAAACTTTCAAGATCAGATACAAGAATGCCACAGCCTACTGGCCACAAATGAATGGAGCTGTAGAAGCCACCAATAAGAATATCAAGAAGATAATAAGGAAAATGATATAGAAGCATAAACAGTGGCACGAAAAGTTATCATTTACTCTATTGGGGTATCGCACCACAGTCCGCACATCAACCGGGGAAACCCCTTATATGCTAGTTTATGGTACAGAGGCTGTCATTCTCGCCGAGGTAGAAATTCCTTCCCTAAAGATCATACAAGAAGCTGATCTCGACGATGCAAAGTGGGTGAAAATTCGTTATGAGCAATTAGCTCTTATAGACGGAAAGAGAATGAATGTCGTCTTCCATGGTCAACTCTACCAGAACAGAATGTCCAGAGCCTTTAACAAGAGAGTTAAGCCAAAACAATTCACACCGGGGTAGCTGGTGTTAAAGAAAATTTTTCCACATCAAGATGAAGCCAAAGGAAAGTTCTCTCCCAACTAGCAGGGTCCATACATGGTTCACCGGGTTCTGACAGGAGGAGCCCTCATACTTGCAGAAATGGACGGAGAAGTCTGGCCAAAGCCGATTAATTCAGATGTAGTCAATCATTACTATGTGTAATATTTATGCTTTCCTTATATAATATAAATTGAACTACGCCTGACCTGATTCCTGTTTAAGAGGGGATACGTAGGTAGCCCTATGGGTTCGGTCACAATTCAATAAAAATTTCATCTCCCGCGCAATTGGGAACTGGGGCAGAATTTTGAGGAGGACCCGCAAAATTCCGTAGCAGGAGAGGTTGCAATGTCCTGAACCACGTCACAGTCATCGGTTTATCTAAAAGCTATTTCTAAGTTATACATTTATGTCATACTTTTACAAAACCATGCATATTTATTATCGAAACTGCTTTGTTTAGCAACGCTACCCCAATGATACATACATTATCACCAGATCAAAGCCGAGCAGGTCAAGCAAAGCCAGCAGGGACACAAACTAACCTTCCCTTTACAAAACTCACGATTTTTCTTTGGATGCATGCACTAGGATTGCGAAATCATTAAACACAATATATGCCCATGAGACAAAATATTGTTCAAAATATGACTCTCTGAACCGTTGCACTTGCAAACATTGCCATCAGCATACACCAGTGATGTCTCATATGTCACAATGCTCCCAGTAATCACAACATTGCAATCTGCTATCAGCTAAGAAAACTCTACTAGCATTCGTTATTTCATTTTTTGCATAAGGCTACCATTCTGCCTTCCAAGACTAAACGATGTCTCCATCTGCATTTTTGCATAAGGCTACCATTCTGCCTTCCGAGACTAAACGTTGTCTCCATCTGTATTCCTGCATAAGGCTACTATTCTGCCTTCCGAGACTAAACGATATCTCCATCTGCATTCCTGCATAAGGCTACTATTCTACCTTCCAATCTGCATAAGGCTACCTTTGCCTTCCGAGACTAATGATACACTCAAATTACACTTTAATAACTAGTGTAAGGCGGTCGGTGTCAAATATAATAACCTAACTAGGTTAGGGTCGAATCCCACAGGGAATAGGTGTGAAAAGGTTACTCAAATAGTGTGTTACTTGACTAAAGTCGTAATTCTATCCGGTTAATGGTAACAAGAGTATTAATTGAGTTTGGTTTGAAGAAATAACTAATTGTGATATTGAGAATGTAAATAGTTCGTTTAAAGAAACCAAGGTTGTGTCCCCATTAATGAAGTGTAATGCTATCGGTGTTAATATGATATATTTCTAATGGAAGGTTCTTTTGATATGCAAATGATTTCTAAATGACTACCCAATATTTTCCAATAGTTGGGTAGTATTACCTCTTTACGATTTTTCCAAATATAAAAGAGTTGCAATTAAGAATAATCAATATATGCCAAATAAAATCCACTTATTCCTAAGCGATTATATTAAACAAGGTTTAAAGCCTTGAGTCTTTGATATTTACTTCTACCAAATTCCAACCCACTTTCCCAAGCAAAGTAAGAATTTAAGGGCACTTATTAATGTTTGCAACCACCAACAATAAATGAAGAATGAGAAGTAAATAAATATCAACCAACCATTATACATATATTCAATGTTAAACACTCATTAACATAAACCCATTTAGGGTCCACAACCTTAGTATTTAAAGTTAGCTACACATACTAAAATACAAAAGGAAGAGAATATTTAATGTCATAAAGCTTACAAAGTGAAAGATTCTTGAACCAAAAGCTTCCAAAAGAGAGGAATATTAAAGCCTTGTATTGTAGCTCCCAAAATCAGACCAGATGCCCCCATAAAACTCCAATAAATCTATTTATAGTTGGTCAAAATTTGGGACAAAATTTGGACAAAAATACCCTTTTGGTTAAATATGCGATCGCGTATCTGTCGTATAACAGACATGCGGTCCGCATTCTTGACATGGCCATTGCATATTTCAACCCTAGTTTCCAAGCCTTCATCGCATTCATTGTTTGCAGTTCGCATTGTAGAAATGCGATCACATTTCGCGTCGCATTTTCTACCTTCAGCAACCCTTATGTTAAGTTTGCGGTCAATTCTGCGGTTCGCAAACACATTATGAGATCGCAGACTGGACCGCATTTCTTGTCCTAGACTTTGCCCAGAAAACTATTGTGGTTTGCGAGTTCATGGTACATTCTACGGCTCGCATGTTGGCTTTACGATCGCATATCCATATTGGCGATGCCTTTTTGCTATTTTCTTGTCTTTTTGAATTCATTTCCATGCTCTTAAGTCCTTAAACCTCATACACTGCAAAAACACTAAAATTATATAAGTATAAAAGATAATTGCATCTAAAACAAGCTAAAATCTAAGCAATTTGTATCAAATGTGCCGAAATTCTCCGACATATCAACAACCCCAACTTAAACTCTTGCTTTTCCTCAAGAAACTAAGACTACACTATCCTATTCTAGACTCCATCTAAAAGATATGAAACAATAGTGACCATGGATGGTGTCTGTTGTTAGTACTACAAGCATGCATTTTTTATTGTCTTACCCTTCCTGAACCATCAATATATACAAGGAAACTAATCAACTTGTGAAACTTTGAGCCTCAAACAATGTGACAAAATGTTAACCTCAGCTGAGTGCACTTGCCTTTGACTCAAAAACTCAACTTTTGTCCAAACTCACAATTCATATGCCCTCACTAGAAATAAAGTCCCAAAATCACAATATTCACAATGACAACAAAAGGGATGAATTCACAAATACACTCACCCTCAAAAAGAAGGTTTCAAGTGTTATAACATACCATACCATAGGCTTGCCCTTATTTTAATTCATCGCTTTATTCTAAAACGCTCGGTTAGAGATCCCATAAGGACTTTTTAAGCTTGTAATGTAGGGTTAGGGAAGGGTCGGATAAGCATTTGGGTACAAGTGAATACACCCTCCTTGAACACTAATCACATGTTTCTTTCTTGTGCTCTTTGCTTCTTTTCAAAACACAAAGCTTTCATTAGCATCAACTTCTCTACCATTTAGCCACCTCAACTACCTCTTTTATTCTCTTCAAGGCTCCTTATGTATAAACACTCACAACTCTTATACTTTCTTCTTTTTTTTCTTTTTTTTTTATATTTTGCTTTTGGAGCTTGAGTAGTTTCACATTTTGAGGTACACTTTCCTATGCACATTGCACAACCTTGCCAATTTACGGCTTGACCCACACCCCCAAATTAGGCTTTTAGCCTCATTCTCAATGCTCAAGGAGGGATGGATTCAAAAGAGGGAATTATTTCACAAAAAGGGAAAGGTTTGTAATGAGGTAGCCAAAGAAAAGGTTAAAGGCTCAAATGGGGTGACTAGTGATACTATTTATACAATAGGTGGCTTGAAAGACTAACTAGTTTTCCAAAAATGGCAAAGACTGCCTAAGTTCATTTCTCCAACCAAATGTAATTATTAAAAGCATCGAAAAACCAACCGGACAAGTTCTAGATGATAGAAGTAAACACAAGAATTATTTACACAAAGAACTCACACACATGGCACACGAACTGTTTGGCTTACATAGTTTGAAGCCCTCGAGTCAACACTTGGCAACTCAAAGCTTTCATCACATATACATGTATAACTCTAGGTAGACATAGAGTCACAGAGCGAGTCTCAAGTTCACACAGTTGATATCTCTTCTTTTTTTATATATATTAATGGAAAGGTATATGCTATATACAGACACACATGCTTGAAACTAAACAAGTACACCAAACCGGTCAACATGTTTCATTTTACTGTCCTGGTTCTACTATTATACCCTTGGAAAAGAACCCAGCAAAGAAAAACCAAGGGGAATTCATTGCTAATTACTAAATATGGAAACACAAATGAGTACAAAAGTTTGCTTATAGCACAAAAACATAAATATGTACAATAGTTGTCAATTTCACAAAAATATATACAAGGATACCACCCCAACTTAAAAGCATGCATTGTCCCCAATGAATAAGAACATAGAATAGAGTTTAGGTGCTCCCTGAGGTGCACTAAGCGCTATGGGGGTTAGAAGCCAACTGAGTGATGGTGGGGTCACCCTCTGATGCTGAAGCTGATGCTGAAGCTGGGATTGATGAGATCTCAGCCTGAGGAGTGGCCTCCACTAATGGAGGAGGGATCTCTGGCTGGCCCAGTACTGGATTTGTGGCTTGTGAGCTGCTAGCCTCGCCCGCTAATAGCTGAGTGGCCGATGGATCTATAGGGGCGGCCATATTTGCTAGCGAATGTTCTATCGCCATCTAAATTTCTGCTTGCTCCTCGTCCTCAACTGTAGGAGCAACAATCTTGTGATGACCCGGTCAGTCGTCTCATGAGTTACCGCTCTGTTTCCCCTATTTCTGCTTCTTTATGCATTGTTATCCATGTTTGGGGGTATCGAGTTGGTCAGATCGAGTCCGGAATTAGTTTGGTGAAGTTTGAGACATCTAGTCTCTTTTAAGAAGGCTTAAGTTAGAAAAAGTCAACCGGATATTGACTTATATGTTAGAGGGCTAGGATGTGAGTTCTGATGGTTCGGTTAGCTTCAGGAGGAGATTTGTGACTTAGGAGCGTGATCGGAACGGGTTTTGGAGGTTCAGAGTAGAATTAGGCTTGAATTGGCGAAGTTATTATTTTAGCGATTTCCGGTTGATAGGTGAGATTTTGATATAAGGGTTGGAATGGAATTCTGAGAGGTTTAGTAGCTTCATCGTGTCATTTTGGATGTGTGTGTAAAATTTCAAGTTATTCGGACGTGGTTTGGTTGGGTTTTTGATCAAAAGCGTATTTCGGAAGATTTTTAAAACTTAGGCTTAAATCCGATGTGGTTTGGTAGATTTGATGTTGTTTGAGGTGTTGTGATGATTGGAACAAGTTTGAATAAGCTATTGGGTTATGTTGGTGCTTTTGGTTAAGGTCACGGGGGCCTCGGAATGATTTTGGATGGTTAAATGAAGAGTTGAAGTGTAATTGCAGCTGCTGAAGTTGCTGCTTCTAGTGTTTTTGCACCTGCGGTTTGGGGACCGCAGCTGCGGTGCCACACGTGTGGGAGAATAGCTGTAGAAGTAGTTTTAAGAGGATTCATCAGGATCCACAGATGCGGTTGTAGGGCCACATCTGCGAGGCCGCAGGTGCGGAAGCTTGACTTTAGATGCAGTTTGGGTATTTTAAGTGACTTCTATGGGAGCGGACTAATGGCCACAAATGTGGTACCGCAAATCGGTTATGGGACCGCAGATGCGAAAAGGACTGGGCAGAATGTATATATTCCTTCCTTCACGATTTTTGAAGGGTTTAACCATTTTTGAACTCAAAATTGGGAGCTTTGGGCGATTTTGAAGAGAGAAATCAAAGACACTTCGTTGAAGTAAAGATTTTAGACTTAAAACATATTTCTATGGTAGAATTTCATGAATTAAGGCTGTAATTAATGGGATTAAAGGGCTAAAAAAGGGAGGATAGGGCTTGAGTTTAAGAGGCCTTTAATGGAGGATTTGAGGGGTCATTTGGACTCTGATTTTTGATGTTGTTGATATGTATGAACTCGTGGGGAGATATGGAACCCGTTGTTATGAAAATTTCTGAATTTCGAGAAGTGGGCCGGGGGCTCGCGTTTTGGCCAATTTTGGCATTTTTGGTATTTTTCGATTGTTTTTGCTTGGGCTTTGATCCCTTAGCATATTGTGATGTATTCGATCTGATTTTGGATACATTCGACGCATGTGGATGCCGATTCGAGGGGCAAAGGCGTTGCGAGGTAGAGGTTTAGCTGGTTCGAGGTGAGTAATGATTGTAATGATGCTCTGAGGGTTTGAAACCCGGATTGCACATCATAGTGCTATATTGAGGTGAGACACACGCTTGATGACGAGTGTGGGGTCGTGCACTATTGGGGATTGTGACTTAGTCCGTCCTGATTAATGATTTTACTGCGTATTTGACTAAAACTTATTTGTTATCACCATGATTTGGGTTGATTGCCATACTTGGGATTCGTGCTAACTATTTGAATCCTTCGGGGATTTTTATTACTATTTCCTCACTGTTTTGACTTATTACTTGAACTCAGTCATGTTATTTTTCCACTATTTTACTACTCAGCCATTTTTACTCAATTTTTAGACTTAAATGATGTTTTTAAATGATGTTTGGGCTGAGAAATACTATTTTACTATTGCCTGAGGGGCTTGTGATAATATTTGGACTGAGTAAGGCCTAGGGCCTCGTTGTGAGGATACATTGATACTGATATGAGGCCGAGGGCCTGAGATGCATATATACGTCATGAGGTGGCTTGATTGATATGAGGCCGAGGGCCTAGATTTGATGCCACGAGATGGCTTGATATTGCGGCCGTAAGGGGCCCCTCCCGGAGTCTGTACACCCACAGTGAGCGCGGGTACCCATTGTGATGTGAGATCGAGCCTGAGGGGCTTATATTGTTCTGAGATTAAGCCCGAGGGGCTAGTACTGTTCTGAGATGTTGCCCGAGGGGTGGATTTGTTGATATTGTGCCCCAGGGGCGAACTTCTATTTGTTTACTTACCTGTCAATTACTTGTTTTACTAGTTGAAAAGGGATTTACTTGACTCTTCACTATTTCACTGTTTTTAAGTGATTTTTACTGCTTCGTTATAGAATGCCTTGTGTTTTACGTGTTTTCTTACTTTCAGACGTTATTTATATTTGTTACTCACTGAGTTGGAGTACTCACTTTACTCCCTGAACCCTGTGTGCAAATTCAGGCGTAGCCGGTACCGCTCCTGAGTGTTGATTCCTCCAGTTCCAGGCGTATTTCAGAGACCACGAGGTAGTTGTTGACGTTCGCAGCCCCGTCTCTCTACTTCTCTATCCTTTCTATTTCATTTCAAAAACTTGTAGTATTTTATGACTTTAGTATACTAGTATTATGGTTTAGAGATGCTCGTGACTTGTGACACCCTGGTTAGGGCTGTGTCGGGTTGGACTTTCCGCATTGTTATCGATATTTCCGCTATTCAGTATTGTTTAAATCATGTTTAGACTATTTTTATGTGGATTAACTGCTTTAAAAGTTGAGTTGGGTTGCACTGGCTGGCCTTGTCTTCACAAGAGGGGCCATCACAACCGGATTCGGGGTTAGGGTCATGACAAATCTTCTTGCCCTTCTCCTGAGGGCCATCATCCTTTGTGGACCATGAAATCCTCTCTCTCGTCTTCCTCCTCACCCTCGGACTCTAAAGAATATCCGGAATCCTCCTCAGAAGGAATCTCAATATGTGCAGGAGGAGCTGAGGGCTGGGAAGCCCCGGCAGTTGGAGGTACAATATCCGTCATCAGAGTGGAGAAGTCAAGGCCCAAATCTAGTGTTGTTGTGTCTGCTCCCTGCTCACCTTCCTTGGGCAGGAAGGATGATAGATCGAACTCCAAAGTCTGCATCTTGTGGAGCTCGGTCTTCATAGTGGCAACTTCCTCCGGGAGCTTAGGCAACTCACTAACCTCACCTCGCTCTATCTTCTCAACGCTCAACTCAAGATGTTGCAGGCGATCCCCATAAGTTGTTTGTTGTTGTTGGAGTGCTGTCACTGAGGACTGTATAGGAGTCAAGGCCTGTTTGATGAGGTTGGGCAAGTTCTTCAGAAGCTGTTATACCTTAGCATTGGCATGCTGAGCAATGAGACCAAGCCTCGAGATGGCTGGCAGTGCAGCAGAAAGCTGAGCAGTGGTGGACTGAGAGGCAGGCTCTGAAGTAGAAGTAGATGCTACTGGACCTTGAGAAGTCACAGGAGTTTGGGAGTCTGAAGGCTCTACATTAACTGGACCCTGAATGTGAACCTCTGGGGGAGCAACAGCATCACTAATACGCGTGATATCAATGTCCCTCATCTCCTTCCCTGTCCTGTTAGTGTGTGGCATGGTAGGGACCTTCACAGCTTTACAGAGGGTTGTGATCAAATAGGGAAATGGAAGCAAAGTGGCGTGCTAATTTTCTAGGATCCCTATCTCTTGGAAGATAAGAGCTCCCACATCAATCGTAATACCCGCCATAATACATGCAATGAGAAGAGCTTTCTCAATGCCTATGTCAGTCTCGTTCCTGGACGGTATCAGTCGAGAGGTGACAAAGTTAAGCCAAAATCGACTCTCTCGTGTGAGATCCTCCTTGTATATTTTATGCACAGGGTTGATCCAAGCAGGGGTCCTCTTTGTTATCACCGAAGCAATCCAACTACGCTCATTTTCCCTATTTGCCCATTTGGCAGCATACTCAGCTGCGCCCAATCTCCAGCCAGGGAAGTACAATTCATTAATTGTCTTACTGCTGTAGAACACACTCTGCCCCTGAACCAGTACAGTGTCAATAAAAATCATGTTGATTTTGTGGTGCGCAGTCCGGGAGGCTCCATATGTTGCATAGAACTCATGGACATGAGTTTCATTATATTCAACAGGCGGTTTAGTGAAGCACTCCCATTTTCTTGCTTTGATATTCTCCCATATATGGGGGTACTACTCTTGTATCCCGTTCAAACTCAATTGCTTTTCGGCCAGGATTTTCCGTTTGGTGAGCCCTTCTCTATACAGAGCCCTAAACCCATCAATCCCAAATCGTAGTTGGAAGTCATCTCCGTATTTCATTCTTGCCTCAGCCTGTAGGTCAACTGAGGGCAAGATCTCCTCCTTATCAGACTGGAAGGGACATGGAACATTAGGGTCCGTTCGTGATCGTTTTACTTGTAACGCATGATGACTGGAGGATGCCCTTTTCTGGGTAGAGGATGCATGTTTCTTGGGAGCCATATCTACATAAAACTGAAATGTGAGCGACATTGTAGGCAACAGTGAAAAGAAAACAGAAAAATTCAAGAAAAAGTTAAAGATGCGACAGGTTATACGGTCGCATAACCACTATGCGGACCGCAAACTTGTCACAAACTTGATAGTTCACTATTGATCTCCGTCTGCGATGGGTTATGTGATCGCATAACCACTATGCGAACCGCATAACCATCGCAGACCTGATTGCTCAAAAAAACCAAATCACAAAATGTGATCGCAAATTCCACCGCAAAGTGGAAAATGTGATTGCAAAATAGCCGCAAAAAGCAAGGTTTTAAATTGGGTGTTCTGTTTCAGTATGCGGTGGCTTTGCGGTCCGCATATCAATTATGCGATCACAAACGTCGCTGCATTTGATCATCTTCCTCAACCAACTAGGGTTAGTTATGCGGTAGGAATGCGGATCGCATTTTGATTATGTGAGCCACAAACTTCATCGTCCCCAACGATTTAATTCAACCCTCAATAATGGCAGTCCTAATTCTTAGTACCCAGCACCCCAAACATATTTCCTACCCAAAAGACTATCACAATATGGGAAGACATCTATTTACAAACCACAATCAAGAATAAAGAAAGGAAATAGAAAAGAAACACAGGAGAAACAAAGGCAAAATTGAAGATAAAAAGAATTTAGGGCAATGAAACATACCAGTGAAGATGAATAAGCACACTAAGGAGATGAATTCTCAAGTGTTTTCGTCCTTCGTTAGATGCCACTAGCCGTTTTGCCCTTTTTCGTTCTTTGTTTGCCCCTTTTTCATTTTCTTTGCTTTGTGTCTTTCTGTTAAAAAAATTGTTTTATTTTGAACGTGTGAGAGCTAAAGGGATGCAAAGGATATACCTGAATGATTTGCGGTGGGTAAGTCACCGCATAACACACTATGCTACCGCATAAGTGTTATGCAGTGGATTCAAGTGAGTTGCAGAAGGGCCAAAAATGTGGTGCACTATGCAATCGCATAGCGAAAATGCGGTCCGCAAAGTGCACCAACTCGTCGCATCTTTACCACCAAATTTAGCCAAACACACTGTGTTGGTTTGCGACCAAAATGTGGTTTGCATAGTGAAAATGCGGCAGCATATGTGTAGCAAACTACCCAAGGTGATTATTCCGGCCTTTTTCATGCAATCTTACCCCGTGTCATGACCTTTTGAATCCCCTGCACTCTAACACACACTTTAAATTGCTCAATTAAATCTATCTAACAAAAAATTAAAGACTCAAAGGCCAAAAAGGATGTTACCACACATGGGTTGCTTCCCATGAAGCGCTTGGTTTAACATCGCGGCACGACGAAGTTGGCGTTCCTTTGGATTCACTCATTGGTCGGGCACAGACCATCTTTGAGAGCCAGCTGCTCCACAAAATGTTTTTCTCCATCTGTACCCAAGTAGTGCTTGATTCGCTGGCCATTCACTTTGAAGGTTCGGAGCCCATCCTCCGATTCTAGTTCCACAACTCCAAAAGGAGAGAGATTTACCACTTTGAATGGACCAGACCATTTTGATTTGAGCTTGCTCGGGAACAATTTGAGTCTTGAGTTAAAGAGCAAAAGAAAGTCACCTGACTTGAACTCTCTTTTCAAGATCTTGTCATGGATGAACTTCATCCTTTCTTTATACACAGCTGCACTTTCATAAGCGTGGAAACGGAATTCCTCCATTTCATTGAGTTGTGTTAACCTCAAATTTGCAGCTTCAGCCTAATCCAAGTTCAACCTTTTTAGAGCCCACATGGCTTTGTGTTCAAGTTCTACGGGTAGATGACAAGCTTTGCCAAAGACTAACCGAAAAGGGGAAGTGCCAATAGGAGTTTTTCATGCCATGCGGTATGCCTATAGTGCGTCATCTAGCTTTCTTGACCAATCGGTCCTGTTTGCATTGACAGTCTTTGCTAGAATGCTCTTTATCTCCGGTTGGAAACTTCAACTTGACCACTTGGTTGGGGATGATAAGGTGTGGCCACCTTATGCTTGATGCCATATTTCTCTAGTAGCCCCGTGAAAGCCTTGTTACATAAATGAGACCCACCATTACTAATAATGGCTCTAAGAGTGCCAAACCGAGTGAATATGTTTTTCTTTAAGAATGCGGTGACACTTCTTGCCTCGTTGTTTGGTAAGGTAATTGTTTCAACCTATTTGGACACATAGTCCACAACTATTAAGATATATTTCATCCCACAAGATCTTACAAAGGGACCCATAAAATCAGTTCCCCACACGTCGAAGATTTCTATCTCCTTCACAAAGTGCATTGGCATTTCATGCCTCTTGGAGATTGATCCTTGCCTTTGACATTGGTCACAAGCCTTGACCATTTGATTGGTATCATGATAGATTGAAGGCCAATAGTAGCTGTATTCAAGCACCTTAGCCGTCATTCGATTTCGCCCATGATGAACCCCGATCGGTGAGTCGTGGCATGCCTTTAGAATTGGCATAATCTCTTCTTCTGGAACACACCTTCTGATGATGTTGTCAGCATAAACACGGAACAAGAATGGTTCTTCCAAATAGTATTGCCTACAATCTCTCAAAAACTTCTTCTTTTGATAGGATTCCAATCCATCCGAAATAAGGTCACTAACCAAGTAGTTGGCAATATCGGCATACCAAAGAGCAAAAGTGCTAGAACGTGCCAATATGTGTTCATCCGGGAATACATCATTGATCTCAAGACCTCCCTTTGGCCTCCCTGCCTCTTCAAGCCTTGATAAATGATCCGCTACTTGATTTTGAGTTCCCTTGCGATCCTTGACCTCGAAGTCAAATTCTTGCAACAACAAGACCCATCGAATCAACCGAGGCTTTGCATCCTTCTTTGCCATAAGATAGTGAAAAACAGCATGATTTGTGTACATTATCACCTTGGATCCCAACAAATAAGCCCGGAACTTCTCAAAGGCATAAACAATGGCAAGAAGTTCTTGCTCAGTCACTGTGTAGTTCATTTGCGCTCCATTAAGTGTCTTGCTTGCATAATAGACCGGGTGGAGAACCTCGTTGTGACATTGGCTAAGCATTGCTCCAATGGCTACACCACTGGCGTCACGCGTGAGCTCGAAAGGAAGAGACCAATCGGGTGTGACAATAATAGGTGTTGTGGTGAGCCTTTGTTTCAATTCCTCAAAGCCTTTGAGGCATTTCTCGTCAAACACAAATTTGGCATCTTTCTCAAGGAGTTTGCATATAGGATTTGCAATCCTGGAAAAACCCTTGATGAAATGCCTATAGAATCCGGCATGCCCTAAGAAACTTCGAACACCTTTAACGGAAGTAGGTGGAGAAAGCTTGGAAATATTCTCGATCTTAGCCCGGTCAACCTCTATGCCATGTTTTAAAATTTTATGCCCTAATACAATGCCTTCATCCACCATGAAATGGCATTTCTCCCAATTGAGCACAAGGTTGGTCTCCTCACATCTCTTAAGAACTTGTCTAAGATTGTTAAGACAATGC
This sequence comes from Nicotiana tabacum, assembly GCF_000715075.1. Classification (NCBI taxonomy): domain Eukaryota; kingdom Viridiplantae; phylum Streptophyta; class Magnoliopsida; order Solanales; family Solanaceae; genus Nicotiana; species Nicotiana tabacum. Next base: position 23,257,554 of record NC_134089.1, on the reverse strand, counting down.
TCAAAAGAGTCACCTACCACCGTGAAGTAATCCATGAAAACCTCTAGAAAATCCTCCATCATGTCAGAGAAAATGAACATCATACATATTTGAAAAGTAGCTGGTGCATTGCACAAACCAAACGGCATCCGGCTAAAAGCAAAAGTCCCATAAGGGCAACTGAATGGCATCTTCTCTTGATCCTCCAATGCTATGTTGATTTGGTTGTAGTCGAAATATCCATCAAGGAAACAATAGAATGACCTTCCTACTAGCCGATCAAGCATTTGATCAATAACAGGCATAGGGAAATGGTATTTGCATATGGCACTTTTGAGCTTCCGATAATCCATACACACCCTCCAACCGGTCACCGTTCTCATTGGGATGAGCTCATTTTTATCATTTTCAATTACGGTCATGCCTCCCTTTTTCAGCACACATTGCACCGGGCTCACCCAAAAACTATTGGCAATAGGGTAGACTACCCCAGCATCCAACCATTCGATGATTTACTTATTTACCACCTCTTGCATTGATGGGTTCAACCATCGTTGATGTTCCGCACTTGGTTTTGTCTCACTCTCCTATTGGATGTTGTGTTCGCAAATTCCCGCGGGAATCCCTTGGATATCCGCAATTGTCCATCCAATGGCTTGCCTACGCTCCTTCAAGACTTCCAACAATTGTTCAACATGTACATCATTCGACAAAGAAGAAACAATTACCGGTAAAGTATCATTTGAGCCAAAAAATTTATACCTCAAGTGTGGTGGAAGTGGTTTGAGTTCTATTTGCGGTGGTTCGATAATAGAAGGCTTTGCGGGAGGAGTGGCTCTATTCTCCAAGTCGATAAAGAGCTTTGCTGAAGCATAAGTGTAGGACCCAAGCCCCTCCAATGCATTTACCAATTCCATATACCCCTCCATATCTTCACCATCAAAGTTCACCAAAATAGCCGCCAATGCCTCACCGAGGCATTGTTCTTCCATTTTTATTTTAACCGCATCCTCTACTTCATCAACAACATCGATCACCGAGATGCTTTCATACTCATGCGGTAGTTTCATACCCTTGCTTGCTTGGAATGTAACCTCTTCATCATTCACACGGAATTTGATCTCATTCCGTTCTGAATCCATTAGTGCTCTTTCAGTTGCAAGGAATGGTCTCTCCAAAATGATAGGGATCTCTTTGTCAACTGGACAATCAAGGATTACGAAATTGGCGGGTAAATGAAATTTTCCCACCTTCACAAGTACATCATCAACAATTCTCACCAGTCGTTTGATGGAACGATCGGCTATTTGCAATCTCATACTTGTGGGCCTTGGCATACCTAACCCTGCTTTCTTATAAATGGAAAGAGGCATCAAGTTGATGTTAGCCCCATTATCACAAAGGGCTCTTGCAAAATCATGTGCCCCAATGGTACAAGGAATGGTGAAAGATCCTGGGTCTTCTTTCTTTTGAACGGTGGATGTTGCAATAATGGAACTAACCCGATGAGTCACATTCACCACTTCGTTTTTGGTGGTTCTCTTCTTGGTGATCAAATCTTTCAAATATTTAGCAAAACCCGGCATCTCTTGAAATGCTTCCACAAATGGAATATTCACTGATAATTGCTTGAGGATGTCATAGAACTTTTTGAGTTTGCTATCATCAACCTTCCTAGCAAGTCTTTGAGGTAATGGAGGAGGAGGTCTAGGAATAGGTGGTAGAGTCTTTGGTGTCTCTTTTACCTTTTCCTCTACCTTATCCCGATTTTCTTGTTGCACTTTCAACTCTTTCGGAACCTTCTCAACTTCAACAACCCTTTGATCATCAACCTCAACTTCATGTTCATACTCTTCAACTTCAACCACTTGTTCACTCCCTCCTTGTAGTACCTTCCCACTCCGAGTAGTAATCGCCATGACATGAGAAGTTGGACCACTCCCACTACCCTTGGGGTTCGCAATTGTGTCACTTGGAAGTGTCCCTTTTTGCTTCGAATTTTGTTCCCTAGAGAGGTCTCTCATTTGCATCTCCAATTTTTGAATGGATGCGGTATGATAAGCAACAAGCTCGGTCATATTCCTCATAAAAGTGCCGGACTTCTCTTGATTTTGCAATACCCGTTCAAGCATGCTTTCCAACTTAGACTCACTTGAGGAACCTTGATTTGAATATTGACCCTTTGGAGGAACATAAGGGTTTGAACTCCGATTTGGGAAGTTGTTGTTGTTGTTCCAATTACCTTGATTTGAGTCGCCTTGGTCATTTCTCCACTGTTGGTTGCCTTGCCCTTGTGGGTGAGGCCTCCATTGATTTTGTTGTCCTTGACCTTGGTAATGTTGCCTTTGATATCCACCTTGAGAGTTGTTGACATAGTTTGCCTCCTCAAAGTTCTCATTTGATAAGGGTTGCACATCTTCCACCACATTTACTTTCTTCGTTTGGCTTTCTGTGAACATCTTTGTCAACACATTGACATTTGTGGCAAGCCCTACAATAACTTGATCTCTTTCTTGATTTTCCTTGATCATGGTGGTCAAAGAGGGAGACCCATATGCAATTCCACCTGTGGTGTCCTCTAAGTGCCATGCTTGATTATGCTTCGCCATTTTGTCAAGTATTTGTGTTACCCTTGTGAATGATTTATCCATGAAAGATCCATCAGCTGCATTCTTGGCTATAGATTGGTTCACAGGATCCAAGCCCATGTAGAATTTTTCCAACAAGATAGAATTCGGAAAACCATGGTTGGGAGATCTCACCAAATATAACTTGAACCGATCCCATGCCTCATATAGATGTTCTCCCGGTACTTGCTTGAAAAAGAAAATTTTATCCCGGAGCTCAGACTTCTTACTTTGCGGGAACCATTTAGCTAAGAATGCCCGGACAAGTTCAGGCCAAGAATGAATGGAGTTTGGTGGCATATTCTAAAGTCATTTCCTTGCGTCCCCAGCTAGTGAGTATTTGAAGCACCTCAACCTTAGAGCATCATCCGAGACGTTGTTCTGCTTATGCATCACACACACACCTAAGAAGTTTCTAAGATGTTGTGGCGGATCATCATCAGTGGAATTCCTGAAATACCCCTCCGCTTTGAGCATAAGCATTAAACCATGTTCCACCTTGAAAGTTGCAGTGCCAACGGCGGGAGGTACAGTAGCATTTGTATCCTCAATATACTCCTATATGTCCGCAAAAGGATTTTCTTCCATTTCTGCCTCCATTTCTTCTTCATATTCGGCCATGTTTTCCTATCAACACCAAGAAAAACAAGCAAAGTGTGATGGAATAGACTCAGACGTAAAGTAAAGCACACACTAATTAGTAATTTCAAAACCGTATTCCCCGGCAACGGCGCCAAAATTTGATACGCTCAAATTACACTTTAATAAATAGTGTAAGGCGGTCGGTGTCAAATATAATAATCCAACAAGGTTGGGGTCGAATCTCACAGGGAATAGGTATGAAAAGGTTACTCAAATAGTGTGTTACTTGACTAAAGTCGTAATTCTATCCGGTTAATGGTCAAGAGTATGATAAGTTGGTTTGAAGAAATAACTAATTGTGATATTGAGAATGTAAATAGTTCAATTAGAGAAACCAAGGTTGTGTCCCCATTAATGAAGTGTAATGCTATCGGTGTTAATATGATATATTTCTAATGGACGGTTCTTTTGATATGCAAATGATTTCTAAATGACTACCCAATATTTTCCAATAGTTGGGTAGTATTTCCTCTTTACGATTTTTCCAAATATAAAAGAGTTGCAATTAAGAATAATCAATATATGCCAAATAAAACCCACTTATTCTTAAGCGATTCTATTAAACAAGATTTAAAGCCTTGAGTCTTTGATATTTACTTCTACCAAATTCTAACCCACTTTCCCCAGCAAAGTATTAATTTAATGGCACTTGTTAATGTTTGTAACCACCAACAATAAATGAAGAATGAGAAGTATATAAATATCAACCAACCATTATACATATATTCAATGTTAAAAACCCATTAACATAACACCCATTTAGGGTCCACAACCTTAGTATTTAAAGTTAGCTACACATACTAAAATACAAAAGGAAGAGAATATTTAATGTCATAAAGCTTACAAAGTGAAAGATTCTTGAACCAAAAGCTTCCAAAAGAGAGGAATATTAAAGCCTTGAATTGTAGCTCCCAAAATCAGATCAGATGCCCCCATAAAACCCCAATAAATCTATTTATAGTGGGTCAAAATTCGGGACAAATTTGGACAAAAATACCCTTTCCGATTAAATATGCGATCGCATATCTGTCGCATAACAGACATGCGGTCCGCATTCTTCACATGGCCATCGCATATGTCAACCCTAGTTTCCAGGCCTTCATCGCATTCATTATTTGCGGTCCGCATTGTAGAAATGTGATCGCATTTTGCGGCGCATTTTCTACCTTCAACAACCCTTATGTTAAGTTTGCAGTTAATTTTGCGGCTCGCAAACACATTATGTGATCGCAGACTGGACCGCATTTCTTGTGCTAGAATTTGCCCAAAACACTGTTGTGGTTTGCGAGTTCATGGTGCATTTTGCGGCTCGCATGTTGGCTTGTGATCGCATATCCACATTTGTGATGCCTTTTTGCTCTTTTCTTGTCTTTTTGTGGCTTTTTGAATTCATTTCATGCTCTTAAGTCCTTAAACCTCATATACTGCAAAAACACTAAAATTACATAAGTATAAAAGATAATTGCATCTAAAATAAGCTAAAATCTAAGAAATTTGTATCAAATGTGCCGAAATTCTCCGGAACATCAACTAAACGTTATCTCCATCTACATTCCTGCATATGGCTACTATTCTCTCTTCCAATCTGCATACGGCTACCTTTTTACCTTTCGAGACTAAACGCTGTCTCTATCTGCATTTCTGTATAAGGCTACTCTTCTGCCTTCCAATCTGCATAAGGCTACCTTTCTACCTTCCGAGACTAAACGTTGTCTCCATCTGCATTTTTTCATAAGGCTACCGTTCTGCCTTCCGAGACTAAACATTGTCTCCATCTGCACTTCTGCATAAGGCTACTGTTTTGCCTTCCGAGGTAAGCTCTACCTCCATCTGCATCCGTACCTTTGCATAAGGTTATCATTTTGCCTTACGAGGATGAGCTCTACCTCCCAATTTTCTTCGAAACTAAGCGTCATCTCAAGCACTATTTATTTTGCTTCTCTCCGAGGCTAAGCTCAGCCTCTAATTTTCTTTAAAATTAAGCGCTATACCAAGCTCTATTTATTTCACTTTTCTTACGGGCTAAGCTCTGTCCTTCAATGTAATACTACATCTTTCATGGGCTGAAATATCGCCGACTCATTCAAAGGCATCATCGTTCAGAGGCACCATCTTCATAGCCCGAGAACATTATGTCATGGCCTGAGGATCCCTTTCAATCTTTTGCATATCATTATTCAAAGGCATCATGGTTCGGAGGCACCATCCTCATAGCCCGAGAATATCATTTCATGGCCTGCGAATCCTTTACCATACACTTCATGGCCATGACATCATGGTCAAAGGACGTCATCCTAACCGTCTAAAGACAACATTCATGGTCCGACGGGAATTTGCATCATGTTTAAATTATGCACGGTATTTGCTTGTATTGTTCCTAATTACAGGTAAACCGACAAGCAACAACCATCTCGGCAGGAGCAATCCCGCTCCAGTTCCCGCAGCCATATCAAATCTAACCATTCCCACAAGCCATCCACTCATCCCCTAGATATTGCGTCTGTTCTCGAGAAGTCTCCATCGGCATACTCCGCCGATGGATCCTGAACTACATACAGTCTGATTCCTGTAAAACCAGGGATATGTAGGCAGCTAGGGTGCGGCCTAAAATTTTCTTTAAACCATTTCGCTCGGTCAAAATTGGTCATCATATCTTTACCCGACAACTCTTTCATCCTTCCCGGGTAAAGAGGGGCAGCTGTTGATATTCAATTTTTTTCTATATATTACCCAATTTTTCCCTATACATTTTCAATATGCAAAATACTTTCAAAATAGCATATATAAGCATGTCCAAATGTTTTATTATTTTTCCATAATTTTGTAAGGTTTTTAAATCGATTTATTTCCCTTTTTCATCCATAAAATCCCAATAATTATGTCTAAAATTATTAAATTTGATGATTCGTTTATGGGGTTTTTATATTTATGCCAAAATATGGCTAAAATAAGTTTTTACATATTTTTACAAATTCATTTAGTATTTTTTTAAAGCTAATTGCATATAATTGCAATACTAGCTAATTGTGTCTTATATTCATAAAATCAAGTCTAGTATTTTTAAATTTTTAGTTATGTGTTATAAATCATGTTAGTATTTTTAATTTATTTTCAGAAACTATTTACTATTTTTTATAATTTAAAAGGGAAAAATGGCTATTTAACTCGTAACCACATTTGTATTTCAATTATAACCCAAATCAGGCCCCAATTTCCCCAGCCCAATTTTATTTTTAACCCGACCCCAACCCAATTTTAACCAACCCAAACCCGAATTACCCACCTACCTTTTTAATCTAGGTCGTTGATCATTCATATCAACGGCCACCATTCACCCTTCCATAATTAAATCCAAATGACCCCTTAACCTAATTTATTTCTCACCACCCGCCGCCCTTGAACCCCTCTCCTCTCAATTCTCTCTACAGCCTCACATAAACCCTAGCCGCCGCCACTAAATTCCACCCTAATCCACCTCAATCCCCACCTAACACATGGACTCCCATGGCCGTTTGAGATGTATACCGGCCTCCTCATCTTCTGGTGTCCCGTTCGTGTGATTTTATGGACAGATCTCAAAGAAGTATGGTCCAGTTCTTGTTCAACTTCTACTCATGGCCTTTCTCCGGCCATCCATGGCCGTTCAAGTCAGATCCTTGACTTTTCTGGCTAGATCGGTAATTTTCAAAGTCTTTCTCACTTTTTTTGGGTTCTCAGAAACCCTAAACCTTTAAGATCTTTTAATTTTCTTCATATTGTGAACTTCTTAAGTGTTTTCCCAAAGGTTCTCCCATTTTCTTTCAAAATGGCTCTTCATTTTTCAACTATTAAGGTTTTCTCTTAAATCTTTTTAAATATCTCTTCTCTAATTTTAATATTGTTTATAATTTTACTATTCAAATGACTTGTTTATGTTTTCCTTCTACTTGATTCAGCATATTGAAAACCCTAGGTCTTTTTTGGTCTTATCCGAGTCCTGAAACTGTCCTTGTTTGTTTGAATGTATACTTGTTCGATTAAGTTCTTTATTTCTGACTCTCTTTTCCTTGTTTGACTTATCTGATTTTGAGTTCTTATCATCTCTTAAACTTGACTACTGTTGAAGCCCTAATTTCTTAAAAGAGTTTCCCTCGCTTATTACTATGACTTTGAAGGACTTTACTTGTTTCTGACTTTCTTACCTGTTAGTTGGGATCGCTGCACTCTGATTCTATGTGACTACTCGACCTTGTCGACTACTGTGCTTCAGGTATATTTCTTTTACTACTAAATCCTTGCTTATTCCTACTACTACTGTATGTTTGTGTTGCTTCTTTTTGTCAACATGTTTGACCCTGCACGCATGTTCATTCCTTGCTATTTATATGTTGAAATGCAGAGTCATGACTCTTTATTGAATGATCCTGATTCCCTCAATATTGCGACTGATTGCAAAAGTTTTCTTATGAACCCTAATTTTACTCGTTTGCTTAAATTAATTTTCCCCTCCCTTAATTATTGTGATATTTTACCTTGCTGAATTCTTTCCCAAAGCTAAGCATACTTTGTACTTAGACTCAATTATTTACTTCATACTTTTATTGGCCCCTTATATGGCAATAATCAATCTATTTTAAACTGATTTCTTTCCTTAATTAACTCTGTTAGTATCCGTTTGAGCAAGTAATCCCTTGATTAAATGGGAGTACTTGTGTTAATTAATTCTGATTGTGGTTATTTCCATGTTGAGTTGAAACTTTACTAGTTACCTTATTCTTCACTCGTTTTCAAAACTATAAATACCCTACCCTCTCTTCTTTCAAACACACGAACAATTGAGTTCAAACACATGAACAATTGAGTTCAAAACACACTTACACTCAAAACTCTCTCTTTCTCTATTACTACTTGTGTTATTGCTTTGTCTAACCGGCTAAAAGCCAAGACTAGATTATGGAATCCTGCTTACTTTACCTTTCTGCACCTTACTTTCTCTACTGGTATGTCCTAGTTATTTTTAAATCCTCAACAACAACATGCTCTTTTAACTGTTTCAGTTTCCCTCATTCTTGTTTACTTCTGTTCGTGGTTCTGCAATCAAGTTACAATACTAGCATGTTGTAATATGTTCCCTTTCCCTTTAGATTAATGCTCCCCCTATGTGTGTTTTTAAAGCATATTTTGTTAGTCACTTGTTGTGTACATGTTGTCTTATGAATCCCAAACCCTCATATCCCTTCTATGTGTCTATGTTCCTTTGGCTGGTTTGTAGTCATGCCAGCATCAGCTATTGTTGTGCATTACTCAAACTTGACCCTCTTTGAATGGCTATTGATTCTGTGTAGTTTTGAGTTTTACTACTACTGCTGATTGTCACTAATTACTTTCAAAAATAGACTATCAGTCCAACTTTTTAAACAAAATCTCTTTCAACATGTGTTCTGCACTTCCACTATATTTTTAGAATCTAGGTTCTGCCCCTCTTGTGTGAGCCTTGCCTTGGGACTCTTGAGCTCCCTCTGAACTTGGACACATAAGAGCTGGACCTTCCACATTGCACCAATTCTGTTTGGTTATGCAAATCTGGGTGTGAGCACTGACCGGGATCCCTTGAGGTCCTTAGGGAACTTTGACACACCCAAGTATGAGAAAGGCTTTGAAATATTGGCACTGAAGTGGTTCATTACATAACCTAGAGAGGAAGTCAAGATCAGGCTTCCTTTGGTTGTAATTTCTTATTTCTGCACTTCTTTTGTAATTCAATCATTTGTTCTGTAATAATTTGTAAACAATATCGGGATGATTAGTGAAAAGGGTGGTTAGTCATATGTTGTGGGTAAATTGGGTAGATAGCATGCCTATAGGGTCTATATCGATTCCAAGCAAGGCCTGTTAGATATCATGCATATAGGATCTGCTCTGGTTTAAGATAAATTCTACTTGCTTTACTTTCACACAATTAGAAACCATGTCTATAGGATCTAAATGGCTTTAATAATAGAGATCATGTCTATAGGGTTAAAATCAGCTTTATAATTAGATATCATGCTTATAGAGTGTAGAGTAATTGAAGTTCAGTTTTCATTGCAACATGTATTCAAATTCGTCTCCTTAGAAATCATGCCTATAAGTTCAAAAGTCAGCTTTAATAATTAGATATCATGCCTATAGAACTTAGCAATCGCACTCGCACTCAGCACTCGCACTTAATAGGTACCTACGGTCACTGGGGGTGTGTACAGACTCCGGAGGGGATCCTTCAGGCCAAGTGCTATAACAAGCCACCTCGTGGCATAAATCACTCAGGCACTTGGCCTCACTCAATCATAAATCAGTAACAACATGTTGCGGCATGCAGCCGATCCCATAAATATCCTCACAGATCAGGCCCTCGGCCTCACTCAGTCATAAATTAGTAACAACATGTTGTGGCATGTAGCCCGATCCCATAAATATCCTTGCAGATCAGGCCCTCGGCCTCACTCAGTCATCAATCTCTCCAGTCTCTCGGGCTCTCAAAAATCATATAAACAGGCCAAACAGAGGTAATGTCATGTATCAACAATGAACAGCAAGAGACGGAGGCATAATAAGCAAGAAAAGCTATGACTGAGTACAAAAAAGCAATTAGCAGCTAATTCAGTAAGTACACGACCTCGCAGGTCTCAAAAGTGATCACATAAGGCCTAAACATGATTTCTAACATGAAGTACAGTCAATTTCTATGTAAACAGAGGGAACGTGTATTAAACAGTAGGCCAATTAATTCCACAATCTCGCGGGACGGACCAAGTCACAATCCCTACGGAGCACGCCCGCACGCCTGTCACCTAGCATGTGTGTCACCTCCAAAATAGTCATACGACACAAAGTACGGGGTTTCATACCCTCAGGACCAGATTTATAACCGTTACTTACCTCAATCCAAGCAAAATCTTACTCCGCAATGCCTTTTCTGCTCAAATCGACCTCCAAACATCTCGAATCTAGTCACAATTAACTCGATTCATTCAATATATATTATAGGAATTAATTCCATATAAAAATATTAATTTTTCAACAAAATCCGAAATTAACATAAAAATCGCCTGTGGGGCCCGCATTTCGGAATACGACAAAAGTTACAAAATATGAACCCCCATCCAACCACGAGTCCAACCATACAAATTTTACTCAAATCCGACTCCGAATCGATGTTCAAATCTTGAAAATTTTATTTTTATGGAATTTTAGAAAATTCCTCCATTTCTCCTCAAATATCAATAATCTAAAGCCAAAAATGAAGATTTATTCATGGAATATAATCATAAGAGTGTCAAGAACACTTACTCCAAGAATTTTCATAACTTCTCGCTCAAAATTGCCCAAAATTCGAGCTTGGAAGTCCAAAAAATGAGGAAAATTGGACTGCTCATCCTTTACATTGTTCAGAATTTTCGGGGTACTGTTCATGCTTGTTACTCTTCACGGATACTGTACACAGATAGTGTTCACACAGGTGTGGTCACTGTTCACACGTGCAAAATATGCAGAAACTGCCCAGAAAATTTCAGTAGATAAATACAAGTTCGAATTGATCCGTTAACCTTCCGTAATCCACCTGAGGCCCTCGGGACCTCAACAAAATACACCAACAAGTCTTAAAACATCATACGAACTTACTCGAAACCTCAAATCACATCATAAAATGCCAAAACCGTGCATCACACCCCAATTCAAGCCTAATGAATCTTAGAGCGTCCAACTTCTATATTCGATGCAAACCCTATCAAATTAAGTCCGAATGACTTCAAATTTTGCATACAAGTCATAAATAACATAACGAAGCTATGAAAATTTTCAGAACTGGATTCCTACCCCGATATCAAAAAGTCAACCTTCGGTCAAACTTTCCAAAAATCTTCTATTTTCCAACTTTCGCCAAAATGCGCCGAATTATCCTACAGACTTCCAAATCCAAATCTGAACATGTGCCTAAGTCCAAAATTACCATACGAAACTATTGGAATCATCAAAATTCCATTCCAGGGTCTTTTTCTCAAAAGTCAAATCTCTAGTCAAACTTAAGAAATCTTTAGTCTTAGATTTCTAGATTTCGTTAAATGTTGACTGAAGTCAACTTAGTTGAGTTTTAAAGCTCTAGTTCACAATTTAATCCATTTTTCACATAAAAACCTTCCGAAAAATTATACGGACTGCGCACGCAAGTTGAGGAATTATTGATACCACTTTTCAAGGTCTTAAAATACCGAGATGATATTTTGGGTCATCCTATTCCAGGTATTGCATTGAGGTGATCTATATTATAAATAAACCTAGGACCCCCTTTTATTTTTTACAAGCATGTTTAGCTTATAACTCTTTTTCTAAAATCTTGCCCTTTTAATAATTGTTTGCACTTGGTGTTTAACTTAAATCCCCTCTTAATTGAGCCTTATTTGATTACTTGCTAATTGCACAAATTCACAAAAAAACTATCTGGCTGGGAACCACACTAGTGGATCCTGAGGGGTGCCTAACACCTTCCCCTTGGGATAATATCAAGCCCTTACCCTATCTTTGGTTATCAAACATAGTCGTAGTTAAGCCTTATAGGTGTCCTAGTGCACCCTAAATCATTAGGTGGCGACTCTTTGAAATACCCAATTCCCAAAAGGAAATGAGTCATTACACCCCATAAATGTCGAAACCCGAAACTCCTCTCCGACGGAAGGAGAAAAAGGGGGCGCGACAATTCAAAATGGGTGTTATTAAATATTGTTTATAGTACATTTTGGTAGTTCATACTGAAATTTGATCACATTTAAAGTTGATTTGAGGTGATTGAGATCGAATCTTTCAGCTGAAAATCGAAGAAGAACACAGTTACCTAATAGTATAGTGCTACGGTATAGAATATGTTGTAGGAGTATATAGCTATATTGCAACAATTTACTATTATAGTATACAATATACTACAACAGTATACTGTAATAATCAAAGAACAACACAATTATCTAATAGTATATCATTACGTTATATAATATGCTATAGGAGTATATAGCTATAATGTAACTGTATACTATTATAGTATATAATATACTATAACAGTATATTATAATAATGTGCAATATACTGCAACAGTATGTTGTAATAGTATACAATATACTATAATAGTATGCTATTTTAATGTAATAATATAATGTTGAATGAAGAACATAAAATATCATTTTCATATATTGTATGCTATTTTGGTATATAAAATAATTCAATAGTATATAGTTTACTACAATAATATATTGTTATAATATACAATATGATATTAGAATTAGGTCATTTTGAATATTACTTTTTAAAATTTTTAACTGGATCCTTTTTAAATATTTTAACAAATTTCTCATGCTTTTTAATTTTTGTTTTCTCAAAAGAGGTGTTAGATGGAATTCAATGGAGATGTTATTTATTGTAGTAGAAGTAGATGATGAAAATAATAATTATTTCTCTCTTCTCGATATTAACTTTTATGGGCAGCCAACGATTTCACCTCTTGTTGGCTTTCTCAGGTTCTCGCTTCCCTCCTACTTATGTAATGTGTCAAGAATAAATTAATAGCACAATTTAATCTCACAGTTTAACAATAGCCTCTTATGACGTTCCATTTAACTTTATGAAAGTATAACCACAATCACGATTCTCCTATCTCCTTTCACTAATAATACTACCCACAGAAGGTGCAATGAGTAGGAAGAGTAATTAGTTTGGTGGGTAGAAAAATTAATGAGTAGGTAAGAGTAATTAGTTTAGTTTTTGTGGGTAAGGTTATAAAACTCTCCCCACTCATTAATAACAGCATGATTATTTATACACTGTATTAAATCGGTTATAATGCACTCCCATATTATTCGTATAAACATACTTCAGATCTAGAAGTTATTATGTTTTATTAGGATTTACCTTTTATCTTTTTATTTAATTAGTTTAACAAAAGGTCTCATACTTTTTGGTCAAACATATATATTAACAAATCAAGAGTAATAACTTAAAATGATGAGATATGTAGGCAAATGTTCTAGCCTAAACCCCTGAAATATTGTGTACTCCAAATTAATTTTTCTTGATAAAAAGCACGATAACAACAATAATAAATTCACTGTAATCCCACAAGGGGGTCTCGGGAGGGTAGTGTGTACTATAGGTGTTTATCGGGCGGGCTGGGACGGGTTGCACAGAAAAAGATCAGCCCGTCCATTATCGGACCAGGTTAGTTAGCGGGCTGGGATAAACGGACTGGTAGTAGGTTGGGAATTTTCGGGTTATTTTGGGCCCGTTCGGGTTCGGGCTTAACGGGTTCGGGCGGGCCGGACTAGTGTAATTTTTTTAATTAACTTTTGTTTTTCTTATTCAATGTTATTGATAATTAAGTGTTTACAAACTTTTAAGGCTTAGAATTAAACTTTGAAGTTTAAACTTTACATTTTTAAATTTGAAATTTATATTTTAAAATTATAAAATTAAAATTAGAAAGTAAGTGGCTACAAAAATTATTTAATAAGACCAATAGGCAAATTATTTACAAAATTGAAGTTTGCATTTAACAAGTAAATTAACGAAAAAAGAGTAAAATTAAATTTTCATGCATAATAATATTTCAAATTAATCTAACAAACTGAAACATTAAGCATAAATACGTCTAATAATTTTAAAATAACACAAATTGTCTTAAATCAACTTAAATACGAATTTCTGGAGTACGCTTAAGACAACTCTTGATATACCTCCTTAAAGAGCCTGTGCTACACTTTGGCGAAGATTTAAGACTTGACCATAGTTCTTGCACTTTACTTTCTGAGCTTTTTCATTTTTTTCTACCACCTCAAAGTGTTCCCAAACATATGAGTGCACTCTAGAAGTATGGGGCATGATTTAACTTGAAGTCTTGAATTGAGAATTTGAGTTTGAGAAATGAGAGATGAGTGAAGAAATGAAGATGGGGTGTATTTATAGTGTTTCAAAGGGTTAATTGATAGACTGAAACTTGATAGTAGATACTTGATATCATACTCTACTTGAATACTTGATATTTGATAATAATAATTTTGTAATGGCTTAACTAAATAATTGATGAAACTTGAAATAATAAGTAATTGAGAATTTGAGATTTGAGAATTTAAGAACAATAATATCAAGAGAGAATTAGAGTAGTAACTAGTAAGAGAGTGAATTGTGAGAAAAAATGAAGAAGAAGAAGAAGAAGAAGAAGGGGGGCCATATATAGGTTTTAAAAGGTTAAAAATGTAAATTTTCAATTATTAGGGGTGGGAGGGCTATATTTTTAATGGGGGAGGCCGAAATGGCCATTTCTGCAAAATCTGACCGTTCCCCAACGGTCATTTCTAAATTTGATCGTTGGCAACGATCCAAATAATTTTAAAAAAAAAATTCTCAACGTTAACCAAGCTGAAACGGGCTGCATCCTGTTAACAACCCGTTAACGGGTCACGGGCTTAGCTGGTACGGTGCACCGTTATCCAAAACATATTCGTCCAAAACCCGCCTCCCAACCAACCTGTCCCAGTCCGCACAATAAGCAACAATAACGGGCTGAACCGGGCTGACCCGGGTTGAAGCGGGTTGAAAAAGGACCAGCCCGGCCCGGTTAACACCTTTAGTGTGTACGTAGACCTTACCCCTAACTTCAAGAAGGCAGAGAGGTTGTTTCTGATAGACCCTCGGCTAGGAAAGATAAACGGCAGAGGTTGTTTCTTGATAAAAAGCAAATAGCTAATTATTGTTTGACTGAAATTAATTACTCCTACTTTAATATCCGTTATCTTATATTGACTTATTTTAATCATTAACAAATTTGACGACCAAATAAAAAACCAATAAATATCCAAACAGTTCAATTTCAAGTGAGCAAGACTACACCATCTGCAGCAGGGTTTCCTTTAGATAAAGTTACAAATGATAAATATGTATAAAATCTTGTGAAGTGAATTATCGGTTAAACCTGAAAGAATTTACTAGCAAGCAGAGTTACAGAGAGCAGCCATGTTGATAAAGATGGATCAGGCCCATTCTACAATTATGAAAGAACACTGACCTTGGTCTTAGGTTTGAAATTATCACTGAAGCAAAGATTGCAATTAAAAAAAAAGGATGGAATTTCTAAGTCATCTATAGCAGGATTGTATCATTTTTGCAGCTTCGGCCTAGTGCAGATTAAGGATTAAATTGAATGTGATGTTTAAAAGAAATTACTTCGATTGGAAGTGGAAACTGGAAAGCATGGCTTTACTTACCGGTAGTTGGAGAATTTTGTGCTTCAAAATCAGTGGCGTTTACACTGTACATTTCCCTGAAATTCAATTTTCGGATGGCGTTTGGTCATATATTCTCAAAATTATTTTTAAAATTTTAATTTGAGTGAAGTTTGGTTTGAAGATAAAAATCTATTTGGACATAATTTTTTAAAACATATTTCTGTGACTTATACTCATAAGTTCTAAAAACTTTCAGAAATACCCAACAATATCAAACAAACAAACTCACTAATCTTGTATACGTAGAAGTTAGAACCTTCATCGTTACTATTCATTATTATTATCACAAACGATAGTCTCTAAACATAGATAAGTTTGACACCAAATTATCATTTTTATAATAAACTACATATGCACTATCCTAAAACCATAACCTGATGTTTTAATATCAACTGCTAATACCACAATTACTAGCCACTATAATTCTTCAAACTGCAATAATAATATTACAAGATCCATCAATCCAAAAGAAAATAATAGTAGTAATAGCTGGTGGTTATTTGGGTCATAATAGATGTTGTGATTTTTTATAAAATACAAAAGTTTGGGGTAGTTTTTGAAATTGTTAAAAAATCCAACGGTGATATTTTGGGTCAAAAACAGGTTTAGAGCTAGTTTTGAAATTTGAGAATTTTGTTTTCAAAATCTGCTAAAACATGGATAAAATCTATAAACAAACATGTTTTACCAAAAAAAGTTTGGGAAAAACTTGGCAAAATCTACGGCCAAACAAAATTATATTTTGTACATGATGAAAGTAGTTTGATAGATGTCAAACGTTTACTCATATTATTTGAAAAGAATTACTCTGACTAGTCTTAACTCGCTCTTTCATTCTTGAATGTATATTTTGCCTCATAGTTAGTATTTCGCATGAGGTAAAGTTTATGGAAGAAAGGATCTGAAAAGAGTTCCTAGCTAGATCACTTAGGCCAATTCGTTAAATTTTGAATATTTCATCTTTTTTTTTTTTTTTGCATCTTTTATATGTGGACTACGAAGAACTATGAAAATGATTACTTCCTCTACAAAAGTTGAAGATTTTAAAAATTTTAAAAAAAACGTGTTTCTTCTTAAACGAACTTTCCTCTTCCTTCAAAATATGATTGTACTTTTCTTCCACTTATTACATGTAACATAACTAGCCAATATTTAAGAAAAAATTGCAAAACCATAGCAGTAATTATTGATTATCATTTCTGGCAATTAAATATTAATATGTTGTAGCAGCTTCCAACAGCGGAACCTTCTTTTTGCCGAGATTCATGCTTATTTCAGTGCTTAATTGCATGTATTTCGATTATTATTAGTTTGATATATTTTCTTTTATAAACTAATATTTTACTTTTTATTGTAGTAATCATAATATCACCAATACATCACTAATTTATAAGCAGTGGAAGATAAAGATTTAGGGCCCACTTTATGATAGATAAAAATAGGATTAAGAAAATATATAGTATCAATCTGATAGGTATAATAATGGTTTATTTTATTTGAAGTATTTTTTCCAAATGAACCTATCAATGTATTTCAAGAATTTAAATGTATGCCATATGTATTTGAATATTTAACTCTATAATGATGGTATAATTTAAGTAACAACAAATATTTCAAGTATGATTACATCACTGGTATGCATTTTTTATTATTAACTACATAATATCATTGGGAGGTCTTATATATTGTATAATGCTAGTATATTAATAATTTATTGTGATGATTATAATGTGTTGTCATGTATTTGCAAATTATACATATGGTATAATTTTAATATAATAATGATACGCCGTATTATACTAATATAATAGTGGTATATACTGTGTGGGATAATACTGAGTATGATGTTGTTGTTGTTGTAATAATGGTATCTTAATGTTTTAGACTTTTTAGATGTGGTTTCTTTTATGTATATTAGTTTTAATATTATACATGAAATAATAGCTGTATAATTATAGTATCATGGGTGATTTATATGCCATTCGAGCTGTTAGGTGCCATCACTGTCTCCCGGGTGGAAATTTCGAGTGTGACAGTTGGAGAACCTGGTAGTGCTTTCATGAAGTAAGTGATATTCTAATGCATTTTTACTTTAGAAAGAGATCCATAGAAAGAAAAAGGAAATGATTCCATCTGTGTTGACTTCACGAAGCAAATCAAGTTAGAATTTTTAAGGTTCGGAGAGAATGCGAGAGAATAGTTGGAAGGCTAAAAATATGGCAGAAATTAGGGAGTACTGAAAAAGTATAGTTTTAGTATAATAGTGTGATAGAAGATTAACAAATTAATATGGAACAAAACTGATCCCTTGATTTGTGGGAAAGTCATGAACGTTTAATTTTTCAAAATCTATTCTATTTGTAAATAAATCTGCTAAATTTGGAATAAATGACAAATGCTTTCCTTTATATAAATAGTCTCACAAAAGTGCTCTACGATGTAAAAATCCCTTGTGTGAGGAAAATCATTATTGGGTTGGGTCCGTCTATAAAGGGCGCTAACTAGCCCGTTAACCCATTAGCTAGTCCTCCTCCTAAAATACTTATAAGATATAAATACACCATTACAGGTGTGGAAAAAGATAGCTTTTCCATTAAGCGATGGCTAGGGTTCATGTGCAGTTCTTTACATTGATTTTTAAGCTGCAGAAACAAGGGAATTCATTCGTCACGTGAGGGTTCTCGTGACACAAGTCGTAGTTATTGCAGATCGATCTCCATAAGTCTCCTAATTTAGTATTTAGGGTTAAATACTTCACTTCGAAACAGATATTTTCTAAATACTTTCTTAATTAATATCCAAGCAAGACTAAATGCTAGGAAGAAAAGAGAAGGAACTCTGTGAGCCAGCCAGCTCTGGTGAGGTTTTTTAGATGCTGCTGCATTAATGGCAATTCACTCTTTGGATATGTTGAATCAAATGTTATCTGCATTTAACCAGTGGTTTTTATTCTTATTGTAATTCCATCATATTACTAAGAATATATGAACAATCTCAACTAGGCACTCCAGCCATCTCCTATTATTCTCACTTACCATCAACATGATCATACAAGGCACACTTTTTTTCTTTTTCTTTTTTCTTTTTTCTTTTTTCGTCTTCAGACTACTTATGCACACCTTACGTATTCCATTGAATACTTGTTATCTGAAACCAATACAAGCATCGGATAACTCCTTCCTCCAAGATGTAGAGATGTCAAAAAGTTCAGTCCACAAACTTATTTAGTAGTGTATTAATTCTTAAACAAGTAGTTTTATATAATTGTCATTTGTCAATAATATTTTGGCCCCTACTTCTCCGCTTGAAAAATGCTGGCTCTACAAGTAGACAAATCGTCCAGAACCCTCTAGTGTGTGTGTGTATATATATATATATATATATGAGGAAAATGTTCTACGTGCGATACGATGGATGTAAAACATTAATAATTCGGTGATTAATAGGTATAAGCAGCAACGTACGCTTATATGGAGCAAAAGCATAAATCTTACTATTGGTACAAAATCTATAAAAAGAATAAATGACGAAGCAAAATAAGATCATGAAATTAGATTATATGTGGTTTAATTTACATTCCCAAGCAAAGAGGGAAGTCGATTAATTAGGTGGAAGTTCCTACATTTAATTCTAGGGGCCAGTGGTACAGTACAATGTTGATAGTGCTAAGAATTTGGAATTTTAAAGTTTCTGCTATGCTAAAGAATATTCAAAAAATTTACATGTATAAAATTATATATATTACCTACTTAAGTAGTACTCTATCCGGTTCACAATAAGTGACCAATTTGCTTTTTCATTTTGGTTCAAAATAAGTGTCCAGTTATGTAATCAAGAAAGAATTCAATATATTTTTACAAAATAACCCCTATATTGTACATACCCCTAAAAAGTTTTCTTACTCCTCACATTAAATATTTAATTAGGGATAGTTTAGTCATAATAGGTATTTTTGTATAGAATTTAGTATTTTTTTAATGGGCGTGCTAAAAGCAAAATGAATACTTATTGTGAACCGGATGGAGTATAACTTTATGGTCTCCCTGCTACCTGCAGGGAAGGGGTTCCCAGATTTGGTAGTTAGGGGAATTTATATCTTAGTTTGATGAAAAACTTATTTGAACTATATATATATATATGACATGTATCTTTTACATAAGGTTTATTATTTAATCATAGATAATTGATTTAAATTTTACTTTAATTTGACACTTAATTTGGTAAATTAATATAACTTGGACGTTCATGCACTATGTTTGAATTTCATTTTTTTTCACCAGAGGCGGATCCAGGATATGAAGGTTGCGGTGCCACTATATATATATATATACACACGCACATACCTACCACTAGCCAAAAAGATCGAATAGGAAGAATGGATGATTCAGTTAATTTTTGGTTAATCCAGTTAGGTCTTTTATTTAAAAGAGGAAAATAAGTTCGATTTTAGTTCAACTTTTTTACGCTTGATTTACTAATTCTAGATAAAAGTACAAAAAAAAATCACGAAAGTACGTCTGCAATTAGAAAATTTTCTTAAAGAGTAGCTTAATTACTATATAATTTTTGTTTGATTTGATTAATTATTATTATTCCATACAATTTAATTGTTGCGTTATATGATAATTATTTCCAAAGCCAAAATTTTAAAGTTATCAATCTATGAGAACCAACTTAAAACCTCTATTAATCAAGACATTTTTTTCAAAAGCCAACAAATGATACTGCTCAAGTTATATTCCAATATATAAATTTATCTTGTATCACTAGAAAGAGAGAAACTATAGATTACTAAGAATTTTAAAATTACGTATTGAAAGAAATTTCTTATGAAATAAGATATAATTGTAGGATGCATGTCACGATCCGGATTTCTCACCCTTGGGAGTCGTGATGGCGCCTACTAATGAGAGCTAGGCAAGCCAAACCTTAACTATCTAATTCCTTACCAAATTACTTCCTTTTAACAATTACGAGCAATAACATAAAAATAGCAAAACTTTAAATAATTAAGCGGAAGATAACCATGAAATGTCTGAAGGCTACGTCTACTACAACTTTTAAAACCTCAAATACCCCAAAACCTGGTGTCACAGTATCACAGACTGTCTAAGAGTTTCTACATACAAGGTCTGAAGAAATGCAACACACTGTTTCTGAACAAAGGAAATGAAACAGGAAATAGAGATAGAGGGAGACGCCAGGCCTACGGACGCCTACAGGTCTACCTTGGGTCTCCGAGTGGACTGAAGGAAGCCCTCCAACTACTATCCGAAAGCTGCTCCGGGATCTGCACACAGTGTAGAGTGTAGTATCAGCATAACCAGCCACATGTGCTGGTAAATGCCTGGCCTAACCCCGGCGAGGTAGTGACAAGGCTAGGACCAGACTCCAGATAAACCTGTGCAGTTCTATAATATATGGCAGAAAAGTAAACAGATAATAAGCAATTAAAGCTAGGGAAGGGGAACATGCCTCAGGGATAGCTGATAAAGCAAAATAGCAAGGAATAAATAAGGAAGCTCACAATATAACTTCTAACACAAATAAGGAAAAGTAAAGACAACTTTCACTTTCAGTTTCCATCTTGTTGCAGACGTGCAACCCGATCCCATTTCTCATATCTTTTGGTAGGCGTACCACCCAATCCCATTTCATAATATCTTATGGTAGTCGTATTACCCGCTCCCATTTCATAATATCTTGTGGTAGGCGTACCACCCGCTCCCATTTCATAATATATTGTGGTAGGCATACCACCCGCTCCCATTTCATAATATCTTGTGGTAGGCGTACCACCCCCTCCCATTTCATAATATCTCACAATTTCAAGAAATCCCGGAAAGGGAAAATAATCAATATAATAACATCCCGGTAAGGGGACACAACAATGTAATAATTTTCCCGGCAAGGGAACAACAATATTGAAATAGTCATTCCGACAAGGGAGAATCAGCTATAACCAATCTCAACTTAGCTTGTACTCCGTTCAATTATTGAAAATGCTCAATCATAGAAGGTCATTATGTAAAGCACCCAAGTGTCATTTAAGAACACACCAACTTTCAATTTAAGACTCATGGTCATGCTTGACACCAACTTATAGATACTCGTCACCATGCCTATACGTCGTACTCAACAAGAAGCAAATAGCAAATATGATTCAACTCATAATCCCTCAAGCTAGGGTTAGACCAAACACTTACCTCGATGCCTTGATCACCACTCAAGTCTCAACTATAGCTTTACCCCTTGATTCCACCACCAATCCGCTCGAATATAGTCACAAGTTACTTAATTACATCAATAAGTGCTAAATGAATCAACCCCAATTCATGAAAATGAGTTTTTCAAAGTTTTACCCAAAAGTCAAAAATCATCCACGGGCCCACGTGGTCAAAATACAAGGTTCGGACCAAAACCCGATTACCCATTCTCCCACGAATCCAAATATATAATTTTTTTGAAATTGGACCTCAAATTGAGGTCTAAATCCCCAATTTTAGAAAAAAACCTAGGTTCTACCCAAAACACCCAATTTTCCCAATGAAAATCTTCGATTTGAAGTTGAAATCATGTTAAAAGATGTTAAGGAGTGAAGAAAATGAGTTAGAAATCACTTACCAACATTTTTGGAGAAGAAAGGTTGTTTGAAAAATCGCCTCTTCTGTTTTTGGGGTTTTGAAAAGTGAAAAATAATTGAAATTCCCGTTTATTTATATCCTTTTCAGACCCCCTGTGCATACCGCATCAAATGGACCGCGGTCGCACAGGCCTCCCTGAAGAGCTGTTGTTCAGCACCCTGTGCAGACCGCACAAAGGCAACTGCGGTCGCACAGCCTCCACGCGGACCGCACAAAGGCGACCGCGGTCGCACGTGATTTCTCGCGGACCGCACTAGAGGGTTCAGAGACTGCAACTTCCTGAACCTGCAACATATGACTTTCTAAGCCTAAGGCATCCCGGAACCCAGTCGAAACTCACCCGAGTATACACACAACCTCAAAAATATCCTACGGACATATTCGTGTAACCAAATTACCAAAATAACATCACGAGCATCGAATTAAACCTCGAGATCAATAAAATTTCTCAAAACTCTTTTAAACATCAAATTTCTCAATTAAAGTCCGGATCACGTCAAACGACGTCCATTTTTAACCAAATTTCACAAGAATGACTCAAGTCATACATAAGACCTGTATCGGGCGCCAGAACCAAAATACGGGCCCGATACCATTGCTTTCTAATCAGTTTTCATTTCAAATTTCCTTAAACAATTTCTGAAAATAATTTCACTTAAAAATTTATTTCTCGGACTTGGGACCTCGGAATTTGATTTCGGGCATACACCCAAGTCCCATATTTTCCTACGAATCCTCCGGGACCGTCGAATCATGTATCCGAGTCCGTTTACCCAAAAGGTTGATCGAAGTCAAATTAACTCATTTTAAAGTCAAGACTTAACATTGTTTACAGAATTTCATATTTAAGCTTTCCGGTTGCGCACTCGGACTGCACATGCAAATTGAGGATACTCTGAATGAGGTTTCCAGGGCCTCGGAAGCACAGAATTCAATTAAAAATAGGTGATGGCCCTTTGGGTTGTCACATTCTCCACCTCTAAAACAACTGTTCGTCCTCGAATGGACAGAAGAAGGAAGTACCTAAGTCAGGGAAAAGATGAGGATAACGGCTATGCATGTCGGACTCGGACTCCTAGGTCGACGCCTCAGGAGGCTGACCTCTCCACTGAACACGAACCAAAGAAAAACTCTTCGATCTCAACTGACGAACCTGCTGGTCTAGAATAGCCATCGGCTCCTCCTCATAAGACAAGTCTTTGTCCAACTGGACAGTACTAAAATCTAACACGTGGGATGGATCATCGTGATACTTCCGAAGCATGGACACATAAAATACTAGATGCACGACTGATAAACTAGGCGGCAATACAAGTCTATAAGCCACCTCTCCCACTTGATCAAGAATCTCAAATGGACCAATGAACCTAGGGCTAAGCTTGCCCTTCTTCCCGAATCTGATCACGCCCTTCATAGGCGACACTCGGAGTAATACCCTCTCACCAACCATAAAAGCCACATCTCGAACTTTGCGGTCTGCATAACTCTTTTACCTAGACAGAGTCGTACGAAGCCTCTCCTGAATGATCCTAACCTTGTCCAAGGCCTCCTGAACTAGATCCGTACCCAACAACCGAGCCTTCCCCGGCTCAAACTATCCAATCGGAGATCGACATCGCCTACCATACAAAGCCTCATAATGAGCCATCTGGATACTCGACTGGTAGCTGTTGTTGTAGGCAAACTCTTCTAAAGGCAAAAACTGATCCTACGAGCCTCCAAAGTCAATGACACAGGCTCGAAGCATATCTTCCAAAATCTGAATAGTCCGCTCGGACTGCCCGTCCGTTTAAGGATGAAATGTTGTACTCAACTCAATCTGAGTGTCCAACTCTCGCTGAACTGCTCTCCAGAAATGCAAGGTAAATTGCGTACCTTGGTCCAAAATGATAGTTACAGGCACGCTATGAAAACGAACAATCTCTCAAATATAGATCTCAGCTAACCTCTTGGATGAATAAGAGACTGCCACAGGAATGAAATGCGCTGACTTGGTCAGCCTATCAACAATGACCCAAACTACGTCGAACTTCTTCTGAGTCAGCGGAAGTCTAGTAACGAAGTCCATAGTGATCCGCTCCCACTTCCACTCGGGAAGCTCAATCCTCTAAAACAATCCACCAGGCCTCTGATGCTCATACTTAACCTACTGACAATTCAAACATCGAGCCACATATGCAACAATATCCTTCTTCATGCTACGCCACCAATAATGTTGCCGCAAATCCTGATACATCTTCGCGGTGCCTGGATGAATAGAGTACCGGGAACTATGGGCCTCCTCTAAAATCAACTCTCGAAGCCCATCCACATTAGGCACACAAACTCGCCCCTGCAATCTCAAAAATCCATCATCACCTAAGGTAACCTGCTTGGCACCTCCACGCTGCACCGTGTTTCTAAGGATACACAGATGGGGATCATCAAACTGTCGATCACGGATACGCTCCAATAATGAAGATCGAGTGACCGTGCAAGCTAATACTCGTCTAGGCTCAGAGATATCCAATCTCACAAATCAATTGGCCAAATCCTGAACATCCAACGCAAGCGGCCTCTCACCGATCGAAATATAAGCAAGACTGCCCATGCTGGCTGACTTTCTACTCAAAGCACCGGCCACCACATTGGCCTTTCCCAGGTGATATAAAATAGTGATATCATAATCCTTCAACAACTCCAACCATCTCCTCTGCCTCAAATTCAACTCCTTTTGCTTGAACAAATACTGAAGACTCTTGTGATCAGTGAACACCTCACATGCCACGCTATACAGATAATGCCTCCAAATCTTCAATGCGTGAACAATGGCTACCAATTTTAAATCATGGACCGGATAGTTCTTCTCATGAATCTTCAACTGCCTCGAAGCATAGGCAATGACCTTGCCATCTTGTATCAACACTGCACCAAGCCCAATGCGAGAAGCATCGCAATAAACTGTTTAAGGCCCTGAAAATATGGGCAAAACCAACACCGGTGCGGTAGTCAGAGTTGTCTTGAGCTTCTAAAAGCTCGCCTCACACTCGTCCGACCATCTGAACTGCGCACCCTTCTAAGTCAACCTGTCATCGGGGCTGCAATAGATGAGAACCCCTCCATAAATCGACGATAGTAGCCTGCCAATCCTAAGAAACTCCGAATCTCTGTAGTTGATGCTGGTCTAGGCCAGTTCTTGACTGCCTCAATCTTCTTTGGATCAACCTGAATACCCTCTGCTGATACAACATGACCCAGAAATGCAACTAAACTTAACCAGAACTCACACTTCGAGAACTTAGCATATAACTGACTATCCTTCAGAGTCTGAAGAACCACTCTGAGATGTTGCTCGTGCTCCTCCTAGCTACGGGAATATATCAAAATATCATCAATAAAGACTATCATGAACGAGTCCAAATAAGGCCTGAACACTCGGTTCATCAAATCCATAAAAGTTGTTTGGGCATTTGTCAACCCAAATGGCATGACCAAGAACTCATAATGCCTGTACCGAGTGCCGAAAGCTATCTTAGGGACATCGGATGCCCTAATCCTCAACTGATGGTAGCCATATCTCAAATCGATCTTTGAAAATACCTTGGCACACTGAAGCTGATCGAACAAATCGTCAATCTTCAGCAGTGGATACTTATTCTTGATGGTGACCTTGTTCAACTACAGGTAATCAATGCACATTCTCATCGAACCATCCTTTTTCTTAACAAACAAAACTGGTGCACCCCAAGGCGAAACACTGGGTCTAATGAAACCCTTCTCAAGCAAGTCCTGCAACTGCTCCTTCAACTCTTTCAACTCTGGCGGGGCCATGTGATACGGCGGAATAGAAATGGGCTGAGTGTCTGGAGCCAAATCAATGCAAAAGTCAATATCCCTATCAGGCGGCATACCCGGAAAGTCTGAAGGGAATACCTCAGGAAACTCACAAACCATGGGCACAGAATCAATAGAAGGAACCTCAGCACTGGAATCATGAATGTAAGCCAAATAGGCCAAACACCCCTTCTCGACCATACGCGGAGCCTTCACATAAGTGATAACGCTACGAGTAGAATGACCAGGAGTTCCTCTCCACTCTAAACGAGGCATACCCGGCAAAGTTAAGGTCACAGTCTTGGCATGACAGTCTAAGATAGCATGGTAAGATGATAACCAATCCATCCCCAATATAACATCGAAGTCGACCATGTCTAGAAGCAACAAATCCACACGAGGCTCAAGACCCCCAATCACAACTACACAAGAGCGATGGACTTTATCTACCATAATAAAATCACCCACCGGTGTAGACACATAAACAGGAATACTCAATGAATCACTAGGCATGACCAAATACGGTGCAAAATAAGATGACACATATGAGTATGTAGATCCTAGATCAAATAACACTGAAGCATCTCTATCACAAACCAGAACCGTACCTGTGATGACTGCATCTGAAGACTCAGCCTCGGGCCTAGTTGGAAGGGCATAACATCGGGCCTTGGTCCCACCACCCTGAACTACCTCTCTGGGATGGCCTGCTGCTGGCTGGCCTCCACCTCTGGCGGCCTGAGCTCCACCTCTAGGACCTCTACCTCCACCTCTAGAACCTCTACCCCCACCTCTAGCTGGTTGGGCGGTCTGTGGAACATCTGGTGCCTGAACCAGAGCACGAGAACCCTGATGCGGAGAACTGCTCGAAGCTCGAGGGCAATACCTAGCAATGTGCCTTGGGTCGCCACAAGTAAAACAAGCTCTCGACTGCTGGGGCTGACGACCCTAAAAACTTTGAAGCGGTGGTGCACTGAAGGTGCTAGTGGTGCACTGAAGTACTGCTGGTCAAAATACTGCATCGGAGGACTACGGCTACCGGAAGCACCGTGAGAAACCTGAAGAGCTGACTGAAAGGGCTTAGGAGGATGGCCTCTACCATATGAATCTCTACCTCCAGACGAGGTACAACTGGATCTGCATGAATGACGGGGCCTCTTATCCAACCCATAACCACCTCCATGTGACAAAACCATCTCAACTCTGCGGGCCACATTGGCCGCCTCCTGAAAAGTGATCTCACTCACGGCCTCCTTGGCCATCTGAAGACGAATCGATTGAATAAGACCATCGATAAACCTCATCACCCTCTCTCTCTCGGTAGGAAGTATGACAAGAGCATGGCGAGCTAAGTCGATGAACTTGGTTTCATACTGGGTGACCGTCATGGAACCCTGCTGGAGGCGCTCAAACTGCCTCCGATAGGCCTCTTTCTGAGTCATGGGGAGGAACTTCTCTAAAAACAACACTGTAAACTACTCCCAAGTCAAAGATGGCGACCCGACTGGCCTAGCTAAGCAATAATCCCTCCACCAAGTTTTGGCAGATCCAAACAAGCGGAATGTAGCAAAATCGACCCCATTGGTCTCAATAATACCCATGTTCCTGAGAACCTCGTGACAGCTATATAGGAAATCCTGGGGATCCTCAGAAGAAGCACCGCTGAAAGTAGTAGTGAAGAGCTTGGTGAACCTATCCAACCTCCACAAAGCATCGGCAGACATAGCCGCTCCATCGCCGATCTGAGCTATGGCACCCGACTGAACTGCTCCAACTGGCTGAACCACTGGTGTTTGAATCTGGGGAGCTACCTGCTCCGGAATGTGTGTAGCAGGAGTCTAAGCCCCTCCTCCAGCCTGAGAAGTGGTTGGTTCTACAAGAAGCAAACCTGCTCGAGTGACACTCTCCATGAGGCCCGCCAATCGGACCAGAGCATCCTGAAGAACTGGGGTAGCAATAAATCCCTCTAGGACCTGAGCTGGGCCCACCGAAACTGCTGAGGATGGAACCTCCTCCTCAAAATCAACCTGAGGCTCCACCACTAGTGCTGCTGCTCGGGGCTTAACTCTGCCCCTACCTCGGCCTCTAGCACGGCCTCGCCCTCTGCCCCTAGTGGAAGCTGCTGCTAGAGGCTCGGGCTGCTGAGTAGTAGATGAGGAAGCGCGTGTTCTCGCCATCTGTGAAAGAACAGAGTAGAAATTCAATCAATATTGGGAAACAGAACCGCACGACAAGAAAAAACAAATGTGAAGTTTTCCTAACTTTGTAACCTCTGGGGAATAAATATAGACGTCTCCGTACAGATCCCTCAGACTCTACTAAGTTTGTTTGTGAACTGTGAGACCCATGTAACCTAGAGCGCTGATACCAACTTGTCACGACCCGGATTTCCCACCCTCGGGAGTCGTGATGGCGCCTACAAATGAGAGCTAGGCATGCCAACCCTTAACTATCTAATTCCTTACCAAATTACTTCCTTTTAATAATTACAAGCAATAACATAAAAATAGCAGAACTTTAAATAATTAAGCGGAAATTAACCATGAAATGTCTGAAGGCTACATCTATTACAACTTTTAAAACCTCAAATACCCCAAAACCTGGTGTCACAGTATCATAGACTGTCTAAGAGTTCCTACATACAAGGTCTGAAGAAATGCAATACACTGTTTCTGAACAAAGGAAATGAAACAAAAAATAGAGATAGAGGGAGACGCCAGGGCCTGCGGACGCCTATAGGTCTACCTTGGGTCTCCGAGTGGACTGAAGGAAGCCCTCCAACTACTGTCCGAAAGCTGATCCAGGATCTGCACACAGTGCAGAGTGTAGTATCAACACAACCGACCCCATGTGCTAGTAAGTGTTTGGCCTAACCCCGGCGAGGTAGTGACGAGGCTAGGACCAGACTCCAGATAAACCTGTGTCGTTCTATAATATATGGCGGAAAAGTAAACAGATAATAAGCAATTAAAGCTGGGGAAGGGGAACATGCCTCGGGGATAGCTGATAAAGCAAAATAGCAAAGAATAAATAAGGAAGCTGACAATATAACTTCTAACACAGATAAGGAAAGGTAAAGACATCTTTCAATTTCAGTTTCCATCTTGTTTCAGGCGTGCAACCCGATCCCATTTCTCATATCTTGTGGTAGGCGTACCACCCGCTCCCATTTCATAATATCTTGTGGTAGGCGTACCACCTGCTCCCATTTCAAAATATTTTGTGGTAGGCGTACCACCCGCTCCCATTTCATAATATCTTGTGGTAGGCGTACCACCCGCTCCCATTTCATAATATCTTACAATTTCAAGGAATTCCGGCAAGGGAAAATAATCAATATAATAACTTCCCGACAAGGGAACACAACAATGTAATAATTTTCCCGGCAAGGGAACAACAATATTGAAATAGTCATTCCGACAAGGGAGAATCAGCTATAACCAGTCTCCACTTAGCTTGTACTCAGTTCAATTTTTGAAAATGCTCGATCGTAGAAGGTCATTAAGTAAAGCACCCAAGTGTCATTTAAGAACACACCAACTTTCAATTTAAGACTCAGGGTCATGCTTGACACCAACGTATAGATACTCGTCACCATGCCTATACGTCGTACTCAACAAGAAGCAAATATCAAATATGACTCAACTCCTAATCCCTCAAGCTAGGGTTAGACCAAACACTTACCTCGATGCCTTAATCATCACTCAAGTCTCAACTATAGCTTTACCCCTTGATTCCACCACCAATCCGCTCGAATCTAGTCACAAGTTACTTAATTACATCAATAAGTGCTAAATGTATCAACCCCAATGCATGAAAATGAGTTTTCCAAAGTTTTACCCAAAAGTCAAAAATCACCCCCAGGCCCACGTGGTCGAAATCCGAGGTTCGGACCAAAACCCGATTACCCCACGAGGTTCGAACCAAAACCGATTACTCATTCCCCCATGAATCCAAATATATAATTGTTTTGAAATTGGACCCCAAATTGAGGTCCAAATCCCCAATTTTAGAAAAAACCTAGGTTCTACTCAAAACACCCAATTTCCCCCATGAAAATCTTTGATTTGAAGTTGAAATCATGTTAAAAGATGTTAAGGAGTGAAGAAAATTAGTTAGAAATCACTTACCAGCATTTTTGGAGAAGAAAGGTTGTTTGAAAAATCGCCTCTTACGTTTTTGGGGTTTTGAAAAGTGAAATATAGCTTAAATTCCCGTTTATTTATACCCCTCTCGGACCCCCTGTGCGGACCGTATCAAATGGACCGCGGCCGCACAGGTCTCCCTGAAGACCTACAGTTCAGCACCCTGTGCGAACCGCACAGAATTTCATATTTAAGCTTTTCGGCTACGCACCCGAACTGCGTACGCAAATCGAGGCTACTCTGAATGATGTTTCCAGAGCCTTTGAAACACAGAATTCAATTAAAAACAGGTGATGGCCCTTTGGGTCGTCACAATGCAAAATGAAGGCTAATATTATGAAATTTAAAAAGAGAAAGAAGATAGAGGGATTTAGTAGCAAATAACATGAAGCAAAAATAGGTGGGAAAAATGAGGAAAAGAAAAGGAAGAAGAAATGAGGACCCAAGGCCCGACAGAGAATAAAGGAAATTTAGGGCTAATATGTAGGAAAAAGAATTTGAAACAAATGAAAGGGTAAAATGCTGCTGTAGGGAATTGAACCTGAATTCGTGCTCTATATTAGAGACTTCAATAGCAACGTTTGAACCATGGCACCCACATGTTACACAAGGTGTCACTTTATATATATAACTCATTTTTTATATATATCAACATAGTTATTAAGAATTTTTGCCAAAGCGTGTGGGTGGCCCCAAACCAACAAGGTAGATTCGCCCCTGTGTCTCACTAACCAAATTAAACTAGAAAGTTCGGGTTGTTTTCACTTATATACATTAGAAAGTCCATTTAATTAACAACACTAAATTAGTTGATCCCTGGGTAAAATAAGAAAAGAGGAATTAACGGTGGTTTTCTTCATGCATGGCGTTGTCACGTCATTTTCGTAGTCATCAATCAAGGCTGAAGTTGGAATTTTAAAGTGTATGAGTTTTGAACTTGCTTTGAAATTAATTTTTTTTATAACTATTGGATTATCAATTAGATATTCATACATATTTAATAAATTTGTATATATAAATATAAAGTCTAATAAAAAATTAAAGCTACTTTTATTGTAACGAGTTCCCGGTACGTAGCCCTCCCCCCTCCCCCCCCCCCCCCCAATCAACCTTGTTTCGACAATAATGACACAAATTGAATGTATACTCTAATCGTGCCTTGCTAAAAAGGGAATTCCATTTTTAAAAATTTGAAGAGGTATGAAGATATATAGGAAGTAGTAGCAGATTAATTGGTCGGCCTGCTTCATTTTAATCTTTTTAGAATTAATTGGTAAATCTTAATTATTTGTACTAATGTTGATTAATTATATTGTCGTATCACAATTTATTTGGTTGCCTAGGGAGACCCACGATTTGAAGGTGACAAGGGTAAATTAATGAGCAGACTGCTCGACCAACGCCCCATTAATTAGACTTTTGATCAAGATAAAATATATGACTGTTTTCAACATTATATACACATATATATCTAAAAAATTTGCTGAGGTTAACGAGGTCCGATGACCCCTCTTCTCTATGCAAAGGTCCACTTGAGGAAGAGTACAAGTTAGACTCGCGGGACAAATAATTTCTTTTAATAAGCATTCATCAATAAACTATAATAAATGGCAAATAAGAGTTAAATTAATAGCATAAAATTATTACACTATCGTTACATATAACTTAATTTCATAATTCATAAAATCGGTCTTCCAGAAATGATCTCGAGCAATATTGAAACCTTATAGCTAAGAAGTGCATCGTTATCAGGCCTTGGTCAAATTTGGGCAAGAAATTTAAGCTTATTTATTTTATTAATCCTAAATATTTTAACTTTATCTATTTTACACGTCATATATAATGGATTTTGAGCCCTTTGTATGTTACAAAGTATATCAAATTACTATTAATATTTCTAAATTATAGCGTCCAACTATGAATAGTCCTACTACATGTCTGCTTGGAGAATTGACGTGTAATCCATTAAGATACCACATGTTTATATGAAATGATAAAACAAATTGAATTTCCTAGAATTTGTCTAGTAAAATAAATTTAGTCAAAATACTCGAGGAAATACGAAATGAGGTAGCCTGAAGAACAAACTTCGGGTTAATCAAATAATCAATACAAGAAATTCACGTCATGCCGCTTCCTCTAATTCCCCGATTTGTTCAATTTTCTATCATTAGGAAAATGACTTTTTATTTTCAAATTAAAATAGAATGTCATCTTCACACATTTCTACTCTTATGAATATTTTAGAATATTTAATTGTTTGCATTATTCCAAGATTTTTGGAGGACGAACGAAGCTCTAATTTATTTTAATCTTTATTGTGTCAGAAAATGTACCATTGTGTTTGGCCATTCTATTTGGATTTAATTAAAATCAGAGGTCAAATTAAAGAAAAGGTAATGCCAAAAATTAAAGAAAACTATCATCGTCATTGCTGTAATCATGTAATGTACATTGAATTTTTTTTTATCCTCTTTACGGCAGCTTCATATACATATGGCTTTGTTTATTCTGAAATTTGAAGAGGTATTTTCGGGTTGGAACTGCGTATCAAAATAAGACGATTAATTAATGACTTATAAAAGCTAAAAATCATCAGTTTAAGATAGATTTTGATGAAAACCCTATGAACTGATCATCGAAATGAAGATACAATCGTAAAAGACAGGGGCGGATGTAATGTGTTACCGAGGGATTCAATTGAACCCATAATTTTCGGTGCGGAGTAGTAATTTATGTGTAGATATCCATTAAAATTTCAAAAATGAACCCATAACTTTAAAAATATAATGAGTTAGAAGTTAAAAACCTTAAAAGTTGAACCCATAGAATTTAAATCTTGTATAGTAAAAGATATATAGCCAACAACTTATACATGCACCATATTTGTATAGCCAAAAATTGCATATTAAGCTGAAGGATACATAATAAAGGATAAAAGGTATATGAAATAGTCAGGGGCGGAGTCACAAGCCGAACAACGGGTTCAGCCGAACCCAGTAATTTTTGATCAAATAGTATATTTGGTATTTAAAGTTTATCAAATATGTACAAATATTAAAAGTAGAATTCAGTCACTAACATTTGAAGTTGTGTTCTAAAATTCAGAACCCATAAGGTTGGAATCCTGGCTCCGTCTCTGAAAAGAGTAAGGTTGCTATTTGCATATTAAGCCTAAAGGATAGATAATAAAGGATAAAAGATATAGGACATAGTCGGGTTGCTAATTACAAAGGATTGCCAACAATTTCAAGGATAATTGAGAGTTGGAACGTACTTAATATCTAGGTAATATCAAGGTTACATATAGTTAGAAATGACTAGATAATCATTTTGAGTTTAACTTTTATATATTTACGGTGCGAATTCTTTTATACTATCAGATTATTTAATTAAAATTTAATTGCATGTGACTTTCTATAGGATAGATTTCTTGAATAACTTGGAAAAGATGTTATATACATTTCACAAACGATAAATTATATTAATAATATAAAAATCTTTTACAGTATGTATATGTTAAATTCATCAAATTTATCAACCCTATAGTTAGAGGCGGATTCAGAATTTTAGGTTTATGGGTTCCTACAGAAATCTCAAGTTAATATGAACTTAATTAACGGACTGGGTTCCAAGCTAAATATTCATATACATTTAATGAATTTTTCAATACAAATACCGGATCTAGACAAAAGTTACTGAGTTCATGGGAACCCGTAACTAATGCACTTGATCTGCCCTGCCTATAGTATAGCGAACAATATACAAGGACAATCAAGAGTGTCTATTATCTAGTTTAGAAGTATCATGCATGTCAAATCTCAAGGATAACAAACGATAATGTTCATTGTGCCCTTCGATTGACATGGTGTGACAAGTTTATATTTTGTGATTATATATATATATATATATATATATATATATATATATATATATATATATATATATATATATATATATATAAGCATGCAAAACATGAATACAATGTCAGTTTACAAAAATAGTCTTAAACATTTAATTTATATAAGGACGGAATCGTAATCACTTATAGTATAATATTAAATTTTGGATGAGTTATATATATAATAGGATATATGATGAACCGAATAGCCAATGAAGTAAATCAAATCCAACTTTCATTAGAAACGCATGTCTATAAAAAGTTTCTTTTTAAGAACAAAAATCTTGCATCAAATCTTCCGGATTTTTTAGAAAAAATATTCCTATTCATATTAATCGTCCAACTTTTGCTTCTTCTCAATTTTTATCTACTAAATTTTTGAAAGCTAAAATGTTATTTCAAAGAGATAATCTATGTTGTATAAAATTATACGTTTAGAATTTTACTAAAAATTAGAATTTTGAAGTCCACTAACAATAATTTTTTTTAATCTATCTATCTATATCTATATTATGATAAAAGCATGAATACATTGTCGGTTTACAAAAATAACCTTATATTATTAAGCATAATAGCTCATAATAAAAGAACATAACCGAAATTTTAGATATTATCCTTATAATCCTATATCATGATATAATACTATGTGTTAGGAATCCTACATGATTACCTTTAGGAAGCTTATTAGTATAATTACTTTGGGGCTGTTTAATTCATATAAAATTGAACAAGTAAATATCGTTAGTCATGTAGTCCTATTACTTTTAGGATATACTTCTTTAACATTCCTATTATTAATTTAATTTGAAAACGTATTATAATGTCCTATTACTAATTTAATTTAAGAATGTATTACATTATCCAAATTCATTTAGAAAAATGAGAGCCTATATTATTATAAAATCATAATACAATATTAATATATTAAAATAGCCCTAAAATATTAAATGGAAGAACTCACAAAGAAAGGACATAACTGTAATAACCTATTTTTTAGACTACATACATTCTATGCTAATTTTTAATATTTAAGATTTTAAAATTAATAAAATTTTGTCTATTAAATTCTCATTAAAAATATCTACGAAGGTTTAATAAAATAATTTTTGTAAGAATCATTCGTATTGGCAGTACATTACCACTACATAATGTCTAATATGAAGAAAAAATAAAAGTAATATTAAATGGACTGCATAAAGAGTTAAAATTGAGAAAAAAAAATATCATCACGATTATTTATTTTATATTCGAACTATTTTCCTACTCAAATAATATTTTTTAATCAATTTTCCATGTAATATTAAAAAATACCCAATTATTAAACAACAACTAAGGGGTGGTTTGGTTTGAATACGGCTTATGCTGGGATAAGTTATACTGGTATAGGGTATGGTGGGATTGTTTTTTATCCGTTTGGCATGTTGTATTAAATATGCAATTCCATAATTTATAAGAAGAATGTATAAGTTATACCAGTGCTAATTACCCCACTCTCTATAAGGTATAAGTTATTTCGGTGTTAATTTTAATCCTGGAATAACTTATACCTGATTTGCTAACCAAACGAAGTATTAAGGTGGTATTAAATTTTTATACCAGCACTATACCTTCTTATACCTCATACCAAACGACTCTTAAGAGAATATTTAAGAATATAAATGTATGAGAAAGAGAAAAAAAAATGGTTGGTAAGAGTCAATACCACTAATGATTTTACAAACATAAAGATCTAAAGTGAAATGTCATATCAATCTTTTACTATTTAAAAATAAAATTTATGGTGAATAAACTTATAATTAATATTAAATATTCAAAACAAGAGATGAACTAATATTAAGATCTGAATCAACATAGAATAAATTATCTTTTATGGTAAAATAAAATAATTAAATCTTTTAATTAATTATTTAGCAAAGAATCCAATTCAATTATTTCTTAAGTTTATCATTTGAGTAAAATTCCTATTCTAAGTTAAAAAAAATCTTAGGCTATATAAATTTATTCCATAAAAAAGAGCGTTAGAACACAAAGTAAAAAGGTTAGTATATTATTAAGAATCAAAATGTTATACAAGTGTATGAGGAAGCACAATCAAAGTTAAATCCTAAACAAGAACAAGTTTTCAAGTCTATATTATAAAGAGTCGACTCTGGTATAACATGATTATTCTTTGTAAATGCCTCCGGCTGAATCGAAATAATATTTCTACGTCATGAATTACTTGCAAATATCATATCAAACGGCATGACATTGTTAGCAATAATAGCAAGTGGTATACCAACAACGATTTTATTGTGAGGCCACCCACTTTAGATTTGATATACCTCTTCAAACAACTTAAATAACCATCACAAATATATTAAAGCAGAGCAATTTATAACTGCCCATAGTTCTAGAGATATATTGGATATTAATGAACTGTTTGGTGAAAAATTAATGGTTTGGGGGGTGATCTCTGTCAAGTACTATCAATAGTTCCATAATCGACAGAAGCTGAGACTATAAAAGCTAGCTTGGTAAAGTTATACTTCTAGCCTCAAACAAAAAAGATTCAACTGACAAGAAACATAAAGTAAGAATAGATCCAGTATTCAGTGTCTTCTTGCTTAGTGTCGGAAACGAAGAAGAGTATCCAATAAAAGATGATTTGGTTCTTCCTTAACATTTGGTTATCAATTCCAATGGTAATAGTAGCGCATTTAATAACAGAAATAATTCTATAATTAGATTTTGTGCAAATCGCATGATAGAATTAAAAGGATATCTTAGCTAGCAGAAATAAATATGTTGATCAACTAAATAAAATGTTGATTGCAAAATTTTATAGTAAAAATAAAATGTTTTCAGTTTTTGACTCAGCAGAAAATGATACCAATAATTACTACCAAGAATAATACTTAAATACTTTAATACCAAATGGTATTCTACCATACATGTTTGTTGTCAACTTTCGTATTTCTTATGTATGTTAGAGCCACTGTATATATAATAGACTATGTTAAAATTGATTATCTATTGTATATAGGATAATTTTGAAGGAAAAATATGTCGTCATGCTACTGAAAACTTAGATAAGCCGAATAGCTTATGTAATAACACACATATGGTATATAGAAGTTTTGACAATAACGTTATACATGCAAAAATTATAATACTGGTTAATGTGCTTCTAAGTATATTCGTATCCCTGAATTCACCTTTCGTCTTCTGAAACTAAGAAATATCCTTTTAAATTTGTGTGCAAATAATTTTTAGTATGTTTATGTTTTGCATATATAACAAATAAAGTATAAGGATAAACTTCCTAAATACTGGACTATATTTACCGCAATATGTTTTATTGCACGAACAATTGTATGTTGTACTTTCAAGATGGATATCAAGATCAGCAACAAGAGTTCTGGTTAAGGCGGAGCAACCAACACGTTAGGAGGAAAAATACAAATAAAAATATTGCCACAAAGAAGTGTTCGTTAAGATACCATCATATTAAATATTTTTAAACTATAATATATAATTATCTAATTAACATGACAAAATTGATTATTTGTGTAAGTTTTGATGATATCCTTTTATTTTAAATTTATATATTATGATAATGTAATAATATTTTTCGGCATTTAGATGATTGCTGTATTAGTATACATAAAATTTCTCTCATTAATTAAATTTTATGGTTCATCCATATAAATAAATGTTTAAATCATCCCGCACCATTATTAACGTGCAACGCACGTCAGGGGCGGACCCAAGTGGTGAGAAGTGGGTTCAACTGAACCCGCTTCGTCAAAAAATAATATTGTGTATATGTATAAATTATGGCTAAAGCAAGGTAAATTTTATATAGAAACTATTGTTGAATCCGCTTATACCGCTTATGTTAGTTATGGACTTCTCCGACTGAACCCGCTTGCACAAAATTCTGGGTCCGCCACTGATTACCATACACATCTATGAGTGAATCAATATATATATATATATATAGAGAGAGAGAGAGAGAGATAGATAGATAGATAGATAGATAGATAGATAGATAGATAGATAGATAGATATGAGAGTTTTGTGTGAAAACTGAAAGAATTTGAGTCAAAAGTAATGGATTTAATTTAATCTATAAGGTTCGCACTAGATCTCACGTGTACCTAAGTAATGTTTAGATGTTGAATGAATATTACATGCCACCTTTTCCTACATACTTGTTTGTAAGCAAAAAGGTTTAAACTAACTAAACAATATCAAAGATACCTGGAGTTAATTAGGAGAGTTTTTCTTTTACGTTTTTGAAGCATCTAGTAAAATAATATGGATTAGTACTAATATACATAACTGCAGATCTAAATCTAAAATAAGAGTGTCTAATTAATACTATGTTGCAACCTGAACGAGGTGATCGAACAATTTTCTATTACTTCAACTCCACCGGCCAAGGTGAGAGGCTTACAAGTGTAGAGGTTCCCTCACTAAACGGGTAGGCATCAGAGCCTCACAATTTTTGATGAGGGTCTACATACTTATTAGTGATTAATGACATATATTATTGTTATTTATAAATCAACATTAAATTTTTAATCATTTTTTGGGAATTTGAAAATCTATAAAACAAGGAATAATGACAAATTATTGGATGAATCCAAAGATATGGTTTAGTACTCAATTAAGTAGGTTAAAAGTTAAATCATATAAACCAGGTAGACACAAAAATTATAATGGACTTTCTCCCATCTGCCCAAGTCTTGTTCCCTAAAGTTATCTAGTACATGTGTTGCTGAAAGGTAGCGCATGTATCTAGTGCAATAGTTAAGGCTCGTGCAGAAGTTGATCTTCTCGATAGTATTATTCGATACCTGTATTACTGGAAGATAACAGATACTCAGGAGTGCAATAGTCGACATACGTACAGCTTGATCCAAACATCACCGTTAGTTTTAAAAGGGGAGGGGGGAGGGGGGAGTGCCAATACTCTCCAAATAACTAACCAATTTAAGAAAAAGGAATAAACGAAAAGCTTAACTTCACTGTTTCTTATACTCTTTGTCCTTCAATTCCATTAAAGACACCCTAAGTAGTTTAGACAATTAAAATGAATATTTCCCTTAAGATGAGGAACATATGCTTACATCTCAAGGTTGTTAATTAAACATCCGATACTCTTTTAGAATTAGCTAGAACTAATTTATTCCCCTTTATTCCGTGAGCAATATTTTACTCTTTAACTGAGCTAAAAATTTGGATATCCAGATGTACGAGTGTGACAGTTTAGCTTCTATAAATACTTCTCCTGCTCAAGCCTAGAGGACCACTTCTACTTTGTCACTAACCAAAAATTACAAAACCATTCTCTATTCAATAAACTACTGAGCCTGCTATATAATTACTTAAATTCATCCTCTTTCCCTCTCGTTATTTCACAAAATACCTTCCTGAACCATTGCATAAATTTATCGTGCATGTCCATATAGCCATATATTGTGACGTGAGGAGAATAGTCGTCTTGTTGGTAGCA
The DNA here is from genome assembly GCF_000715075.1 of Nicotiana tabacum. Classification (NCBI taxonomy): domain Eukaryota; kingdom Viridiplantae; phylum Streptophyta; class Magnoliopsida; order Solanales; family Solanaceae; genus Nicotiana; species Nicotiana tabacum. The sequence goes on along the minus strand of NC_134089.1, from coordinate 23,218,019 downwards.
GATGAATGTCCATATAGTTGTTTAATGGCCCTGAGAAAGTAGTCATCTTGTTGCTAGCAAGTAAATCATATATGTCCATATACAACCATATTTAGTGGCGTGCAAAGAGTAGTCGTCTTGTTATTAGCAGGTGAATGTCCATATAGTTGTTTAGTGGCGCTGAGAAAGTAGTCATCTTGTTGCTAGCATATATGTCCATATACAACCATATTTAGTGGCGTGCAAAGAGTAGTCGTCTTGTTATTAGCAGGTGAATGTCCATATAGTTGTTTAGTGGCGCAAAGAAAGTAATCATCTTTGTGGAATCTTCTAATTAGCCATTTAATTTAGTGGCGTGCAGAAAGTAGTCGTCTTATTACTATCATGGCAACTACCATGGTGGCAAAACGAGCACGTGCCATGTGGTGGATGAGGCTACACTCCGCCATTCGTACCGCCTTAGCATGCACCATAGTGGGTTGTGTCACCCTATATAGTCCACCTTCACTTGCGAAGCAACTAGCATTTCCTTCATTTTCTTACGTTACATCTATTTTCATAGTATCCGATGCCACTTTAGGCCATGCCTTAAGGGGATGTTGGCATGCATGTCTTGCCACAATTCAAGTCATGCCTCTTTCCATGCTAGGCTTATGGCTACATGGCTATGTCACTACCAACGATTTCTCGCCGGAAGTAGCCGCCTTAATGGTGGCGGTGAGCGCGTTTTTGGTGGTGTTGCCGGCGAGTACGGACTTGATGTGTAAGAGAATTGCTTTTGGACAGCTTGTAATAGTGTATGTTGATGTTGTTATTCATGGGGTTTATGTCAATTCGGCTGTATTGCACCCTCTTAGAATTGGTTCTAGCACTGCCCTTGGAGCTGTGGCTTCTATCTTATCTCTGTTGTTGCCCTATCCCTGGCTAGCTTATCATGAGGTATGCATCAAACTTTAATCAAGTTTCAAAATACTACTCTCTCTCGACGGTTACATGTGGTTATCTTTTAGTATAGCCTTTTAAACTGCTAAATCTAATTTTGTACGACGACCATTTTGGTTGATTGAAAAATGATCATTTTTAAACATGGATATTTGATAAAAACTGATATTCTTAATAGGATTTAAGTTATATATATCGATAGTCGATAAAATAGTGACTTTTTTACAATATTAGTGTAATTTAACATGTTAAATATTTCTTTTAGGTTATTAATCAATATATACTAGTGTCAAGTAAAATTACCAATAATTATGTGACTCGATTTTGTAAATACTTTTCGTACCACTAACGCATAGAATTTAAACTCCTTTTAATATGTACCATAATGACCATTCAATTTGTTTTTTCTTTTTATACTTCGATGTAACCGAGGTTTACAGCTCACGTTGAAAAGTCAAGTAAATCACTTGTTTTAACCGTATATTCGTCATTTAGGTATATTTTTTAATTTGCTCAATGGTTTAGTTTGTCAAGTATTAGTAATATTTTTCTCTAGAAAATTCTTAAGATGTGTAGTGTAAACTTTAGTCTGGTCGATCAAGACACTGATGAAGTATAGTAATTTGGATCTTCTAGGAAACGTCCATTTGGCGTATGGACATACATTATTTGCAAATCAAAATTTGTTTTATAACTTTATAAATTATTTTAATTTCAAATTTCAATTTGAAATGAAGAACTTGAAGTTGAAAAAATTAAATTAACTTGCTTTGAGCTGTATTTCGAGTAAAATAATGGTCGTTTCACTCACAAAATTTTTAACTCTTTTTCCAAGTGAAATTTATGTCCAAACACAACTGCCAGCCTCTTTTTCAATTTCAAATTCTTAAGTATAGTGCAACAGAAAAGGAACAAAATTCTTATGTCTAAACGCCTAATAGTAAAATTCTTGATGTTAAACTTGACATATATATGCATACTGCATTAGTTTGTGGTAGATAGAAGTGCCCTTATTCCTATGGCAAATTGATTGATTATGTGCTTGGTATGGTTCTCTTCTATGGTCCATAAACATCACAGATGTTTCCAGTCTGTTTGAGCAAAATTGTAAACGTAAGGGGAATTAAATTTCCACATTAGAAATACCTTTCTAACCATTTGGGAATAAATATGTAGGGTCAGTAACATATAGTTGTTGCCTACTTCATTCAATGTTTTGATAATAGAATTTATAACATCATTCTGTCCTGTTACTATTATGGAACAACGTGCTAGATTTTCACCTCATACGGCTCCTTGACGGCTCCTTGAGATCGCAAAATAAATACTGTAGGACCATAGTCTTAGACCATACTTCGTGTTAGAATGTTTCTGTCCAAGTAAATCTCAAGTGTCAAAGCAAATGATGTTAATAAATCTAAGTTAAAATGATGTTAATAAATCTAAGTTGTGCATCTACTGAGAATGGGCAGTCTGGTGCATTAAGCTTCCGCTATGCTGGAGGTCCGGGGAAGAGCCGAACTACAAGGGTATATTGTATGCAGTCTTACCCTTCATTTCCGCAAGAGGTTATTTTCACGGCTCGAACCCGTGACCTCCTAGTTACATGACAACAACTTTATCAGTTACACCAAGGCTCCCCTTCCCCTACTGAGAATGGATGAGATAAATTAATTCCCTTTTCAACTTATTGTCTGGTAATTAAACAACTAAGTAGTTTTCTAAGATCATAGGCTAATTTACTACTGCATATTTAGATTAAAAATATGATACAAGGTGATGATTGCTAATATTGTGAATAACATTGTCAACAGGTGAGAAACCTATACAAAATCTATGCAGAAAATGCTTCAAAGAGAATAAATTTATATTTGAAAGCAATCCATACTCAAGATGATCAGATAGCCATGGAACTAATATCTCAGGCAAAGCCCTCTGCTGATACAGGAACTAAGCTTCTTGAGACTATCAAATTCTTGGAGGTAAGCTCATGAGATCCCTAAAAAAGTTCTCAGGCTTTGAATTCATCAGTTGTTTGGATTAATTTCACGTATGATCACTAAATTGTATCCACCATAATAGTAAAGTCATAAAATTGTTTTTGCCACTGAACTTTACCACTATTATCGTAAAACCTATGTTGCTCAGACTCTCCGAAAATGTTGTCGAGTTCATGTCGGATCCTCCAAAAGTGGTGTATTTTTGGAGTATCCGACACGGGTGTGGCAACATTTTGGAGATTCAGCATAACATAGTAAAACTACTAAACTTACCTATTATAATAATAAAAATTTAAAAAAATATTTTTGTCACCACATTAAAGTAGCTGAATCTTACCCATTATAACGGTCAAAATAATACGGGCTAGCCAGTTTTCGGATTGTTCATTCAAAAATAACCAGCATTTGCCAAGTCATTGAAAAATAGCCATTATTTTGCTGCAACAGAGACCGGTCCAACATAATATACTGGAGTTTGGTGCACCTGTCCATGAACTTCCAGCATATTATGTTGGACCGGTATACTTTGCCGGCTCTAGTATAATATACTGGAGTTCCAGCAAAGTATAGTGGAACTCCAAACTCCAGTATATTATGCTAGAGTATTTGCCGGATTTTTAACAGTGTTTTCGTTCAGATTTATCTTTACATGAAAAGTGGCTAAATTTCGGTGACTTTTGAAACTGTGGCTATTTTTGAATGACCACTTGTAAATCTGGTTATTTTTGAATTTCTCCCTTGTAACGGTAAAGTCGTCAAACTGTACTAACCATAACGACAAAACCTACCGATCAAGGTGACTTTACTGTTTTAGCGGAAGAATCTTGTCAGGTTACTGTTATAATGAGTAAAGTTCAGTTAGGTTTGTGACTTCATTGTTATGGTGGATACAATTCACTGACCATTTGTGAAATTAACCCATTCTTGTTCATAATCTAAAATACCTTCCTAATTTGAGCAGGAAGGTTTGCAATGGGAGAAACCTTGGCTGAGATTCTTGATTCCCTACACAGATCCAGGACATGGTTTGCAAAACATGGAAGTTTCAATGAAAGGAATGGAAATGGCCTTAACTTCTTACCCTTCTTTCCTCACTAGAATGATAGATGAAGAGCTCTTTAAAGTCTCACATAATGTTCTCATGTTTCTTGGTGAAAAAATGGGGCAAGATAGATCCATTTTTGCAGTGACAGAAGGGGAGTTTGAGAAAAGGTCTTCTAGTCTACCCCATGAACCAATTTTACCAACCAAACTAGATCAGCCAGCACTTTTCTTCTTATCCTGTTTAAAAATGTGCACGAGTGATTCTGATACGATCATACCTATAACTGATCAACGATCAGGAGATGCAATGGAAAGTAATAACAGATCGTGCTATGAACGAGTCTGCATCAATTGGACTGTGCCAATGATCAACGAAAGAATGGTGATATTCGCGTTTAAGTGTTCATTTTCACTAGGGCTGGCCGTGCTACTTGGTCTGCTATTTAATACAGAGAATGGATATTGGTCAGGCCTAACAATAGCACTCAGCTTTGTTACCGGAAAACAAGCAATTTTCACAGAAGCAAATGCTAGAGCACAAGGAACAGCCATAGGATCAGTGTATGGTGTACTTGGCTGCACTATTTTTCAAAAAGCCGCGCATATAAGGTTCTTGTCTCTCCTCCCTTGGATTATTTTCACCACATTTCTAAGGCATAGTAGGATGTTCACTCAAGCAGGGGGAACAGCAGCAGTAATAGGTTCACTACTGATTTTGGGCAGAAAGAGTTATGGTCCACCTAGTGAATTCGCCATTTATAGACTCACTGAAGCCTTCATTGGACTAGCTTGTTTCGTCGTTGTTGAGCTTATTATGCAGCCAACAAGTTCAGCAACTTTAGTTAAAAAGCATCTCTATCTGATCCAAGGAACACTCAAAGATTGCACTGAACACATGATTGTTGATTCAAGGCAAAAGGGGTTAATGGAAAAGCAAAGGAATCTGAAATCTCAAGTCCAAGATTTGGAAAAGTTCATTAAGGATGCAGTGTTGGAACCTAGTTTCTGGTTTTCACCTTTTCCAATTACTTGCTACCAGAAGCTCCAAAAATCTTTGTCAACAATGGCAGATGTTCTGTTTTTCATGGCTTATGATATTGAATTCCTCTCACAAGCATTCGATAGCTATTATCCTGATAGAAAGGAACTTCAACAATACATAAACAAGGACTTACAGCATCTTAAGAATGCCCTAAGCTCTGCAGTGAGCTGCTTTGAGAAAACCATTTCTATCAGACTGTTAAAAGCTTCTCAAATCCAACCAGAGCAGAATATCTTGAATGACCTTGAAGAAGGGAATTCATCGTGTCCAAATGAGTGTATCATTTCTTCTACAAATGATGAGGAGATGGAGATGGTTCTAAGTTCTTTCCTTGAACACTCAAGGGAGGTTTGTGGTAAAGTAAGGGACATTGCAGGTATAGAGCTTAGAGAAACCATAGTTGGTTTTTTGTGTTCTTTAGAATTTTGTATGAGCTTTTTGGAGAGGGAAGTAAGAGACATAGACAGAGGGATAAAAGATTTGGTGAGATGGGAAGATCCTCTGGGTGAGCCAATTTGTTCATAAAAAGAAAGAGACATTACCAAAGTTTTCTGTAAGTTAGGAGCAAATCCTTCAGAGCCAAGTTATATAACCTTCAAAACCAAAAAGCATAAGGCTGTAGATCTAAAATAGGGGTTTTAGCATTTTATCATCTATAGTTATTTTGCTTTTCTTTTCCCATTTTAATTCCCCTTAAAATTCAAAGATAACATGTTATTCCGAATCTTCTCTACCTCTGACTTCGGGTAAGAAACGTTTTTCGATCAAGGCTAACCTGAAAAAAGCGACACAAGCAAATTACAGAAACAACAATATCTTTTGCTTTTAACAGGAAAAAACTTCTAAGACATTAAAACAATGGTAGAAAAGGAAAAGATTTAGATCCTTTACTCCATTTGATAATCCTGTGAATCCATACACTGATAAATAGTTTTCGACAAGAAGCAGTCAAGATACAACTCCATGTTCAGTAGAAAATGTTTCTGCCACATCAAAGTTCATTCATCTAACATATAGAGATGCCAAGGTAAAGAACATAAGTATGGTTGCCGAAGCTAACTCTAAAGAAACAGCTTTCAATTGCCTTCATATTTTGGGTCTGCCATCACATAATGGTAAGCAACCACCAGCACAAAGATAAAGATACCAAGAAAGTTGGCGAAGAAGCCCAGGTCCTGGTCGTCAATCATCTGTAACATTCATGGACAAAAGAACCAAAATATCAGACAAATCAACCACCATACTTGTCGCTCTATATGTAGACAATAAAACTCTGAAAAAGGATTAGTACAAAGAGAAGGATAGTCAATAGAAAGTGACCATCTATTCTAATCTACTTCTTATTTAAGTTCAAACATCATGTCAACTGTTGTTGAGTTTCTTTTCCTTTGACACGATCTAAAATCCTTAACAACTCCATCCTCAGCATTCATACTTAAAAGTTTTATGCAGCCACACACTCCAAATAACACCTGCTCTTTAACAATCTAAAAGACATTATATGGCTAGATAATTAGTCAGCCAAGCTGTTCAACAGACTCTACCAGACACCAAAGGCAACCGAATAAAGCACCAAAATGAGAAAGGCAATATAGAAAACAATGGCAAAAAAACAAACACACCAACACACTAAGCACTCATTTTACATGGAGAACAATGAGAAAAGAAAAGACTAGAGATATCCATGATTAGCGTAACAGCGTATTATCTAGCGGCATATGAGTGCCCAAGTGCTAAGATGCCGGCAAATGCCAGAGACTTGCAAAGCTCGAGTCAACGCACACATGCCAGCTCTTTCTTTTTAGGTACATGGCCTTATCTTCTCCTTTCTTCTCCCTTACTTTCTGTTCCTAAAAAGTCAATCCAGCAGCAAAAGGTTAAGCTTAGTTCCCTCTTCTCCTCTTCTTTCTTTTCCTTTAGTTTCCTTCAAATAAAGTCAGAAGCATCATTTAATGAAGCTGTTTGTAAAGTCTTAAAAACAACTCTAGGCTAATGAACAAACCACATTTAGGTGTTAGTGTCACATTACACTTTCCTCTTTTCTCTTTTCCAATCAATCCTAAAACAGGTACTCTATTTAATACTCCCCCTACATCTTCCTCTTCTTTCTTTTCTTTTAGCCCCTAATTAGGATCATTCCAGATGAAAGATGAAAACATTTCCTCTGAAATCCAGAAATTGAAAACCCATCTTGGCCAAATGTCTCCATCCCCACAGACTCATAAGGGATTGCACATGCTAAGAAAGCGTAGTTTATGCTAAATACCAGCAATTCGAGGTTTCCAAGTTGAGCTAAAACTGCAAGTAAAGTTCAAAGACCTTTTACACATCACCAAGTATTGATCTGGTATTATCAGGAAATTATTCTTGGCAAAATTGCTTTAGCTATCTTCAATAGCTTATATATTTTTTGATGAAGTAGAATTGCCAATAACCAACCCAAAATGGGAAAAGGCTTCCATCTTTTTAAGGGGCATAAAGCCAGTATCTCCTTAGATTTCTTCACTCATACTAAATCACTCACTTCACCAACATTTAGACATTATTTTCACTCGTTGAAACTCATTGAACACCACAACATACCCAACCTTACAACTCTACATTCTAATCGTACACCACCAAACTTCATGTCAAACAAACAACAGAAGATGATCTTGGAATTATCTCCCTTGTTAACATTTCCATCCAATAACATTTTTCATTATTTTACGTCATAGAAAACAAACCCTACGACTAGCTCAACATTTGCAGCTCTTGAAATATCTTACCATATTTTGCCATTATTTTCATACCCTTCAGAATCCTTGATTTATAGTCTACTGATTCTACCCTTTCAATTTATGTTCTTTTTCTTCTACATAATTCATTCAATTATTACGAAAACTTCCTTTTAACAATTTTCGTTTTCCGCACACACATTTGATATTTATATGTCATTCCTTATGGAACTAACAGAGACGCCAAAAATTAATTTAATCGGGAATAACACTCCAAACAGCATGAAACAAAAGATCAAGCATTAATTGCAAAATATAACGAAAAATCATCAAGGAATACAAAAATTCAACAAAAATAGCATCTCAGAATATGCTCAATAGAAATTGGGTGAATTTTGAGGGGGGACAAAGAAGGATTCAAGCATCAGGAAAATGCAGTATAGATCGAGAGATAATGAAATTATTTGATTTGCTATGAAAAAAGAACAAAGAACTTACAGTGATACTAAGACGAAACGGAGAATTGGTGTAAAATTCGAAGAAGCCCAACAGGTACGATCTCGATTTTCTTCTCTTTTGGGAGACGTTGGATCTATTTAACCCACCGTTGACGTGGGTGAGGGTGACTGGTAATTATACGTCGTCGTTTCTCAGAAGGCGGTAACTTGAAAAATAAAAAGTAGATGTGGCTGCTGGGATTCGAGCCCAGGTCTCCACGGCCACAACGTGGAATTCTCACCACTAAACTACAGCCACTTGCTGGCGTTAATTGCAGAAAATATAATTAAGACCTATAGTTTATTACGATAATTGAGGTTAATTTCTGTCTCGGATTAATTAGTTTGATTATTTTGAACTTTCAGTTTGAGCCTATATGTTAGACTTTTTAAAATAAAACAAAAAAATGTATCATCAAATAATGTATTTTCAAACTCTATACGGTTAAAACCGGGCTTACCCGATTATGCTATTTGATCGAGATAAGGGAACTGCATCGAGTGATTGCCTCGTAATGAATCGGATTAGAGCACGGAGACGAGGCATCGAGTTCTAGGATCGAGGTGTCTGCCGATATCGAGGCCAACATCGACCAAGACCAAACGTGACAGACTTCGAGCAAGGCATAGTAACGGAAAGGCGAGATATCCGTGATTGGCCGGAGATCATGGCGTAAATCCCGGAACAGATCAAATCAAGGACGGTTATCTAGTTAATCATGGGATTTACTTCCATGTATCTTAAATAGGATTCCTCTACTATATAAAGGGGGTCCTAATCATCTTGTAAACACCTTACATTCACGAATATCAAAGGAATATAATATCAAAGGAATATCAAAGGAATATAATATTTCTCAACTTACTTTCTTGTTCATCATCTTATTGTGCCTTTAACTATTCTTTCATAACTAGCTCTTAGGGTGTCTGAGCTCGAGGGCCCTGTCCAAATGCTGGTTTGTTTTATATTATTGTCAATTTGCATCGCTTATATTTACGTTTATCAATTGGTATTAGGTGAAATCACATATCCTTAAAATCACAATATAAGTTTATTTGTTATTCAAATTTTAGGGTAAACAGTTTGGTGCCCACCGTGGGTCCCGAACCCACGACCACAAGGTTAAGAGACTTGGTCTTCATGGCAAGAACAAACACGTAGTCGCCCCGGGAAATGGAGTACCTCCAATCAATCCCGACATACCACAGGCCGCAGATCCAGTTGATGTCAGTTCTCGTGTAGCCATTAGTGAAGATTTAGGCGCCGACCCTGCAGAGATGCCCGGGCAGCCGATCAGAACACACAGGGTGGTGAAGAAGGCGGGATTAGCCTTCGAATGATATTTGACATGTTACAAACTCGGCAGGCTGCGATAGCGCAACTCCAAAATCAGAATCGAGTACCAAGCAGAATCGAACTCTATACATCACAGAAAGTTATTCATTGGATCAAGGTTGTACAGAAGAAATTGAACGATAATGGATCAGGAACTGACCCCGCCATCATGAAGATACTCGAGGAGCTCACTAAACAGATTGAATCAGGAGAAAAGAAAATCGAGGCTAATGATAAAAAGGTATAAACTCACAACTCGTGGGTTGATCAAATACCGGGGGTACCCCCGATTCGGAAGGGTTCGAATTCGAAAAGGTTCGTACAGAAGCCTTTCCCACCAAGTGCAGCTCCGAAACCTATTCTGAAGAAATTCCGCATGCTAGAAATTTCCAAGTATAATGGAACCACTGATCCTAATGAGCATGTCACTTCTTATACATGCGCAATAAAAAGAAATGACTTAGAAGACGATGAAATTGAATTTGTTCTGTTGAAAAAAATTGGAGAAACTTTATCGAAGAGGGAAATGATATGGTACCATAATTTTTTGCCTAATTCCATCAATTCATTCGTCATGCTTGCTGATTCGTTCGTAAAGGCACAGGATGGAGCAATAAAGGTCGCAACTGGGAAATCAGACCTCTTCAAAGTGAGACAAAAGGACAATGAAATGCTAAGAGAATTCGTATCTCGGTTTCATATGGAATGCATGGACCTACCCCATGTTACCGATGATTGGGTTATCCAAGCCTTCACTCAAGGTTTTAACGAGCAAAGTTCGGTAGCATCACGTCAACTAAAGCATAATTTGATTGAATATCTAGCGGTGACCTGGGCCGATGTGCATAATCGATACCAGTCAAAGGTCAGAGTCGAGGATGATCAGTTGGAGCCCCTTCCGGTTCCGTTTACCCGAATAAATCGGAAGGCAAGATTCAAAAAGACATCGATAGAGAGACCCGATCAAACAGAGATTGGTACCAACCATATAGCGCAGATCGTAGAAACAACGGACTGGGACGTAATCCCGTTTGAAATGATCAAAGGAATAATTGAGGTCAAAACTCCCGGGGGCTCATGAGTAAGGGTGGTTTCGATAAATATGTCGAGCCTAAAGAAGCGCCACGGTTATCAGAGTACAACTTCAGCGTTGATGCATCGGGTATTGTATCAGCCATTGGACAAATAAAGGATACTAGGTGGCCTAGATCCCAACAGACCGATCCAGCCCAAAGGAACCCTAATCAAATGTGCAAATACCATGGAACCCGTGGTCACAGAACTCAAGACTGCAGGTAGTCAAGGGAGGAGGTGGCACGTTTATTCAATGAAGTTCATCTTCGAGATTTCCTGAGTGATCGAGCTAAAAATCATTTTAGAGACAAGGATGCAAATAGGAAAAACGAACAGGAAGAACCGCAGCACGTGATCCATATGATCGTTGTGGGGTCGATATTCCTCAAGGCCCGATTGTGAATACCTAATTTTTGCATTATTTTAACACCTCCTAAATTTATTAGTGTTTTTTATTATTTAATAATTTTTTCAATTTTGTGTGTTTAATTGCGTATTTCCGATCATAAAAATACCAAAAATAATTTTTTCTTCATTTGCGCATTTTAGAAATTAACTAAATGTTCAATAGGTGAATTAATCTAGTTAATTGATCATTTGAATAAGTTATTTAATTATTTTATTTGTTTGTATAAAATTTAGTTTAGTAAGTTTGAATAAGGAAGAAATTGGGCTAAATTTGAAAGAAAAATTGTCCAAGAGTGCAAGATAAGGGGCTGCCATTGAAAGGGTCTGAAACTATGTAGTTTTGCCTCAAAACTACGTCGTTTCACTAAATGAAACAAGATCAAATCTTACCCATCCATTCCATCTTGATCCAATGGATCTCATTCACTCTTGGCCTAGGTATTTAAAGCCTCAAAAATCTGAAAAATGGCCCCCATTTCTCCCATAATTATTTTCTCCTCCCTCTCTCTTCTCTCTCTCTTTCTCCATAACCGCCGCCCCTCCACCGCCGCCGAAAATCGCCCACCGGTGGCGGACCACCTCCAAACCATCTTAAAATTTCACCATGTAATCTCCAACACCTCCTCTTTCCATATCTCAAAACCAAATTCTTCAAAAAACTCATCAAACTCCTTGAATCATAGATCTAGAAAACTTTTCCGTCACTTTTTTGCCCAAATTCTTGAAGCTCCAACCACTACCACCCTACAATACCTACATCAACGGATAGAGCTCCTCGAGACCTAGCTATTGATGCCAATTGCACCTTGAAAATCAGGCAATCAAAATCCGACCAAATTCGGCGGCCTCCCCGAACACCCTCTTTTGGCATACCACCATTTTTTCGGCCACTTGAATTGTAGAATGGTAAAAATCCTATTCTTTTCATGGGTGATTTTTTATTTTGTTTTATTTTTTAGATTTTATTTTTTCTATTATTAATTATTTTAGCATTAGTTTTTGAAGTTTAAAATGTTAAATTTTCTGTTTTTGCACTTGTTGAAGTAGTAAAGTAGCTTTGTATTGATTAAAGTGAGGTAGTGAGGAAATACTTGAGAGTATATGGTAAAATCGTAATCCTGCCCCGTTATTAATTTTCTGATTTTTTGGGTTAGAATTAGTTTCTGTCTTGTTTCTTTTTTTAATCTATTTCTGATTATGTTTGTCTAGTTGGTTTATTAAATTGCTACAGCGATAGCGTGTGTCCTATATGTTAAATGTTTCAGAACTAACAAGGTTGTTGGATGTGCATATTAGCCAGGTTTTGGTGGTTGGTTTTGTTGGTAGTCTAGCCTCCCCTCCTTCACAAGATCCAAAGGCACATATGGCCTCCGCAAGCAATTTACCAATCATCGGTCCTGATGATAGCCCGCCATCGGCTATTCTGCAGCTAGAATCAGCAGTTGCTGAAGACAATAAGATGTTGCGTCTCCGCATATTGGAAATGTGGGACGCCTGGTCTAATGGTAGGGAACCGCCAAGTGCAATGGGTTCCTTGAGTTGATCCTCAGGTCAGGTGAGGTTACCAACGCCCATGTGCCCAACCCGCTCATCCCATGCGGGCACCCTCCAATGCCCTCCAATGATCCTAGCATGCCTTCTGTGGTTCGCCCCCAGGCACCAGCTTCAAGGGCACTGCCTCCAACGTTCATCTTTCAGGGTCCACGGCTTCAACCAGAAATAACATATGTGACCCCATACTCTTTCGTTCAACCTCCGCAATATGATCTCTCGGGGGAGCAAGAAACGATTTTTAAAAATCCCGAGCAAGAGGAAATGGCTCGAAAAATGAAGAGCCTGGAACAAAGCCTGAAAAACATGCAAGGTCTGAGTGGTCAAAAAAGTGTCTCATACTCCGACCTCTGTATGTTTCCCCATATCCACTTGCCAGTTGGCTTCAAGATGCTAAAATTTGAAAAGTACAGCGGGCACGGAGACCCGGTTGCTCATCTAAAACGATACTGTAACCAATTGAGGGGTGCTGGTGGAAAAGAGGAGCTGCTAATGGCCTATTTTGGGGAAAGTCTCACCGGAATCGCTTCTGAGTGGTATACGGATCAAGAAATTACCCATTGTCACATGTGGGATGATATGGCCCGAGATTTTGTTCGCCAGTTCTAGTATAATGTGGACATCGCTCCCAACAAAAACTCTTTGTCTAATTTGAAAAAGAAAATCACGGAAAGCTTCCGCGAATATGCTGTCAAATGGCGTGACCAAGCTGTCAGGGTAAAGCCTCCAATGGACGAAATTGAAATGATCACGGTCTTTCTACAGGCCCAAGAGGCGGACTACTTCCAGAACATGATGTCCGCTATGGGAAAGCCGTTTACTGAGGCTATCAAAATTGGGGAGATGGTAGAAAGTGGGATAAAAATGGGTCGAATCTTGAGTCATACTGCTTTTAGAGCCACATCACCAGATGTCCAAAATGGTTCGGATGGTTTGATGAACAAAAATGGGAGTGAGGAGGGAGCCATGATGGTTTCAAGCTCGATAGGGGCCCGCATGTCATTCAGCCAGTCATGTGTGCCTCTTATGGTCCCACCACACTATTATCCCCTTCAAGATGATGCTTATGTTGTGGCACCGCCTCCCTATGCGGTGATGAGCGTGCAATCTTACACGCAACCACAACATCATACACAAAATCGAGCTCCACCTCCTAGAAATGTCCATCCTTACCAAGCTCCATATAATCCTCAACAAAATGATCCCCAAGACAATCCTCGCCCAAAGAGAGCCTTTCAGAAAGAATCAGTTCACCCCTATTGGTGAATCGTATTCAAGCTTGTTCCAAAAGCTAATCATGCTAGATCTATTGCAGCCAGTGGCCCCGAACCGGCTGAACCCCGAGTCCCTCTCGCACCGAGCTGACGCTAGATATGAATACCACTCTGGAGCAGTGGGACACAGTACGGAGGACTGTTGGACCCTCAAAAGGGCACAGTTAAAGATTTGATTGAAGCTGAAAGAATTGTTTTTCGGGATGAAGAAGCTACTGATGTGATGAACAATCTGTTGCCTGCCCACAATATCGGGCCAATGGTTGGAAAGATCTGTGAAGCTGAGGAATTTAATCGGGCACTAAAATCCATTGCATCCATTGCCGAGACAGAAGAAAAGCCAAAAAATAGTCTCCAAGCATGAAAGTTCCCCATCAGACGGGAGTCTTAGTGGCCAGTCTTGCTATCCTTTCTGCATCCGGATTATCTCAGGGTGTTATCTGGATATTTTACCTTATTATCTTACTTTCTAATGCAAACCCTTCTATCTTCAAAAAATTGAAAAAAAAATCAAAAATCAAAAATCAAAAATCAAATGAAATTAATATTTCATTTTCCAAGAATATCTCTTTTCTTAATCTTGTCATTTTTCTTTCTTATTCTCTTTTTAGTTCTGTTAAATGCAGATTTCAATAACGCGACATGCTTGCGGACTTCATGACCAGATTCTGAAACTGTCAGGCCTCAAAATAATGAATCAAGGATTAGATCGCAATGAAGATAAAGTTTAAGGAAATAAAATAAAGAGTTGGAACAACTGAAGGAAAATTGGTTCCCAGATTGGAAAGGTCCATACATTGCAACAAGAGTATTGCCAAAAGAGTGTGTTGCACTTGGGACACATCGAAGGAAATGTCCCTGAAATAACTGTCAATACAAATACAGTCAAAAGGTACTATGTTGGATCCTCCATATAGTACTAATATTCTCCAATTGGGATGACGAAGGCTTTCATTCTCGCTACCCAAACACTATCAACCCTTTGCAAACCCTTTGAGTCGGATCCCATTCTTTGATCACCCTCTTTGGAACCTGAAAGTGTTATTGAAAAATGAAATGAAAAAAAAAATATACAAAAAAGAGAGGAAGAAAAGACAAATAAAAAGAAAAACAAAAGAGGAAAAGGAAAGGAAAAAGAAAGAGAAAACAAAACAAAACAGAAAAACGAAAGAAAAAAATAGTTCCCTGAACTACGTTCGACTTGATTCCGAAAGGATACGTAGGAAGCCTCTCTCTGGGGTTCAGTCACACCAAAATAAGAATCCAAATTCCCCAAAAGTAAAACTGGGGCAAATGTTGTAATGGTCTGGCGATGATCCCGCCAGAATGGTTCCAAAGTTGTAATTCGATCCAAATCATTTTTACCCAAATCCTTTCAAGTCCTTTCGATCAATTGGTGAGAATGTTCAAGGATCAGAGAATAAGGCTACTTGGATCCGATGCAATAAAAATGAGAAAAATAAAATGAGAGAGTCTTATTGGTGAAAACTCACACGGGCACCGTGAGGCGATAATAAGCAAAGAAATCAAAATGAGAGAGGCTTGTTAGTGAAAATTCGCAAAGAGCACTATAAGGCGATGGTGAATAGAGAAATAAGAGAGGTCAGCTCATGAAAACCCGCAAAGGGCGCCCCTAATCGAAAAGAGGATCCTCACAGCCATCGGCACCGACAGAGTCCTGGCAAGGTTTCTCGATTTTGAGGCAAAAAATTGTGATGAATTTCTGAGAGTCGGACGGTTTACACAGATCAGGCATCCAGTCCAAAAGGCATGTCATGTTCATTGAAGTCCGCATGTACTCCAGATAAGTCCTTCTTTCCTTTCCTCGAAAGGGACACTTCTTGTTTTAAATTCATTCTCCATTCTATTGTTTGTTTTCTTTTAATCCCTTTCAGCCTAACACTGTTCCGAAACTAAGACAAAGAAAGGATGGCAAGACTGATTTACAGGATTCTCATTTGGCGCGAGCTAATCTGTAGAAAGGCACCCAGCCTCGTCACGGGCATCAAGTCAATCCCAACTAGCCATGGCGGCCGATGCTTCAAAATCAAAACTCTTGGAAAGAGAAAATCAAATGGAGCGCCTATAAAGGCAAATGAAGTTGAAAAGGTTGAGTACCACGTGGCTAACCATCTCGGCAAAGAGTTGAAAAAGCCAAGGTACCCCAAATGCTCTGAATTTGAAGTTGGGAGAAAGAAGCCAGAAAAGAAAGGCCTACGAAGGCGAAATAAAGTTGAAAAAGGTTAAGTCCCATGCGACTAGCCATTGCAGCAAAGTCTAAGGAGCCAAAAGTTCCCCAATGCTCCAAAGAAAAGAAAAAAAATGATGAAAAAAAAGAATATAAAAAAAAGAAAAAAAAGAAGTTAGAAAGGAAAAGCCTACGAAGGCAAGATAAAGTCGAAAAGATTGAGTTCCACCGACCAATCATCATGACAAAGTCTGGAAAAGCCAGAGTTTTTCTAGAGTTAGAAAGGCAATTGGTATTCAGGAAGCAACCAGTTGCAATTGAAAGGGCCGAGATCAAGTGATCAAAACAACCAAGGCCACAAAACCAGCCACCGTTTCAAACTAACAATTATTCTTTGTTTAAAAACATGAAACAGGTACAATCCAAAGCAACCTTATGAGAAGCAGATGCAACCAAAGAGAAACTGCACAAGGGCTAGAAACAGCTTTGCAGCAATAGTCAATCGAATAGGGAAGTCCCCTCCAAATTCTTTCCCGCATTCCATGAAATAAAGAACCAAAAAAAAAGAACGTCACCAAACGTAAGATCCTTAAAATCTCCATTTTTCTGTTTCCAGCATGCATCACTATTGTTCACACCTCCCATTTTTGTAGCTTAACTCAGGTATAACCATTTCTCCTTGGGCGATCCAGCTCATAGTTCCGGGTAGAAGTACTCTTTGCTCAGGTTGTTTTTATGCAACTTAACCCAGGTAGAACCTTTTTGCCTAGGGGGATCCAGCTCATGTAGAAGTACTCTTCGCACAGGTTGTTTTTACACAGCTTAACCTAGGTAGAACCTTTTCGCCTAGGGGGATCCAACTCATATTCCAGGTAGAAGTACTCTTCGCTCAGGGTGTTTTACGTAGCTTAACTCAGGTAGAACCGTTTCACCTAGGGGGATCCAGCTCATATTCCGGGTAGAAGTACTCTTCGCTCAGGGTGTTTTACGCAGCTTAACTCAGGTAGAACTGTTTCACCTAGGGGGATCCAGCTTATAGTTCCGGGTAGAAGTACTCTTTCGCTTAGGTTGTTTTTACGCAGCTTAACCCAGTAGAACCTTTTCACCTAGGGGGATCCAGCTCATATTTCTGGGTAGAAGTACTCTTCGCCTAGGCTTAGTTTTACATAGCTTAACCCAGGTAGAACCTTTTCGCCTAGGGGGATTCAGCTCATAGTTCCGAGTAGAAGTACTCTTCGCTCAGGTTGTTTTTACGCAGCTTAACCCAGGTAGAACCTTTTCACCTAGGGGGATCCAGCTCATAGTTCTGGGTAGAAGTCCTCTTCGCTGAGATTGTTTTTACGTAGCTTAACTCGGGTGGAACCTTGTCGCCTAGAGGGATCCAGCTCATAGTTACGAGTAGAAGCACTCTTCGCTCAAGTTATTTTTACATAGTTTAACTCGGGTAGAACCTTTTCGCCTAGAGGGATTTCAACACTTTATCAATAATATAGGGCACCAACCCTTGGTTACATTTTCTTTAAGTATTATAGGGTACCAACCCCCGATTACATTCCCTATCAGTAATACATGGCATCAACCCCTGGTTACATCTTTTCAATAATACAGGGCACCAACCCTTGGTTACATTTCCTTTTTCGGTATATTGTTGTATTTTTCTTCCTGTCAATAAGTTAGAAAGGTGTATAACTTTCTATAATAAGTCATAAAAATTTTCTAGTGCAAACTGGGGCAGAAAAATTTTGTTCGTTTTGTTCGTCTTTGATATCTTTGCAGGCCCCGTCGTAAAGCACAAGTGACGATTAAAGCTTGAAGTTTCAGTTTTCTTACTAGAAGAAAGAAGTCTTTTGTTCACAAGATAGTTGGAGTTAGCTTTGATAAGGTGTCAGCAACCTAGCTTCTCAAGTTTTACTTTGCCAAATTCTGAGCAACAAATCAAGCAATCGAGAATGAGCCATAATCTTTTCTTCAAAGAGCATCAAGATCCAATCTAAGGTCAATACATGCAAGCAAGTCAAGAATCAAGATTTGACTCCAGAAGACACAAAGATAGGAATTTTGTAATTCTTAGTTTGCAGACATATGTAGTTTCTCTTCTCTTTTCCTTTTGATCTAAGCAACATGTAATAGTAACGACAACAACAACAACAATAACAGTTTTAAATCCAGTGTTCGGTAGTCCCAGCTACCAAAGTTTCCAGAACTACACTGACCTGATTCCTTCATAGCCAAGGATATGTAGGCAACCTCGGAAGTAAGGTTCGGTCACCCTTGTCAAAAACGCTTTCATTGGAGTGAAATGTGAGCAAATATTAGCCATGACATTCACTTTTCTTTGCACGAAAACTCTTCATGTTCTCGAGCAAAGAGGGGCAGCTGTGAATACCTAATTTTTGTGCTATTTTAACACCTCCTAAATTTATTGGTGTTTTTTAATTATTTTATAGTTTTTTTCATTTTTTGTGTTTAATTGCGTATTTCCGATCATAAAAATACCAAAAATAATTTTTTCTTCATTTGCACATTTTAGAAATTAACTAAATGTTCAATAGGTGAATTAATCTAGTTAATTGATCATTCGAATAAGTTATTTAATTATTTTATTTGTTTGTATAAAATTTAGTTTAGTAAGTTTGAATAAGGAAGAAATTGGGATAAATTTGAAAGAAAAAATGTCCAAGAGTGCAAGATAAGGGGCTGCCATTGAAAGGGTCCGAAACTATGTAGTTTTGCCTCAAAACTACGTCATTTCACTAAATAAAACAAGATCGAATCTTACACATCCATTCCATCTTGATCCAATGGATCTCATTCACTCTTGGCCTAGGTATTTAAAGCCTCAAAAATCTGAAAAATGGCCCCCATTTCTCCCATAATTATTTTCTCCTCCCTCTCTCTTCTCTCTCTCTTTCTCCATAACCGCCGCCCCTCCACCGCCGCCGAAAATCGCCCACCGGCGGCGGACCACCTCCAAACCATCTTAAAATTTCACCATGTAATCTCCAACACCTCCTCTTTCCATATCTCAAAACCAAATCCTTCAAAAAACTCATCAAACTCCTTCAATCTTAGATCTAGAAAACTTTTCCATCACTTTTTTGCCCAAATTCTTGAAGCTCCAACCACTACCACCCTACAATACCTACATCAACGGATAGAGCTCCTCGAGACCTAGCTATTGATGCCAATTTCACCTTGAAAATCCGGCAATCAAAATCCGACCAAATTCCGGCGGCCTCCCCGAACACCCTCTTTTGGCATACCACCATTTTTTCGGCCACTTGAATTGTAGAATGGTAAAAATCCTATTCTTTTCATGGGTGATTTTTTATTTTGTTTTATTTTTTAGATTTTATTTTTCTATTATTAATTATTTTAGCATTAGTTTTTGAAGTTTAAAATGTTAAATTTTCTGTTTTTGCACTTGTTGAAGTAGTAAAGTAGCTTTGTATTGATTAAAGTGAGGTAGTGAGGAAATACTTGAGAGTATATGGTAAAATCGTAATCCTGCCCCGTTATTAATTTTCTGATTTTTTGGGTTAGAATTAGTTTCTGTCTTGTTTCTTTTTTTAATCCATTTCTGATTATGTTTGTCTAGTTGGTTTGTTAAATCGCTTCAGCGATAGTGTGTGTTCTGTTTGGCTTTAATAGTTAATTTTTGTTTGCTCATGTTGGTTCATAGTACATGTGTTGAAGTTTAATTACATGTTTTAATACTTAGTTTAATTTGAATCAATAGGGTGATATTGGTGTTGTTAAAATCTGAAATTTAGATATTTTTATCACAAAATAGGGTGCTAGTAGTCTACTTTTACTAGTAGGGTGGCTGAAATGACATTTTTTCTCCTTGCTTCTGACATAGTAGATGTTGGACAGTGTTTAGCACACAATGTCAGTCCTTATTGGGTAGACTTTTGGTGAACCAAAATCTGTCCAAAAAGTTGGCTTTTCTTTGCCTATTTAAGGGGTTGCCCTTTCCTCATTATAGGGGGGACTCCATCACACTTCCATAGAGCTTTTATAATTGCTTTGAACACACAAAAAAAGTAAAAAAATAATTCAGCAGTTGAACACATGAAAAGTAAGTTGAAATGGTGAGCTTTGGGAGTGAATCTTAGTGTGCAAACTTTTAGAAAAGTATAAGTCCTCTTTAGAGTTCATTTCTGGGTTTCCTCTCTAAGTTTTCGGGCTGCTTTAACACAGATTTGCTACTGGATTTGTTGCTATTTTGCTGCTGTTTTTATGCTGCTTTAGTTGTTGAACTATTGTTTATTCTTTTTCCATTCAGGTAATCCTTTAAGACTCATAATGTACGTATTTTCAGCAATGGGAACAACTTGAACATGCTGCACCATTTAAATGTGTTTGATGTGATGAATAGTTTGACAACAAAAGAGCTTGTATGTTATTGTTATGTATCAAACATGTGATAATGTGAATATAGTCCTTCATAATACTTGAATATTGAGTTGTAAGTTTTTGAATGTGATATGTAAGTCGTTTATGGATTTCTAAGCATGTTTTCAAGCTATTGTATCTGAGTAACAATGCTAAGTATGCCATGAATGACTTTAGGTGTATAACACATAGCATGAGTTCGTTTTATTTGCTGAAATTTCACTGCCAACATATGCTTCTAGGAATGCTGTGATAATATCTTTGGGAATCTGGCCATTTTTTCGGATTTGCAAAAATGGCTATTTTTGTAAAGTGGGCGTTTATACAATTGTGACTATGAAGTTAATGGTCATGAATGCAAACTAAGTAAAGAGCTAAGATTGTATCAACATTGGACCTTATTGAATCAAAGATAAAAGCTGGCCGATTTACCTTTAAACAACAAAATTACTCCTTTTCTTCTATATAGCATTGGGCCAATTGAAATCCATTTCTTGGCCCATTTTAATAATAAATTCCAGCAACCAAAAGCTCTATACAAGCTAGCCCATTTTTTTCTTTTAACAAGAAGTTGGCTCATTTCTTTTAAAATAGATAAAAATGGTCCAATATTTATTTGCATAATGTTTCCCAACTATTTATTTAAAATAGATAGAGTTGGTCCAATATTTATTTGCATAATTTTTTCCAAGGATAAAGCTAAAAAAATAATAATAATATTAGATTTTTCTACTAATTAAATTAACTCATTTCCTTTTAATTAATTTAAACGCTAGGCAAATAGTAGGTGCGCTTTAACTTCACGGACTCACTTGTGTAGCGTGACGCTTAACTTTTAATAAGTTAATTCATCAATTTCATGTCATATTCAATAGTGTTAACTAATTTATAAATCTTTTGTCATAATCACGAATTCGCTTGCGTAGCGTGGTAGTGATATTTAATAAATTTTCTGAAAAAAAGAGGGTTAATGTTTCCTCCAACACAATTGTAGCAATTTTTCAAAAGTAAATAGCGTGCTAACAATCGTCTGTCATGACTGCGGATTCACTTGCGTAGCGCCGTTATGACTAAATTAATAAAATTCGTCTCGATCACGCATTCGCTTGCGTAGTGTGGTTATGACATCTTATTATTCAAAATTATTCTTTAACTTTTCTAATAATCAAGAGATAAAAGAGGATAGGTAAAACATGAAAATAATATAAATCACAGTTTGTCCAAAATTAATTCAAGCCAAGTTTAAGTTAATAAAGTGACCGTGCTAGAACCACGGGACTTGGAGAATGCCTTATACCTTCTCCCCGGTCAACAGAATTCCTTACCCGAACTTTATTTTCGCGGACCGATTAAAATAGAGTCAAATCTTCCTTTGACTAGGGATCCAAATAAATGGTGACTTGGAACACCGAAAAAATCTATTCCAAGTGGCGACTCTGAACAATAAAATAATCCCTATTCAAATTTTGTCACTTTAATTGGAAAAACTCTTTGACCCATACACATATTATTATTCTTTGGAGGGGTAAAAAAAGGGTGTGACACCGATATTCCAATGCACCAAAGTGACGATCATAAGGGAGAAGCATACCAGGGACTACTTACTAGAGGATACCTTATCTTTCAACGATGAGGATGCAGAAAGGATTGAAGAACCTCACAACGACGCACTGGAAATATCTATACTTATGAATAAAATTCAAGTTAAATGTGTGTTGGTTGATACAGGTAGCTCCAAAAATATTATCCGATCGAGATTCGTAGAGCAACTCGGCCTCCGGGATCAAATTGTGCATGCAGCTCGGGTGCTCAATAGTTTCAACATGGCAAGTGAAACCACCAAAGGGGAAATCATGTTGCCAGTAAACGTGGCCGGAACTATCCAGGAAACAAAGTTCTATGTAATCGAAGGTGATATGAGATACAACGCTCTGCTCGAGAGACCTTGGATCCATTATATAAGGGCGGTACCTTCAACGCTTCATCAAGTCTTGAAATTCCCAACACTGGAAGGAATCAAAATGGTGTACGGTGAACAACCAGCATCCAAAGAGATGTTTGCAATTGATGAGGTAATACTAGTATCGGCACTAACATCAGCAAAGGGACCAGAATCAAAGGAAATGCAGGAAGTCAAATAGCAACCACAGTCGCCAGTCTCGGCCAGATCGGAACAGCAGGAAACCTTCAAGGATGATGATTATGTGATACCTCAAACCTTCATAATTCCCGATGATTCCGATGCCACGAAGTCAATGGTCGAAGAGCTGGAACAAGTCATACTGATCGAGCATCTACCCGGTCAAAAGGTATACGTGGGCACGGGGTTAACTCTTGAGCTCAGGAAAAAACTCATTAAATTCCTTATTAAAAATATGGATTATTTTGCTTGGTCTCACCTTAACATGACAGGGATCCCACCGGAGATTACTACCCATCGTTTGAGTTTGGACCCAAAGTTCAGACTGGTAAAGCAAAAGAGAAGGCCAAAGTCCAAGGTAAAACATGCATTCATCAAGGACGAGGTAACCAAACTTCTCAAAATAGGATCCATCCGGGAAGTAAATTATCCCGAATGGTTAGCAAACGTAGTCGTAGTCCCCAAGAAGGGGAATAAACTTAGAATGTGAATAGACTACAAAGACTTAAACAAAGCATGCCCTAAGGACTCTTTTCCTCTATCGAATATCGATCGCATTATTGATGATATGGCCGGCCACGAGATCCTTAGTTTTGTCGATGCCTACTCCGGGTACAACCAAATACAAATAAACCCGGAGGATCAGGAAATGACTTCGTTTATTACTACGTACCGTACTTATTACTATAATGTAATGCCATTTGGGCTAAAAAAAATGCTAGTGTTACTTATCAACACATAGTAAACCGAATGTTTGAAGAAAAAATAAGTAAATTAATGGAGGTTTATATTAATGACATGCTAGTTAAGTCCCTGCACGCAGAGGACCATTTGACACATTTACAGG
This sequence comes from Nicotiana tabacum, assembly GCF_000715075.1. Lineage (NCBI taxonomy): Eukaryota > Viridiplantae > Streptophyta > Magnoliopsida > Solanales > Solanaceae > Nicotiana > Nicotiana tabacum. The sequence goes on along the minus strand of NC_134089.1, from coordinate 23,194,582 downwards.
GAACCTTCAACATATTGAGAAAGTACAACATAAAGCTCAACCCCGAGAAATGTACATTCGGAGTCGGTTCAGGCAAGTTCCTCGGCTTTATGGTGTCAAATCGGGGAATCGAGATCAACTCTGATAAAATCAAGGCAATCGAAGACATCACAGTCGTGGACAATGTTAAGGCCGTACAAAGATTAATAGGGCGAATAGCCGCTTTAGGCCGGTTTATCTCGAGGTCTTCGGATCGAAGTCACAGGTTCTTCTCACTGCTTAAAAAGAAGAACAATTTCACTTGGACCCCGGAATGCCAACAAGCATTGAAAGAACTAAAGCGGTATCTTTCGAGCCCGACATTGCTTCATAATCCAAAAGCAGACGAGCAGCTCTACTTATATTTGGCAGTCTCGAAAGTTGTGGTAAGTGGTGTCCTAGTTCGAGAAGAGTAAGGTACGTAGTTTTCTGTTTACTATATTAGCCGAACTTTAGGTGAAGCCGGGACCCGGTACCTACACTTAGAAAATTAGCGCTTGCTCTAATAAGCACCTCTAGAAAAATAAAATCACATTATAAGTTTAATTGTTATCCAAATTTTAGGGTATACACTTTTCAATGTCACCCAATTTGTGTCGTAACCACTTACCCCCTTCGTAACATTTTTCACAAGCCCGAACTCTATGGCCGATTGGCCAAATGGGCCGTAGAAATTAGTGGGTGCGATATCAAACATCAACCCCGAACGACCATTAAGTCTCAAATCTTTGTAGACTTCGTGGCCGACTTTACGCCAGCCTTCGTACCGAGGTCGAAAAGGAACTTTTGATTAAAGCGAGTACGTTTTCGGGGGTGTGGAACCTTTTCACAGATGGTGCTTCAAATGTGAAGGGGTCCGGTCTAGGCATTATTTTGAAGCCTCCCACAGGAAATACAATTAGACAATCTATCAAAACCCCTAAGTTGACTAACAATGAGGCCATGATTATAGGTCTCGATCTGGCCAAAAGCCTAGGAGCAGAGGTCATCGAGGCCAAGTGAGATTCCCTACTTGTGGTTAACCAAGCCAACAAGACCTTCGAGGTTCGAGAGGATCGAATGCATAGGTACTTGGACAAATTGCAGGTAAACCTACACCGGTTCAAAGTATGGACCCTACAGCATGTACCTCGAGAGAAGAACAATGAGTCCGATGCCCTTGCAAATTTGGGGTCATCAATCGAAGACGATGAAATTAGCTCAGGGATCATTGTACAACTTTCAAAGTCAGTAGTCACAGAAGGCCACACCAAAATTAACTCCACAAGTTAACTTGTGATTGGAGGAACAAATACATCGAGTATTTAAAGAACATGAAGCTTTCATCGGACCCTAAGAAATTATGGACTCTGCGAACGAAAGCTGCACGATTCACATTGCCGAGGATGGAACGTTGTACAAAAGAATGTTTGATGGGCCGTTGGTAGTATTTTTGGGTCCGGGAGAAACCGACTACGTCCTACGAGAAATTTAAGAGAGTACTTGCGGGAACCATTCCGGTACCGAATCATTGGTTCACAAGGTCATCCAAGCAGGGTACTATTGGGTAAATATGGAAAAAGATACTAAGGAGTTCGTTCGAAAATGCGACAAATGCTAAAGACATACATCGATGATCCACCAGTCAGGGGAATAACTTCATTCAATCCTATCCTCGTGGTTGTTCATAAAATAGGGAATGGACATCGACAACCCTTTTCCATCAGCCCCAGGTAAAGCTAAATTCATTTTATTTATGACTGACTATTTCTCTAAGTGGGTTGAAGCACATGCCTTTGAGAAAGTCAGAGAAAAAGAATTCATAGACTTTATTTGGGATCACATCATATGCCGATTCTGAATACCCGCCGAGATCGGATGCGACAATGGAAAACAATTTGTCGGCAGCAAAATAATAAAGTTCCTCGAAGATCACAAGATAAAAAGGATCTTGTCGACGCCATATCATCCTAGTAGGAACGAACATGCCGAATCAACAAACAAGACCATCATTCAAAACCTAAAGAAAAGGTTGAATGACGCTAAGGGGAAATGGGAGAAATGCCCGAAGTCCTTTGGGCATATCGGACAATGACAAAATCCAATACGAGGGCAACGCCGTTCTACTTAGTATATGGCGCCGAATCTCTGATCTCGGTCGAAGTCGAGGAACCAAGTGTCAGGTTTTGATACACAACAGAAGAATCAAATCACGAAGCTATGAACACAAGCCTCGAATTGTTAGATGAAAAATGAGAAGCGGCCTTCGTTCGAATGGCTGCCCATAAACAGCGAATCGAAAGATATTACAATCGAAGAGCAAATCTTCAACACTTCAAAATTGGGGACTTATTTCTAAGGAAGGTCACCATCAATGCTCGAGACCCAAACGAGGGAAAGCTAGGTCCAAACTGGGAGGGACCGTATCAGATCCTTGGCATCATTGGAAAAGGATCTTACAAACTTGGCACGATGAATGGTGAACAATTACCAAATAATTGGAACATATCACTCCTCAAACGATATTATTGCTAAGGTATGATTTTCTCCTTTTTCATTCGTGTTTTATACTAACTTATTGCAAGTGTTTGGTTGAAGATGTCGAAGTTCTCTCCAAAAACGAAGTCCTAGGGTCTAAAAGCACGCGTTGTATTCTTTTTCCCTTCGATCGTTTTTTATCCCAAATGGGTTTTCCGGTAAGGTTTTTAACGAGACAACCATTGTTTGTGCTAACTTAGAGCAATTCAATAGTATCCGAGGCTTCTTTACAATCAACCTCGAATACTAGGGGGCATCACCCTTCAATGTTATATTTTCAGGGAAAATGCTTCGTGTCAACGGGATCTCAATAGATAAATTTTGTAAAGGGACAAACGGTCAAATGAGTCGTGCCCATGTAGATTGCCTGAGCCCTAATGACAAAACATGTACACATGAATGATCTATTGAAAGAAGTATTTTTTCCTTATCGGATGTTCCATGCCTTAGTGAAATTTCTACTTTACAATTTCATACTTACGATCTATCGCGGAAACCGGCTCAAGAGCCAATCATAACTAAAGCTCGAGCAATTAACCCCGTACTCGGGGACCGCCGTTCGAAAATCGACATGCTCGAATTATTAAACTTCGAAATCATAAGACCTTAAAAGGGCAATCCTCGATTTTATAGGCCACGGCCACCCCATTCGGGGACTGACACTTCGAACAAGTTCGAAGTATAATCAAGAAACAAGCCCAAAGGGTAAATCTCAAGTTAAATGCCACGACCAAACTAACACGGTTCGGAGACGTCCGAATTCCGTAATCAAACAGGACTTCAAATATTTTCATAAAATCTGTTAGAAAAGGCTACCCTCGGCAAAGTTACAAAGGGTTTCGATAACATCAACCTTCAAAAACCTTAAGAGGTACCAAATTGTTCGAACTCTGGAACAAACTTATGCTAAGGCGTAACAAATTTTTTTGATAACACTGAATCCTAATGGGTACAAATTTATCTTATGCTAAGGCATAACAACTTTTAATATGATTAAAACTTTTTAAGTTGAAAAAGCGAAAACGACACTCTTTTAAGACCATCTCGGCTCGATTCAAGAGCCTAAGGGCCATAATATTGTTGAGTTTGAGAATCCACCCTCGCTCAACCGAAACCTAAGTTTTTTTTCTACTCCGAGTTCGAGCAAGTACTCACTCTTTTATAAAGACTATACCAATCTGATTTCGACAAAATTTTTGCAAGGCAACGAAGTGAGTCAAATTATCACAAGATCTAAAGTATATCAGAATTATGATAAGGTGAAAGAAAAGGGATCTTTCATATATGAAAAAATATTTACAAAGACCACTCAAGGTCTTACATAAAAAATCCATAAAAGAAGAAAAATATTCTAAGTGATTATTCTTCCCCGGGAGCCTCATCTTCATCTTCTCCGCTCTCGGATCCGCTCACACTCCTAGAGTCATCATCATCGGAAGAAAGCAGCGCTCTAGCATCAGCCTCAAGTATTTTTACGTTCTCGATATCGGCGACAAGGTCGAAACCACGAGCATGAATTTCCTCGAGAGTCTCTCTTCGAGATTGAAACTTGGCATGCTCAACGGCCCAGTTTTGGGCTGCGTCAGCCGCTGCCTATGCTCGAACTTGAGCAGCTTCAGCATCATCTCGATAGACGGCCACCATCGCCTCAGCTTCAACCTTTATTCTTCCTGCCTCAGATGTGGCCTTTGCAAGCTCAACGATCAACCGAGTCTTGAGCTCCTCAATTTTCTTAGCTCGGTCCAGTCGAAGATAGTTGGGCTCGAGCAGTATCTTTCTCCGAGGCGAGGTGGTCCATGTTCTTCTTACACTCCAAAGTCTGTGCCTCCTTCATCTTGACCTCCTTACGAAGCTGCTCGATCTTTTCGGCCTTTTATTGAACCTGCAGGATCAAAGTATTAGTCGTCATCACCGAATCAATACATCGAATTTCTAAGAAAACACTTCATTACTTGTTCGATCAGGTCGGTCTGCTCTTTGTGGGCTTTGGCCAGTTCAGCTCGGAGGTCCTTGATCTCCTTTTCTTTTTGCCCACTGAGGAGTCTGAGATCATCTCTCTCCTCTGTGAGACTTTTGAGATCAGCTTCACACGGATTCAGCTCGGACCGGGATTTGGAAAACGCTTCCCGATGAAGTGTCATGGCCTATGGAGAAAGAAAGGAAATCATGCAAAAGGAAATAAACGCAAATATAAAACTAATAACGGGAGCTAAAGTCTACCTGACTCAGGAGTCGCTAAGCCTCATAAAAAATGATCGATGCATCCAGATCAAAAATATCTTTGACCCCCATGAAACAGCCGCGGAATAAGTCCTCCCCTTCGTGGGCCATTCCTACATCGGGGGTCTCCATAGCCTGGGCCTCCTGAATTTGCCCCTCAGAAAAGGTGGGGAGGGGCGGCGAATCATCAATATTGATTTCCCCAAGCAAGGCGCTTGGGGTGTTCTCTCCTTTTCGGAGGACCTCAGAACCAGACCCTTTAAGCACACCCGCCGATTGTTCGTCACGGCGGGAGACATCTTCAGCCTCCGATGACTTGGGGAATTTTCTCGGACCATCTTCCGAGATCTCCTCAGTCCGAAGTTGAGCCTCCTCGACCATCACCGACTCAACTGCTTTTGAGGCTTTGGTGCTCCCCCACTTTCGAGCCACCAACTCATAGTCAACATCTTCTTTCTCCTTTTCTTCATCTCGTAGTTGCTAGGCTACGTCGCAGGCACAACGGCGGTGTCATTCTTCGACTTACGAGCCTTGCTCTTTTTAGGCTTCAAAGTCTTGGAGGGCGAGACCCTTTTTTCTTTTCTTCTCTTTCGATGGATTCGAGACCGGGGCGGAACCTCATTCTTCCCGGACGGGGGCCTCATGACTGAATCTTTCCCAAGGCTTATATGAAAAGAAACCAAGTAAGCATAAGAGGGAAAAACATTTTAAAGCCATCAGATACTTGAAGAAAAGGCTTACCATGATTTTTGGCCTCCCATCAACCCTTTTCTAAATCGTGCCATGAGCTCTCAGCATACGAAGAGGTCGAAGCTAGGGTCCGAACCCAGCTCGTGAGGTCCAAAATCGCACCAGGCATCCAAGCGACCACTACATCATAAAAAAGGAGGTCAGTAAAAAGAAGTAAAGGAAACAAAACAGTGAATAAAAGCCAAAGGAAGGATCGAACTTATGCTCCATATTCCACTTCTCAAGAAATGACATCTTCTCGGTCGGAATTAGGTTAGAAGTTTTCATTCGAACAAACCGACCCATCCACCCTCAATCATTGTCCTCGTCTATGCTCGAGAACAACACCTTGGTGGCCCGACGCTGAAGCTTTATCAACCCACCTCGAAAAAAAGGGACCTATATAACCTGATGAGGTGGTCGAGGGTGAAAGGCGTCCCTTCTTTTTTGCTCGCGAAAAATCGAAGCAAAATGACAATCTGCCAAAAGGAAGGGTGGATCTAGCCTAGGGTTATTTAGTATTGGCGGAAGAAGTCGATGATAACGGGATCGACAGGCCCAACGTGAAAGGATAAGTGTAAACACTCAGAAACCCTTCCACGTGGGTAGTAATGTCTTCCTCGGGAGACGGAATCACCACCTCTTTCTTCTCCCAATGGCAGTCTTCCTTGACCTGCTCGAGGTCGCTCTCAGTTATCGAGCACATGTACCTAGATACCAGCTCACACCGGCCAGGGACAGAAGAAGTTTTCTCGACTTTGAAGTCGAAAGAAAGATCGTACCCCATATCAAAACGCATTCCTCAGGGAGCGGCTCCACCGATGTTTTATTACCGGCCGACCGCAATGAAGAAGCCTTTTCCTTTTGAGGAACAGTTTTGGATGTTTTTGCCATTTTTATATGGATTCAGAAAAAGAAGAAGATGTGATTTATAGTTTTGAAGAAAGGTTGGTAACGAGGCCTAGAAACTATGCATGAATAGAGAGGCTTAATTGGATATGAAGAACTTTGAAGAATTGCAGAAAGACTTGAAAAACTCAGAGGGGTTTTGAAGATTGGGGCAAGAAAAATTCAAAGTAAAAGTTTAAAAAAGTGAGAGGGAGACCTATTTAAGGATTCACGACGATCTTGGGAACTGTACCGACCATCAACTGTCATTCATTAATGATCTTGGGAACTGTACCGACGGGACGTTTCGGTCGCTTACGTCACAAGGATGACGTCAGGATGGATCGAGGTACAAAATCGAAGACTCAATTCATTTCTTCTCATTACCTTCTAAGAAATGAGGGGACTATCCGTATACGGTTAAAACCAGGCCTACCCCATTATGCTATTTGACCGAGACAAGGGAACTGCATCGAGGGATTGCCTCGTAATGAATAGGATTAGAGCACGAAGATGAGGCATCGAGTCCGAGGATCGAGGTGCCTACCAAGATCGAGGCCAATATCGACCAACACCAAACGTGATAGACTTCGAGCAAGGAATAGTAACGGAAAGGCGAGATATCCATGATTGGCCGGAGATCATGGCGTAAATCTCGGAACAGATCATATCAAGGACGGTTATCTAGTTAATCATGGGATTTACTTCCATAGTTAGAATTGTATCTTAAATAGGATTCCTCTACTATATAAAGGGGGTCTTAATCATCTTGTAAATACCTTACATTCACGAATATCAAAGCAATATAATATTTCTCAGCTTACTTTCTTGTTCATCAGCTTATTGTGCCTTTAACTGTTCTTGCTTAACTAGCTCGAGGGTGTTCGAGCTCGAGGCCCTGTCCAAATGCTGGTTTGCTTTATATTATTGTCAATTTGCATCACTTATATTTACGTTTATTAATTGGTATTAGGTGAAATCACATATCCTTAAAACCACATTATAAGTTTAATTGTTATCCAAATGTTAGGGTAAACACAAACTTTTTAGATACTCGATGTCACACCTCCCTTTTCACTACACCCGTAAGAGCGTAAAGGAGTTTTTCCATTTAAAGGACAATCGGAACGGGATTTAATTATTAATTATTCAGAGTCGCCACTTGGGAGATTAATGGTGTCCCAAGTCACCGGTTGAATCCCGAACCGAGGAAATTTATGACTCTGTTAACAGTCTGCAAACCAGAAATCCGAGTAAGGAATTCTGTTAACCTGGGAGAAGGTGTTAGGCATTCCCGGGCTCCGTGGTTCTAGCACGGTCGCTTAACTGTTGTATTTAATTGTATCTAATCTTAATACATGCTAGCTTATGTGCCTTTTACTTGTGAAACCGCTTATTATCATTATTTATTTTAAAAGAATTGCGACGTCGTGAAAATGCATTTCGATCCACGTCGCAATCAATGCACCCGTGGTTATCAACACATTTCGACTTCGTCGAGAGTTGGATTTAAGTCGCATCAATGCGCACCCGAGTTTAAGAAGGTCATTTAATTAAAATTGCGCCTAAAGATTCTAATGTAATATTATTTTGGGGAAAAGCCGTGAAGTTCGCTAAATGGCCCTCCCAAATTCTAATAAATTTTAATAACCATTTATTGAGGGCCCCGCATTTTGTGTTTTCTTGAGCGAGGCTCGTCTCATTTCATTTCAAAGGGTAAGCCTAAGAGCGACTATATTTTCTATTTTTGTTTTTATTTCTAAAAGAAAAAGGAAAGATCCTAATTGGTTAACATCAAAGTCCGGGTCTCGAGTTCAAGTCCGGGTCCAAACAAAAGGACACACATTTTAGCTTGAAACAACTACCTAACTCAAAACCCAGATTTTATCATTCGAACCTTGAATTGCTATTTTTGAAACGGGCTCAAATTGATAAACCCCATGGGCCAAAGGTTGGCCCAGACGGAAAACGGCCACTTAAGCAGAACCACGAGCCTGCTTTTAATCAAGGGCTTAGGTTCGAGTCCCCAGCCGGAGTAGATAGCCCATACCATTGTGATGCTCAGAATAGCATCGGATCCCAAACACCGTCTGCAGAGCGTCTCATTTGAATTTAACACAGACAGATTATCAAAGACATTTCCTTCAGGTTGCTCAACATGATTGCAGTAGAGCATTGACCACTCAACCTCCAATTTGACACTAAATTATCTTACTAAATTCATTAAGTAATTGAAAGCACTGAATTTGTTATGTACAAATAAACAATTGAATTAAGTTTTCTATGACACTACGAATAACAAAAGGTGACAGTCACAAGTCTGAGTGTATTGAAAAAGTTTAAACTAATACCAATGACTCGAACATTCATACAGTCCAAACACTAGTTCACCTATAATTAACAGAACATGGATACAGTCCAACTAGGCATAACGAACACACCCAAAGCAAAATTAAATGATATTAAACAAGTACTGACTACTTTTGCTAAAATAATCGAGCATATAAACTTCTGATAGCAAATGGAAGGCCAATTCTATTTCAATATCTCAATTTCCAAGCTGGTCCAATACAATGATCGAGTGTGTACCTGAGAATGGAGTTTCAACAAAGGAAATGAAGGTCAGCAATGGCAGTTACAATACCAAACCAACAAATATGCAATGCACAACCCCAGAGATGTAAGTTTCACCCAGAGTAGTTTGAAATCAAACAAAAATGAAAGAGCAATACTCAAATCAATCTCAAAGCCAGACCAAAATCTCTAACAATTAACCAATAGATGTTTACTAATTTTCAAGCAACATTCGAAATCCAATCCAACTGGAGAAAACCATTCAGATCAGTAGGGGTAGCTAACAGACTTGGAACTTAAGAATTATTGGAAAATAGGCTAGTGGCAGGGAACTGTTTTTGAGTCCAAAAATGGCTGGCCAAAAGAAGACCCCCCCCCCTCAAGGCACTTGATGCCCTTTTTATAGGTGACACCAGAAGGGGAATCAGATTTTTTGGGTTTCTTTTTTAGTCCCTCCCTTATTTTCAGTTTGGTCCTCTTATTTCTAACTTGTTACTCAAGTAAGCATCTCTATTGTGCTGAAAGGTGCACTAAAATCCTACTCTAGAAGGCCCTAGGGTATTCTTCTACCCATGCAATACCTATACTACCCTTTCATTACTTTGAAATTACTATTCCTATCAGAATTACCCTTTTCCATGCCCAAACTACCCCTGAAAGCTTCTCAAAGTTACCGATTCTACCCATATCCTCAACAGCTATAACCAATCCCCTAAATTAATTCAAAACCAACTAGGACTGATTAATTAGCACTCAGAAGTTAACTAATCGAGCTAACCAATCCCAATTGTTCAATCACACAAACTCCAAAAAACTAGGGAAACCAGAGACCAGGATCAATCAAAGCGAAGCTTAAGCTAATAGTCAACATTAAAGGAAATTAAACTAACTCTTAACCAATAAGCTCACAATCGACCATTCGAATATCAAATTCAGAACTAAAAAGAAATTGACAGAACTATACTAATACACAAAAATAAATCGTAAAATTAACAGAACACTTAAGGAAATCAAGACTGTAACTAAAACTTCAAACATGCAAGTAAAAAGAAACAGGAAAACTCACTGACGCACGAGAAACTCCTGCCAGTCACTGACGTCCGAATCTTTTCAGATTTTTGACACGCAACATCCCTAACCATGTGTTCTTACAAGAGAACACATGGTTAAGGATATTATGGTTCGAAATCATAAAGATTTTGGTTTAGGGTTTTGGCCAGAAATTCTTGGATCTGAAATTCGAACCGCTTCACAGAGATTTGAAGGAAAAGAGTCATGGATTTGGGTTGAGGGAAGTCCGGGGATTGTGTGGTATGATTTTGGGCTGGTTTGGATGAACTTGCGACTTGGCCGGAAAACTTCAAACTGAGATTCGACGAACTCCGACAATATTCGAAGGAAAGCAATAACGGGAATGGAAAGAGGGATTCATGGGGGATATATGGTGTTAATTTGGGTCTGAACGGTGTAAGTGACGTTCACCGCCGGTGAGGGATTTAGGGGCGGCGCGGATTAGGGTTCATGAGGAAGAAGGATACGGTACGAATGGGGGTGAGGGGGGGGAGAGGGGGGGGAATTCAGACACTTATATATCAAACATCCTAGTTAGATCCGGACCGTTGGATTGATGAGATCCAACGGTCGTGATTGAAGGCTAGGGAAACGACGTCGTTTGGACTTGTTAGGAACCAGACCGGGTTGGGGAGTTTGGGCTGGACTGCATAGTTGTTTGGACCAACGGATTAGGTGCAAAAGTGGTCCAAATTTGGCCTTTAATTAGCCACTCCCTTTGTAGTTTTACTTCCTTTTTTAATAAATTTTTTTCCATTTTTTCATTTTGCAATCTTGTGTTTTTGTATTTATTTTTTCTAATTTTTACAAAGATGCAAAATTAAACTAACAATTAAACTAAAACCAATTAATGCCTAAAATTTACTTAATAACTATTTGCGACCGTTTCACAATTAAAATAATAAAAATGCTAAAGTGAACTATTTTTGTCATTTTCTTCATATCCTATTCTAAAACAAATTAATCCCTAATTAATACTAAAGTATGAAATTAAATCCTAAATGCAAATGCATATTTTTATGTATTTGTGCACAAATAAAAATGCAATAATTATCAGAAAATGACACCAAAATGCACAAAAATGAAGAAAAATCATTTTGCTTGAATTTTTGGGAATAATTCATATATAGGGCAAAAATCACGTGCTCACACTCGATATGTCGCTAACAATTCTTATACCAAGCTAAATTAACCTCTTGAAATCAAAGTGTTTTAGTTCATGGTACGGCCGTACAATATCCAAATTTTTTTTATCAATATCTTCCAAAGATATTCATTTCTTATTTTCACATGTAATTTTAGAGGTTTCATTTGTCATATGAAGTTGGAAACAAGCAAATAAAAGAACATGATAGTAGGAAATTGCATCTATTGGTTTCAAATCAAAAGGCTAAATACATAAACAATCTATTTAATTGTCCTCAACGATCAACCAAACACCTCAACTAAGCCCTTTATCATTTTCGCACTTCTAGTGGCTATCAAATGTATCAAGTAAATACTCGGCCTAGTCAGCATACCTTGATGTGACACACGATCTGAAACCCACGTTACCCATCAAGATAATTAAGCTTTTATTTTTTTAGAATTAATTTGAAATGGGCCCCAAAATTCCAACATCTTGTTCCAAATCCAACCATTACAGAACCAATTATGCTAATATCAATGGCATTATCGCCGCCTTTGCCACCACTGTGGCTGTCAAAACTTTGTAAGATGCACGTTAGAAAAATAAATTTTTCCAACAAATTAAAGCAAATCATCAACCAAAAAATTGTTAAACTCATAACTCATGAAATCTCAACAGAAGTACTTCATCCATTCACTTTATAAACAATTGAAACCCAGTTGCTTGAGTCAAGTAATTAACTAGACACCACGAGAGAAAGAAGGTTGCCGGAAAAGGGTGAGAAGAGGTCCGGTTGTTACGGAGAAAGGATGGAAAAAAGAGAATTGAGGGTATTTATTTGGTTATTTGTAGAAGAAGGAAAAAATAGGGACGAAAGAAGGGGAATCAGAAAGGTAATGAACAATAATTATTGGGGGTGGGAGGGGGAAGGTACAAGGAAGAAGATGAATGGGAGGGGGGCAGTAGTCCCGAAACTTTTTTGATGCTTTTTTGGACAAAAAACACGTTTCTAATGCTAAAAAAAGTTACATAACTAGGTAAAATGCAGTATTATACTGCGTTTTACTTTAACGGAAAGTTAGTCGTTAAAGTAAAACGCAGTATAGTACTGCGTTTTACTTAAAAATTATTTTTTCAACTAATTCGCAGTATTTTACTTAAAATTTGGGCCCAGCTATATTTTATTAAAGCAATTCGCAGTCCTATACTGCGTTTTAACTAAAACGCAGTATAATACTGCGAATTGCTTTAATAAAATAAAGCCCCTTCTTCTTCCTTGGACCACAGAACCGACGAACCCCATTAAAAAATTTCGGATTATGCTGGTCCCCCATCTCCTCCCCCCCCACTCTCGCGTCAAACTTTTAAAAAAAAATTTGGGCCCCACCCGTCACCTAAAGAGCAAGGAGTGTAGGTCTCACACACAAGACAAGCTTTGGATTCCTTCTTTCGGGTGCAAAAATTCGATTTCAATCAAATCCAAAAAACTTAAATCAAGGTATTTCGATTTTGTTTATGTCGAAACTCGTATAGTACATGCATATTTGTATTATTTAATGTGTTTCCATGTTAATTTGTGTTATGTTTGTGTTTAAATTTGTATCTTATTTATACCCGGATTGATTTATTAGCTTTGGTACAAAAAATTGTTAAAATTTGATAAATTATTTGTATTGTTAAAAAATTAATATTATTTATTTTGTTTGTTGTTCATATTTGTATTTTATGTTAGTTGTTTTTATATGTAATAGTGACCTTTTAGTATAGTAAAATAAATAGCCTTTTAGCATAGTAAAATATAGAGCCTTTTAGTGTAGTAAAATATAGAGCCTTTTAGTGTAGTAAAATATAGAGTCTTTTAGCATAGTAAAATATAGAGCCTTTTAGCGTAGTAACATATAGAACCTTTTAGCGTAGAGTCTATGTAGTTTAAGTATGTAGTAACTGCAAACTCTATCCAATTACACTTTACAAAATTAATTATTTAATTTATAACAATAAACTTACAAAAGTAACAAATTAATATATGTTGTAAAATTAACTCCAATATCGAGCCTGGAACCCATACATAATTATTCAGTCCAATTTTAAACATAATTAATTATTTAATTTATTAAGCTAACAAAATTCTAAAAATGTTGAAATTGACACACATAATAATTAAGGATAACTTGGTGCTACCGGGCCTCAAATATCGAGTCTGGAACTCATACATAATTATTCAATCCAATATTAAACATAATTAATTATTTAATTTATTAAGCTAACAAAATTCTAAAAATATTGAAATTGACACGCATAATAATTAAAGATAACTTGGTGCTACCGGGCCTCAAATATCGAGCCTGGAACCCATACATAATTATTCAGTCCAATTCAATAATTTTTAATTTAATTCCTTAAACTAACAAAATTCTAAAAATGTTGAAATTGACACGCATAATAATTAAAGATAACTTGGTGCTACCGGGCCTCAAATATCGAGCCTGGAACCCATACATAATTATTCAGTCCAATTCAATAATTTTTAATTTAATTCCTTAAACTAACAAAATTCTAAAAATGTTGAAATTGACACGCATAATAATTAAAGATAACTTGGTGCTACCGGGCCTCAAATATCGAGCCTGGAACCCATACATAATTATTCAGTCCAATTCAATAATTTTTAATTTAATTCCTTAAACTAACAAAATTCTAAAAATGTTGAAATTAACACGCATAATAATTAAAGATAACTTGGTGCTACCGGGCCTCAAATATCGAGCCTGGAACCCATACATAATTATTCAGTCCAATTCAATAATTTTTAATTTAATTCCTTAAACTAACAAAATTCTAAAAATGTTGAAATTGACACGCATAATAATTAAAGATAACTTGGTGCTACCGGGCCTCAAATATCGAGCCTGGAACCCATACATAATTATTCAGTCCAATTCAATAATTTTTAATTTAATTCCTTAAACTAACAAAATTCTAAAAATGTTGAAATTAACACGCATAATAATTAAAGATAACTTGGTGCTACCGGGCCTCAAATATCGAGCCTGGAACCCATACATAATTATTCAGTCCAATTCAATAATTTTTAATTTAATTCCTTAAACTAACAAAATTTTAAAAATGTTGAAATTGACAAGCATAATAATTAAAGATAACTTGGTGCTACCGGGCCTCAAATATCGAGCCTGGAACTCATACATAATTATTCAGTCCAATTCAATAATTTTTAATTTAATTCCTTAAACTAACAAAATTCTAAAAATGTTGAAATTGACACGCATAATAATTAAAGATAACTTGGTGCTACCGGGCCTCAAATATCGAGCCTGGAACCCATACATAATTATTCAGTCCAATTCAATAATTTTTAATTTAATTCCTTAAACTAACAAAATTCTAAAAATGTTGAAATTGACACGCATAATAATTAAAGATAACTTGGTGCTACCGGGCCTCAAATATCGAGCCTGGAACCCATACATAATTATTCAGTCCAATTCAATAATTTTTAATTAAATTCCTTAAACTAACAAAATTCTAAAAATGTTGAAATTAACACGCATAATAATTAAAGATAACTTGGTGCTACCGGGCCTCAAATATCGAGCCTGGAACCCATACATAATTATTCAGTCCAATTCAATAATTTTTAATTTAATTCCTTAAACTAACAAAATTCTAAAAATTATGAAATTGACAAGCATAATAATTAAAGATAACTAGGTGCTACCGGGCCTCAAAAATCAAGCCTGGAACCCATACATAATTATTCAATCCAATTTTAAACATAATCAATTATTTAATTTATTAAGTTAACAAAATTCTAAAAATGTTGAAATTGGCACGCATAATAATTAAGGATAACTTAGTGCTACCGGGCCTCAAATATTGAGCCTGGAACCCATGCATAATTATTTAGTCCAATATTAAACATAATTAATTATTTAATTTATTAAGCTAACAAAATTCTAAAAATGTTGAAATTGACACGCATAATAATTAAGGATAACTTGGTGCTATCGGGCCTCAAATATCGAGCCTGGAATCCATACATAATTATTCAGTCCAATATTAAATATAATTAATTATTTAATTCCTTAAACTAATACACACAATTAATTTTGTTTAAATTATAGTAGACGACATGGAGACTTTCCTCTGCCTGTGCATCCTGGACCTGCCGAGGATCAGGTACTAGTGTTGCAGGGCGACCATAGGTCCTCCTTTGTATGGGAGGGACAACTATCGATGCAGGCTCTCCGCCCCAGGAGACCTGACGATTTGTGGGAGTTCATCGTGGAGCATCCTTTCCATGCCCGCGTAGTCGCGCGCCTACAGGCTACGGGTTTCTATACGATTTTTGAGCTTGGACGGATGCAGCTTGATTGGTCTCTCATCACGGCCTTGGTAGAGCGGTGGCGACCGGAGACGCACACCTTTCACTTGCCTACTGGAGAGGCCACCATCGCGCTGGAGGATGTTCAGGTTGTGTACGGGTTGCGCGTAGATGGATGGGTCATGGCATTGCCCCAGTACATTAGATCCATGATGCGTGCACAATTTTTGGATATGATGGGGCATTTTACTGGTTATAGACCTCAGGGTGACGCTGGGGGTAGTCGTGTTGCTTTGTCAGCCATCAGAGATCATATGGTTGTTTTGCACCCAGACATTACCGGTGAGACGGAGGATCTCCAAATTAAGAGGTAGGGCACGAGGGAGGGGTGCCCCACGAGGTAGGGGTGCCCCACGGGGTCGCGGGGGATGGCGAGGAGGTGGTCCCCAGCAAGGGGGCGTTGAGGCACCTATCGACCCACCTGTTGAGGGACATGATGAGGACTTTGGAGTTGAGGCGCTTGGAGATGATCAACCGGGTTATATACTTCGGGTAGATGAGCCTTCTAGCAGCATGCCTTCGTACAACCTTCAGCTATCTCTGCCAGCATCGCAGGTCACCCCGTCAGGAGCATTGTCGATCACGGGTACATTCGACGGGGATGTAGACCAGTACTTTGCATGCCCATCTACCGCAGCTGAGGATCGGCCCACCCAGGACGTGGATGGTAGGCGCAGTTTGAGTTATGCCTCATACCCGGCGGTTGATGCGAATCTACCAGCAGGTATGTTTGTATTACTTTAAAATTTCAATTTGTTTTCTTTTCCTTAATGAGCTGACATTAATTAATTTTTAACTTTCTTATGTAGGTTTTGTCCCAGCCCATCTTTGAGGCCACTATATGCTTTGATGAGGACACCACGGATGCATATACTCAGGCGGCCGACGAGACCACAGTGAGAAAATATTTTTTGACTCAACACGTACAATACAAATATACTTTTTCACATGCTAATATTACTACTTGTTTTGTAGGTTGCTGACGGCCTGACGACATATTCTTTCGATCCTGCCAGCTGTGGTGTCGATGCTGCTGCGCATCCTCACATAAAGAGGCGGCTTGATGGCGATGATCCAGATAGTGTACCCGGGTGGCAGGGGATGCGACTTAGGCCGGCAGCAGCACTGAGCACACAGGCTGCAGGACTCACTGATTTACTTATGTTTTTACTTTGTGTAAATAGTGCATTATGTAAATAATGGTAACAATTATCTTTTAACTACATTTTTATTTTAATTGCGTGAACATCAATTTTACTTAAACAATACACAAGAAACACAAATATTGCAAACGTAACACAAAAACAAACAGTAGAACTAAAACCATCACTGCACAAAGGATAACTAAAACCATAAAACGCAGTACTATACTATGCTTTATATATTAAATTTTTCTGCAATAAAGCAGCTTTTTTCACATGGTTTTTATCTTTTTAAGAACGACAAGACAACTCCATAAAACGTAGTACTATACCTCGCTTTATATATTAAATTTTTCTGCAATAAAGTAGCTTTTTCAGATGGTTTTCATCTTTTTCAGAACGACAAGACAACTCCATAAAACGTTGTACTATACCACGCTTTATGTATTTTGTCTCGCCTATAAATAACGGCCTCATTGTAGTTATTTTGTGTGCTCATAAATTAGTAAAAGAAAATATTTCATTAAAAGTAAGGTTTTTTTTTTTTACTAAAAGCAAATATTTCATTAAATGGCTCAACCTCTTCGTCCGCCAAAGTGCAACCGTGGAAAAGAATGCTCGATGCAAAATTATTGGGACGGTGGTGAAGATGGACGTCGCTACTGGTGCTGTATGAACTAGTTATACAAGGTTCCCAGCGAACCTATTTGTGATTTTGAGGAATGGGTTGATGAACCATGTTATCAGGAATGCTACAGAGAACAACTACAGTTTCTTCATAATATATGTTTATGCCAACGGGAAACACAAACAGAAAATGATAGAAGTATTGTAAAAATGAGGGCGAAACTGAAGGAGGTGGGAGAAGAAAAATGGAAAGCACAATGGAATTGTGAAGCACAAAAGGAACGTAAAAAAAATATAAACGGGAACTTGCGGAGGTGAAGGCGAAACTGAAAGAGGTAGAAGAAGAAAAAGAACAAATAAAAGAATGATTTAAGTGGTTGGAGCGGAGAATAAATGGCAACCGGGACTAAACATTGGCATGTATATGTTTAGTGTATTTTTCATATTTCATGTATTTTTATTATGTTGGCCTGTTATGTTTGTGTTTGTGCTGTAGTAATATTTTATTTTAATCGAAGTGGCATGTATGGCATGTATTGAAGTGGCATGTATTAGCATGTATGGCATGTATGTGTACTAAATTTTATTTTAATTGAAGTGAAAGTTAAGTTTAAGTGCTTGTGTTGTTATATGAAACTATCAAACCACGCTTTACATATTACATTTTCCTATAATTAAACAGCTTTTTCTTCACTCATTCCAGATTGTGGAACATAATTTTATTTGATATATATTGCAACATACACAAGTACAAACACGTAATACAAAAAAAAATACCAAAACAAAAAGACTAGGGGTATCCTTGATAGTTGGGTACATTCGACGAACTTGCACCAAGAGCCGAATTACCACCGCCACGCACACCACCTGAATGACATTTATGACGGTCGTGTCCTATTTGCGAGCATATGTCACATTTACGCGCATAAACGGTGTCACCAACATCCATTTGGTTCCGTATACGCGTTCTCTTTTGCACTTGCAGCTTGCGCAAATAGTTCTTGTTACATACCATCTTAAAAGTTTCCGGCGGCCAATAATGCTCAGCACCTAATGGCTGCAACTTCCCACTATACGTGTCTACGTATGCAGCAACACTGTATTGCCTATCAATATAGTTTGTTGCCCCATATCCAACTTGTTGAAAACACTTCAACGCATGTGCACACAGCATGTGGTAGATGGTCCATTTCTCACATGAACATAACCTTGTCAACGCAAGTCATGCAAGGCCTTGTCAGGATATTTCTTCTGGAAATTGGCCTTCAGGTGACGCACACAGTAACGGTGGTATGCATATGGTTCCTGCCATTCAGGCAAGTGACGTACAGAACTTAAAATACCACCATGCCGATCAGATATTAGACAAATACCTGAACGCTGTTTGACAACGTGCTGCTTCAAGTGGTTCAAAAAAAGCGTCCATGTCTCTTCACTTTCGTTGGCACATATGGCAAAAGCTAGTGGAAATATTTGCCCGTTAGCATCTACTGCAACTGCAATCAAAAGCTTAATATCATACTTTTCATAGACATGAGTACCGTCTATGGAAATAACAGGACGACAATGCACAAAATCATCAATTGCTGGTTTAAATGACCAGAACACATAGTTGAAAATATATTCGGGTCTATCCGAACTCCGCTCACGCCTCTATTCAACAATAGTCCCGGGGTTAAAATGTTGTAGTGCGACCATGTACCTAGGCAGATTTGAAAAAGACTTATCCCAGTCGCCATAAATAAGTTCAAAGGCACGTTTGCGACCGAGATATGCCTTTCTTTTGGTTATAGTACAACCATACTCCTGGTGGACGACTGTAATACACTCTTTAATCTTGAACCTAATAGACACTTCCAAATATGGAATCAAGACAAGAGAAATCACGTCCACATCCAAGTTGAAGTGATTCTTATTGTATGTGTCCATTTCACATCTGTTCTCGCTAATAAATTTACCCACTTTCCACAAACCTGATTTCTTCTTGGTGGCACGCAACATCCAATGACAACCCGTAAAGTCTCTACGGCATGCAGCCTTGTATTTCTCCGTAGTTGACTCACTTACCGTCATCTCACGACACTCTCTTATACTATAGATTTTTACAGCCCTAATTAAGCGAGCTTTATTGGGGAAATACATGCCATTTGTCAGAACAGCTGGTCTAGACTCATCCCACATCGCTGACCGATATTCATCATCATCCCTTGTGAGGGCATCCACGTTCGGCATGCTTGGCAAATTATCAAGGTAGGGAATATTCCGCTCATGAAATGGCACGTGGGACTCGTACACTCTTGGTCTAGCGGGAGGTGGAGGAACATGCTCCCTCGTCAGCTCAGGTTCAACATTCACTTCCTCCTCATCATCACCCTCATCATGGAAGGGTGTGTCATCCCCAGACTCATCCGCATTGTTGTCATAATCACTATCATCTTCCTGACTCTGCGCATCTGCCAAATCACGAGTAAATACGTTGTCTATGGGCAACTGTGTGAGGTCAGGAGCTTCAAAAAGCTCGTTTTCACTGCACAAAAAGAACTCTTGTTGGTGATGACTCCCAGATGGACCATCGTGGTCCAATACTCCAGAACTACGCATATTCCAACTAGGGGCGGAGTCATAACTTGTGAAATTCATATTCGGACGGTACCCCCTATGAATAATATGAGTGTTAATACAAATCCAATTAAAACATAAAATAAATATCGCTAAAGCGTAGTAAAATTGAAGTTTACCAATCGTCTTGTTGATTATATAAAGTCGAAAAATTATTTTGTGGTTGCTCATTCGCCGATGGTGACAAGTTTAAATCAAGGCAAGCTCTTTCATCAGCAATCTGTCCGGCAAAAACTGCTCCAGAATAACCACCCGACGACTGGGGGTTATCCCTACTATGCACGCCCTCATCATTGGGAACGTCTTCCACCTTGACGTACATTTCCAATAATTTTATTACAATAAATTCCATGTATTCATCCGGAATCCGCAAAAAATCTCTAAGAGTTTCATCATCCTGGATGTTAAACTCAGAATAATAAGCAAACTCCTGCGGAGTCACTGAATACGGAAATCTACCGGTTACTTTAAGGTTAACCGAACGCCTCCTATCACTCATTTTTTTATGTAACAACGATACCAATTTATCGTACTCCATAGTAAGCGGCAATTTAACATGAAACTGTGGAGGTGAGCTATACCTCGCAGAGTTATTCTCCAGCACAACCTCACCCCCCCAATATAGTGAAACCCTTATTTTTGGCACTTTAGACATTTGTAAAAAAATGATTGATAAGAAGAAGAGAGAAGTATGAACGTAAGTTTGAAGTAAAGTATTGAATGGATTTTCATAAAATTGAAATGCCTTTAAATAAGGCAAGTCCGAGCTTGGGGTGTAGAATTTTTCTATGTAAAACGCAATACAATACTACGTTTTATGTATTTAATTTATTATTATGTCAGTTAATTGGTGGGGCCAAAAAATCAGAGTAAAACGCAGTATAATAATACGTTTCAGTGTAAAACGCAGTATTATACTGCGTTTTACAAAAAAAACAAATGTTGTGTATTGCGTTAAAGTAAAACACAGTATAGTACTGCGAATTAGTTAAAAATAATAATTTTTAAGTAAAACGCAGTACTATACTGCGTTTTACCTAGTTATGTAACTTTTTTTTTTGCATTAGAAACGTGCTTTTTGTCCAAAAAAACATAAAAAAAGTTCGGACTCGTACTAGGTTTTGAGGGGGGGGGGGGGGGGGTAGAAGGAAGAAGATGAATGGGAGGGGGCGGTGGTCTCACGTTTGGTTCATAGTTTTTTTTTTTTTTTTTAAGTTTTTTTTTTGTTGCTTTAAATGTGTATGTGTGTTTTTAAATTACATTTGTTAAATTTTTATTACAGGTGTCATTTTTTTATTGGTTAATTTGACAAGTCATTGGCGAGTGTAACTCACGCATATGGTTTGTTAGACTCGGTGTTCACGTGACTTATTTTTTACGGATTATAAGTGTTAAAATGAGAAAAAGGTTAGTTGATGTGTTTGTCTGAATGTTGATGACAACTTAAACGGGCCGTTTATGTATTTCGCCAAACCAAAACAGTAAAAAATTCTTTTGATTTCGAAACCAAAAAATAAGTTTTTTTGTTTCCTACAAAAAATTTCTTCTAGAAGAACAAAAAGTAAATGTTAAAGGACCGTTTTCCAAAATCAGAACAACCCTTTTTTTGCTAATAAAGATTTTTTATCGGTTTCAATCTTTAAAACTTTATTCCTTTTTGATTTGTTTTCTTAAACTAGTTCTTTTTTTAAAAATAAAAATAAAAATCCAAGCACACATTATTCTACATGTCCTAAGATTATTATTATTTTTAAAAAAAAAAACAAGTTGCGGGGTCAATTGCATTTTAAAATTAATATCAAAAAAATAGGGAAGTCTCGTCCTTTATATGCCTTTTCCTCATCATCGCGTACACTCAATTTTCCGCGAAGTTTCGTACAAAATACCAGCTTATTTTGAGGATTTAACCAATATCATCCTTATTGTTTCACCCTAACTTTCACTGCATCCTTATTTTATTTCACTTAACTCAGAACATCCCTTAAGTTACACAAAGTTAACCAAAACCATCCCTCTGTTAACTTTTCCGTTATATTCTAACGCCGCAACATATTTCTCACGTGACTTAGTCCGCCCCTCCTCTATCAAAGAACACAATGAGGAGCTTGACAGAAAAAGTTTCCGGAACTCAAAAACGAGAAGAAAAAAAGAATAGTTGTAGAACACAACCGCCGCCTTCTTCGCCAAAGAATATGCATAGTTTCCTCACGCACTATTACGACACCAACACAAAAGGCATGGAAGGATGAGTATTTAAACTTTATAATAAGTTAATAACAAACAGTCTGTTCCTATATAATTTTGGAGAGAAAACAAAAATTTACCGATTCTTTTTGCTAAAAGGTATTAAAAGGATGCAAAAATTAAAGTAACGAATTCAAGAAAAATGGGATGGCAATGTTGATACCCAATTTTTCTCTAGGTATTTTTGTACCCAAAATACTTCCAAAATAGCATACATGTGCATATATCAGCACACCCAATTCTCGAAAGTGTCCTAATGCACTATAATCATCAGGTGACGACTCTTAACTTCTAAACCCAATTCTCGAAAGGGAATAGAGTTATACTCCCAATGTCGTATACCCAATTTAGACCCATAGAAAAAGGGAGCGTCGACAGGTAAAACAACAAAAAACTTTGTCAAAGAAAAATGAAGTAGATAAGCCAAACGAAATTAGAATGTACATTTCAAGTTCAAGATCAATATCATATCAGTCTTATATTTAGCCTCAGAAGTTGAAGTCAGTACTGGAGCTTTCCACTTGGGAATTTTTTAGAGATGCCTTCATAAGTAACTCAAAGACACATTAGCGAGAACGGACTAATTTAACCGGCAAGAAAATTTTGTCGTAGTTGATCAGCTTCTAACTAAGATTCTTGGTGGAGAAGCTCGTCCGAAACTAGTAAGGTCTGAACTGCAAAATTTTGGAGGAGAAAACAGCACTAGGAATGCGGCGGCTAGAGGAGGATGTTGAAGTGGAAGAAATTAGAAAATTTCAACAACGATCAAGGAAAGAGAAGTCGTGACTTTTGGATTTTGGTGAAGAAGGTGGGATCTGTTTCACAAGTTTCTCTATCAAAATTTTCTTTTGACTTTGGTTGAGGGAGAGAGAGACAAAGACACGTGACAAAAGGAAGCAACGTTAATACCAACATATAACTTAACGGAAGGATGTTTTTGGTTAACTTTGTGTAACTTAAGGGATGTTCTGAGTTAAGTGAAATAAAATAAGGATGCAGTGAAAGTTAGGATAAAACAATAAGGATGATATTGGTTAAATCCTCGCTTATTTTCATATTTCAATCCTAGTCATCAGCTGATCAGCAAACAGTTGAATCATTTTTCTAGCAATGGATTTGTAGATTGAGAGAAAATCAGCTTCTCTTTTAATTTGACGCCGCATTTTCAGCTCATCAATTTGATACCCTATTTGACTCGAGAGTTTCTGCTTCGAGGTAGTTTTTGCTTATATAGCTCGTTTTATATCTGGAAATATGATTGAGATCTGTGAATATATTGATGTATTGTATATCTCTTTTGCAATTAAAAGCTTAGTATTTCAGACCCATCTGTTAATTTTGTTTGCTCAAGTCTCTTGTTTTTAGGTTCTTGCTTTATTGATTCTCATATACAACTATATGACCACTCAAGCTCTTGAATAGATGCAAACCCATATGTTGATTTTGTTAGTTTGTTCTCTTGTTTTGGGTTTGCTTCCTTCATTTATTCTCAGATTCAAGATAATCAAAACTCAAGTACTTGAGTGCATATATCTTTTTCTTTCAGTTATAGTATTTGATGCCTTCGTTTGGCAATTTCTTGTTTTTTGGGTTGCTTGATTCGCAGAAGGAATAATATCAATACTCCAGCACCTTTTCTTTTTATGATGGTGGTGTCCAAGTCAGCTTCCGCACACCTCACACTTTTTACCCGTAAAAATGGTACAAATGAATTTGTAACGTGGTTTATAGACACGTGGATTAAATTGATCCGATAAAATAAAGTAATGAAGAACAAAGCAATTAAAATAAAGAGAATTGAGGAAAAGACAAGGCTGAGCTTCAGAATGTTCTCACTGGAATCAAGAATAATTAGAAAATCTCGACAATACTTGTATAAAGCTTGAGAGAAAGAATACTAGTCTTTTGCTATCATTCTTTCTTGATGTCTATCAATAAAATGAAAGTATGAGGTATATGGTTACAATTCATGCCCCCTTAACTACCACAATTAATGCTATAATAAAAGGTAATTAAAGGTCATAATACCTAATAAAGGCCGGTGGAATCTTGGGGCCTTCAGTAACGTTTCTATAACAGTCATATCTTGAATTGCTTCTTATCCGGTTACAAGTTTGCATCCGGTTTCACCATGGTTGACTGGTCATTATTGACATGTGTAGCTTCCTCATTTACCCAACTCTTGAGACCGGTTTTTACCGTATACAGATAATTCCCCAACTTTTCGGTTACTCACTATGATGTGACCGGGAAGTGGAAGATTTTCTCCTTTCTATCCTCGTCACTGCTTTATTAAAAACCTTGCCGAAAAACGAAAATCGGACGAAGTAAACAAGAGTGCAAAACTTAGGGATTCAAATGACAAATCCACCCTTATTATTCTTTCTCCAATGACCGGTTGGAGCTGAAGAAATGCCTCTATCACATAAAACTTGATCTCGGGTTTTCAGTGTCCACCCGGAACTTTTAATCTTTGAATTTCAACTTTTGGGTTTTTAGTTGTACCCGAGTTTTAACTCTTCGTTTTTTTTGTTGTACCTCTTTGTGTGTTGACTCTTGGGTTTTTAATTGTACCCGAAAACTTTTCTTTGAGTTTTGACTCTTTGGTTTTTAGTTGTTCCCGAAAACTTTTCTTTGAGTTTTGACTCTTCGACTTTTAGTTGTACCCGAAAACTTTTATAACCTCACATCCTTCGAGACCGGGGATGGTAATGACTATGAATTTTATACTTCTGGTTTTGATAAAGTTCGGGAATTTGATGCATTCGGTTAACTTTACGATCGGGAAACAAGGCATCTGACCTTTAGCCATTTAATTTGATAGCTTTATAAGAGAGGGCCCTTATGTTTGCGGTGTTTATGAAGAGGACGTCCATGTTCATCCGGACACAAATGTTCGGGTTTATAATCCTTTTTTGCTGCTAAGTATGAGCAAATGTTAAGAATGATTTTGTTCATTCAAACATATACAAGAATGTTTTTAGAAAGTGCAAGTTTTGCTTCATTCCATTAATTGAACGTACACAGGTGTTTATAACTTTGCATATACGATAGTTTACAAGAAATGAACAAAAATACCTTGCAAGAGAATTGTGACCGGGCTGACATTTATTAAGTCTAGCCAGTTCTTGATTATGATTCCTTCTATTTCTTTTTTTCTCGGGCTGTTCTCGCAGTCCCCAGTCCTATATCTGGCAGTCCTCATTCCTTTTCTTTATTACGGAGCAGTTCGGGCTATTTCCGACATCTTGTACAGGTTGTTTCGGAGCCATATTCAAATGCTTCCAGTACTTATTGTTGCAGTTTCTGCTGCTCTAATGCAACAATCCCCAACATTCGTATACATTATTGTCTTTAATCAAAGTTATTTTCTGGCGACTCGCTTCGGGTACGCCCCTGCCTCATGTCAGTCCGTGATCCTGATGGGTATGGTTCAAACTGGTGTCTGGAATACCTCCGATCAAAGTTCAATTGACCTTGATTCCGGGTCGTAGAAGATGTCGATTTACTTATCTGATCATCTTCTACACAAATCAAAGATTCTTATCTGTTATGAACATCTTCCCACGTTGTTGTTTGAAATTCCAACAAACTCTCCTTCAACTTCCTTGAGGCATCAGAACTTGTGGGATTAAGACCCTTGGTAATGCTTCCGCTGCCCATTCATCCGGTACTGTCGGCAACATCATTCTCTCTTTTTGGAATCGGATCACGAACTCTTGTAGCAACTCCGAGCTTTCTTGAGCGATTCTAAATATATCGGCTTTTCTAGCTTGCACTTTCCTTGCTCTAGTGTGAGCTTTGATGAAACAATCTGCAAGCATTTCAAAAGAATCAATTGAGTATTCAGGTAAGAGACTCCATGTTAAAACCCCTTTTGTTAGAGTTTCGCCAAATTTCTTCAGTAAAACTTATTCGATCTCTTGCGGAGCCAAATCATTTCCCTTCACAGCTGTGGTGTAAGTTGTGATGTATTCCTGTGGATCTGATGTTCCATCATATTTTGAATATCCAGCATTTTGAATCTCTTTGGAATCAATTCCGGAGCCACACTGGGTTTAAATGATAACTGTATATACTTTTTCGAATCCGGGCCCTTTAGGAGGTGCTCCCTGGATCTAATCTATTCGAGCATGAAACTCTTTAGCATTTTGATCCATTCGAGCATTTACTTCCCTCATAAACCTCATGACTTCGGCTTTGAAAGAATCGTCTGCGTTAATTTCATTTTCAGATCCACTACCGGCACCACCTTCTTGATTGTTTGTTTCTTCTGAACTTTACCCCGGTAATGGTGTCACCGGTTCTTGGTGTCGTTTGTTTATAGGGATGCCGGGAGGGACTCGAACTCCACCATTTGAATTATTTGAAGTCCCCGGTATTGCTTGTTGAAGCTCAATCATTATCCGGTCCTGTCTTGAGAGATGGTCCATAATTTTCCGTTGTTGTGCTCTCAACATTTTCACGGTAACAGTCACCGGCTCACCATCCATATCATCATGGGTAGGACTCCTCTCATGTCGAATTTTTCTTTCTACCCGGTTTGGAGTTGACTCATTTCCATCGAGATGGCACTAGTTGAACCATCCTGTTGATTTCCATTATGGAGATTGTCCACGAGCTCATCGTTGTAGTTTGTTCCAACATTGAGCGAGTTGTTGATATCATTGTGTGCTATAACTGTAGTATGCTCAAAACAGAAAAAATCTTTAAAGCACGCTAGTATAAGATGAACAGACCCCACAGTGGGCTTCCGTAAAAATGACACAGTTGAATTTGTAACGCGGTTTATAGACGCGTGGATTAAATTGATATGATAAAATAAAGTAATGAAGAATAAAGCGATTAGAATAAAGAGAATTGAGGAAAAGACAAGTCTGAGCTTCAGAATGTTCCCACCGGAATCAAGAATAATTAGAAAATCTCGACAATACTTGCATAAAGCTTGAGAGAAAGAAATACTAATCTTTTGCTATCAGTGTTTCTTGATGTCTCTTAATAGAATAAAAACCTCTATTTATACTAGAGCTATGCGTTGTATGGTTACAATTCATGCCCCCTTAACTACCACAATTAATGCTAAATAAAAGGTAATTAAAGGTAATAAAGGCCGGTGGAATCTTGGGGTCTTCTGTAACGTTTCTATAACGGTCATATCTTGAATTGCTTCTTATCCGGCCACAGATTTGCATCCGGTTTCACCATGGTTGACTGGTCATTACTGTCATGTATCGCTTCCTCATTTACCCAATTCTTGAGGCCGGTTTTTACCGTATACACAAACCATTCTTTTGGGTACCTCCCACTAATACCGGGTAACTCTGCCTGTCAAGACTTAGGCAGTTGAGAAGAAATCACCTAGTGTTTTGTTTTGAACCTGGTACCTCATGGTTCTCTCACTTTATTGACCACTAGACCTCAATGCTCAAGCACTTGAGTACATATATCTTCTCAGTTCTCCCTTAGTTATATAGTGTTTAATGCTCGTCATGGTAAAAAGTTATCATTTTGATGCTCTTTTCTTGTTTCTTTTTTGTTATCGTTAGCACTTTCTTGTTTTTGGGTTGTTTGATTCTCAAGAGGTTAGAATATTGATGCTCAAGTATTTTAATACATCAGCTTATCCCTACATATATAGTGTTCGATTCTCTTTGTTTTTGTACATTTTCTTGTCATTGGTTGATGGCTTTATTGATTCTTAGATGCAAGTATATCAACATTCCAGCACATGAATATTTTTATCTTTTCCTTTCTAGTGTAGTGTTTGATGCTCTTCCTTTTTTCAATTTCTTGTGGTGCATAGCCTGCAGCGATGCTGTGCTTATCTTGCTCCTATTACTCTTTGGTTAATTGAGTTTGTCATTTGTGACCAAATCCTTTTTTTAACTTTCTTTTACAGGTAATATACCAGGTATTGCAATTTCTTCTGTGTTTAAGTCATTTCTTGCAATACCTGTAGCTGCGCAATGGGGAGTCAAAGTGAAGGAAAACTCAAATTTTGTATCGACAGAGGAGGCACTTTTACTGATGTCTATGCAGAGATTCCTGGAAAAACTGAAGGCCGTGTCATGAAGTTACTGTCAGTTGATCCTTCTAATTATGATGATGCTCCAGTTGAAGGAATAAGGAGGATTTTGGAGGAATTTACTGGAAAGAAAATTCCCCGTAGTTCGAAAATTCCTACTGATAAGATTGAATGGGTGAGGATGGGTACAACCGTGGCAACAAATGCATTGTTGGAGAGGAAAGGGGAGAGAATTGCACTGTGTGTCACTCGAGGCTTTAGGGATTTGCTCCAGATTGGTAATCAGGCTCGTCCGCATATATTTGACCTCACTGTATCAAAACCATCAAATCTTTATGAGGAGGTTGTAGAAGTTGATGAAAGAGTTGAGCTTGTTCTTGAAAAGGATGGGGGAGTAGATTTAGACTCTTCTGCATCACTTGTTCAAGGTGTTTCAGGCGAGCTTGTCAAGGTTGTAAAGCCACTTGATGAGGAAGCTCTGAAACCTTTGCTGAATTCTTTGCTGCAAAGGGGTATTAGTTGCTTAGCTGTGGTTTTGCTCCACTCTTATACTTATCCGCAACATGAAATACTTCTTGAAAAATTAGCTCTTAGTTTAGGCTTCAGGCATGTATCTATATCATCTGCTTTGACTCCTATGGTCCGAGCTGTTCCTCGAGGATTTACAGCAAGTGTTGATGCATATTTGACTCCTGTTATTAAAGAATACTTGTCAGGTTTCATGTCCAAATTTGATGAAGGACTAGGAAAGTTGAATGTTTTATTTATGCAGTCGGATGGAGGGCTTGCACCAGAACATAGATTTTCAGGCCACAAAGCAATTTTGTCAGGTCCTGCTGGCGGTGTAGTTGGTTACTCTCAGACACTCTTTGGGATTGAAACAGACAAGGCTCTAATCGGTTTTGACATGGGTGGTACCTCTACTGATGTCAGCCGATATGCTGGTACCTATGAACAAGTTATAGAAACCCAGGTTGCTGGTGCAATAATTCAAGCACCTCAGCTCGATGTAAACACAGTCGCTGCTGGCGGTGGATCAAAGTTAAAATTTCAGTTTGGTTCTTTCCGGGTGGGACCAGATTCAGTGGGTGCACACCCAGGACCAGTTTGTTACCGGAAAGGCGGGCAATTAGCAGTTACAGATGCAAATCTTATCTTAGGATATGTCATTCCTGATTTTTTCCCGTCCATTTTTGGTCCCAATGAGGACCAGCCATTAGACATTGATGCTACGAGGGAAGAGTTTGAAAAACTTGCGAGGCAAATCAATTCCTACAGAAAGAGCCAGGATTCATCTGCAAGGGACATGACGGTAGAGGAGATTGCACAAGGTTTTGTGAATGTTGCCAATGAGACCATGTGCCGCCCAATACGGCAGTTGACGGAAATGAAGGGTCATGAAACAAGCCACCATGCTCTTGCTTGCTTCGGAGGTGCAGGTCCTCAACATGCCTGTGCCATTGCTAGATCACTTGGAATGAAGGAAGTTCTTATTCACAGGTTATGTGGAATCTTAAGTGCGTATGGTATGGGGTTAGCTGATGTGGTAGAAGATGCGCAAGAGCCGTATTCAGCTGTTTATGGCCCTG
Organism: Nicotiana tabacum; assembly: GCF_000715075.1. Classification (NCBI taxonomy): domain Eukaryota; kingdom Viridiplantae; phylum Streptophyta; class Magnoliopsida; order Solanales; family Solanaceae; genus Nicotiana; species Nicotiana tabacum. Next base: position 23,164,788 of record NC_134089.1, on the reverse strand, counting down.
ATTCTGTGATTGAAGCTTCTCGCAGAGAAACTATCTTGCTGAAGCAGGTGAAGGATAAGCTGCAGGAGCAAGGGTTCAGAGAAGAAAGTATCACTAGCGAAACATACTTAAACTTAAGGTATGAGGGAACAGACACCGCAATCATGGTAAAGAGACCAATCAATGATGATGGGTTACCTCCTGATTATGCTGCCGAATTTGTCAAGTTGTTCCAGAGGGAGTATGGATTTAAACTTCAAAACAGGAATATAGTTATATGTGATGTTAGGGTTCGCGGTGTTGGAGTCACTAACATACTGAAGCCTCGAGCCCTAGATTCTTCCCCTTGTTCCCCTAAAATTGAAAGTCACTACAAGGTATACTTTGGGAATGGATGGAATGACACTCCTTTGTTCAAGCTTGATAATCTGGCATATGGGAATGTCGTTCCTGGCCCAGCAATTATCATGAATGGCAATAGCACTGTCATTGTTGAGCCCAACTGCAAGGCCATTATTACTAAATATGGCAACATTAAAATAGAGATCGAGTCATCTTCCAATACTGCAAAAGTAGATGAAAAAGTTGCAGATGTTGTGCAGCTCTCAATTTTCAACAACCGGTTTATGGGAATAGCTGAACAGATGGGGCGCACCTTGCAGAGGACTTCTATATCAACAAATATTAAAGAGCGGCTAGACTTTTCTTGTGCACTTTTTGGCCCTGATGGTGGGCTTGTGGCAAATGCACCCCATGTTCCTGTGCACTTGGGGGCTATGTCGAGCACTGTACGATGGCAGCTGAAGCACTGGGGTGACAATCTAAACGAGGGAGATGTTTTAGTCGCCAATCATCCTTCTGCTGGTGGTAGCCACCTGCCTGATATAACTGTTATTACGCCTGTTTTCAACAAAGGTAGATTGATATTCTTTGTCGCAAGTAGAGGGCATCATGCAGAGATTGGAGGTATTACTCCTGGAAGTATGCCGCCTTTCTCAAAGTTCATATGGGAGGAAGGAGCAGCAATAAAAGCATTCAAGCTTGTTGAGAAGGGAACTTTTCAAGAAGAAGGAATCACCAAACTTCTTCGTTACCCTTGTTCTGAAGAATCAACTCATAACATTCCAGGAACGCGCAGGCTTCAAGATAATTTATCTGACCTTCATGCACAAGTAGCTGCAAATCAGAGAGGAATTACCCTTATCAACGAGCTTATTGAGCAATATGGTCTGGAAACTGTCCAAGCGTACATGAACTATGTGCAGGCTAATGCTGAAGAAGCAGTGAGAGAAATGCTTAAATCTGTTGCCGTGAGAGTTTCTTCTGAAGCAAAAATGTCTGGAAAGGGAGGCGTAGTGACTATTGAAGAGGAAGATTACATGGATGATGGGTCTACCATACACTTAAAGCTTACTATAGACTCTCTGAAGGGAGAAGCATTTTTTGATTTCTCCGGAACCAGTCCAGAAGTTTATGGTAATTGGAATGCCCCAGAGGCAGTGACAGCTGCTGCAGTCATTTACTGTGTACGCTGTTTGGTGAACGTTGATATCCCTCTCAATCAAGGTTGCTTGGCTCCTGTAAAGATTTATATACCTCCTGGTTCATTTCTCTCTCCAAGTGACAAGGCTGCAGTGGTGGGTGGTAATGTTCTTACGTCACAGAGGATAACTGACGTCGTTCTTACTGCATTCCAAGCTTGTGCTTGTTCACAGGGTTGCATGAATAATTTAACCTTTGGGGATGACACTTTTGGTTACTACGAAACAATTGGCGGTGGAAGTGGAGCTGGTCCTACTTGGGATGGGACAAGTGCAGTCCAGTGCCATATGACCAACACCCGAATGACAGATCCAGAGATCTTTGAGCAAAGATACCCAGTTATATTGCATAAGTTTGGAATAAGAGAGAATAGTGGAGGTGCTGGACAACATAAAGGAGGTGATGGCATTATCAGGGAGATTGAATTCAGGCGGCCGGTCATTGTGAGCATCCTTTCAGAAAGGTGTGTGCATGCACCGAGGGGGCTGATGGGTGGAAAAGATGGGGCTCGGGGTGCTAATTTCCTCATCACGAAAGATAAAAGGAAGGTGTATGTTGGTGGTAAAAACACAATTGAGGTGCAGGCTGGGGAAATACTTCAGATTTTGACACCAGGAGGAGGTGGCTGGGGTGCAAAATGATTAGTACAAAGCAAAACTTCTACTGCAAATACCCTCCATGCCATCCAAACATCCACAAAGGAAAAATAATAAGGGAAATGAGGGCATAAACTTCCTTTTGTCTGTATGGTGCATATGAGAATGCTTGGTTCTTCCCCTATTTTAAAGATGTATGATTTCAATAATCTCAGGTTTTCGAATTGATAATAATTGCTGGTCACAGAATATGTTCTGCTTATAGTAGCTATTTGGTCCATCCATGGCCTCTATTAGTAACACGGGGAGAAAGTACCCCTCTTGCTTGCTTCCAAATTTTAATGCAGAAGCCAAAGAGCAGCCCGGTGCGCTAAGCTCCCGTTATGTGCGGGGTTCGGGGAAGGACTGGACCACAAGGGTCTATTGTACGCAGCCGTACCCTGCATTTCTGCAGGAGGCTGTTTGCACGGCTTGAATCCGTTACCTCTTGGTCATATGACAACAACTTTACCAGTTATACCAAGGTTCCCTTCTTAATGCAGTAGCCAACTTTCTAGGAAAATACATACTCGTAGTTGGTATTTGCATCAAATTATATCAACTTCTTAGGTTATGTGATAGAACAAGGTGGGAATGTATATTAATTAACAGGGATGAAACTTTATGCGTAATCTTGCATTTATTTGTTTGGTGAAGATACTAGGTGCGAGTCAGTTTTTTTTCACTGGCAACTGGACAAAGGCCCTTTCTTCTCCTTAAACATACTGAGAAATGTGTTCCATTATCAACTGAAACAATGAAACTGGCATGGCTTTGAAGCTTACTAGGAGTACTTGATAAGTGACAAATGATATAACCAGGGTGCAAGATTTGCGGTTAGTTTTCAAAATTCGAACAAGCAAATCATATGAATTTTATGTTAATCGTGTAGAAATCAAGAAAATGAAATTAGTCCTATTCTAGAACTTCAGAAATTTTAAAAGTAATTAAATATGTACAGTGCTATTTAGAAAAGAATTTAAAACAATAAATGTTATACACATTTGTTTGAAACACTAAAAGGGTAAAGAATCAAACTAATTCATATATTATTCGAAATTGAGTAATTTTGTAGTCTATTATACTTTGGGTTTAATTTTACCAAAGAAATCTATTTTTTTTCTTGATCCTTAACGGATTTCCAACTAAAAGTATAACAGGAGTAACTTTAAACCATAACAAAAAATAGATGTCTAAATTTAAACCTTTTTCCTCGAAGTATTTTGACACGTAAAATTTAGGGATCACTTATTTCACACTAGAGATCCATTAACGACAAGAATAAATACTTGATAATTTGTTAACACAAAGGTAAAAATTAATCCAAATTAAAATGAATAGTACTACTCCCTCAATTCCAGTTTCTATGAACCTTTCGGAATTCGCAGATTATATTGATTAACTCTCTACGTGAATCACATAGAATTTTAAATTTTTTTAAAATAAAATTTATATATGTAGAAACTATCTAAAAGTACTACTATAAGACATAAAATAATAAAAAAAGGGAGACAGAAGGTAGAGGGAGAAAGCTTATAGCCTGTTTGGCCAAGTTTCTTTTTGGCCAAAGCGTTTTTTTTTTTGGCCAAAAGCACTTTTGGACAAGAATTGAGGTGTTTGGCCAAGTTTTTGGAAGGAAAAACAGTGCTTTTGAGGAAAAGCAGAAACAGTTTTAGAAAAGCAAAAAAAGTAGTTTCTCTCCAAAAACACTTTTTTGAGAAGCACTTTTGAGAAAAATACACTTAGAAACAGTTTTTAAAGCTTGGCCAAACACTAATTGCTGCTCAGAAGTGCTTTTCAAACTAATTAGCCAAATACAAACTACTTCTCACCAAAAGTACTTTTCGAAAAAGCTGATTTTTGCAGCTTGGTCAAACGAGCTATTAGTCAAAGAACTTTGTTTGAGTACCTAAATAATAAGTTCACATAAAATAGAACAAAGGGAGTATTGAGCAATTTGAAATAGTATTGGGGTAATTTTAGACATTTTCCGTAAAAAAGAAAAGAGGAACATAAAAAAAGGGAGACAGGAGGTAGAGGGACAAAGCTTATATACTACTACTAAAAATCCAATGGCATTCCCGCGCAAGAAGCAGCAGACGGAAAAGGAGAGTGCAATGAAATCTTCAATTTCAACTAAAAGGGTCGAATCTTCTGAACCCAAGACATCAAAATCTGGGTTTAAGCCAACAGTAAGTACTTCACACAATCCCTAAAAAGACTCTTGTTTTGGCTCCATAAATTTTGAATCTTTTTGTTTTCTTTGACTTACAAATAGGTTTGTCTGAAAGATTGGTGGCTTAAAAGGGCTGAAGCTGATTCTCAGGGAAGGACTCTCGCCGTTGCTGGGAACACTTCTCGAGAGTAAACTTATTTTTTTTTTCTGCTTTCAAAATTTTGTTGCAATTTATAGTTGTTTTATATATTTGGGTTTTTGGGATTTAGGATTTTACTGTGTGTTCATGCAGTTTTTCCTTTTTTTTTTTACTTGTCAAGATTCTATCTTTTTTAAATTTTGTTTTCCGACTTCTGTTGCAATTTATAGTTGTTTTAGATATTTAGGTTTTGGCGATTTAGGATTTTACTATGTGTTCATGCAATTTTTCCTTTTCAAGATTCTTTTTTTTTTCCAGAGTTCTGCTGCAATTTATAGCTGTTTTTAATATTTGGGTTGTTGGCATTTAGGATTTTACTATGACTTTTCCTTTCAACATTCTTTTTTTTTTTTTTTTTTTTTGGTTTTCAGAGCTCTGTTGCAATTTATAGTTGACCTCACTTTGTGGGATTACACTGGGTTTGTTGTTGTTGTTTATAGTTGTTTTATATATTTGGGTTTTTGGGATTTAGGATTTTACTATCTGAAGTAGAATACTTGCAGACTGATTAAAAGAAGGAGGTGGTTAAGTAATTTAGAATGAAGGACGTGGTTTACTTCGTTGGGGAAGCTAGAATTTTCTCAAACTTAAGGCCTTATTTATATTAATAGGGCCCTAGAAAACAGCTTTTCTGAAGTTTTATGTTACATCTGATTTAGTAAGTGGCATTTTAAACTCAGATCCTTTTGTTTTTAATACTTTTCTGTAGAGGTCAGGCGATGCGAGTATTCTCCTCTGCACCAATTCTCAAGGTATTTGATGTTTTTACTCTTGAGACCATCGATGGGATATGCGTTGTCCTCAAAGGCTTCATAAACAAAACTCATTCGGAGGAAAATGGTTTTCCGTCTGAGGTATGTTACGAGGGACTTGCCATATTTGTTTGCCTGCGAAATCTTTTTGTTGATTGCGAAGTTTATGAATTCAATGAAGGACAAAACAAAATGAGAATTTGATATAACCAGACACTTTTTGCTACAAAATAGATGATTTTGTTTCATGTTATCCAAGTAGTGGTATTGTTTGATTGGACTACCACTCACAAAGATGGATGCTCTCTCTTATTGGAGTAAGGATCTGTGGTTTGTCTCGACTGTAAAAGAAAAGGAATTAAATAATAGCAGAAAGAAGAATATAATCAGTTAGGGCACAATGGTAATAGAATATATAAGTAATTACAAAGATAGGATTAGAAAGTATAGAACAAGACAGAGAGAAAGACGAGCACAACTTCCGTTTGCTCAAAAGCTGTTTTTTCTAGTCGCAAAGGGTCACATCCTACCCGAACCCCCTTTAAGAAATATCCTCGTAAAAGTAAAAGAAAATCTTTAGATATCTCACTGTAGAGAAGGATCCGATAACCAGCTAACTTTTAGATATCTCCGCGATTGTCTTGTTAATATTTTAAAGAAGCCAAAGAGGACCACCCTTCTGTTCTGCATTTGAGCATTTGTATTTGTGTCAACCCCATAACTGAAGCCTTACTTAGACTCGGAGACTCGGATGGAGTACAAAAATAATAAGTGGAAACTGTATGTATAGCATATGTAGTTCAGAAGCAGATTTCTCTAGACATAATGTAGAGATTCATTTGATAAGTTGCTGAGATAATCTACCTAGGATTCTTGACTTTTTAGTTTCCAAGGTATTTGGCACTTAAATAACGTGGAACAATTTATTTGATTGCTAATAACCATTGCAGTGAGAACTAGCAAAAGCTATCATTTTGAGTAGCTAATTCAGTGTATGTATAACGGGTACTGTTCTAGAATATATATAACAAGGTTTCTCGATGCTAGCCTCCTCTACTATACAACGTTTTATTAAATTTTTATTTATCAAAAGGCCTTTATGGATTAGGTAGTAAATGAAAAATTAGGAGGGAGCAGGTGTGCTCTATCCAAAATACTTCTATTCTTCTGTAAATTGGTGTTGAGTTCTGTTTTTTCTTGAAGTTGAAAAGAGAATACTCTCATCAGACATGTTTAGAGAAGTAGCAAAGCTTATATAGGTAGTTCATTGTACTAATAATATTTGTTGTAATGGTTACATCAACTATTTTGGGTGTCTATAAGGTTAATTTTTTAGATATCAAATACTCCTAACATTATTTGAAAACAAAATTAGTTTCCTTTTCATCCCTTCCATCTTCTGCAAAAACCCGGAAAAAAGAAATACTTTTAAGGACTTGGTGCAGTTTCTTACACTTAGGGGTCGTTTGGTAGGATGCATTAGATAAAATAATGCTTGCATTAGCTTTGCGTATTAATAATACCTTGTTTGGTAGACATTTTGAACCTATGCATTAGTTATGCAAGCATTAGTTATACATCCTATTTGGTATTATCCTATGCATAACTAATGCATAGAAAACCATGGTATTAGCAATGCAATGGGTTTTAATGCATGTATTAGCTTAGGTTAAGACAAAATTGTCCTTCAAAATTTATGCTTGATTAAAATATGCTAGTTATTATATTAATGCAAGTTTAAAATAATTCAAATAGTGAGAAATAAAATTATATCTCTAGTAAATAAATAAATACTTAGCATATTTCCTTTTTTATAAATAAATATTTAGTTCTACTTTACAATATAGGTAGACAAATCAAATAATTTTTTAAAACTTTTTCATATAAAAATATTTCTCAACATATGTTTCTTTTAAAAAGTTTGAGTGATGGACTAGTTTTGAGGGTATTTTTGTAAACAAGCAATTCTTTTAGAAATTGTGCAATGCTTTAATACATCAAACCAAACAATTAATAAGAAATATGTCAGCATAGCTAATACCAGCATAACTAATGCAAGCATAACTAATACCAGCATTACTAATACACCATATTCAGCATTATTCTTATGCACCCTACCAAACGACCCCTTAGGGATAGAATTCAGGGATTTCTTTGTTTGATGTTGTTTTAGCACGCATAGTTTGTTGACCAAAGACATTCAATTAATTATGGATCCTTTAAATTCTTGACATTGGATCTTTCTATTCAGGTGTTCGAACAGTTTCTTTTTGGTTTTCCTCCTCAATGGGAGGTGTTCAACAAAAAATACTTAGGAAGAGAATCTAAAGGTAAGGCTGCTGCAAGCGATGCCCTTGGTTTCGAAAAACCATCTGCGTGCTCAGAAAGTATGTTCACTCTCTGAACCTATTTGGATGTCTGAAAGTTGCTTTACATCTAATGAAGGATGTGGTTCACTTTGTTTGGATGGTTGATACCTATTATATTGTATCGTATTGTTACTTTAAATACAATGTTTGTTTTGATTGTTACTTGAATTTTATTGTGCCATATCGTTAAATCCGTCGTTACGTAACGACGAAAAGTGCCACTTTATGGAACGGCCGATTTGATGTGATCGCATCATCACCTTATTTTTCTCTCATCTTGCCCTTCCTTATTGTTAAATAATCTTATTTTATCCTTTACCCTACCTTTTTATATAATAATTCTACCTCGTACCTTACATTTATCTTTATAATATTACAAGTTTGTTCCTCATATTGTTGGTGCATGACATCATGAAACGACGACAAATAATACAATCTTCCAAACATTGTATACATCAAAACGATACAGTACAATACAATACTATACTATATGATACAATATGAAACGATACATAACAACCATCGAAACAAGCTGTTAATTTTTGTCGTATTTTGCTAATGCGTTTTTTGCAACATGCAGAGGTTAAAGATCTAAAGAAGCATAATGCGAGAAAACGGTATGAAATAGAAGACGGTTTGAAGAGGGGCAATCAGAAGCAGAATGATGGAAAAATTGCAAGTGAAGTTATTGTACGAAAGAAGACAAAACAAGCAGCGAGGTCGTCCGGCAAGCTTAATTCGAGGAACACTTCTACAAGCATTGCAAAGGAGCAAACTGATGATTGTAGAACAACTTGCTTTAAAAGCACAAGCGCATCCGCCACAAAAAGCACAAAGAGAAAATTGACATATGTCAGTAGGCATTCATAGAAAAATTATCTTAATCACATTACTGGTTCTTTTAACATGAAATTGCACTTCCAGTTTACATGCTTAGCAGGTTCTAATGCTTAATGTGTCATTTTGTACTTTTATGGGTAGATCCAAAGAGTGTGAACTATACAAGTTTCCAATAACATCAATTAGTTGATTAAATATTAAAGCATAAAAAGCGTCTCCTTCCCTTCGCTATAAGCTGTGTTCCCAAGTTGGGGAGTACAGGTCCCAGATCTTTCCTTTCCTCTATGGCAGGAAGTCTCTCCAGCTTGTCTGGTTAACCGGTTCTGAACATCATTGCTAAATTCAAATTCCATCCTGAGAAGGTACTTTTGGTTTTATATTGACTACTTTTAAGTTGTTTATTTTTCCTTGATTTACTTAGGAAACTCCTCAGAAAGAGAAAGAGGCAGTTCCAGTTATCTCTCCTGAACCTTCGAGTTTTAAAAGATCCAGATCAGGTGCATTGGTCATCAGAGCTATTTGCTCTGCCTCTGCCTTTCAATTTTTAGGGTTCTCAGAGGATTTTTTTTTATATGTATATATAAGGTGATTCTTGCCTGCATTTGGATTTCTGTAGGGAGATTGCTACTTCCTCCAATGGAATTTTGGCGCAATCAAATGGCAATCTATGATGCGGTTTGTCATCAAATTTTTGCATATACCTTTATAACTCGGCCATGTATCTTGGGATATCTTTTGATTTTATGCGCTGTATTGGTGCCACAGATTCTTTTCACCACAGGCATCTCATGTTATATGCATCTTCCACCCTTAGCAACTCGATTCTGTGCCTATTTTGAAGCAGATTTTTCATCTTTTAGGCATTGAAATTTGCGAACCTCTGGTTTATGGAGGAATAACCTAGGGCACTTATTTGTTTTGTATGCTTTTTGTTCGGCACTTCTTATAGGTTTCTTATATGAGAAGTAATTGATTATCTACTCGAAAATATCATTTGAGGAAGTTCTTCTCATGAGATTTTGCTGTAATTTTGAGTTGAAAAACTTTTTTAATTGGTAGGATCTCCTTATTCTCATTTGTTCGTATTTAGGAGATATGCATCTGAAAGTTGGTTCATCTTCTTATAACTACCTTCAAATATGTTTCAGGATCGCAGGGTTACAGCAATTAAACAAAGCAACTTGGATCTGGATAATCTATCTATAGGTGCTACGCGATTCCTTTATTTTGCTTAATATGAGAGGTTTCATTTCAAGAAATTTCCTCTTCTAGCTTTTGAACCTATTATTTACATGTAAAATAGATCTCCCTTACTACTTTTGCAGTGGTAGTGTTTTTCGTGCCAGTTGCTTATGTAATCTAATGTATGTTTACGCCTTTTGTAGTGAGTAGATCCGAACCATCAAGAAAGAGACGCCAACTCAGATAAGAGTTGAAGCTCCTTTTGGCTAGTGGAAATGTAAAGGTATGTGAGTATTCACCATTAACACTTTGAATAAGGCGTTCTTCTAATGGTCAATGAAGTAGGTGAGAACCATGAAGTTTCAGGTTCAAATCCCAGTGCAGGCAAAAAACACTAGGTGATTTCTTCCTATCTATCCAAGCCTTGGTGGATAGAGTTATATGGTATCTGTTATTGGTGGGAGGTGGCAGGTATCCCGTGGAATTAGTCGTGGTGCGGTTATCAACAAAGAAAAAAGTCAGGCTTTCGTTTCAAAATAAGCTAAGAGACTATGATTATAATTGGTTTGGATTGGTGAGGGGAGAGGAAAGATTTTGGATAGTTCCAGAGAAACTCCATTATAGCTAAACAGAGTTGATTAACTTTGCTATATCTTCTATACATGTTTTCTAGTTATGCTTTCGATTCAGACCGAAAAAAAACCTTATCCTTTCGGTTAAAGTGGATTGTTATCTAGTTCATATGCTGATAAATCTTTTAAGAAGATCAAATTCTTAACTTAAACTGAAAGAGGAAAGAACGTTTCAAGTAGAAAGCATGCTGAAAATTTCTTGATTAGCACATCCAAAATGAAAGTTGTCGCGCTCTCACCTAACTCTCTTCTTAATCTTTGTTCAGGGACAAATGGTGGGAAGGCATAAGGAAATGTATCATATTTTTGTACAAATATGTAAAGGCTCTGCTAAATGCCATTTTGGATGCATATTTATAAGACAGTTGACAGACACCTCTTTTGCTTCTTAGAATACCTTCAGACTGTGATGTTGAACGTTAAAGAGAAGCTTCGTATCTGCTTTAGCTTAATGATTCAATACACTTTCTTTTGTAGCTCATTACTGCAACTAGTTATGATAATACAGGTTCACTTGTACTGTATCTTGAATCAGAGGAAAGATGTTATTACTGATTTATTCTAAATCTTCGTTAACTGCAGTTAGATACAAATTAGTGCACATCAAACATATCGTGACTCCGTAATGTCTCCGGTACACGAACTTGTGGACAGTGGCGGAGCTAGATTTTTTAACAAGGGGATTTGAAAAACACTACTCTAAATTATAAGGGGATTTTACAAGTTATACATATACAATAACCTTTTTTTTCCCCCTATACGCAATACAATTTTCTGACAAAAAAGATTCAATTAAACCCTCTGTTTGCAACAAATTTATGCAGAGAAAATAAAATTGCAATCACAAACAACTATAAAGAAAAAGGATTTTATTGATAAACATTGCAGGTTACAACTCTGTTTATCCCTTGATTTTTCCCTCTAATTTATTCTACGTGATTCGAGGGCCTTAGCGGCATATTTCTCGAACGTAGGATGATGCTGATCTTCCTCAGATGTATTTGATCTCCATGAAAAGGAAGAGCATCGGTTGATCACTTCAACGGCTTTGAGAAAGATAATATTTGATGTCTTTGTGAATATTCCATGATTTTTTATGGAATTTCGAGATCGTCTTTGAAAGATACATGTAGCCTTATTTATAGGCATAAATTAGGATTTGGTTGAAGTAGCCACCAAGTAACCCTAATAGACTCCTAATATTTCAATAGCTGTCTTAAAATTAGGACTTATCTTGATCTGTTAAAATTTGAGTGTCTACACCCTCTTCATGATATATAACTCTGCCACTCCATATAGAAACCACTCCACATTTAGAATCTCCAAACCAGAGCAATACAATAAAAGTTTTTCCTTTTTAGACTTTTTCTCTATTGCATAGGAATTAGGAATGTAGCTAAACGAGAGGTGTTAGGAAGAAAATTTGGTGAAGATTTGTCAATATGGAAAGGAGAGAAAACATTAACGAAGTGGTGTCGTGGTGTAGTTGGTTATCACGTCAGTCTAACACACTGAAGGTCTCCGGTTCGAGTCCGGGCGACGCCATTGGTTCTTTTTTTTTTCTTCCTTTCTTACTATACTTTCCACCACTGTGATTTGCGGAATAGCTTCCAAATTTACAGGGAAAAAGCAATTATTTCAGCTCCGAACCAGCTCAACGGAAATCATTACATATTTGAGTTTCTTTTTCATTTTTAGTTATGTCAAGTTATGACGTAAGTTACAACAACAACAACAACCCAGTGTAATCCCATAAGTGGGGTCTGGGGAGGGTAATATGTACGCAGACCTTACCTCTACCCGAGGGGCAGAGAGGCTGTTTCCAGGAGACCCTCGTCTCAAAGCAATTATTTCAGCTCCGAACCAGCTCAACGGAAATCATTACATATTTGAGTTTCTTTTTCATTTTTAGTTATGTCAAGTTATGACGTAAGTTACAACAACAACAACAACCCAGTGTAATCCCATAAGTGGGGTCTGGGGAGGGTAATATGTACGCAGACCTTACCTCTACCCGAGGGGCAGAGAGGCTGTTTCCAGGAAACCCTCGTTAAATTTATTAAAGCATTTGTTAGAGGCGGATTCATAAATCGAACTTTATGAGTTCGAGAATCGAAATCCTAATATAATCCATTTGATTTATTGGATTCAAAATTTATTAGTTATGCTAATTTAATAAAAAATTTAACACATATACAAAATTTAAGCTAAAATTAATAAGTTCAGATGAACCCTTATAAGTTAGCCCCATTTAATAAAAAATTTAACACATATATAAAATTTAAGCTAAAATTAATAAGTTCAGATGAACCCTTATAAGTTAGCCCCTGACTATTATTAGGGAACCAAAAGATTATAAATTGGTTTCTTCTGGCAGATTTCGTCATCATCCACAACAAGAGATTCCCACTAATTTACTATTCAAGATGAAAGAAGAATAGTATAGAAATCATGACCTCCATCATCTAATTTAATTGTAAGTTCTTGTGGGTGATAAAAATTAAAAAGTCTCAAACAAAAAGAAAAAACTTATACAAATATATATATTTTTAATCACTCCCAAAAATAATAGCCGACAACATATATATTTTATGAATATATGTGTATCATATATAAAAAATATACATATTTTATATTTTTTTTTATTCGCAAATACAATTAATTTCGGCCGTCCAGCCAATTGTATATTTTTCCCTTAAACATATTTTCTCGTGTATGGATCAGTGGATTTGTCTTTTTTTTTTTTTCATATAGAAAACGATTTAAAACTATTCACAAAAAGAGTTAAATAGAAAACGACCACTCTGTGGCTCCTCTCAAGTTTTGCTAATTTATTGTGTGGAAGAAAATATAGGAAGTTGTGTTTCTCATGTTCTTGTGTTTAGTGTAACCACTATATCCACTATCTTATGTTCAAATACATACGAAAAATCGACGCCAAGTGTAAGGTTTCCTACGATTTTAATCATTATTGTAAAAGATGCACGATCCATTTGGTTCTCAAATAAATGCTGATACATAATAGTTTTTTTAGAAATTAACTTAAATACTTGTTCTTTCAAATAAATAAACGGCATTAATGCATAATATATGGGTACTGTCAATTTATTAAAAAGCCAAATTTTATTCTTACCACTAACAAAGTGGATCAAATAGTATAATTCAATAGATGCTATGCATTTTCCTTTGTCTTTATTAGTTCGATAATATTAGTGTTAATATGATACCTCTTTTATATTTAGTTTGCTATTATCGTATATCTTGTTCTGTTATTATTTGCCATCAGTACTCCCTTAGTTTGCTATCAGATCTCTTTTCATATTTGTATACGGGTAAAACCAAAGCTAATGAGCACTCTGATTTTCTGGTGAGGCAAACAAAGCAAGGACGTAATTGCAAGGGATCAGAGTCAAAGCCAAGAGCCTCTCGTATCAAGGCCCGAACAAAACACCTGCCCTCGGAGCCATCAAGACCACGCCCCCAGATCCGGTTCGAGTTCCAAGACCTCGGGAAGTATTATCAAATGGCCGCTCACGATTAACAAAGGGACGTGATATCCATGTCCAACCGGATATCACGGCGTGAATCTCGGACCGTATAGGCAGCAGATCAACGATTAGTAAAAAGGAAGATTTTTACCTTTCTTAGAATTGTACTTAGGTTAAAACTCCCTTACTATATAAAGGGGAAGCTGATTATTTAATAGGGACTCTATAACATGCATATCAAGGCAATATACATTTGTTTTCTCTGCTTCTAAGGGTTATTCAAAGTTCTCAATTTTGTTCATAGTTCTTCTTAAGCGTTTGGTTCCGAACTGAAGGCAGGCTAATTGTTAGGCTCACAACCAAGCCCGGACTCGATACTACTACTAGTTTGGCCATTTATTCTATCTTTAATTTGCTCATCTAACACTATTAATCACTTGTATTGAATTAGTCTACATATCCTTAAAACTGCATATAAATTCAATTGTTATCCGTTTTTAAAGGTAAACAGTTTGGCGTCCTAAGGATAATAGTGATAATTTGATACAAATTTCCATAACACACTCCATTTTATGCTTGTTCTTTGAGATTTTAATTTTAGGTCAGCCAAAAAATGTCAAACTCTCAGTTTGCTCATTTGAACATTGACGCCGAATTTGGCCACCACGGCGAAAACAACAATATGGTGCCTAGCAACGAGGTGCCCCCTGCTGATCTCAACGGAGTCCTGGTTGCAGAACCATTTGACACCAACTCGCATGTGGCCATCGACGCTAACCTACCGATTGACCCTGAGAACAACGTTCACGGAGGAGCCGGACCTACGACTCAAGGTACGCCTGAAGATGAAGTCGACATGATCAACATGCGAGTGATCTTCGAAATGTTACAGGCCCAACAGGCAGCGATATCACAGCTACAGAATCAAAGTCACGCCCCCAGCAGAGTTGAGCCTGAACCATCCAGAGAAAGCACCCGAAGGAGTAAGCACGTCACAGAAAGGTCGGATGAAGTTGAGCCCGGACCAACCCCCGAAATAATAAAAATGCTTGAGGAACTAACAAATTGGGTGTAATCGGGGGGAAGAAAATTGAGGCCAACAAAAAAAAAATGGAGACCTATAACTACAGAGTTGATCAAATCCCAGGAGTGCCCCCGATATTGGAAGGCCTGGATTTCAAGAAATTTGTTCAAAAGCCTTTTCCTCCGAGTATGGCACCGAAGCCAATCCTGAAAAAGTTCCGCATGCCCAAAATTCTGAAGTATAATAGAACCACATATCCAAATGAGCACGTGACCTCCTACACGTGTTCCATCAAGGAAAACGACTTAGAAGATGACGAAATCGAGTTGGTTTTGCTAAATATATTTGGGGAAACCCTGTCCAAAGGAGCAATGATATGGTATCACAACTTACCCCCAAATTCTATTTATTCGTTTGCTATGCTTGTAGATGCCTTTATGAAAGCGCATGCCGGGTCCATCAAGGCCAAGACCAGAAAATCAGACCTTTTCAAGGTAAAACAAAGAGATAACAAAATGCTCAGGAAATTCATATTGAGGTTTCAAATGGAACGGATGGATCTTCCCCTGGTTGCAGATAATTAGGTCGTTCACTTATGGACTCAACCCCCGAAGCTCCTTGGCTTCACAACAGTTGAACATAATTTGATAGAGTATCCGGTGGTAACTTGGGCCGATGTTCATAATCGGTACCGCTCAAAAATCAGAGTTGAGGACGATCAGTTAGGGGCCCCCTCCGGGTCTAGTTATCCCATTAGAACTAATGACAGGTCTAAGAGGGTTGTCAATCACTAACTAAGATCGAGAAAAGATCGGTATCAACCGTATAGCAGTGATCTAATAGGTAACGGATCTGGGCGCAACCCCACGAGAAACGAAAAGGGAAACGATCGAGGCTATAGTAGCCGGGGGCTCATGAACAAAAATGGTTTCGACAGGCCACTCGGGGCCAGGGAGGCACCAAGGTTGTCGGAATACAACTTCAATGTCGATGCTTCTAGCATCGTATCTACCATCGGGTGCATCAAAGATACCAAGTGGCTTCGATCATTGCAGTCCGACCCTAACTAGAGAGACCCTAACTTAATGTATAAGTATCATGGAATTTATGGCTATAGAGCCGAGAACTGCCGACAATTAATAGAAGAGGTGGCCTAGCTATTCAATAACGGGCATCTCTAGAAATTTCTGAGTGATCGAGCCAAAAATCATTTCAGGAATAGAGACTCCAACAAACAGATTGAACAAGAGGTACCCGAGATTATATCCCGGAGGGAACCATTTCGTTTCCATCACAAGGGAAAAATGAACCCGAGATTATATCCTTGAGGGAACCATTTCGTTCAATGTTGAAGATACCGAAGGCATCGTGCAATCGCATAATGATGCACTAGTAATATCTGTACTTATAAATAAATCCCAAGTTAAGCATCTGCTGATTGATCCAGGTAGCTCGGCTAATATCATCAGATCGAGGGTCGTAGAGCAGTTGGGTCCTAAAAGACCAAATAGTGCCGGCAGTCCGGGTTTTATTATGGCATGCGAAACTACTAAAGGGGAGAACCCTACCGGTGAACATCGCCGGAACCATTCAGGAAATAAAATTCTATGTGATCGACGGGAATATGAGATATAATGCTCTATTTGGAAGACCATGAATTCACAACATGAGGGCAATACAACTCGACACTACACCAGGCACTGAAGTTCCCCACACCGGAAGGAACCAAGATGGTTTACGGAGAGTAGTCGGCCGCAAAAAATGTTCACGGTCAATGAGGTAATCCCGATATCCGCACTCTCGACATCAAAGAACACGGAGCTGGTTAGGAAGGAAGAAACTAAATAGCAATCACTGATACTGACCTAGACCGAATCGGAAAAGCAAGGAGCATGCGAGGATGAAAATTATGGAGTCCCTAGGTCGTTTATCGCCCCTGATGATTTTGATGCCACCAAGTCAACGGTCGAGGAGATGGAGTAATTCATATTAATCGAACACTTGCCCGATCGGAAGGTACACTTGGGCATAAGGTTAACTCCCGAGCTCAGGAAAAAAATCGTTAAATTCCTTATAACTAACATAGATTGTTTCGCTTGGTCTCATCTTAATATGACAGGGATCTCGCCGAAGATAACCACTCACAAGCTAAGTTTGTATCCGAAGTTCCATCCAGTCAACCAAAAGATGTAAAGCCCCAAAAATGTTTCTAACAAGATTAAGCCGAACTCGAGGTTAAGAGAATATTTTGCAAGACCTCGAAATGCTTGCGACACACGAGGGTGATAGGATCATTACAATACTTGGGCATGAAGGTAAGATGTATTTAAGGTCCTCAAGTTGTATGGTTAAATGAATAACTTGGAATGATTGAGTAAAGTGGGAGGAAAGGATTCCAGCAGACCTGCGTAGCCTACGCAGGCTGCGTAGGCAAAAACAAAATGAAAAATGAGGGGCAAGCTTTTTTCTACGTAGGCTACGCAAGTCTATGTAGCGAAGCTGCGCAGGTTATGCAGACAAGCTGCATAGGCTACGCAATTTGTCTACGCAGCTCAATTTTTATAAATAGTAGGAGGTCGTGGAGAGAGAAATAAAAGAAGATTTTGAAGGTTTTGGGGTTCTAGAGAGAGAGGCTCTCGGCCATGGGCATTCCATACACTCCAAGGTGAGTTTTTATCCATATTTTGTGCTAATTAATGTTGAGAAACACTAGTATTAACATTGCAACATCCTTGGGTTTATTATATTTTATCAAATCCACCAAGAACACCAAAAGAGAGATTTTCTAGGGTTTGCTTCTAAAGGTAATTCTCACTACTTGAAACCTATTTATGGAGTATAAATGAGTGTTTTAATATTACTTATGATTTGGAGAAGTAGTTGAAAGAGTGGAATAGAAGAACCCTACCTTTGACATTTAAAACCTTGTTGATAGGGAAGATGAATAGTGTTGGGTTTATTTGAACGATGTCGTTTTGAGTTTCTAATCGAACGACTAGATTTCATAATATATTTAATGGATGAATTGAAGTTGACATTAAATAATTGACCTTCAAATGGTGAAATAAGGATTTTTGTGAAAGTTGGAACTAAGTGCTAGGCGCTTAGTTTGTTTAATTGGTATTGTTGTGACGCGTTAATGATTTATGTGAACTAATAAATGTAGATATCGACTTGTGATAGTGGGGATTTTAAACAAATTGGAGCATCGTAGTAATAGTTAAAGCTTGGACTTGAGGTAAGTTGATTAATACTTACTCTTCTTGAGGGATTTTCTCTAAAATCATATTTGAGCTATTAAGTAAGTTTATTTGTATATGTGTATCCATACTTGTGGGGACAAGCGGGAAAGGATGTCATCATGAATTTTGAGTTGAATTGTATAAAGAAAGTTTTATTGTTTTACAATTGGAAAATCTTGTTTCTAAAGATTTGATGTCAAACGATACTTGAGGAAAATGTTATAAGTTTTATTCAAACTTGAGTATTGGAAAGAATATAAAATATTTGAATGCTAAAGATGTATTTTTATGAAAAGTATTTTCTTTTGAAACTTGATTAATGGATAGTACTCGTTGTATCTTTGAAAGATGGATGTTAATTTGCTAAAGGCTTTAACATGAAAAAATCATATGTTTGATTGTTTTATTCAAATGGTTTAGTTTGGTCATGAGCAATAATTTGATAAAAATAGATCCTTTGAGTCTAATATGGTATGAATCTATTTTTAAAATATCAAATATTTTGGGAGTTACTAGTGAAGACTACCGAGATTAGTTCGAATATTGAGTTCGTTACCATAGAACTACACGTGTTGGTGTAGGGACACATTCCAAGGCTAAGCCACGGTTTGTGGGATAAAGTCCCTTATTGAGAGGGAAAATGATCATTACTTAAAGTAATGAGGTTAAGTCTGCTCGTACGATACTACGCGAAGCCGCCTAGACAAGTAGGGTCAAATACTTGTTGCTAGGTCGATCACCTAGTAGTTGTTTATTATGTCGGTGTCGGTATAGTACTCCCGGTAAAAAGGAAAAAGATGATTTCGTTATGTTTAGACCTAAAGAGCCAAAAGTGACTTCAATAATTTAATGAAGTTGAAATATAGATTTTTATTAGAATCATGGGTTGATATAAATATTTTAAAAGTTTTTATCATGATTTAAATTTTTCTAGTCTTTTCATTTAAAATGATAAAGAATATGAATTGATATAATTGTTATCGTTTTATATCAATGTTGGTTGAATTATTTTTGTAAAGCCTTGTCCCAGGAACTCGAGTTAGAGAGAGTATATGACACTTATTGAGTATCACCGTGGTGTACTCAACCCTTAGGGTCCCCTCTTTAAGGTCCCACTTACTTTACATATTTTCAGAATAAGATGTGGTACATAATGAGCTGATGGGACAATATGATAACTCTCTTTCAGAAGTATATAGCAAGACACCACTTCTATTCTGTGGTAGTCTTTATGTTGATCTTACTTAATTTTGGTTGGGTTTGTCCCAAGTATTCACTTTATCATTGTGTCTTAGAAATTTTATAGACAATTGTTATTCTTTTAGAGTTATAATCGAGAGTTATTCGTAAATCATGCATGAAAGAAATATTGTTAGTCTTTTATATTTTTCAATTATTGAAAAATAATGGATTCATTGATCTTGTTTCATGTATAGTTTTAAATATTTAAAATGATTGTGTTTTTAAAAAGGCTTCCGCATGTATTTACTTTGAATATAGATGGATATTCTTGTATGATTTGGTTCGCCCGGGTTGGATAGTGTGCCGGGTGCCGGTCATGTAATTTTGGATTATGACAAACTTAGTATCAGAGCACTAGATTCTAATTCGAGTCCTAGGAAGTCTATGGAATTGTGTCTAGTAGAGTTCTCCTTGTTGGTGTGTTGTGCACCACATCCATAATGGGAAGGCTACATGGACATTGTAAGATTGTCTCATTCCTTTCTTCTCACTCTAGATCGTGCATTAAAGCTTGAAGTGCGGAGAAAATTATTTGTATGTATTGACATCGGGACGGGGTTTATGAAGGATACTGCTGAGCATAATAATTAAGATTTAAATAATGACACTAACTACTAGATGAGTTGCGAACAAAGTGTCAGAGCCTCTACATATGAATATGTGGAAAAAGATAAGAAATGAAATAAAATGGATTCAAATCGAATGATTCAATAATGAATCATATTTTTTTTTGCCAAGAGCTATGGCTGCTTGAAGAAAGATAACACGCAAATCTCGTTGACCATTGTCGTGATACATCGAGAATTGCAGGAAGTTTGTGCTACCAAAAAGAATAATCGCAGCTTGAGAGGGCATGGCCCTAGTGGCCTGGTATATGGTTGGGATTTATCGGGAAAAAGGCATGAATACAATATGTCAGCTACTAGTTGTGAAAGGCAAGTGGAACAAGAAGATGTAAAGTTCAGTCGAGTGAATGTGATAGTTTTGAGTCGACTAAAGGAGTTCGTATCCCGAGATTATTATAGATAGATACTGAAAGTGGATGTGGGACAGATGGACACTAGGTATGACAGGTTGTAGTCATTATCATGTCACATAAGCTAACAACGACACGTCTAGAGCATCAAGCGCGTTTCTAAATGATCTAGGCATTACGAAGGGCATTAATTGTTAATAATAATTACCGATATACATTGCAATGATGTAAGGATACTTGAATGGATAAGTAGAAGACATGCCAAGGTACGAAGTGTACAAAAGGCATAATCTCAGAGGTTAAATGGGTAACATATATTGTTTATAAGGAAAGTCATCATGAAAGGACGATATTAAACTTGTATAGACAGAGTATGTCTCATTTAGAGTTGATAAATTTGTGAAAGATGAAGTTTTGAGATTATACTCCAAAAAGCTTTATATGGACCAATAGAGAAACTGAGTGTGGATTGATTAAAACTTTTACATTGTAAAGAGATTGAATGTGTTGAATGAAGTACGAGGCTAGGTAATACTATTGAGGAGTTGTAAAATATTACATGAATGAATCAAGGCTAAAGAGTTGGAGAACAGTAATATTACATTTCAAAAATTAACGAATTAAAAGTGTTTCAAATATATGTATTGATGTCTCATGCATCCTAAAAATGTTGTATGGAAATGGGGCTAAGGATATCCTATTAGATATGGAGGTTCTCATTATGTAAACACATGTTAAAATGCATGGGTAGTAAGGGTATGATCGAAAAGGAAAAAAAGAAAGAAAAGAAATACGTACTGAAGCGTGGTTTGAAAATCTATATGACATGTAAAGATAGGTTGTGAGTTGCTTGAATTATTATTGCGAAAAAAGAGTTTATTATTAAAAGTTGCATAAAGTTATGATATAAGAATTCATGTGAAACATTCGTACTTGTTCAAAATGGTTGAACTTCGGCTAAGAGGACTAAAGGAGTCATACTTGCTAATGACATATTCGGACATGGACTTAGAGGCATAAGGAAGTTGTACTTGCAAAAAGATATATGTGAATATGAACTCATGAATAACACAACAGAGTTGTACTCCAAATGAATATCTTAGCTAAGATCAAAGAGCATGCACGTTAGTAAAGTTATGAGGTCTGTACAAATACAAAAAGAGAAATATATTAATCATGATATTGTAGTAAGGATGGAGAATGATTATACTTAGCAACATGAGGTGCGGGTTGAAAGTGTCGTGGTATTTAAGGAGGGAAAGAAACCAAGAGAGCTTTGATGAGTGTAGATATTCAATCATATCGTTATAATCTAAAGATAACACGAATATGATGATCATGAGATTTGAGTCAAACTCAGTCGGAAGTGGAGACTATGAGAAGAGATTCTTAATTGGGAAATAAATGACCCTTAACATTAGGGTAGACACGTAAATGTACCGAGCAAGTGTACTTATGGTTTAAAGAATTTGTAAAGTCTGTGGAAGAAGCATAGAAGCTTGTGAATGGACTCACTCTTAAGTGGGGGAGAGCCATACATGTAATTTTACCTTAAGGTGATGGGTGGAGGAAAGAGATCTTACCTGGCAGAAACGGAAAAGACAAGTTGAATTTATCAAATATCTTCCAAGAGTAGGCAAAGTATAAGAGCAATAAATGAGGTTGTACTGGAGCTACAAGTTTATTGTGAATAAAAGAGATACAATATTTTTGTTGTGGGAATTAAAGATCTAGATTGTTATTGTTCGAACAAGTTGCCAATTAACAAACAAATGGTTCAAATGAGTCTTAGAATTTCGGGTTAGGTATGAACCGACTTGAATACTTGAATACCAGTTCAAAAGAAAAGAGTGAATAAACATGAAAATGTTATTGCACAAAAGTAGTTGGAGAGAATTGAGAAATATCTTTCTGAGTATATTCCTAAACAGGAAGTAGGCTATGTAAGTTAAGACATGATTCCCAAGTGGATTCAGTATGTTGGAAGGGAGCGATAATCCTTAAAAGGTGGAAATACCATCAGGTCATACTGAAGGCCAAGTGTTGAAGGCCTACATGTAGTGGTGATATTATGATGATAAGAAATTTCTAGCGAATGGAACCACAAATGTTGACATTAAGAAATCGATGGCTGGTGTGTGTCACAAACTTAATAATAGTGAGGAATTAATATGTTCTACGAAGAGGGCATATTAGCTATGATGATTAGTAAGTGGGGGATTGAAGAAATTCCAGCTGTGATTGCTGTAAGGGCGAGGAGGTAAACTACATGTTCTTGGCGAACAAGGTAAGACAATGCCGTGCTTGACTTTTGAAGGGATGAAGTAATGTTCTAAATGGATGCAGATGAACTTAAGTCTCAAGAGTTTCAAATGGATGAATGACATTATGAATATGTAACGACCCGACTGGTCATTTTAAATAATTTCATCAACTTCGGCAGTTTGAGGTCACGAGCAACTTCATATTATGTGTATTGACTTGCGTGCATGGTTGGATCCCGTTTTCGAATGATTCAGAGTCAGATTGGAAGAAGGAAACTAGTTTTGGAAGCTTAAACAGTGAGAATTTGACAGGAATAGGACTTTTGAGTAAATATGCCCTGGAATGGGTTGGGGTATTTTGGAGTCGAGCGCGCGTCCGGATTCAAATTTGGAGGTCCGTAGGGTAATTTGAGGCGTTTCGATGAAAGTTGGAAAAGTTGAAGTTTGGAAAATGGAGAAGTTTGACCCATAGTTGACTTTTGTGATGTCGGGGTCGGAATACGATTCCGAGAGTTGAAACAGCTCCGTTATGTAATTTTGGACTTGTCTGCAAAATTTGGCGTCATTCCGAGTTGATTTGATAGGTTTCGGCGCGAGTTTTTGAAGTTGGAAGGTTTGAAAGTTCCTAAGTTCGATTCATGGTGTGATTCATTGTTTTGTCATTGTTTGATATGATTTGAGACCTCGAGCGAGTCCGTGTTAGGTTATATTACTTGTTTGTATATTTAGGCGGGGTCCCGGAGGGCCTCGGGTGTGTTCCGGGTAGGCTACGGGTCATTTTTCCCTATTCTTGGACTGCTGATATCTGTCAGCTGGTTTCATCCTTCGTGTTCGCGTCTGCTTCTCCCCGTTAGCGAAGAGTAATCTTGGAGGAGGAATTTATTGTTCTTCACGTTCGCGTTTAACCTCTTGTATTTGCAAAGGTTTGTCTTTCTCCTTCTTCGCCTTCGTAGCCACTCCCTCGCGTTCGCATAGTAGAATTAAGAGCTGGGGGGCTGGTGGCTATTTCTTCTTTGCGATCGCGCCACATTCTCCGCGTTCGCGTAAGCCTCTGTTCTTTACTCTCCGCGTTCGCGTACCTTAGCTCGCATTCGCGATGGATTTCTTGGCAGCTTCAGTTCCTTTCTTCGCGAACGCGATTGTTCTTCTGCGTTCATGATGCACAAAAATCTGGGCGGACAGAATATAATTCCAAATCGAGGGTTACACCATTTTCATCATATCTTGACTTGTGGAGCTCGGTTTTGAGCGATTCTTTGAGGGTTTTTCACACCAATCGATTGGGTAAATGTTCTTCACCTAGAATCTAACATATTTCATAATTTTGTCTTTATTTTCATCATTTAAATTGTGTTTGAGTTGAGGAAAATGTTGGTTTTGAAAGAAAATTTCTAAAATGAAAAATCGTGATTTGAGGGACCAAATGGTATCGGAATTTGATAAATTTTGTATGGTTAAACTCGTACCGGAATGGATATTTGGTTTTTGTAAAATTTGTCGGGTTCCAGGGTGCGGGGTCAGTGAGGAATGTATCTTGCCTAACCTTGTGTGGGGGTCTTCCCCTTAGGATTTGAGTATTCTATGCTAATTGTAGTCAGTGCATGCGAGGTGACGAGTGTGTGCTCAGACTTATTTGTGGGAAATTTGCCTTTAGGGTTCTTTGGTCCTTATGTTCATTATGTGGAAAGTATTCCGTTATGATTGGGTTTTCTAATTGCTTAAATTACCTCTATAAGCTCCATATGATGTTGTTAGCTTTCCTCTAATTCTTACTTGTTACTTGACCCTTTATTGCCTTAATTGAAGTGAATGCCTTTCTTATTGTTTTGATACTTTTTGATTGTGAGTTTCTCTATGACTTCGTGCAAATACGTTATATGTCCAATTGTTGTGGTTACCGGTGTAGTTATCACGTGCTTATTATTTCTTGTTATTTTGGTAAGGTTATTGTGCTTCTTGATTTTTCCGTGATCCTTATTATCTACTATTCATGCTTAAATTGATGATTATTCATGTTGAACAAGACTTATGATATTCTCTTGGTAATTGACCATTGTTGAGTATTGACTCAAGTTGAGATCTATATTGCGAAGCTAACTGTTGAAACAAGATTGATCAATGTTGATTCCCTTGCCGGGAGGTTATTATTTCTATTATTGATTCCCTTGCCAGGAGGTTATTGTTTCTATTATTGATTCCCTTGCCGGGATGTTACTGTTTCTATTGTTGATTCTCTTGCCGGGATGTTACTGTTTCTACTGTTGATTCCCTTGCGGGAAAGTTATTGTTTCTATTGTTGATTCCCTTGCCTGGATGTTATTGTTTCCATTGTTGATTCCTTTACTGAGATGTTATTATTTCTGTTGTTTGGGTGAGGGAGAGTGTAAAATACGAAGGGTGATGTTGTGCATGATATTGTGAGCGAGTGTTAATGCACGAAGGGTGATGCCGTGCCGATATTGTGAGTGTTAATGCATGAAGGGTGATGCTGTGCCGATATTGTGAGTATAAAAGCACGAAGGGTGATGTCGTGCCACATTATTGAGAGTAAAAGCACGAAGGGTGATGTCGTGCCACATTATTGAGAGTAAAAGCACGAAGGGTGATGTCGTGCCCTGATTATGAGAGAGTTAAAGCATGAAGGGTGATGCCGTGCACATTTCTATTTATGCATATGGTGAGGAAGAGTGATAAAGCACGAAGGGTGATGCCGTGCACTTTCTGTTTGTTGTGTTTATTTGTGGTTATCAATTCAAGTGTTTTAACTGTTCAGATTCCTTTACTTTTCAGATTCCTTTACCGCTGTGATCCTTTGTGATGGAACCCCATAGTGTTTTCAACACTTCGCCGTATTTATATATATATATATTTCAATACTTCAAATTTCAATAATTGTTTAATCTTCAATTCAATTAGTTACTCAATTAAATTTTCTTAAATCGTCTGAGGTTGTATTTTATTTAAAAATAGATTTTCTACTAAGTTAATTTAATAAATCCCTTGTTAAAGGTAATAATTCATTCGATGTTGTATTTTAATTGAAAACAGTACTTTTTTTATTCAAATGATTTCTGAAAAAAATGACTTCATCTTTTCTTGGTGAGTTCCTAATTGGCTTAGAAGTTGTACCCTACTTTATATTATGTAAATGAGACTCCTTGAACATCTTAATTGCATTGGTTATGGATCCTATGTATTGTGATATGAGAATGCTGTTGTGCAAAGAGAGATAGAAATATGTGGGCACAAGGTGCTGGGTGTGCTAAAGGTTTGGTAATTAAGGTTATGATATGAGACATCGAGTTTGAGATGGCTGGAATTGTGCATCAGAAATGATATGATTTATTGAGTTGACATCGCCTTCCTTGTTTGAGTACTTTTTTACTTGTCTGTGTTCCAACTATGTTGTTTAATTTATTTGGTTATCTTTCATTTTCATCCGTGTTTCCCTTTATTGTTTCTACTGATTGTAGTTTGTTCTTTCCCTACTGTTGATATTACTTTTTCATCTTTAGGTTGACAGTTTATTATCATATCCTATTCAATTTATTTGACTAGTAGGTGTCTGGATTGTTCCTCATCACTACCCCACCAAGGTTAGTGTTGATACTTACTAGGCACCGCTGTGGTGTGCTTATTTACACTTCTGTATATTTTTGTGTACAGGTCCAGGTATTTGATCGGTAGTAGCTGTGCGGGTCGTTGCGGTGGAGACTCAAGGTAAACCTGCTGCAGCATTCGCAGGCCTCAGAGTCACCTTCATTTGTACCTATTTCCATTTGTTCCTTTTGTTTCGGAACCATGATGAATTTATTTTGTATAACTACTCTTAGAAAGGCTTATGACTTGTACCATCAGTTTTGGGAGTTGTAATTTGTTAACAGTTATTTAAATTAAAGTTAGCAAATATAAATGTTATCTCAGTTACTGTTAGGCTTACCTAGTTTAGAGACTAGGTGCCATCACGACTCCTTTTGAGGGATTTTGGGTCATGACAAGTTGGTATCAGAGCTCTAAGTTCATAGGTGCTATGAGTCATAAGCAAGTTTAGTAGAGTCTTGCGGATCAGTACGGACACGTCTGTACTTATCTTCGAGAGGCTACTTAAGTGTTAGGAAATTCCACTTATTTCATTCCTTATCGTGCGATATTGATTCAGCTCAAAGTATATAACTTATGTTCCTTTACATCCACTCGTGTATAATATTACTCTCTTAGTGTCCGCTATTCGCCAGTGGTTCGTGATGCTACAGGACTATGAAGGAGTCAGGGATGATCAGACATTGTCTCAATGTGTCATCCAGACTGAAGATACATAGGTATTGAGAGACTATTCAGTTGTTCATATGGAGGCGTAGCGGTTCCCGATAGCTGATTGATGAGTGAGAGCTTGGGAAGGTTTAATTGGTCGGCTAGTCGTCGCAATTGTGGCAAGGTCACGAGGTGGGTGTTGAATGAGGATAGTTGGTGGTATTGGAGTACCTTGTGATTTGTGTTGTACGAGCTGAGAATGTTAGTTTTGCGGATCATCAGATGTTGTTTTCTATGGCTTTGCGCCAAGTGGAGGAGTCCAATAGCGATATTCAGATTGCAGAGTCAGATTTACACCAGTTTTGGCCTGAGGTATATGTGTATGTGGTATTGGTGGGTTCCCGGATTTTGTGTATGACCAAGGTTTGAGATCTTGCACGAGATGATGTTGGGGCTTACAGTATTTCTATGTCAATAATAGATCTACATTTCAGCATCAAGGGGAGTCAAAGGAACAACTTCAGATTCACAGGAGGTCTATTCAGAGTGGGTATCGTGGTTGCGGCAGAACGAGGTGCTTCAGAGGAAATGCAATGGTTTATAAGCTTATGGGCTACGTGGTTCATGTTAGGATCATCTGTATTTTGGGGCTATGATTGAGATTATTACATATCGACTATTTGAAGAAATGGGTCACTTCAGCAATGTTGGGTCAACATAGCAATGAAAGTAATTGGTCCTTTTGAATGGCAATTCTCTACTGGAATTCGTGGCAACACTCTTGGATTGGACGGTTTGTGTGACTCGGTTGAGTTGGGGAGGTGCAATCCTGATGGCTTAGTTGCGTGCGGGTGGATCTCGGAGGGTTTCTCGATGGTTTGACTACGGCTTGAGTTGGGTATCTACTATGGGCATAAAGAATATGTGGTACATTGCGGTTTTCTCCTGAATTGGTATCTGAAATTAATAGAGTGTTGACATTATTGGCTATCATATGTGAAGAGTGTGCCTTTTTGGAAAGGATCTTGAGTTTTGGTTTGCAGTGCGTGGCTGGTAGCATGGTGATTACTGGGTTTTGAGGCTTTCGAGGTTCATGTTTTGTTACATAGCCAGAAACTCTATATGAGTGCTTCAGCAGAGTGATAGGGTGTAAGTGATATATCAGCCATTTGAATTGCATAGTTGAGTTTGAGAATGGAAATTTTGGTATTCTTGAGGTTTTGGGGCTAGATGCCCTCATATGTGGACCATTTCCTGTTTGCGGATTGTGAAGAAACATTAAGGATGAGGTAATTAACAGCATGCATGATTGATGGGTCACTGTGGATTTTTGGAAAGGATATTTACCTATTTGGAAATAATCAGGATTTGGGTTAGGGGCTATTTGAAAGCTCAATGAGAATATGTATCTTGTATCAGGTCCAACTTGTGTGCTCCTGTGAGATCGTCATTATGGTTATGTTATCATGCAAAATGGATATTAGTTGTGCCCCTAGCCTATGATATATGCTACTCTTTTATGTTGTGTTAGGCGGTGAGGTTGTATGATTATTCCCTACGCATGTTGTAATTTTGTTCAGGCCTTATGGCGATATGGGAGAGATAACCCTCGTGACGTTGATTTGCTCATTGCACCTTAGTTGTGCTTGTTTCTTTCATGTTTTAGAACTTTCATTCATTTTCCCACATTAATATTTGTGCACTTTGTTGTACTTGATATTAATATTTATATGATCAGTGAGCCGGAGCATTTTGGCTCAATGAGCATTTGGGAGTGGGATACACGCCACATCGGATGTTATGTGGGATACCCTTTCCTTGGGTTTATTTAGTGTTGTGTTTTCCCTCTGTGGGATGATTTGATGAAAACTATACCTTTGTTGTTACACATGTTGTACTCGTTAGATAATTCTGATACTTTGCTTTTCTTTATTTGTGTTGCATAATTGAGTTATTGCTGGTTTGATGTACGAATTGTGTAGTGTGAGAATCCATGTGTTTCCGTGATGAGCTGTTAGTTGGGTTGCTTGTATTGGCTGAGATGAGGTTCTTAGACCTGAGATTAGTACTATGGTATTGGGGGTGAGGAATGTTCGAAAGTACGAGGGTGTTTCTGCTAAGATTTGGGTAATGGCCCTTGGCGGGCGAGAGAGCTTCTTGACTTGTTGTCTTCATGGGCAGCTATGAGTTCCCGCATGTTTCTTTATCATGAGCAGCGATGTGGAGGTCCGGAACAAGGTTATATTCAAGGTGAAGTGTATTGTCGGCATCCAGGATGTTATTTGAGTAGCTATGGTGGTCAGAGGTTATTGCTTTGGACATTTGCATTGTGTGAAGCGACATGTGATTGTATTCTAGATTGGGATTTTGGCTCGATTCAGCTTGTTAAGGTTCATGCAGTGTGATAAAATGGAATTCGGATCCTATGATGAATTTCAAATGTTGAGGTTTGGGTTCTGTTCTAAGGTTATGGGTTAAGGAGGAGATGAGACCTTCAGTTAAGTTGCATTGTCAGTTCTGCTTAGGTTGGGTGATGGGGAATCACCCCCAAGTGTATGTATGGTGAGCTCATTCAATGGTTCGATGGCTTTGGAATGACTCTGGACACGTTCGAGGACGAACATATGTTTAAGTGGAGGAGGATGTAATGACCCGACTGATCGTTTTGAGAAATTTCATCAAGTTCGGCAGTTTGAAGTCATGGGCAGCTTCATATTATGTGTATCGACTTGCGTGCATGGTTGGATCCTGTTTCTGGATGATTCAGAGTCAAATTGGAAGAAGGAAACTAGTTTTGGAAGCTTAAACAATGAGAATTTGACCGAAATTGGACTTTTGAGTAAACGGCCCCGGAATGAGTTATGGGTGATCTCAACAGCTTTGTATGGTGATTTTGGACTCAGGCGCGCGTTCAGATTCAAATTTGGAGGTCCGTAGGGAAATTTGAGGCGTTTCGGCGAAAGTTGGAAAAGTTGAAGTTTGGAAAATGGAGAATTTTGATCCATAGTTGATTTTTGTGATATCGGGGTTGGAATGCGATTCTGAGAGTTGAAATAGCTCCGTTATGTGATTTTGGAATTGTCTGCAAAATTTGGCGTCATTCCAGGTTGATTTGATAGGTTTCGGCGCGAGTTTTGGAAGTTGGAAGGTTTGAAAGTTTGATTCATGGTGTGGTTCGTTGTTTCGACATTATTTGATATTATTTGAGACCTCGAGCGAGTCCATGTTAGGTTATATTACTTGTTTGTGTATTTAGGCGGGGTCCCGGAGGCATCGGGTGTGTTCCGGGAAGGCTACGGTCATTTTTCCCTATTCTTGGACTACTGATATCTGTCAGCGGGTTTCTTCCTTCGCGTTCGCGAAGAGTAATCTTGGAGGAGGAATTTATTGTTCTTCGCATTCACGTTTAACCTCTCGCATTCGCGCTTAACCTCTCGCGTTCACGAGATGTTTGCCTTTCTCCTTATTCGCGTTCGCAGTCACTCCCTCGCGTTCACATAGTAGAATTAGGAGCTGGGGGGCTGGTGGCTATTTCTTCTTCGTGTTCGTGTAAGCCTCTGTTCTTTACTCTCCACGTTCGCATCCCTTAGCTCGCATTCGCGATGGCTTTTCTTGGCAGCTTCAATTCCCTTCTTCGCGAACGCGATTGTTCTTCCGCGTTCGCGGTGCACAAAATCTGGGCGGACAGAATATAATTCCAAATCGAGGGTTACACCATTTTCATCATATCTTGACTTGTGGATCTCGGTATTGAGCGATTCTTTGAGGGTTTTTTACACCAATCGATTGGGTAAGTGTTCTTCAACTAGAATCTAACATATTCCATGATTTTGTCTTCATTTTCATCATTTAAATTGTGTTTTGAGTTGAGGAAATGTTGATTTTGAAAGAAAATTTCTAAAATGAAAAATCGTGATTTAAAGGACCAAATGGTATCGGAATTTGATAAATTTTGTATGGTTGAACTCGTATCGGAATGGGTATTCGGTTTTTATAAAATTTGTCGGGTTTCGAGATGTGGGCCTGGGGGTAGACTTTTGGACCTTTTTTGGATTTTGTTAAAGATTGAGACTTTATGATCCGGAATAGTTTCTTATGTGTTTTATTTGTGCTTTGAAGTTAATTTGGTTAAACTTGAGTTGTCCAGAGTTATTTTCACCCGAGATGTGCATTTTAGAGTATCGGTTTGTCGTCTTTGAGGTAAGTATCTTACCTAACCTTGTGTGAGGGACTTCCCCTTAGGATTTGAGTCATCTATGCTAATTGTAGTTCGTGCATGCGAGGTGACGAGTGTGTGCTCGGACTTATTTGTGGGAAATTTGCCTTTAGGGTTCTTAGGTCCTTATGTTCATTATGTGAAAAGTATTCCATTATGATTGAGTTTCCTAATTGCTTAAATTACTTCTATATGCTCCATATGATGTTGTTAGCTTTCCTCTAATTCTTACTTGTTACTTGACCCTTAATTGCCTTAATTGAAGTGATTGCCTTCCTTATTGTTTTGATACTTCTTGATTGTGAGTTCCTCTATGACTTCGTGCAAATACGTTATATGTCCAATTGTTGTTGTTACCGATGTAGTTATTATATGCTTATTATGTCTTGTTGTTTCGCTAAGGTTATTGTGCTTCTTGGTTTTTCCGTGATCCTTATTATGTACTATTCATGCTTAAATTGATGATTATTCATATTAAACAAGACTTATAATATTCTCTTGGAAATTGACCATTATTGAGTATTGACTCAAGTTGAGATCTATATTGCAAAGCTAACTGCTGAAATAAGATTGGTTATTGTTGATTCCCTTGCCGGGATGTTATTGTTTCCATTGTTGATTCCCTAGCCGGGATGTTATTGTTTCTATTGTTTGGATGAGGAAGAGTGTAAAGCATGAAGGGTGATGCCGTGCATGATATTGTGAGTGAGTTTTAATGCACGAAGGGTGATGCCGTGCCGATATTGTGAGTGTTAATGCACGAAGGGTGATGCCGTGCCGGTATTGTGAGTGTTAATGCACGAAGGGTGATGTCGTGCCAATATTATGAGTGTAAAAGCAGAAAGGGTGATGTCGTGCCACATTATTGAGAGTAAAAACACGAAGGGTGATGTCGTGCCATGATTATGAGAGAGTTAAAGTACTAAGGGTGATGCCGTACACATTTCTATTTATGCATATGGTGAGGAAGAGTGATAAAGCACGAAGGGTGATGTCGTGCACTTTCTGTTTGTTGTGTTTTTTGTGGTTATCAATTTAAGTGTTTTAACTGTTTAGATTCCTTTACTGCTGTGATCCTTTGTGATGAAACCCCATAGTGTTTTCAATACTATATATCTATATACACACACACACACATATACACACACACACACACACACACACACACACACACACACACACACACACACACACACACACACACACACACACACATATATATATATATATATATATATATATATATATATATATATATATATATATAATACTTCAAATTTCAATAATTGTTTCATTTTTAATTCAATTAGTTACTCAATTAAATTTCCTTAAACCGTCTGAGGTTGTGTTTTACTTAAAAGGAATTTTTACTAAGTTAATTTACTAAATTCCATGTTATAATTAATAATTCATCTGATGTTGTATTTTAATTGAAAATGGTACTTTCTTTAGTCAAATAATTTCTAAAAAAATGACTTCATGTTTTCTTGCTGAGTTCCTAATTGGCTTAGAAGTTGTACCCTACTTTATGTTATATAAATGATACTCCTTGAACATCTTAATTGCATTGGTTATGGACCCTATGTACTGAGTGACATGGACCGTTGTTGTGCAAAGAGAGATAGAAATATGTGGGCCCAAGGTGCCGGGTGTGATAAAGATTTGCTAATTGAGGTTATGATATGAGACATCGAGTTTGAGATGACTGGAATTGTGCATCAGAAATGATATGATTTATTGAGTTGACATCGCCTTCCTTATTTGAGTACATTTTTACTTGTCTGTGTTCGAGCTATGTTGGTGTTAATTTATTTGAGTATCTTTTATTTCCATCCGTTTTCCCTTTATTATATCTACTAATTGTAGGTTGTTCTTTCCCTGCTATTGATATTACTTTGTAATCTTTAGGTTGATAGTTTATTATCATATCCTGTTCAATTTATTTGACTAGTAGGTGTCTGGACTGTTCCTCGTTACTACCCCACCAAGGTTAGTCTTGATACTTACTGGGCACCGTTGTGGTGTGCTCATACTACACTTCTGTATATTTTTGTGTACAGATCCAGGTATTCGATCAGTAGTAGCTATGTGGGTCGTTGCGGTGGAGACTCAAGGTAAATCTGCTGCAGCGTTCGCAGGCCTCAGAGTCACCTTTATTTGTACCTATTTCCATTTTTTCCCTTTGTTTCGGAATAGTGATGAATTTATTTTGTATAACTACTCCTAGAAAGGCTTATGACTTGTACCACCGATTTTGGGAGTTGTAATTTGTTAAGAGTTATTTAAATTAAAGTTAGAAAATATAAATATTATCTCAGTTAATGTTAGACTTACCTAGTTTAGAGACTAGGTGCTATCACGACTCATTCAGAGGAATTTTGGGTCGTGACAGAATAATATCCGAATAAGGGAGTTGCATGATTTTGAAATCTTTTCCGCGCGAAAGTTGATAAATGGGATCCTAACCCATAAAGAAAAACTCCTAAGTGTGAATTTAGTCAAAAAGTTTGAAAATTGAGGACGAATTATGTAATGTTACTTTAAGCCTTATGGTGAAATTTTGGTTCTAAGAGAACTATAAAAGATGTAGGGATGAAATTAAATATATGACATCTCAACTGTAAGCTGTTATTCGGATGAACTTCACTAAGAACATGATTTAAGAAATATGATATAATATTCATAAAATAAATTATTAATGAAAAGTGTGGCAAGCCCCAGATGGAAGCGCCTAATTTTTCCGAGGTTGCATATGGTTTCTAAAAAGAGCGAAGGTGCCACGTGAGTTTACTTTGCTGCCAGAACTACCTTGAGTGGATTTGATAATATAATTGCCTAACTATGAGAGTATACGTACGATGAGTCACGTGCGATTCATATGGTGAATGAGATAACCTTAAAGGAAATGCTATTCTCTATTCTTGGTAGCATGTTTGGATAGTAATAGTTATGGTTTGATTTACGAGGAAGGATCAATTGGGATTCTTGTTATGTGATTCCGTGGTTAGAAATTCAAATTATTGCTTCAACTAAAGTATATTAGTATAATCATGACTTCGAGGATTATAAGTTGAGGATTGCATATATATTGGTGTTGTTGATTCAGTTATGGCCTATGATGGCCATATTTGACTCATTGTAATAGATTTTCATTATTGTGATGCTGAAAGTGGCTATGCAGTTATGATTTGAGGCATATGAGGTCACTGTTATATTGTTGACATTACTATGATGTATGGAGCAATGTTGACTTCTTTATTTGTATTCTTCTGGCTCGCTGTCAGGTGAAGAAAATTTAGATAGGCCTAGAAACAAAGGAAGCTCTGTCGAAATGTTTGAGAATTTGGAGAGTTAGTCAAAAGGGATAAGTAATAATGAGGTTATTTGGTGCCATGGTCTAGAAGGGTTATGAATGGATATTTGAACTTGATTACGTCTACACCTTGACATTCGAGGAAGAATGTTTCTAAGTGGAGGGGATTGTAAAGCCCCCGAAATTTTTCTAACAAGATTAAGCCGAACTCGACGTAGCCTATGCATGCTGCGTAGGCAAAAACAAAATGAAAAATTAGGGGGAGGCTTTTGTGACGTAGGCTATGCAAGTCTGCGTAGCGAAGCTGCTAAGCTATGCAGACAAGTTGCGTAGGCTACACAATTTGCCTACGCAGCTCAATTTTTATAAATAGTAGGAGGTCGGGGAGAGAGAAATGAAAGAAGATTTTGAAGGTTTGGGGTTCTAGAGAGAGAGGCTCTCGTTCATAGGCAGTTGTGACGACCCGGCCAGTCGTCTCATGAGTTACCACTCCGTTTCCCCCATTTTAGCTTATTTACGCTTTGTTATCCGTGTTTTATGTGATCAGGTTGATTAGTTCTAGTTCGGAGAGGATTGGGTAAGAAATGAGACACTTAGTCTCTTTTAAGAAGACTTAAGTTAGAAAAGTCAACCGGATGTTGACTTATGTGTTAGAAGGATCAGAAGTGAGTTCTGATGGTTCAGTTAGCTTCAGGAGGTGATTTGTGACTTAGGAGCGCGATCGGAATGGGTTCTAGAGTTGTAGAGAAGATTTAGGCTTAAATTAGCGAAACTGATATTTTGGCGATTTCTGGTTGATAGGCGAGATTTTTATATAGGGGTCGGAATGGAATTCCGAGAGTTGCAGTAGCTTCGTTGTGCCATTTTGGATGTGTGTGCAAAATTTCAGGTCATTCGGACGAGATTTGATAGACATTTTGATCGAAAGCATAATTTAAGCGTTCTTGGAGTTCTTAGGCTTGAATCCTATGTTAAATTAGTGATTTGATGTCTTTGTAAGCGTTCCAAAGTGTTGAACAAGTTTGAATGATGTTATGGGAGGTGTTGGTATGTTTAGGTTGAGGTTTGAGGGCCACGAGTGTGTTTCGGGTGAGTTTTGAGAGAGTCCGGACATTCCTGAAAATGGATGGGGGCTGAAGTTTTAGTGTTGGGCGCAGAAAATGGTCCGCAGTCCGCGGTCATGAAGATCTGTAGGTCGTCGGTCCAATTTCGGAAGCTCATATGTTTTGATATACACGGAATATTGAGATGATTCAAAAACGAAAGTTGTAGCCTTTCGTGTTTAGTTTTCAGAAAGGTAAAGACGTTGCAATTTGGACATCTGTAGCAACAGTTATGGCCAAAATACTAAAGCCTGTCACTGCAGAGGAAAGTCGTGCGGCCGCGGTCATTTTTGTGCGGACCGCAGTCGGTTTTGTGCGGCCAGCGGAGGGTGAAATCTGAGGGGTACTCTATAAATACGAGGTTTTGGATTTTATTTGATATTTTAACCTAGAGAGCTCGGATTTTGACGAATTTTTCTAAAGTTTTTCAATAAATTCATTGGGGTAAGTGATTTTAACTCAGATTTGGCTAGAATACATGAATCTATCACTGAATTCATCATTTAATTCGTGATTTGGGATGGAATTTGAGAAGAAAATTATGAAACCTTTAAAAAATGTAAAATGATGATTTGAAGGACCAAATGGTATCAGAATTGGATAATTTTGGTATGGTTAGACTCGTGAGGGTATGAGGATGCTGAAAATGTAAATTTTACCCGATTTCAAGACGTGGGCCCCGGGCTCGGGTTTTGCTAATTTTGGGATTTTTGATATTTTTCGAATGTTTTCGCTTGGGCTTTGTTCCCTTGGCATATTGTGATGTAATCATTCTGAGTTTGGATAGATTCGACGCGCGTGGAGGCCAATTCGAGGGGCAAAGGCGTCGCGAGCTAGAGAATTAGTCGGTGCGAGGTGAGTAATGATTGTAAATAATGTCCTGAGGGTTTGAAACCCAGGATTTGCACAACGAAGTGCTATATTGAGTTGAGACACACACGGTATGATGAACGTGGGGTCCATTACTACTGGGGATTGTGACTTGGTCCGTCCCGATTGATGATTTCACCGCATTCTTTTGACTGAGATTTATTTAATATCATTATGATTTGGGCTAGATGCCATGTTTGGGGCCTTGTGCCGACCTGTAGAACCCTTAGGGGCATTTTGACTGATTCTCCTCACTTTACTTGTTAAAAATCATATTCTCAGTCATGTTTCTATTTGTTTAAACAATAAGAACCGGTTTTGTCAATGCTAATCCTAAATGAGAGAAGTATGTGGACTGAGATCCCTACCTTATATTATTGTGCCCGAGAGGCTGTGCGTATAATGATTGAGAGGGGTTGAGAACCCAACCGTGAGGATGTTATGTATGTTATGGATCGGGTTACACACCGCAGCAAAAGCTTCTATGGATCGGGCTGCATGCCGCAACAAATGTTTATGTGGATCGGGCTGCGCGCCATAACAATATAGCGCTTGGGCTGTAGGAGCCCCTCCCGGAGTTTGCACACCCCCAGTGAGCGCAATCGACTATTATATATGGATCGGGCTGTGCGCCACAGCGATGTACGGATCGGTTTGCACACCGCAACGGTTATTTTGATTTCGGTTATTGTGAGAGATATATGGATTGATTGCGGAGGATAAGTACTAATTAATGGATAATATGATGGAGGAGCGGATTTATACTTGTTAAATACCTGAATAACTACCTGTTTTACATGATCTAAAGAGATTTCACTTGACTTTTTCACTATTTTGCCGTTTTAAGTTGTTTTACTGCTCTGATATAGAACTGCTTAGTGCCTTTACGTGTTTTCATACTGTCAGCCATTATTTATGATTATTACTCACTGGGTCGGAGTATTCACATTACTCCCTGCACCTTGTGTGTAGATCCAGGTGTTCCCGAGGCATAGAGAGAGATTTGCTTGCTGTTCAACATTCACCGGAGTCATCGAGGTAGCTGCATGGCATCTGCAGACGCGATTCTCTCCTTCTAGCTTTTATTCTTTCAGCATTTTTAGACTATCTCTGTAGGCTGTCTAAAACCTGTAATAGAGTCTCTTGACTTGTGACACCCCTGTTTGGGCTGTGTTTGGATGAGTTCTTCTATTGTTATCTAAATTTCCGCGAATTATTGCTATTAAATCATGCTTTAAACCATTTTATGGTAATTAACTGCTTAAAGAAGTGTATTGTTGTTGGACTGGCTGGCCTTGTCTTCACGAGAGGCACCATCACGACCGGGTTCGGGGTTAGGGCCGTGGCAAGTTTGTATCAGAGCCTAGGTTACATAGGTCTCACGAGTCATGAGCAGGTTTAGTAGAGTCTCGCGGATCGGTATGGAGACGTCTGTATTTATCCTCGAGAGGCTGCAAAACCGTTAGGAAAAACTTCATATTCTTGAAACTCTTGTCGTGCGAACTTGTTGATCTGAGTGCTAAAACTTCATATTCTCTCGTAGATGGCGAGGACTCGCGCTACCAGACTAGGTGGACGACCACCAGTGCCACCCACTGAGGCCACCAGAGGCCGTGGACGCGGTCGTGGTCATGGCAGAGGCAGAGTAGCGAGGGCAATACCTATTGATCCACCAGCTGCCCCAACTCCGGATCAGGCTCCAGCAGCAGCACCAACTCAGGCACCAATAGTGCCCATCGTGATTCCGGGTCTACAGGAGGCCTTGGTACAGATCTTGACAGTTTGCACAGGCCTGGTTCAGGCTGTTTCTACCACCACAACAGCAGCTACTTCATAGGCCGGGGGAGGCAATCAGACCCCCGCTGCTCGCACACCTGAGTAGGTAGTACAGGGATTACAGATACCGAGGGCACCTCCAGCCCAGCTTGTTGCACCAGCTCAGGAGTTCATAGTACCAGTTATGCCAAACGATGAGTAGTGTTGTCTTGAGAGGTTTGGTAGACTCCAGCCTCCGTTATTCAGTGGTGTTGAGGGCGAGGATGCCCAGGGTTTTCTTGACAAGTGTCAACGGATGCTCCGTACAGCAGGGATTCTCGAGACTAGTGGCGTGGCATTTACCACCTTTTAGTTTACTGGGGCTGCCTTTACTTGGTAGGAGGTGTATGAGAGGTGTAGGCCGGTTGGTGCAGCGCCCCTAACTTGGCAGGAGTTCTCCACTCTCTTCTTGGAGAAGTACGTACCGCAGTCCCGCAGGGAGGAGCTGCGTAGACAGTTTGAGTGGCTAAAGTAGGGAGATATGATTGTGTCACAATACGAGACGAGGTATTCTGAGTTGG
Organism: Nicotiana tabacum; assembly: GCF_000715075.1. Classification (NCBI taxonomy): domain Eukaryota; kingdom Viridiplantae; phylum Streptophyta; class Magnoliopsida; order Solanales; family Solanaceae; genus Nicotiana; species Nicotiana tabacum. Next base: position 23,126,157 of record NC_134089.1, on the reverse strand, counting down.
CTCGTCATGCCGTTTGGATGGTTCCGATCGATCGTAAGAGGATCAGGAGATTTGTTGATGACCTTAACAACCATCTCCATATCTTGATGACTAAAGAGAGGGTATTAGGTGCTACATTCGAGGAGATGGTTGATATCGCTCGTGAGATTGAGACGGTTCGCCATCAGGATAGAGAGGAGAGGGAGGCCAAGAGGCCTTGAGGCTCTGGCAGTTTCATTGGTGCTCCTTCGAGGGGCCAATTCTAGCAGGGTAGAGGTCATTCTTTCAGGCCTGCTCAGTCGGCCCATCCAGAGTATCGTGGGGAATCCTTAGGTCATGGTTATCATGGGTCGCAGTAGAGCCAGTCATCACTCAGCGCCCTTCCAGCTTAGAGCCCTTCTACTGGTCATTCTGGTGCCAAGGGTTCCCTTCAGTCCCCATCTCCAGCACCGGGTAATTGTTATGAGTGCGGAGAGTTTGGGCATATGAGGAGGTAGTGTCCTCGACTTCGTGATGGTTAGCTTTAGCAGAGGGGCCAGCCCTCGACTTCTGCTCTAGTTACTGCACCACCCGCCCAGTCAGCTAGGGGTTGAGGTTAGGCAGCTAGGGGTCGCCCCAGAGGGGGAGGTCGATCAGGTGGTGGCCAGACTTGTTTCTATGCACTCCCAGGCAGACCCGATGCTATTGCTTCAGATGCTGTTATCACAGGTGTTGTTTCAGTCTGCCACAAAGATGCCTCTGTATTATTTGATCCCGGTTCCACCTTTTCTTATGTGTCATCATATTTTGCTCGTTATTTGGGTACACCTCGTGAGTTTCTTGCTTTACCTGTTCATGTATCTACTCCGGTAGGCGATACTGTTGTGGTAGAACATGTGTACCGGTCATGTATGGTGACTATTGGGGGTCTAGAGACCCGAGTGGATCTATTACTATTGAGCATGGTGGATTTTGATGTTATTTTGGGCATGGATTGGTTATCTCCTTGTCGTGCTATTCTAGACTGTCATGCTAAGACAGTCACTTTGGCCATGCCGGGTGTACCACGGATCGAGTGGCGTGGTATGACTGATTATGTTCCTAGTAGAGTGATCTCTTTCTTGAAGGCCCAACATATGATTGGAAAGGTTTGCCTTTCATACCTAGCGTTTGTGAGGGATGTCGGAGCTAAGACTCCTAGTATTGATTCTGTCCTAATTGTGAGGGATTTTCCCGATGTATTTCCTGCAGACCTGTCAGGCATGCCACCAGACAGGGATATTGATTTTGGTATTAACTTGGTGCCGGGCACTCAGTCCATTTCTATTCCGCCGTATCGTATGACACCAATGGAGTTGAAGGTATTGAAAGAATAGCTTCGGGAACTCCTAGACAAGGGGTTCATTCGGCCTAGTGTGTCATCGTGGGGTCCGCTGGTTCTATTTGTGAAGAAGAAGGATGGCACAATGAGAATGTGCATTGATTACAGGCAATTGAACAAAGTAACAATTAAGAACAAGTATCATTTGCCTCACATTGATGATTTATTTGATCAGCTTCAGAGAGCGAGAGTGTTCTCCAAGATTGATCTCCGTTCCAGTTATCACCAGTTGAAGATCAGGGATTTAGATATTCTTAAGATTGCTTTTAGGACCAGATATGGTCATTATGAGTTCCTTGTGATGTCTTTCGGGCTGACCAGTGCCCCAACAACATTCATGCATTTGATGAACAGTGTATTTCGGCCTTACTTGGATTCGTTTGGTATCATATTCATTGATGATATTCTGGTGTACTCGCGTAGTCCGGAGGAGCACGCGAAGCATTTGTGAGTGGTATTGCAGAGATTAAGGGAGGAGAAGCTTTATGCAAAGTTCTCCAAGTGTGAGTTTTGGCTTGGTTCGGTGTCTTTCTTGGGACACGTAGTGTCCAGCGAGGGTATTCAGGTTGATCCAAAGAAGATAGAGGTGGTTCAGAGTTGGCCCAGGTCGTCCTCAGCCACAGAGATTTGTAGCTTTCTTGGGTTGGCAGGCTATTATTGCCGGTTTGTTTAGGGATTCTCTTCTATCGCATTGCTCTTGACCAAGTTGACTCAGAAAGGTGTTCCATTTGTATGGTCGGACGAGTGTGAGGAAAGCTTTCAGAAACTCAAGACAGCCTTGACCACAACTCCAGTGTTGGTTTTGCCATCAGCTTCAGGTTCATATACCGTATATTGTGATGCTTTGAGAGTTGGGATTGGCTGTGTATTGATGCAAGAGGGTAGAGTTATTGCTTATGCTTCTCGCCAATTGAAGCCCCATGAGAAGAACTACCCTGTTCATGATTTGGAATTGGCTGCCATAGTTCATGCATTGAAAATTTGGAGGCACTATTTGTATGGCGTATCTTGTGAAGTATTCATGGATCATTGCAGTCTTCAGCATTTGTTCAAGCAGAAGGATCTTAATTTGAGGCAGCAGAGATGGCTAGAGTTGCTTAAGGATTATGATATTACTATTCTGTATCATCCGGGAAAGGCCAATGTAGTGGCCGATGCTTTGAGCCGAAAGGCAGTGAGTATGGGGAGTTTGGCATATATTCCAGTTGGGGAGAGACCCCTTTGTAGTTGATGTTCAGTCCTTGGCCAATCGGTTAGTGAGATTGGATATTTCAGAGCCCAATCGGGTGTTGGCATGTGTGGTTTCTCGGTCTTCCTTATATGATCGCATCAGAGAGTGCCAATATGATGATCCGCATTTGCTAGTCCTTAAGGGCAGAGTTCAGCATGATGATGCCAGAGATGTGACCATCGGTGATGATGGTGTGTTGAGGATGCAGGGCCGAATTTGTGTGCCTAATATGGATGGGCTTAGAGAGTTGATTCTGGAGGAGGCCCATAACTCGCGGTATTCCATTCATCCGGGTGCCGCGAAGATGTATCAGGATTTGAGGCAATACTATTGGTGGAGAAGAATGAAGAAAGATATTGTGGGATTTATAGCTCGGTGTCTCAACTGTCAGCAGGTAAAATATGAGCATCAGAGACCGGGTGGCTTGCTTCAGCAGATGGTTATTCCCGAGTGGAAGTGGGAGAGAATCACTATGGACTTTGTGGTTGGACTTCCTCGGACTTTGAAGAAGTTTGATGCTATTTGGGCGATTGTGGATCGGCTGACCAAATCCGTGCACTTCATCCCTGTGTGTACTACCTATTCTTCAGAGCGGTTGGCATGGATTTATATCCGGGAGATTGTTCGGTTGCATAGTGTTCCGGTATCCATCATCTCAGATAGAGGTACTCAGTTTACTTCCTAGTTTTGGAAATCCGTTCAACGAGAGTTGGGTACTCAGGTGGAGTTAAGCACAGCTTTTCATCATCAGACGGACGGACAGTCCGAGTGTACGATTCAGATATTGGAAGACATGTTGCGTACTTGTGTTATTGACTTTGGAGGTTCATGGGATGAGTTTCTACCGCTTGCAGAGTTTGCTTACAACAACAGCTACCAGTCGAGTATTGAGATGGCTCCGTATGAGGCTTGGTATGGGAGGAGGTGTAGATCTTTAGTTGGTTGGTTCGAGCCCGGCGAGGCTAGACTATTGGGGACAAATTTGGTTTAGGATGCCTTAGATAAGGTGAAGGTGATTCAGGAGAGGTTTCGTACAGCACAGTCGTGTCAGAAGAGTTATGCAGACCGGAAGGTTCGAGATATGTCCTACATGGTCGGTGAGAAGGTCTTGCTAAAGGTTTCGCCCATGAAGGGTGTTATGAGATTTGGGAAGAAAGGCAAGTTGAGTCCGCGGTTCATTGGGCCTTTTGAGGTTCTTCGGAGGATTGGGGAGGTGGCTTATGAGCTTGCTTTGCCACCCAGCATGTCAAGTGTGCATCTGGTATTTCATGTTTCTATGCTCCGGAAGTATATTGGGGATCCGTGTCATGTTTTGGACTTCAACACGATTCAGTTGGATGATGATTTGACTTTTGATGTGGAGCCAGTAGCTATTTTGGGTCGCTAGGTTCGGAAGTTGAGGTCAAAGGATATAGCTTCAGTGAAAGTGCAGTGGAGAGGTCGGCCCGTGGAGGAGTCTACCTAGGAGACCGAGCAGGAGATACGGAGCAGATATCCTCATCTGTTTGAGGCTTCAGGTATGTTTCTTGACTCGTTCGAGGTTGAACGTTTGTTTAAGTTGGGGAGGATGTGACGACCCGGCCAGTCGTCTCATGAGTTACCGCTCTGTTTCTCCCATTTTAGCTTATTTACATTTCGTTATTCTTGTTTTATGTGATCGGGTTGATTAGTTCGAGTTCAGAGAGGTTTGGATAAGAAATAAGACACTTAGTCTTTTTTAAGAAAGCTTAAGTTAGAAAAGTCAACCGGATGTTGACTTATGTGTTAGAAGGCTCAGAAGTGAGTTCTGATGGTTCGGTTAGCTTCGGGAGGTGATTTGTGACTTAGGAGTGCGATCGGAATAGGTTTTAGAGTTGTAGAGAAGATTTAGGCTTAAATTAGCGAAATTGATATTTTGGCGATTTCCGGTTGATAGGCGAGATTTTTATATAGGGGTCAGAATGGAATTCCGAGAGTTGCAGTAGCTTCGTTGTGTCATTTGGGATGTGTGCGCAAAATTTCAGGTCATTCGGACGATATTTGATAGACTTTTTGATCGAAAGCATAATTTAAGAGTTCTTGGAGTTCTTAGGCTTGAATCCTATGTTAAATTGGTGATTTGATGTCTTTGTAAGCGTTTTGAAGTGTTGAACAAGTTTGAATGATGTTATGGGAGGTGTTGGTATGTTTGGGTTGAGGTTTGAGGGCCTCGAGTGTGTTTCGGGTGAGTTTTGTGAGAGTCCGGATATTCCTGAACTTAGAAAATGGATGGGGGCAGAAGTTTTAGTACTGGGCGCGGAAAATGGTCCGCGGTCCGCGGTCATGAAGATCCGCAGGTCGTTGGTCTAACTTCGGAAGCTCATATCTTTTGATCTACAAGATATTTTGAGACAATTCAAAAACAAAAGTTGTAGCCCTTAGTGTCTAGTTTCCAGAAAGATAAAGACATTGCAATTTAGACATATTTAGCAAAAGGTATGTCCAAAATACTAAAGCCTGTCACTGCAGAGGAAAGTTGTGCGGCCGCGGCCGTTTTTGTGCGGACCGCACTAGTTTGTGCGGCCCACGGAGGGTGAAATCTGGGGTACTTTATAAATACGAGGTTTTGGGTTTTATTTGATATTTTGACCTAGAGAGCTCGGATTTTGACGATTTTTTCGAAGGTTCTTCAAGAAATTCATCGGGGTAAGTGATTTTAACTCAGATTTGGCTAGAATACATGAATCTATCATTGAATTCATCATTTAATTCGTGATTTGGGATGGAATTTGGGAAGAAAATTGTAAAACCTTTCAAAAATGTAAAATGTTGATTTGAAGGACCAAATAGTATCGGAATTGGATAATATTTGTATGGTTAGACTCGTGAGGGTATGAGGATGCTGAAAATGTAAATATTACCCGATTTCGAGACGTGGGCCCGGGGCTCGAGTTTTGCTAATTTCGGGATTTTTAATATTTTTCGAATGTTTTTGCTTGGATTTTGTTCCCTTGGCATATTGTGATTCGTTCTGATTTTGGATAGATTCGACGCGCGTGGAGACCAATTCGAGGGGCAAAGGAATCGCGAGCTAGAGAATTAGCCGGTTCGAGGTGAGTAATAATTGTAAATAATGTCCTAAGGGTTTGAAACCCCGGATTTGTACAACGAAGTGTTATATTGAGTTGAGACACACGCGGTATGATGAATGTGGGGTCCATTACTACTGGGGATTGTGACTTGGTCCATCCCGATTGATGATTTCACCGCATTCTTTTGACTGAGATTTATTTAATATCATTATGATTTGGGCTAGATACCATATTTGAGGACTTGTGCCGACCTGTAGAACCCTTAGGGGCATTTTGACTGATTCTCCTCACTTTACTTGTTAAAAATCATATTCTCAGTCATGTTTCTATTTGTTTAAACAATAAGAACTGGTTTTATCAATGCTAATCCTAAATGAGAGAAGTACGTGGATTGAGATCCCTGCCTTATATTATTGTGCCCGAGAGGCTGTGAGTATAATGACTGAGAGGGGTTGAGAACCCAACAATGAGGATGTTATGTATGTTATGGATCGGGCTATACGCAGCAAATGCTTATATGGAACGGGTTGCACGCCGCAACAAATGTTTATGTGGATCGGGTTGCGCGTCGTAGAAATATAGCGCTTTGGCTGTAGGAGCTCCTCCCGGAGTCTGCACATCTCCAGTGAGCGCAGTCGACTATTATATATGGATCGGGCTGTGTGCCAGAGCGATGTACGGATCGGGCTGCACGCCACAACGGTTATTTTGATTTCGGTTATTGTGAGAGATATATGGATTGATTGTGGAGGATAAGTACTAATTAATGGATAATATGCTCGAGGAGCGGATTTATACTTGTTAAATACCTGAATAGCTACCTGTTTTACCTGATCTAAAGAGATTTCACTTGACTTCTTCACTATTTTACCGTTTTAAGTTGTTTTACTACTCTGATATAAAACTGTTTAGTGCCTTTACGTGTTTTCATACTGTCAGCCATTATTTATGATTATTACTCACTAGGTCGGAGTACTCACATTACTCCCTGCACCTTATGTGCAGATCCAGATGTTCCCGAGGCATAGAGAGAGCTTTGCTTGCTGTTCAGCATTCACCGGAGTCATCGCTGTAGCTGCATGGCGTCCGCAGACCCGATTCTCTCCTTCTGGCTTTTATTCTTTCAGCATTTTTAGACTATCTCTGTAGGCTGTCTAAAACCTGTAATAGAGGCTCTTGACTTGTGACACCCCAGTTTGGGCTGTGTTTGGATGAGTTCTTCTATTGTTATCTAAATTTCCGCGAATTATTGCTATTAAATCATGCTTTAAACCATTTTACGGTAATTAACTGCTTAAAGAAGTGTATTGTTGTTGGACTGGCTGGCCTTGTCTTCACGAGACACACCATCACGACCGGGTTCGGGGTTAGGGTCGTGACAGCAATCCATACACTCTAAGGTGAGTTTTTATCCATGTTTTGTGCTGATTAATGTTGAGAAACACTAGCATTAAAATTGCAACATCTTTGGGATTTCTATATTTCATCAAATCCACCAAGAACACCAAAAGAGGGATTTTCTAGGGTTTGCTTCTAAAGGTAATTCTCACTACTTGAAACCTATTTATGGAGCATAAATATTTTAATATTACTTATGATTTGGAGAAGTAGTTGAAAGAGTAGAATAGATGAACCCTAGCTTTGACATTTAAAAGCTTGTTGATAGGGAAGATGAATAGTGTTAGGTTTATTTGAACGACGTCGTTTTGAGTGTCTAATGGAACGACTAGATTCTATAACATATTTAATGGATAAATTGAAGTTGACATTCAAGGATTGACCTTCAAATGGTGAAATAAGAATTTTTGTGAAAGTTGGAACTAAGTGCTAGGCGCTTAGTTGGTTTAGTTGGTATTGTTGTGACGCGTTAATGATTTATGTGAACTCATAAATATAGATATCTACTTGTCATGGAATTTGGGGATTTTCTCTAAAATCATATTTAAGTTATTAAGTAAGTTTATTTGTATATGTGCATCCATACTTGTGGGGACTAGCAGGAAAGAATGTCATCATGTATTTTGAGTTGTATTGCATAAAGAATGTTTTGTTGTTTTACAATTGGAAAATCCTGTTTCTAAAGATTTGATGTCAAAAGACACTTGAGGAAAATGTTATAAGTTTTATTCAAACTTGAGTATTGGAAAGAATATAAAATATTTGAGTGCTAAAGATGTATTTTTATGAAAAGTATTTCCTTTTGAAACTTGATTAATGGATATTACTCGTTGTATCTTTGGAAGATGGATGTTAATTTGCTAAAGGCCTTAACATGAAAAAGATCATATGTTTGATTGTTTTATTCAAATGGTTTAGTTTGGCCGTGAGCAATAATCTGATAAAAATATATCCTTTGAGGCTAATATGGTATGAATCTATTTTTAAAATATCAAATATTTTGAAAGTTACTAGTGAAGACCACCAAGATTGGTTCGAATGTTGAGTTCGTTACCATGGAACTACACGTGCCGTTGGAGGGACACATTCCAAGGCTAAGCCAAGGTTTGTAGGATAAATTCCCCCAATGAGAGGGAAAATGATCATTACTTAAAGTTATGAGGTTAAGTCGACTCGTATGGCACTACGAGAAGCCGTCCAGACAAGTAGGGTCAAATACATGTTGCTAGGTCGATCACCTAGTAGTTATTTATTATGTCGGTGTCGGTATAGTACTCCTGGTAAAAAGGTAAAAGATGATTTCGTTATGTTTAGGCCTAAAGATCCGAAAGTGACTTCAATGATTTAATGAAGTTGAAATATAGATTTTTATTAGAATCAAGGGTTGATATAAATGTTTTAAAAATTTGTATCATGATTTACATTTTCTAGTCTTTTCATTTAAAATGATAAAGCACATGAATTGATATAATTGTTATCGTTTTATATCAATGTTGGTTGCATTATTTTTGTAAAGTCCTGTCCCAGGAACTTAAGTTAGAGAGAGTCTATAATACTTATTGAGTACCGCCACTCACTCCTCAGAGGCCCCTCTCCAGGATCCCACTTACTTTACATATTTTCAGGATGAGACGTGGTACATGATGAGCTGATGGGGCAGTAGGATGACTCTCTTTTCAAAGCATATAGTAAGGCACCACTTCTATTTCGTGGTAGTCTTTATGTTAATCTTACTTACTTTTGGTTGGGTTTGTCCCAAATATTCACTTCATTATTGTGTCTTAGAGATTCCATAGACAGTTGTTATTCTTTTTGAGTTGTAATCGAGAGTTATTCGTAAATCATGCATGAAAGAAACATTGTTAGTCTTTTGTATTTTTCAATTATTGATAAATAATGGATTTATAGATCTTGTTTCATATATGGTTTTAAATCATATAAAATAATAGTTTTTTCAAAAAGGCTTCCGCATGTATTTACTTTGCATATAGATGGACATTCTTGTACGGTTTGGTTCGCCCGGGTTGAATACTGTGCCGGGTGCCGGTCACATAATTTTGGGTGTGATAGAAGAGGAGGCCTCAGTCCAAAATCAAACATACCTTCATCAAAGACGAGGTATCTAAACTCCTTAAAATAAGTTCCATTCAGGAAGTTAAATACCCCGGCTGGTTAGCTAACGTAGTGGTAGTACCTACAAAGGGAAAAAAATTAAGAATGCGCGTAGATTATAAAGACTTGAACAAGGCATGCCCTAACGACTCTTTTCCTTTGCCTAACATCGATCACATGATCGATACGAGTGCCGAGCAGGAGATACTCAGTTTTCTTGACGCTTACTCCGAGTACAACCAGATCCGGATGGACCCGGGCGATCAATAAAAAACTTCCTTTATCACTAAGTTCGGCACCTACTGTTACAATGTAATGCCGTTCAGACTATAGAATGCATGTGTCACTTATCAGCGCCTAGTAAACCGGATGTTCGAAGTACAAATAGAAAAATCAATGGAAGTTTATATTGACGACATGTTATTTAAGTCCCTGCGAGCAGAGAACCATTTGAAACATCTGTAGGAAACCTTTGACATATTAAAGAGATACAATATGAAACCGAACCCTGAAAAATACACATTCGGGGTCGGATCTGGTAAAATTCCTTGGGCTCGTGGTGTCCAAACAAGGGATCGAGATCAATCTCGATAAAATCAAAGCTATAGAAGACATCACCATAGTGAACAGTGTCAAGGCCGTTCAAAGACTAACCGGGCGCATCGTCGCCCTAGGCCGGTTCATATCGAGGTCCTTGGACAAAATCCATCGGTTCTTCTCGCTATTGAAGAAGAAGAATAACTTTTCTTGGACTCCGGAGTACCAACAAGATTTGGAAGAACTCAAATGGTACCTTTTGAGTCCACCCCTGCTGCATACACTGAAGGCGATGAGCAGTTATACCTTTACTTGGCGGTATTCGAAGTGGCGGTAAATGGAGTCTTAATCCGAGAAGTGGAAGGTATGCAATTTCCTATTTACTACGTTAGTAGAACTCTAGGCGAGGTCAAAACAAGGTATCCTCACATGGAAAAACTGGCGCTTGCTTTGCTAAGAGCCTACAGAAAGTTGAAACCGTACTTTCAATACCACCCCATATGTGTCGTAACCTCTTACCCGCTAAAGAACACTATGCATAAACCCGAAGTCGAAAAGGAATTGTTGTTAACCTCGGGGACTTCTTCGGGAATCTGGACCCTCTTTAAGGACAGTGCATCGAACGCAAAGGGGTTCGAACTCGGCATCGTGTTGAAGCCGCCTACGAGTTATGTAGTTAGAGAGTCTATTAGAACTATGAAATTAACTAACAATGAGGCCGAGTATGAGGCCATGATTGCAGGTCTCAAATTGACTAAGGGCCTTGGGGCAGAGGTGGTCGAAGCTAAGTACGACTCCCTCCTTGTGGTAAATCAAGTCAATGGGATGTTAGAAGTAAAGGAGGAATGAATGCAAAGATATTTAGACAAATTGCAGGTAACACTGCATCAATTCAAGGAGTGGACCCTACAACATATACCCCGAGATCCAAATAGTAAGGCCTACGCTTTGGCTAACTTGGGGTCATCGGTTGATGATGATGAATTCAGCTCAGGAACAGTCGTACAACTCATGAAATTAGTAGTAGAAGAAGGCTTTGCCAAAATAAACTCAACAAGTTTAACTTGGGATTGGAGAAACAAATACATAGATTATTTGAAGATTTGGAAGTTACCCTCGAATCCTAAAAAATTGAGGGCTCTACGCACAAAGGAAGCCATGTTCAGCATGTCTGAAGGGACACTATTCAGAAGAACATTCGACAGCCCGATCGCCATATGCTTGGGGCCAAGATATACCGAGTATGTTCTGAGAGAAGTTCACGAAGGCACCTGCGGAAACTATTCGGGGGTGGAATCTTTAGTTCGTAAGATACTCAGGGCCGACTATTATTGGATCGACATGGAGAAAGATGCAAAGGACTTTGTACGAAGATGCGATGTCTGTCAAAGACATGCATCGATGATCTATCAACCTAGAGAGTTACTTCATTCGGTCTTGTCCCCATGGTCGTTCATGAAATGGGGAATGGACATTGTTGGTCCCCTACCGTTGGCATCTGGTAAGGCTCAATTCATACTATTTATGAGTGATTATTTCTTCTAAATGGGTCAAAGCTTAAGCGTGAGAAAGTTCGAAAAAAAGTAACTAATTTCATTTGGGACCACATAATATGTCATTTGGGGATACCGGCCGAGATCGTGTGTGATAATGGGAAGCAATTTATCGGTAGCAAGGTAAACAAGTTTTTTGAAGACCACAAGATTAAAAAGATACTGTCGGCACCCTATCACCCTAGTGGGAACGGACAAGCAGAATCTACAAACAAGACTATACTCCAAAACTTGAAAAAGAGGTTGACCGATGTCAAAGGGAAGTGGAAAGAAATTCTGGCCGAAGTCTTATGGGCATACCGTACAACTTCGAAATCTATTACCGGAGCCACCCCATTTTCATTGGTCTATGGTGCCAAAGCATTAATACCAATTGAAATGGGAGAACCAAGCCTCAGGTTCTGATATGTGACCGAAGAATCAAATGGTGAGGCCATGAGTACGAACCTGGAACTATTAGATGCAAGACGAGAGGCCGCCCTAGTCCGGTTGGCTGCCCAGTAACAACGGATAGAAAGGTATTACAACCGAAGAGCCAACCTTCGACACTTGGGAAGCTGGGGCCGAATTGGGAAGGACCATATCGAGTCATCGGGATTACCAGCAAAGCCTCATACAAACTCGAAGAAGGAGACGATGCACAATTACCGAACAACTGGAACGTGATGCACTTAAAGCGGTAATACTACTAAGGTACAATCTCATTTACCTTTTATAATATTATGAATCGGGCTAACACTTGTAGGCAACGGAGAATGTGACTATTAGGTCTGAAAGCACGTGTTCCACTCTTTTTTCCTTGAACCGATTTTGTCCCAAATGGGTTTTCTGGAAAGATTTTTAACGAGGCAATAGTAAATCGTGCTAACTTAGATTCGAAGACCGATTTTAAATCGGAGTCAATGGCCACATCAACAGTATCCGAGCCCTCGCAGGATCAACCTCAAATATTGGGGTCCATCACCCTCAGATTAGGCTTTCTTAGCAAGGAAAGAAGGAAACTTTGTACTTGAACAACTTAGCTTTACTTATATGAGATTTAAGTAATAAACTCATATTTTTAATTTTAATAGGAAAAAGGCACATGGGGAAATTTGTCTCATGCTACTGCCTTTGAGGAGACATATAAGAAGAAGAAGAAGAAGGATGGGTCGAACCGTGTACATCAGAGACATATGTAAGATTCTAAATTCAAGAGTACCTTTATTCTTGGTTAAAATTAATTCATTTATATAATTTTTATCATCTATATTTCAAGAGCATATCAAAGAAGAAGAGGAATGACATCAAACTCAGCCTGATTCTCAACCAACGCCCGAAGATATAACTACGATATGGACACATGCAGCTGGTGGAGTAAATAAAGGTATAAAATTATTTAGTAATATTCATTTTAATATTATTTTGCACAAGTTATATGTTTCTTCTCTTGCTCATTTAACTATATTTTTTAAATTTCTCATGAAAAGAAATAAAGATAGAGTCTACGAACTTGGAGTGCATCCGCCATCTAGTCATCCAGCCAGATTATTTAGTTGTGCTTCTGCTTCACCCGATGAAATTGAGACTATGTGGACGCAAATCAATGAATTATTACAATAATGGAACAATGCTCAAGAAACAACAAGTATAACGCGGACATTGTGACGACCCGACCAGTCGTCTCATGAGTTACCACTCCGTTTCCCCCATTTCTGCTTCTCTATGCTTCGTTATTCGTGATTTATGGTATCGGGTTGGTCGGATCGAGTCCAGAATGATTTTGGTAAGGTTTGAGACACTTAGTCTCTTTTAAGGAAGTTTAAGTTGGATAAGTCAATCGGATGTTGACTTATGTGTTAGAGGATTCGGATGCGAGTTTCGATGGTTCGGTTAGCTTTCGAAGGTGATTTATGATTTAGGAGTGTGTTCAGAATGAGTTTTGGAGGTTCGGAGTAGAATTAGGCTTGAATTGGCGAAGTTGATATTTTAGTGATTTCCGGTTGGTAGGCGAGAATTTGATATAGGGGTCAGAATGAAATTCCGAGAGTTGCAGTAGCTCTATTGTGTCATTTGGGATGCGCGTGCAAAATTTCAGATCATTCGGACGTGGTTTGGTTGGGTTTTTGATCAAATGCGTAATTCGGAATATTTTAGAAACTTAGGCTTGAATCCGATCTGTTTTGGTTGATTTGATGTTGTTTGAGTTGTTTTGAAGACTGGAGCAAGTTTGAATAAGGTTTTAGGATGTGTTTGTGCCTTTGGTTGAGGTCTCGGGGGCCTCGAGTGAGTTTCGGGTGGTCAATCGGATCATTTTGGAGTTAAGGAAATTGCAGAAAAATTTGTTCAGCTGTTGCAAGGATTTTACCCTTCGCGTTCGCGAAGGGCTAGGGAATTGGAGCATCGCGTTCGTGAGAAGGGCTTCGCGATTGCGCAGAGAAATTGGGTCAGTTGGGTTGGAGGTCAAGTTGCTCATCGCGTTCGCGGGAGATGGAGCGCGTTCGCGAAGGTTCGCCTGGGTGAAGCATCGCGTTCGCGAGGGCTTGGTCGCGATTGTGTAGGAGGAAAATTGGTCAAGGAAAAATTGTGCTTCGCGAAAGCGAGAGTTTGACCACGTTCGCGAAGAAGGAAATAATGTCTGGGCAGAATGTTTGTAAACTCTTCTTGTCCGCGAGGATTGGGTTTATTTCCTCTATAGTTGGTCATTTTTGGAGATTTTTGAAGGAGATTGTAGAGGGATTCAAGGGTAATCGTTGGGATGTAAGATTCTTGGGCTAAAAATTCGATTATTATGTGAATTCTACCTAGAAAATCATGGAAATTAAGCTAAAAATTTAAGAGTTATGACTTGGAAATTTGGACATTGATGGAGGATTTGGAGGACCATTTGGGGTCGGATTTGAGAACTTTTGATATGTATGAACTCGTGGGTAGATAAGGAATCTATTGGTGTAAAAATTTCTGATTTTCGAGACGTGGTCCCAGGGGTCGAATTTTGGTAATTTCGGGATTTGTGCCCTTTATTGATTGTTTTTGCTTGGACATTGTTCCCTTAGCATATTTTGACGTCCTCGTTCTGATTTTGGATAGATTTGACGAGCGTGGAGGCCGATTCGAAGGGCAAAGGCATCACGAGCTAGAGATTTAGCCTGTTCGAGTTGAGTAATGATTGTAAATGATGTTCTGAGGGTTTGAAACCCCGGATTGCACGTCGTAGTACTATGTTGAGGTGAGACACACGCTTGATGACGAGCGTGGGGTTGTGCACTATTGGGGATTGTGACTTGGTCCGTCCCGGTTGATGATTTTACCACGAATTTGACTGAAAACTATTTGCTATCATCATTATTTGGGCTTCGTGCCAACTATTTGAATTTTTCGGGGATTTTCATTACTATTTTCTCACTGTTTTGACTAATTTCTTGAACTTAGTCATGTTAATTTCTACTGTTTTACTACTCAGCCATGTTTACTCAATTTTAAGACTTAAATGATATTTTAAATGAAGTTGGGCTGAGAAACACTGTTTTACTATTGCCCGAGAGGCTTGTGATGATTTTTGACTGAGTAAGGTCAAGGGCCTACGTTGTGAGGAAACACTGATACTGATTGGAGGCTGAGGGCCTGATATATGTACGCCACGAAGTGTCTTGATTGATATGAGGCCGAGGGAATAGATTTGATGCCACGAGATGGCTTGTTATTGCGGTTGGGCCGTAAGGGGCCCCTCCAGGAGTTTGCATACCCCCAGTGAGCGCGGGTACCCATTGTGTTATGAGATTGAGCCCGAGGGACTGATATTGTTCTGATATGTTGCCCAAGGGGCGGATCTGTTGATACTGTGCCCGAGGGGCAAATTTCTATTTGTTACTTTACCTTTACTACTTGTCAATTACTTGTTTTACTTGTTGAAAGAGGATTTTACTTGACTTTTCACTGGCTCACTGTTTTTAAATGATTTTACTGCTTCATTATAGAATGTCGTGTGCTTTACGTATTTTCTTACTTTCAGTCATTATTTACATTTGTTACTCATTAAGTTGGAGTACCACTTTACTCCCTTCACCCTGTGTGCAGATTCAGGATTTGCTGGTTCCGCTCCCGAGTGCTGATTCCTCCAGTTTCAGGCGACGTTAGGAGATTATGAGGTAGTTGTTGACATCCGCAGCCCCCGTGTCTCTACTCCTTTATTGCTTTTGTTCCTTTTTCAGACATTTGCACTAGTTTACGATCTTAGCAAAACTGTATTATGACTTATAGATGCTCATGACTTGTGACACCCTGGTTAGGGCTGTGTCGGGTTGTATTTCCGCTACTTATTATCATTAAATCATGTTTTAGACTACTTTTGTGTTGTTTAACTACTTCAACAAGTGAATTGGGTTTAGTTGACTAGCCTTGTCTTCACGAAAGGCGCCATCACGACTGGGTTAGGGGTTAGGGTCGTGACAAGTTGGTATCAGAGCCTAGGTTACATAGGTCTCACGAGTCATGAGCAAGATTAGTAGAGTCTCGCAGATCAGTACAGAGACGTCTATATTTATCCTTGAGAGGCTGCAGAACCTTTAGGAAAAACTCCATATTCTTGAAATTCTTATCGTGCGAACTTGTTGATCCGAGTACTAAACTTCTGTTATTCTATTCTCTCACAGATGGTGAGGACACGCGCTACCGGACAGGGTGGACGACCACCAATGCCACCAGCTGTGGCCACTAAAGGCCGAGGACGCGGTCGTGGTCGTGGTAGAGGCAGAGCAGCAAGGGCATCACCTGTAGATCCACCAGTTGCCCCAGTTCAGGACCAGGTCCCAGCTATGGACGATACAGTAGCACCATCCCAGGCACCAGCTATGCCTATTGTGATTCCGGGTCTTTAGGAGGCCTTAGCACAGATCTTATCAGTTTGCACTGGCCTGGCTCAGGCGGTTTCAGCCACTACAGCCGCAGCTACTTCACAAGCCAGGGGAGGCAATTAGACTTCCGCTGCTCGCACACCTGAGCTGGTCGTACAGGAACTTCAGACGCCGGCGATGCATCCAGCCTAACCGGTTGCAGCTGCTCAGGACTATTTGGTTCTTGTCATGCCGGAGGATGAGCAGCGTAGGTTAGAGAGATTTGGTAGATTGCAGCCTCCGACCTTCAGTGGCGTAGAGGGCGGGGATGCCCAGGTCTTTTTGGACAAGTGTCAGAGGATGCTTCGTACTGCAGGTATTCTGGAGACCAGTGGAGTCGCTTTTACCACCTATCAGTTTTCAGAAGCTGCTTTCCCTTGGTAGAAGGATTTTGAGAGGCGTAGGCCTGTTGGTGCAACACCCCTTTCCTGGCAGCAGTTCTCTGTTCTCTTCCTGGAGAAGTATGTACCGCAGTCCCGTAGAGAGGAGCTGCGTAGGAAGTTTGAGTGGTTGCGACAGGGGGATATGACTGTGTCACAGTATGAGTTGAGGTTTTCTAAGTTGGTTCGTCTTGCCATCTGGTTGGTTCCGACAGATCGAGAGAGGATCAGGAGGTTTGTTGATGGTCTTACTTATCAGCTCTGTATTCTTATACCCAGGGAGAGGGTATCCGATGCTACGTTCGAGGAGGTTGTTGATATCTCCCGTAAGATTGAGTCGGTTTGCCGTCAGGAGTGAGAGGAGAGGGAGACCAAGAGGCCTCGAGGATCTGGCAGCTATAGTGGTACTCCTTCGAGGGGTCAGTTTCAGTACGACAGAGGCCATTCATTCAGGTCTGCTTAGCCAGCTCGCCCAGGTTATCGTGGGGCGTCTTTGGGTCATGGTTATCACGGTACCCAGTAGGTCCAGTCATCACTTAGTGCCCTTCCAGCTTAGAGTTCATCCTGTGCTCCATCAGCTCAGGGCTCTTCTATGTCGAGTGCATCTGTTAGTCACTCTGGTGAGAGGGGTTCCCTTCAGTCCCCTTTTCTAGCACCTGGGAGTTTCTATGAGTGTGGCGAGATGGTTCACATGTGGAGGCAGTGTCCTTGTCGTTTTGCTAGTTCATCTCAGCAGAGAGGTCAGTCATCGGCTTCAATGTTAGTTTCTTCACCAGCTCATGCCCAGCCAGCTAGGGGTGGAGGTTAGTCAGCTAGGGGTCTCCCCAGAGGGGTAGGTCGATCAGGGGGTGGCCAGGCTCGTTTCTATGCACTTCCAGGCAGACCCGATGCTATTGCTTCAGATGTTGTTATTATAGGTATTGTTTTAGTCTGCCACAAAGATGCCTCTGTATTATTTGACCCCGATTCCACCTTTTCTTTTGTGTCATCATACTTTGCTAGTTATTTGGGTATGTCACGTGAGTTTTTTGCTTTACCTGTTCATGTATATACCCCGGTGGGCGATACTGTTATTGTAGACCGTGTGTACCGGTCGTGTGTGGTGACTATTGGTGGTCTGGAGACCCGAGTGTATCTATTACTATTGAGCATGGTGGATTTTGATGTCATTTTGGGCATGGATTGGTTATCTCCGTGTCATGCTATTCTAGACTGTCATGCTAAGACAGTCACATTAGCTATGCTGGGTGTGCCACAGATCGAGTGGCAATGTGTGATTGATTATGTTCCTAGTAGAGTGATCTCTTTCTTGAAGGCCCTACATATGGTTGAGAAGGGTGGTCTTTCATATCTAGCATTTGTGAGGGATGTCGAAGCTGAGGCTCCCAGTATTGATTCTGTTCCAGTTGTGAGGACTTTTCCAAATGCGTTTCCTGCAAACCTGCCAGGCATGCTACCGGACAGGGATATTGATTTTGGTATTGATCTGGTGTTGGGCACTCAGCCCATTTCTATTCCGCCATATTGTATGGCACTAGCAGAGTTGAAGGAGTTAAAGGAGCAGCTTTAGGAGCTCCTAGATAAGGGGTTCATTCGGCCTAGTGTGTCACATTGGGGTGCACCGGTTCTGTTTGTGAAGAAAAAGGATGGCACAATGAAAATGTGCATTGATTATAGGCAATTGAACAAGGTAACAATTAAGAACAAATATCCTTTTCCTCACGTTGATGATTTATTCGACCAGCTTTAGGGAGCGAGAGTGTTCTCCAAGATTTATCTCCGTTCAGGTTATCACCAGTTGAAGATCAGGGATTCAGATATTCTTAAGACGGCTTTCAGGAACCGTTATGGTCATTATGAGTTCTTGGTGATGACTTTTGGGCTGACCAATGCCCTAGCAGTATTCATGCATTTGATGAACAGCGTGTTCCGACCTTATCTTAACTCGTTTGTCATAGTCTTCATTGATGATATTCTAGTGTATTCGCGTAGTCAGGAGGAGCACGCGGAGCATTTGAGAGTTATGTTACAGAGATTGAGGGAGGAGAAGCTTTATGCAAAATTCTCCAAGTGTGAGTTTTGGCTCAGTTCAGTGGCTTTCTTGGGGCACGTGGTGTCCAGCGAGGATATTCAAGTTGATCCGAAGAAGATAGAGGGGGTTCAGAGTTGGCCCAGATCGTCTTCAGCCATAGAGATTTGCAGCTTTCTTAGTTTGGCAGGCTATTATTGCCGGTTTGTTCAGGGATTCTCATCTATCGCATCGCCCTTGACCAAGTTGACTTAGAAGGGTGCTTCATTTGTATGGTCGGACGAGTGTGAGAAGAGCTTTCAGAAGCTCAAGACAGCTTTGACCACAGCTCTAGTGTTGGTTTTACAATCAACTTCAGGTTCATATACCATGTATTGTGATGCTTCGAGAGTTGGGATTGGTTGTGTGTTGATGTAGGAGGGTAGAGTTATTGCTTATGCTTCTCGTTAGTTGAAGTCCATGAGAAGAACTACCTCGTTCATGATTTGGAATTGGCTGCCACAGTTCACTCGCTGAAGATTTGGAGGCATTACTTGTATGGCGTATCTTGTAAGGTGTTCACTGATCATCACAGTCTTCAATATTTGTTCAAGTAAAAGGATCTTAATTTGAGGTAGCAGAGATGGTTGGATTTGCTTAAGGATTATGATATCACTGTATTGTACCATCCGGGAAAGGCCAATATGGTAGCCGATGCTTTGAGCCAAAAGGCAGTGCGTATGGGGAGTTTGGCATATATTCTAGTTGGGGAGATACCTCTTGCAATTAATGTTTCAGGCCTTGGCCAATTGGTTTGTGAGGTTAGATATTTCGGAGCTCAGTCGGGTATTGGCTTGTGTGGTTTCTTGGTCTTCCTTATATGATCGCATCTGAGAGCGCCAGTATGATGATCCGCATTTACTTGTCTGTAGGGACAGAGTTCAGCATGATGATGCTAGAGATGTGACCATTGGTTATGATGGGGTGTTGAAGATGCAGGGCCGGATTTGTGTGCCCAATGTGGAGGGGCTTCGGGAGTTGATTCTGGAGGAGGCCCATAGCTCACGGTATTTCATTCATCCGGGTGTCGCGAAGATGCATCAGGATTTGAGGCAGCACTATTGGTGGATAAGAATGAAGAAAGACATTGTGGGATTTGTAGCTCGGTGTCTCAATTGTCAGCAGGTAAAATATGAGCATCAAAGACCGGGTGGTTTGCTACAGCAGATGCTTATTCCTGAGTGGAAGTGGGAGAGGATCACTATGGACTTTGCTGTTGGACTTCCATGGACTTTGAAGAAGTTCGATGCTATTTGGGTGATTGTGGATCGGCTGACCAAGTCTGCGCACTTCATTCCTATGTGTACTACCTATTCTTTAGAGCGGTTGGCAGGGATCTATATCGGGGAGATAGTTTGCTTGCATGGTGTTCCGGTTTCCATCGTTTCAGATAGAGGTACTCAGTTTACTTCGCAGTTTCGGAGGGCCGTGTAGAGAGAGTTGGGTACTTAGGTGGAGTTGAGCACATCTTTTCATCCTCGGGCGGAGGGTAGTCCGAGCGCACTATTCAGATGTTGGAGGACATGTTGCGTGCTTATGTCATTGATTTCGGAGGGTCATGGGATGAGTTACTACCGCTTGTAGAGTTTGCTTATAACAACAGCTACCAGTAGCGTATTCAGATGTCTCCGTATGAGGCTTTGTATGGGAAGCGGTGTAGATCTCCAGTTGGTTGGTTTGATCTAGGTGAGGCTAGGCTATTAGGGACTGATTTGGTGCAGGATGCTTTGGAGAAGGTGAAGGTGATTCAGGAGAGGCTTCGTACAGCGCAGTCGAGGCAAAAACTTTATGCTGATAGGAAGGTTTGAGATGTGTCCTACATGGTTGGCGAGAAGGTTCTATTGAAGGTTTCACCCATGAAGGGTGTTATGAGATTTGGGAAGAAAGGGAAATTGAGTCCGCGGTTCATTGGGCCTTTTGAGGTGCTTCGAAGGATTGGGGAAGTGGCTTATGAGCTTGCTTTGCCACCCAGCTTGTCGAGTGTGCATCCGATATTTCATGTTTCTATTCTCTGGAAGTATATTGGGGATCCGTCCCATGTTTTGGATTTCAGCACGGTTCAGTTGGATAATGATTTGACCTTTTATGTGGAGCCAGTAGCTATTTTGGGTCGTCAGGTTCGGAAGTTGAGGTCTAAGGATATAGCTTCAGTGAAAGTGCAGTGGAGAGGTCGAACCGTGGAGGAGGCTACCTGGGAGACCGAGCAGGAGATGCGGAGCAGATATCCTCACTGTTTGAGGCTTCGGGTATGTTTCTTGACTCGTTCGAGGACGAAAATTTGTTTAAGTTCGGGAGGATGTGACGACCCGGCCAGTTGTCTCATGAGTTACCGCTCCGTTTCCCCTATTTCTGTTTCTCTATGCTTCATTATCTGTGTTTTATTGTATTGGGTTGGTCAGATCGAGTCCGGAATGATTTTGGTAAGGTTTGAGACACTTAATCTCTTTTAAGGAAGTTTAAGTTGGAAAAGTCAACTAGATGTTGACTTATGTGTTAGAGGTCTCGGATGCGAGTTCCGATGGTTCGGTTAGCTTCGGTAGGTGATTTATGACTTAGAAGTGTGATCGGAATGAGTTTTGGAGGTTCGGAGTATAATTAGGCTTGAATTGGCGAAGTTGATATTTTAGAGATTTCCGGTTGGTAGGCGAGATTTTGATATAGGGGTCGGAATGGAATTCCGAGAGTTGCAATAGCTCCATTGTGTCATTTGGGATGTTCTTGCAAAATTTTAGATCATTCAGATGTGGTTTGATTGGATTTTTGATCAAAAGCGTAATTCGGAATATTTTTGAAACTTAGGCTTAAACCGATGTGTTTTGGTTGATTTGTTGTTGTTTGAGCTATTTTGACTAGATCAAGTTTGAATAAGGTTTTAGGATGTGTTGGTGCCTTTGGTTGAGGTCTGGGGGCCTCGGGTGAGTTTCGGGTGGTCAATCGGATCATTTTGGAGTTAAGGAAATTGCAGAAAAATCTGTTCAACTGTTGCAAGGATTTTACCCTTCGCGTTCGCGAAGGGCTAGGGAATTGGAGCATCGCATTCACGAGAAGGGCTTCCCGATCGTGTAGAAAAATTGGGTCAGCTGGGTTGGAGGTCAAGTTGTTCATCGCGTTCGCAGGAGATGGAGCGCATTCGCGAAGGCTCGCCTGGGTGAAGCATCGCGTTCGCGAGGGCTTGTGCTTCGCGAATGCGAGGGTTTGATCGCATTCGCAAAGAAGGAAATAATGCCTGGGCAGAATGTTTTTAAACTCGTCTTGTCCACGAAGATTGGGTTTATTTCCTCCATAGTTGGTCATTTTTGGAGATTTTTGAAGGAGATTGAAGAGGGATTCAAGGGGAATCGTTGGGAGGTAAGATTCTTGGACTAAAAACTCGATTATTATGTGAATTCCACCTAGAAAATTACGGAAATTAAGCTAAAATTTTAAGAGCTAGGGCTTGGAAATTTGGACTTTTGATTGAGGATTTAGAGGACCATTTGGGGTCGGATTTGAGAATTTTTTATATGTATGAACTCGTGGGAAGATAAGAAATCTATTGGTATAAAAAATTTTAATTTTTGAGATGTGGGCCCGGGGGTCGGGTTTTGGTAATTTCGGGACTTGTGCCCTTTATTGATTGTTTTCGATTGGGCTTTGTTCCCTTATCATATTTTGACGTCCTCGTTCTGATTTTGGATAGATTCGACGCGCGTGGAGGCCGATTAGAGGGGCAAAGGCGTCGCGAGTTAGAGATTTAGCCTGTTCGAGGTGAGTAATGATTAAAAATAATGTTCTGAGGGTTTGAAACCCCGGATTGCACATCGTAAGTGCTATATTGAGGTGAGACACACGCTTGATGACGAGCGTGGGGTCGTGCACTATTGGGGATTGTGACTTGGTCCATCCCGGTTGATGATTTTACTGCGTATTTGACTTAATACTATTTGCTATCATCATTATTTGTGTTGAATGCCATATTTGGGCTTCGTGCCAACTATTTGAACCCTTCGGGGATTTTCATTACTATTTCCTCACTGTTTTGACTTATTTCTTGAACTCAGCCATGTTAATTTCTATTGTTTTACTACTCAGTGATGTTTACTCAGTTTTAAGGCTTAAATGATATTTAAATGAAGTTGGGCTGAGAAACACTGTTTTACTATTGCTCGAGAGGCTTGTGATGATTTTTGACTGAGTAAGGTCGAGGGCCTACGTTGTAAGGAAACACTGATATTGATTGGAGGCCGAGGGCCTGAGATATGTACGTCACGAGGTGGCTTGATTGATATGAGGCCGAGGGCCTAGATTTGATGCCACGAGATGGCTTGTTATTGCACTTGGGCCGTAAGGGGCCCCTCCAGGAGTCTACATACCCCCAGTGAGCGCGGGTACCCATTGTGATGTGAGATTGAGCCCGAGGGGCTGGTATTGTTCTGAGATGTTGCCCGAGGGGCGGATCTGTTGATACTGTGCCCGAGGGGCAAATTTCTATTTGTTACTTTACCTTTACTATTTGTCAATTACTTGTTTTACTTATTGAAAGAGGATTTTACTTGACTTTTCACTGGCTTACTGTTTTTAAATGATTTTACTGCTTCATTATAGAATGTCATATGCTTTACGTGTTTTTTTACTTTCTGTCGTTATTTACATTTGTTGCTCACTGAGTTGGAGTACTCACTTTACTCCCTGCACCCTGTGTGCAGCTTCAGGCTTTGCTGGTTCCGCTCTCGAGTGCTGATTCCTCCAGCTTCAGGCGGCGTTCGGAGATTACGAGGTAGTTGTTGACGTTCGCAGCCCCCGTGTCTCTACTCCTTTATTTCTTAAGTTCCTTTTTCAGACATTTGTACTAGTTTACGGTTTTAGCATAACTGTATTATGACTTATAGATGCTCATGACTTGTGACACCCCGGTTAGGACTGTATCGAGTTGTATTTCCGCTACTTATTATCATTAAATCATGTTTTAGACTGCTTTTGTGTTGTTTAACTGCTTCAACAAGTGAATTGGGTTTAGTTGGTTGGCCTTGTCTTCATGACAAGCGCCATCACGACCGAGTTCGGGGTTAGGGTCGTGACAGACATTCATGAAAACTAACGTATAATGGAAGAATCTAACAATGAGGAGACTAAAACCGATGAGGATCGATAGTAATTTGGAATGTGTAATAGAATATTTAGACTTGATTGGTTGTCACAAAACTTTGTTCGTTTTAGACTTGGTTGCATGTCATTTTGGTAAAAAGCTTTACATTTTGATGTGGTTTATTAGGATTTACACTTGTAAAATATTTTTGTTGTGTTTAAAATAGTATGATACTTGATGTTTTTGGTTCTATTGATTGAGAATTTGTGATATTAATGGTTGTTTATTGGTTGTTTGATTTGGCAGGGGGTGTGGCTTAAAATACAACAGTAGAATTCTACTGTATCTCCTAAATTTGCAAATGATTTCTAACCACTTTGGTTAGAAACTGGACCTGGAAATTTTCAGTTTTGCAATTGAAATGGTCAGAATATTTAATTAATGAAATTATTATTTTTTACGTTCCGACGGATTTGGTCTCAAAATTTAAATAAAATAAGAAATAATTATTTAAAGTACCGACCAAATGGGTCGGAACATTAATTATTAAAATACTTTTTATTATTAATTGTGCAGTAGAATCGGTCGCAAAAGTACCGACCAAAACAGTTGCAAACTTCAATTTTATCCGGTCAACTGCATAATTTCCTATTGCGACCAAAATGATCGGACGTTTTTGACCGATTCAGTTGCAAATATTTTACGACCATCATTTTTCCGACCACTCAAAATCCATCGGAAATTCGTCGAAAATAACCGATTTTCAAAGGATTTAGTGGTAAAAAATTTGACATTTTCTAGTAGTGATCGTGAGTACGACCTGCTGATAAATAAATACAAGCCAGATATTTTTCCTACTCATGTCATGAGCCATGTGGACGAGCCTCCCAATTTTTTTGTCCAAGTTGGGATGGGTTTATGCGGCACCATAAAAATCCTATATCATATATATACCTCTTAAAATATTTTTTGAAGGGAGATATTGCGAGCACGTGATTTTTTCCCTATATGAATTACTCCCACAAATTCAAAACAAAATAATTTTTCATTGTTTGCAATGCCAGGGATATTTGTGGCATTTTGGTTATTGTGTGGATATTATCTGTGCACGTTTATTGTTTAATTAATTAAGAATACAAAAAAATGTGTTGCATGTGCATTTAGAATTTAACTATGCATTTTTAAGAATTAATCAGTAATTAAGTTATTTTATAAAAAAAAGAGAAGAAAATCACAAAAATAGTTATTTTGCACCTTTTAATTTTAATTTTTCATTTCTGAGTAGTTTTTCTTTAATTTATTAATTGTGGTAATTATTTAGGATTAGTTAATATTTGTGATAAGTTAATTTGGTTTTATAACTTAATTTAGGATTTTTGTTTTAATTTTTGAAAAAAAGAAAAGAAAAGAAAAAGAATTAATTTTAAAATAAAAAAAGAAGGAAAAAGAATAAAAGAAATCAGAACTTGGGCCAAATTCAATTTAATTCTCGAAACCCAATTCCATCACCCCCAAAACCCATCCCACACCCGGTCCAAATCATCTGTCTCTAAAACCATTGAAACGACGTAGTATAGGGAGAATACTACGTCGTTTCGAGATCAACAGATCTCAACCGTCCATTCCCTCACATCCAACGACCAAGACCTCACCCCATCACCCGTTTAACCTGACCCATGAACCGGTCCAGCACCCATGTAACCAAAGCGACCCCGTTTTCTATTAATGATTTAATGAGAGTCGTTGGATTCCAATCATCCAACGGCCCTAATTAAATCCTCAATTTAATATACTCAAAACATCAATCCTCTTACCCCCTCAGAACCCCCCTCATCGTCTTTGATATCTCTTCAGACACCAGCCAAAATCACCGCCTCAAACCACATTTGACCGCCTGCCGGAAATCGCTACAACGGAGTTCAACCACCAATCACCCCCAAAAATACACCGTAGAATCCCCTTCGTCTCCTCTTTCCAAATATCTAACCAGCTACCTTCAAACATCCCTAGAATTCTTCGAATCTTGATTCGAAGAGGCGAACTCTAACACCGCCCTGATATTCTCCGGTGGCGTCGCCGCCTCCAACCCCTCCCAAACTAACACCCCATGACCCCTTAACTTCCCTCTTTCCAAATCCTCGCTCCATTCTTCTCAGACATGGCCAAAACTCTTCGAATATCAAATCTGATTTCAAGCCCTAGAACCCTAAATTCTAACCAGTGCACGAAAGGTCATTTTGCTGGATTTCTTGGCTTATTCAAGCCTGTTTCAGCACAAAATAATGATGCTAGTTTGTTCTCCACCAAGAACAAACATTTGGCATTATTTTGGGTTGACTCAGAGTGTCAATTCCAAGTTCGAGCCTGGCCGGCGAGTTCTTTCCTAGTTTCTTATTTATTCTCGTTAGTATTATTCTGTTATTCGTCTTTCCCCATATCTTTTTCTTTTCTCTAGTCGATTTCAGGTTAAACTCGACCAGTCCTCTGGTATAAACTATCTTTTGATCGTTGTTTTGTTTTCAGAATGTTTGGTGAATTTGTTCTTGGTTTCATAAGATTGTGTGGTCAGTTTGTTTAAAATTTTGAAACCATGTCTCGTTTAATAATTTAGTCAGTTTAATTAGTTCATTTCGATTTAATAGACTAGTTCATTCCATTTTTGTGTATGTTATTAATCAGTCATATAGATAATTCTAGTTGTCGAACCATTTAAGTGTTTGTTTTCTTCTGCTTTTGGTAAAAGCACTGAATTTGGCCTGGATCAGTTTGATTGTTTGAGCCTTCAGGCCATTCTTGATCCCACTTCAAAGGCCTGATAGATTTTGGGTCAAGATTGACCCATATCCGTCTGGTTTCTTGAAAGTAATTGACAGAAGTTTAAGGGGAAATGTTTGGGAATTATTCAATAAAGGAAGTGTTTACCTAACTTAGGAAGTTTCTGTAGTGGTAGGGTTATGAATATACTAAAGATAAGATAGAGATATGGTTTAAGTGGAATCAACTATTAAAAATGGGGAAAGGGGGATTTATAATAGGGATTGCACTAATTGGTTGTCTATTTAAAGGCTGAAGAAGAACAGAGGTGGGAGAGAGAAAAAAAAGGATAGAAAGAACACATTGAAAGTACTGGAAAAAAAAAAGAGAACATTCTAAAAAAAACATTAGATCCAATAGAGAGAGAGTTTTAAGAGATAAAATCCAGAAAATACAAAGGGCTAAAATTTTCTACTGTTTCATTGGATCTCTCCAGTTCTTTTTGAATTCTTTTCAATTTCTGAAATAATCTGGACTCATCTGAGTACAAAAAAGATTGATTTTGGTCCTCAAGTTGGCTTAAAGCTTACTGGGTTACTGTTTGATTGGAACTATTTTGCTGCATTCTTGGTTTAAAGTTGGGTCTGGGAGGTTTATTTCTGTTGCTACTTACTGTTGTTGTTACTGTTGACCTTACTTCCCCTTTCCTTTCATTTCCAGGTATTTGTCAACTCCATGGACACCACTTAAATGTAGTTTGAAGGTTGATTAAAAATTGGATGATGGTTGCTATTGAATTCTCACTTCTGTCTCTTTCCATTTCATGCATAACGTGTATTACTTAGTTCAGAAATAGCTTGGTCGAAGTATATTTATAGTTGAATAGAGTATGACTATGTTTGTAATCATCTTATTGTTGGGTATACCTGCTAAATTCTTTATTCTAGAATTAGTTTTGGTTTGAAACATGGAACAAGTTATGGCTTAGTTACTTGGATTTCATGGGTTTGAATTGGTGTATATGTATAAAGGGACTTTCAAAGACATTCATAATAGGTATTTGCATATGTAGTATTCTGTATTGCTTTTTTTTTGAATTTCAGTTGTTTGTAGGAAGTTTACTTTTAGGAGTCTGGGTTAATAATTTGTTTGCTGGTAAAGACTACTGGTGGTATTAGATACTGAATGACCAAAAATAATTTGATATTGTAACCTCTGTACAAAAGTAATGTGATTAGCCGTATTGTTATGATGTTGAAACTGTTAAATTCTGCTACCTATTATTAGTTATTAGAATTGGAACTCGCAAATTGCTTTCAAGATCAAGTCATTATTGGATGTCATGTAATTGGCTATTGATAAGTTAAAGACGATTCCAAAGTTTGCTTGCATATGTATATGTCTCGCTGTTGAGATCCTAAGTTGATGTTGCTTCACTAAATGTTTTGAACTCCTTTCTCACATCCTAGTTGTTGGTTGTTTGTTTGTTTCTTATATTTCCTGCTAGAAGGTAATTCATCAAATTCACCTATATTTGGTGTTATTTTTTTTGTTAATTACATTGCATTGTAGTTGTAAATGTGTTGAATGGCTTTGTTGCAAGAAACGTTTCTGTCAATTATCCTTGGTATAATCTTTAGCTTATAATCTCCATTAAGGAGGAGAGCAATTCTGATCCTTAATTAGAGTAGCTAGATGTCCTTTTAATTAATTTTATATGAAGTTGGAATATCTCAATATCCATGTCCAAGTGATTGTATTAGGACAATAGATGGCCGTTTGATTTTGGGTTGTGCTCGAATTGACTGATTAATGCAAATAGCCATTATCATGGTTGTATTATCTCCATTAAGTTACTTATTACAACAGTATTAATTTCTATTCTACGTGCATCGTTTAAAGTTGTCATTTTATTTACATTGATTACTTCCAGTGTGTTCTCATATTTGAAAATTAGAATGCTTTAGGAAATTTCATTCTTTACTAAGTTTATAATGTTGAAAGTGTCAATCAATCATTATACGGACGTGCAATATTAGTATATGAATAATTATGAACATCGGTAATTTGCTTTAAGTTAAGCGCAACCTTTTTTTAAAAACAATTCGAGGCGTGCCGAGCCAAATAAATTCTCAATTGCATGGTCCTCGTTTAATTAATCTTGTTTATCCTTAGAATTCGGGGAGTCCCATTTAGTTGAATTTCCATGGCCCTCGCAAAGTTGCAAATGCGTAGTTGCTTTAGGCGCGTTATTTTACCTTCCTAAACTCGGGTGCGCATTTATGTGCCCAAATACAAATCTCAACAATGTTATATAGAATGTGTTGTGGACCGCGGGTGAATTTATGTGACGCGGTTCAAGACATATTTTAAATAACGTTGCAAATCTTTCTTTAAAAATAATTAAAAGCGGTTAAGTTTAAAAATGCACATAGGCTTAAACTTGTAATAAAATCATATAATAGGCCAATAATAATAGTTGAGCGACCGTGCTAGAACCACGGAACTCGGAAGTGCCTAATACCTTCTCCCATGTTAACAGAATTCTTTACCCGAATTTCTGGTTCGCGGACTGTAAAACAAAGTCAAACTTTTCCTCGATTCGGGATTTGAACCGGTGACTTGGGACACCATAAAATTATCCCAAGTGGCGACTCTGAATTGTTTAATAAAATGATCCCGTTTCGATTGTCACTTTAAGTTGGAAAAAACTCTCTTATACCCTTCTGGGGTAGGTAAAAAGGAGATGTGACAGCTCTAGCGACTCCGCTGGGGACCGAACCCAGAATCTCTGGTTCAGGGTTCAGAATTCGAGCTTAGATGAATTGTTGTATTTGGCTTTATTTGTTATCTGATTACATGCTTGGCCTAATGTGTTAAATGATGCTTTTACCGCTTTGATATTATCTGAACTGTACGAAACCCTTCTCTTCTCATCTTCGGGGATGTGCACGCTGGTGTGACTCCCTATTATGTTAGTGTCATACCTTGAAATAAGAAAGAGGCTCGGACAAGTTACTAAGCCGGATGGCCTTTTGGTTCTCGGTACGTAGCCCCCTCCTCGACTCGAGTTGTCCGCTCGGGTGCACTTGTCTGGAACAGTATACCCAGGTTTTATACTTAGAATAACTCAGCCTCATGTCGGATCCCTAGTAGGAACATTTGTTTGCATCATGTGCATTTGACTTTGGAAACTCAACACAGGGGTTGGGTCTGTCTAGGACAGGTGTACCCGAAATGAAAAGATAATCTTGATGCATCTTACTCGCTACTTGCGCATTCATTTGCTTCGGATTTGCATGTTGACCGGCTTATCAAATAATAAGAGAAAAGTTGAGAGTCAATGTGAGGGCTGAGAGAGGTAATTACCTGTTTTTGAGAAAAACCGATGTCACAAAATATACCGACACTTTGCCGAAATTTTGGAAAAAAAATTTGTTGACGAAAAATTTGTTTCAAAAAATAGTTGGTTTTTGTTTTGTCAAAACTGCCCGAACTACGCCAGTTTGATTCTTACCGGATGTGGAATACGTAGGCAACCCCTATCGGGTCCAACTTCCCTTTTGCAAAAATAGCCCCAAAAGAACAAAATGTTATTTTATTTTAAATAAGCAGGGTGATGCCATTTTTGTTTAAAATAGCCGAATGTCCCCAAAAGGACGCCAAAAGGCTATTTAGCAAAAACAGCCACATTTGGTCTCTTTTTCGAATTTTTGGCCGGTTAGCAAGCACTGCCTTAAAATTTTCTCCCCGGAAGTGCTGAAAGGCCGTATTTGCAAAGTCGGTTTTATTTTTGAAATGAAAATTTGAAAAAAAATGTCAGCTTTGAGTTTGAGTCAAAATGAATCATGATTTTTGCTTAATCACCCTAATAAATGTGTAGAATGAGCACGAGTAAAAATTTGCCAATAACATTCATGAACAAGATCCCCTTAGAGTTGCATATGTGGTGGGATGATCTAGGTAAATCAGGGCAAGACAAGGTCAATCATTATTTGGGAGGTCTCACCGGGTTATCGAAGATTAGGCCTAGAGGAGATATCATAAAGGCGTTGGTTATATTCTGGGACCCGGCCCACAACGTGTTTCATTTCTCAAATTTTGAACTCACCCTAACTCTGGAAGAAATAGCCGGATATATTGAGAGCGCTGAAGTTCCTCTGAGACACAAGTAGAGTGGACGTTTGGGTGGCTACCCGTAAACATCCCTAAATGTGTTGAATGGCTTTGTTGCAAGAAACGTTTCTGTCAATTATCCTTGGTATAATCTTTAGCTTATAATCTCCATTAAGGAGGAGAGCAATTCTGATCCTTAATTAGAGTAGCTAGATGTCCTTTTAATTAATTTTATATGAAGTTGGAATATCTCAATATCCATGTCCAAGTGATTGTATTAGGACAATAGATGGCCGTTTGATTTTGGGTTGTGCTCGAATTGACTGATTAATGCAAATAGCCATTATCATGGTTGTATTATCTCCATTAAGTTACTTATTACAACAGTATTAATTTCTATTCTACGTGCATCGTTTAAAGTTGTCATTTTATTTACATTGATTACTTCCAGTGTGTTCTCATATTTGAAAATTAGAATGCTTTAGGAAATTTCATTCTTTACTAAGTTTATAATGTTGAAAGTGTCAATCAATCATTATACGGACGTGCAATATTAGTATATGAATAATTATGAACATCGGTAATTTGCTTTAAGTTAAGCGCAACCTTTTTTTAAAAACAATTCGAGGCGTGCCGAGCCAAATAAATTCTCAATTGCATGGTCCTCGTTTAATTAATCTTGTTTATCCTTAGAATTCGGGGAGTCCCATTTAGTTGAATTTCCATGGCCCTCGCAAAGTTGCAAATGCGTAGTTGCTTTAGGCGCGTTATTTTACCTTCCTAAACTCGGGTGCGCATTTATGTGCCCAAATACAAATCTCAACAATGTTATATAGAATGTGTTGTGGACCGCGGGTGCATTTATGTGACGCGGTTCAAGACATATTTTAAATAACGTTGCAAATCTTTCTTTAAAAATAATTAAAAGCGGTTAAGTTTAAAAATGCACATAGGCTTAAACTTGTAATAAAATCATATAATAGGCCAATAATAATAGTTGAGCGACCGTGCTAGAACCACGGAACTCGGAAGTGCCTAATACCTTCTCCCATGTTAACAGAATTCTTTACCCGAATTTCTGGTTCGCGGACTGTAAAACAAAGTCAAACTTTTCCTCGATTCGGGATTTGAACCGGTGACTTGGGACACCATAAAATTATCCCAAGTGGCGACTCTGAATTGTTTAATAAAATGATCCCGTTTCGATTGTCACTTTAAGTTGGAAAAAACTCTCTTATACCCTTCTGGGGTAGGTAAAAAGGAGATGTGACAGCTCTAGCGACTCCGCTGGGGACCGAACCCAGAATCTCTGGTTCAGGGTTCAGAATTCGAGCTTAGATGAATTGTTGTATTTGGCTTTATTTGTTATCTGATTACATGCTTGGCCTAATGTGTTAAATGATGCTTTTACCGCTTTGATATTATCTGAACTGTACGAAACCCTTCTCTTCTCATCTTCGGGGATGTGCACACTGGTGTGACTCCCTATTATGTTAGTGTCATACCTTGAAATAAGAAAGAGGCTCGGACAAGTTACTAAGCCGGATGGCCTTTTGGTTCTCGGTACGTAGCCCCCTCCTCGACTCGAGTTGTCCGCTCGGGTGCACTTGTCTGGAACAGTATACCCAGGTTTTATACTTAGAATAACTCAGCCTCATGTCGGATCCCTAGTAGGAACATTTGTTTGCATCATGTGCATTTGACTTTGGAAACTCAACACAGGGGTTGGGTCTGTCTAGGACAGGTGTACCCGAAATGAAAAGATAATCTTGATGCATCTTACTCGCTACTTGCGCATTCATTTGCTTCGGATTTGCATGTTGACCGGCTTATCAAATAATAAGAGAAAAGTTGAGAGTCAATGTGAGGGCTGAGAGAGGTAATTACCTGTTTTTGAGAAAAACCGATGTCACAAAATATACCGACACTTTGCCGAAATTTTGGAAAAAAAATTTGTTGACGAAAAATTTGTTTCAAAAAATAGTTGGTTTTTGTTTTGTCAAAACTGCCCGAACTACGCCAGTTTGATTCTTACCGGATGTGGAATACGTAGGCAACCCCTATCGGGTCCAACTTCCCTTTTGCAAAAATAGCCCCAAAAGAACAAAATGTTATTTTATTTTAAATAAGCAGGGTGATGCCATTTTTGTTTAAAATAGCCGAATGTCCCCAAAAGGACGCCAAAAGGCTATTTAGCAAAAACAGCCACATTTGGTCTCTTTTTCGAATTTTTGGCCGGTTAGCAAGCACTGCCTTAAAATTTTCTCCCCGGAAGTGCTGAAAGGCCGTATTTGCAAAGTCGGTTTTATTTTTGAAATGAAAATTTGAAAAAAAATGTCAGCTTTGAGTTTGAGTCAAAATGAATCATGATTTTTTTTCTTAATCACCCTAATAAATGTGTAGAATGAGCACGAGTAAAAATTTGCCAATAACATTCATGAACAAGATCCCCTTAGAGTTGCATATGTGGTGGGATGATCTAGGTAAATCAGGGCAAGACAAGGTCAATCATTATTTGGGAGGTCTCACCGGGTTATCGAAGATTAGGCCTAGAGGAGATATCATAAAGGCGTTGGTTATATTCTGGGACCCGGCCCACAACGTGTTTCATTTCTCAAATTTTGAACTCACCCTAACTCTGGAAGAAATAGCCGGATATATTGAGAGCGCTGAAGTTCCTCTGAGACACAAGTAGAGTGGACGTTTGGGTGGCTACCCGTAGATGAGATCATATACATGCCAGCTACCGGGCCTCATTTCCTTTTGATGGGTCTTAGGAGTATCCAGTCTTATGCTCCATACCGGGTTTTGAGACAATTAGGGAGATATCAAATGGTTCCAAGGATGAAGACATTAGTCACCATGTGGTCGAGATTGGTCCCGATGGTCAGTTTTATGAAGCAGTAGTCCGCCAAATTTGGAGCGAATGTTAGTACTTGACGGCGAACTCGAGTGTGTGATCTGTCCAGAGGTAAAATTGCACCAGGATATCTTGCCTGGTATAAAAGGGAAGTTGAGTTAGGAAGGCCGGCCAAAAGACCTCATCTTCAAGAATTTGTCGGAGCATCACAAGAGCAATGGGATTGGCTGGCCAAAGAAAATGAGTACAGAGCCACCATAGGCAGGCTAGAAAAGCAAGTCATGGACCTTCAGTTTGAGAATGGTTTGCAAGCCATCGCGGATGAAGGCGAGAAGAAAAAGCTAACTCAGGAAAATGAAGCCCTCAAAGCCCAAATTCATAAAATGAGAACAACTGCTAGAAACCCGAAAAGAAGCCGAGCGGATGAAAGGCTTATAAGCAGTCTGAAAAAGAAAGCCCTTGAGTGTCAAGATGACCTGGAAAGGTCTAAGGCCAACCTAGCCAAAGTCCGGTCACAATGGGCAAATGAGGCGGAAGAGCGGGCAAAGTTTGTCCAACAAATGAAAAGAAAGTATGAAGGAACAACCACCAGCCTAAAGAGAAAAATGACTACCCTCGAGAATGAAGCAGCCAAGCAAGCCAAGGACCTCAAGGCTGATAGGGAACACTGTTATGATTTGATGGCTCAGATGGAGGAAGAAATGCAACAGTTGCAAAATCAACATCTCCACAACACTCAGGTGTTAGAAGCCTGGAATCAACAGGTCAGGCGTCTGCTTCAGGAAAAGGGTAGAATCCGAGAGCGGGTCAGAGTCATCGCCGACTATATTGTTGTGAAATGCCAAGCATGTGAGGATATGACTCGCACCACTTTCTTCGCTGTAATGATGATTTTTGTCCAACAGATAATGAGTGATTTGGAGAGGCTTCAAAGGGATCTTGCATATAGGCCCGCGGCGAGACCGAATGATGTCCCGCGGGTCCCAGGAGCATTTGAGGCATTAATGTATTCGTGATTTTTACTTGAATCTGTATTTTCTTTCTATTGGAGTCTGTCAGTTTATTTTTGAGCCTGTATTTACTTTTGTTGAAGTATGTTAGTTTGTTTTTTTGTCTTTTCATCAGAGTCTGTTAGTTTCTTGTTGAGTCTGTTAGTTTTTGAGTCATTATAATCAAAGTCTTTTTTTGAACATCCCAAAAATGTTTTACTACTTATTTTTATACTTATACCCCAGAACTATGCTCGGTCTGATTCATGCGGGGTCATGATACGTAGGCAATCTCCATAGGATTCGACCATAACCAAAAGAAAAGAAAAAGAAAATAAGAAACCGTGAGAAAGAAACAATGGCAAAATAAGAGAGGGAAATGAGAGAATAAAAATAAAGAGAAGTCAAGCAAAGAAAGGCATGAATGAAAAAAAGAGAGAAAAAGGGAAGTTGCAAATGGAAATAAGGAAAAGCCGGGATGACACAAGCAATCGAGCAAATACATGATAGAAATGATTAATTACTTAGGTGCATTGCATTCCACAAATATGCGGTTACCAATCTGTTAAGCTTTAATCACTAACGAGTTTGTTGTTGATGATCCAGAACTAAGGCAGGTGGTTAGTTTGTTGAGCATTCTGGAAACCCATCCATACAACACCACGTCCAAAGGCGAATTGATCATGTCTAACCAAGAACTTGATGCAAGTGTCATCGATTCTTCAAGAGAGGTGGAAGATTTGGATGTTAATTCGATGAAAGAAGAGATGTATAAGCTGAAGCAGTAGATGGCTGAAATGTACCAGGCCTGGGCAAAAGGGCAACCACCACCAGCTTACCCTGCCAACCCTGCCTTCATACCGCCCTTGGCTCAGTCTCAGGATCATCCTGCCACCGATTCATCCCCGAGTTTTCCCATTTACCAACACTACCAGAGCACAACTTCCCAAACACCACCAGCTCCACCACCCAAACAAGTTCCATACCCTTCTCCACCAGCCACTTCTGTCTTCGTGACGCCCCCTCCCACTACACTCTACAGATCCTCCAGCGAGCCATTGTTCCAAGATCATGATAACCAATATTACCCCCCGGATCCCACTTTCAAAGCTCCGGAACCCTATTCTTACACTCCTCGTTTCGATCTTCCTGTGGAAATTGAGAAACCGTCCAAATATCCCGAACAGGAGGAGATGTTCAGGAAAGTTAAAGGCTTAGTACAATCATTCAGAGACATGCGGGGGTTGGGAGGTCAAGTAAGTGTGGCTTACAAAGACCTATGTCTGTTTCCAGATGTGCAATTGCCAGCAGGGTTTAAGATGCCCAAGTTTGATTTGTACGATGGGCACGGTGATCCAATAGCGCACTTGAGAGGGTTTTGTAGCAAAATGAGGGGAGCTGGAGGGAAAGATGAATTGCTAATGGCATATTTCAGTCAAAGTCTGAGTGGTTCAGCGTTGGAATGGTATACCCGGCAGGATCACGGAAGATGGTACACATGGGATGATCTAGCCCAGGCATTCGCTTGTCACTTCCAATATAATCTTGA
This sequence comes from Nicotiana tabacum, assembly GCF_000715075.1. Classification (NCBI taxonomy): domain Eukaryota; kingdom Viridiplantae; phylum Streptophyta; class Magnoliopsida; order Solanales; family Solanaceae; genus Nicotiana; species Nicotiana tabacum. The sequence goes on along the minus strand of NC_134089.1, from coordinate 23,090,285 downwards.
GATTGTCCCAGATCGTCTGTCTTTGACAAAGATTGAGAAAAGGCACAATGAAAGCTTCAGGGAGTATGGCTTTCGGTAGAGAGTTAGAACCTACTTATTACGGCCATCTGGTATCAGCTATAGGCAAGTCCTTCAATGAAGTAGTAAAGATGGGCGGTATGGTAGAAAAAAGGCTCAAGTCGAACAAGATCATGAGCTATTCTGATATTAAGGCAACCACTCAGGCCATTCAGGGCGGCACCAGAGGAATAATCGGAAAGAAAAAGAGAGAGGATGTGGCGACGATTGATTCAGGAGCTTGGTTCGGACCCAGGGGCTCATCTCACTACTATAATCAGCCTCGACCCTACCACCAAACTTACCCCCATACCCCATATAATCCACCCCAACACTACTACCCACCACCAGACCATCATTTTTCTATCCACCATGCCCAAACATACAACCAAACCCCCACCCATGCGCAATGGCGTGCGCCCATTCCACAAAACACTTACCCACCCCCACGAGCCTACTGAAACCCTCCTGGACCAGGTTTCTGGCCCAACCAAGCATTTAAGAGTGAGAGCTGGCAGAAAAAGAAAACCTTTACTCCATTGGGAGAGTCATATACTAGTTTATTCCATAGGCTAAGACAATTGGATATGCTAAGGCCGATCGAGTCGAAACTGCCAAATCATCTCCCAAAAAATCTAGATTATTCTATAAGCTGCGAATATTGTTCTGGTACTCCGGGTCATGACACGGAGAAGTGATGGCACCTAAAAAGTGCTATCCAGGAGCTCATTAATACTAATAGAATTGAAGTTCAAGCTCCAGAGGTGCCCAATATCAACCGGAATCCGATGTCAACCCACCAGGAGACAAATATGATTGAAATAATGCATAAGGGAGGGGAGCCCAGAAAACCTTCACAGGCCGTCATGATGATTCGTTCCAGTGAGGTCAAGCCAATTGAACAATCAACAAGTGAAATATCAGTGCTCAAGTCGAGCAAGAGGAACGGTGAACCATCTATGATAGTTAAGAAAGGGTCTTCAAGTGATGTGGCAGAAAAACAAGAAAGGTTGAAAGTGGTTGTGCCAGGAGTGGCGAACAAACCTGTCGTAATCGTGGAGGGCGCCCGTATAGAACATGTCATTATCAAGCTGGTAACCCAATTACTGATAGTCAACAGCAGGGCTATTCCGTGGAATTATGAATGGGTAACAGTGACTTACAAAGGAAAAGAAGTTAAAGAAGAAGTCTATGAAACCCAGGGTTTGACTCGTTCGGGGAGATGCTTTGCCCTAGAAGAGTTAAGAAAAGCTAAGAACTCCAAAGATAACCCAGTGCTAGTGAAGAAAGCCGTAACTGAAGAAGAGGCAGGGGAATTTTTGAGAAAGATGAAGATGCAAGACTATTCTATCGTGGAACAATTGAAAAAGATGCCTACTCATATTTCACTGTTGTCATTGTTAATCCACTCGGATGAGCACCGTCGAGCCTTAATGAAAATATTGAATGAGGTTCACGTTCCCGATAAGATCTTAGTGAACCATCTGGAAAAGATATCCAACAAAATCTTTGAAGTGAACAGAGTCACTTTTTCCGATGATGAATTGCATGTAGAGGGTACTAAGCATAACAGAGCCCTTTACCTTACTGTGAAATATGAGGACTCTATGGTTACCCAGGTATTGGTCGACAATGGTTCCAGTGCAAACATTTTCCCTCTCTCCACTTTGAGCAAGTTGAAAGTGGAAGATGGGAGGATTCAAAAGAACAGTATCTACGTGCGGGGATTTGATAGCGGAGGCAAAGATTCAGTTGGTGATATAGTGCTAGAGTTGACGATATGACCAGTTGAGTTCACGATGGAGGTCCCAGTATTGGATATAGTTGTTTCAAACAATCTACTATTAGGACGACCCTGGATTCATGCCGCTAAAGCAGTCCCGTTTACACTACACCAGATGGTCAAATTTGGATGATACATATAGGAAATAGTTGTGCACAGCGAAGATAATTTGTGCGCTCATAGCAATGTCGTTGTACCGTTCATTGAAGTGGAAGATGACAAGGTGTCGTTGGTCTAACAGGTTTTTGACATGATGTTGGTCGAGAAAATTCCAGAGGGAAATACATTCCAAATCTGAAGATAATCGCCGCATCAGTCATAGTGGCCTTTGAAATGTTAAAGAATGGTTTCGTACCATGCAAGGTTTTGGGTTCATCTCTGAAGGGCATCATACAGCTAGTATCCCTCCCTAAAAACTTGGGAACATTTGGTCTGGGATTCAAGCCCACAGCCGCAGACATAAAAAGAGCCAGAAAATTGAAACAGAGGACATGGGTTCTTCCAAAGCCGATCCCACGTCTCTCCAAATCATTTGTCAAGCCCGGTACCAGAAGTCGCCCAGTAACAACAATTCCCAGTTCTGTGATTGATCCTGACAAGGAATTAATTGAAAAATTTGAGAAGTTGTTTGACGATATAAACATGGTGGAAATTGGAAAAGGTTCTAGCAACGTGGAAGTGCAATTTGTCGGGCCAAAAATGAAGCTTAACAATTGGAAGGCTACTCCTCTCCCCACTCGGAAGGAGTTTTGGTAGTTTGTTTTGATTTTCCTTCAGTTTGGGCTATTCCGGGGTTGTAATCTAGATTTTTATCTTTCAGTCTGTTTGAGTGTGCAAACCTTGTTATCTTTTATCCTTCAATGAAATGCAATTGCCCTTCTTCATCATTCCTGGTAGTTTTCTTTTTTGTTTTTCTTTTCTTTTCTGTACAGTTCTACGCTGGTTCTAATGACATGGCATGCGTGAGGAATCCTCAGCCCAGTCTTAAAAATCAATCTGATTCTGAAATAATAATTCAAGAAGTAGAGTGTGATGACGAATCAGAATATAATGAGGATGAGGCCTTTGAAGAGATTAGTAAGGAATTAAATCACTTTGAAGGAAAACCCAAATCCAACCTGAATGATACCGAAGCCATCAATTTAGGGGACGCAGATAATATCAGAGAAATTAAAATAAGCGTCCACCTTGAACCAAAGATCAGGGAAGAGATAATCAAAGCACTGATTGAATACAAAGATATTTTTGTATGGTCATATGACGACATGCGGGGTCTAAGCACTGATCTGGTGGTCCACAAATTGCCCACTGACCCGACATTCCCTCCCGTCAAGCAAAAATTGAGAAAGTTCAAAACTGACATGAGTGTGAAGATTAAGGAAGAAATCACCAAGCAGTTGGATGCCAAGGTCATTCGGGTCACACGATATCCCGTTTGGTTAGCTAATGTTGTGCCAGTACCAAAGAAGAACGGTAAGATTAGAGTATACGTTGATTACCGCAATCTTAACAAAGCAAGTCCAAAGGATAATTTTCCACTACCCAACATCTACATTTTGATCGATAATTGCACCAAGCGTGAGATTGGATCTTTTGTGGATTGCTATGCAGGTTATCATCAGATCTTAATGGATGAGGAAGATATGGAAAAGACAGCATTCATCACGCCATGGGGAACTTACTGCTATCGGGTAATGCCATTTAGTTTGAAAAATGTTGGGGCAACTTACATGATGGCAATGACTATTGTGTTCCATGATATGATACATAAGGAAATTGAGGTTTACGTGGATGATGTGATCATAAAGTCAAAAGCGGCAGGCCGACCACATCGGAGATTTGAGGAAATTTTTCCAGAGACTTCGCAGGTACAACCTTAAGCTTAATCCCGCCAAGTGCGCATTTGGCATTCCATCCGAAAAGATGTTGGGATTCATAGTCAGCCGTCGAGTCATTGAGTTAGACCCATCAAAAATCAAAGTTATCCAAAAATTTCCACCTCCGAGGAACAAAACTAAGGTGATGAGTCTGTTAGGGAGGTTGAACTACATTAGCAGGTTTATTGCTCAGCTCATGACAACTTGTGAGCCAATTTTCAAGTTGCTGAAAAAGGATGTTGTGGTCAAATGGACTGATGAGTGTCAAGAAGCATTTGACAAGATAAAAGGGTACTTGTCAAACCCACCTGTGCTGGTTCCACCGGAACTAGGGAGACCCTTGATTCTTTACTTAATAGTCCTGGAAAATTCATTTGGTTGTGTATTGGGTCAGCATGACATTACTGGCAGTAAGGAACAAGCCATCTACTATCTCAGCAAGAAGTTCACATCTTATGAGGCTAAGTACACTCACCTTGAGAGGACATGTTGCGCCCTAACTTGGGTAGCACAGAAATTGAAACATTATTTGTCATCCTACACTACTTACCTCATTTCTCGCTTGGATTCGTTGAAGTATATCTTTCAAAAGCCTATGCCCACAAGAAGACTTGCGAAGTGGCAGATTTTTCTCACGGAGTTTGACATCATCTATGTGACTCGGACCGCGATAAAAGCCCAAGCATTGGCCAATCATTTGGCCAAGAACCCGGTCAATGAAGAGTACGAGCCATTGAGAACTTATTTTTCCGATGAAGAGGTGATGCATATCGATGAACTGGAGCAGATTGAAAAACCAAGTTGGAAACTTTTCTTTGATAGGGCTGCCAATATACAAGGAGTTGGAATAGGGGTTGTGCTTATTTTTGAAACAGGGCATCACTATCATGTTATGGCTCAGCTTCGTTTCTATTGTACCAACAATATGGATGAGTACGAGGCATGCATTTTGGGTTTAAGGCTAGCTGCAGACATGGATGTCTAGGAAGTCTTGGTCTTGGGAGACTCGGATCTTCTGGTGCACCAAATTCAAGGAGAATGGGAAACACGGGATTTAAAGCTCATACCATACCGACAATGTTTGTATGATCTTTGTCAACGGTTTCGATCAGTAGAGTTCAGGCATATTCCAAGGTTCCATAATGAGGTGGCTGATGCTTTGGCTACCATGGCATCAATGTTGCACCATCCGGACAAAGCTTATGTCGATCCTCTACATATTCAAGTCCGTGATCAGCATGCTTACTATAACATGGTGGAAGAAGAACTTGATGGTGAACCGTGGTTTCAGATATCAGGGAGTACATCAGAATGGGGGTATATCCGGTGCAAGCCACGGGGGATCAAAAGAGAACAATTCGACGATTAGCAAATGGATTTTTCTTCAATGGAGGAGTTTTGTATAAAAGAACTCCAGATCTTGGATTGTTGAGATGCATAGATGCTAGACAAGCCACGGCTATCATGACCGAATTGCATTCCGGAGTCTGTGGATCGCATATGAGTGGGTATGTGCTGGCGAAGAAAATTCTCCGAGCAGGTTATTATTGGCTCACCATGGAGCGAGATTCTATCAGTTTTGTGCGCAAATGTCATCAGTGCCAGATACATGGAGATTGGATTCATTCTCCACCATCGGAATTGTACACAATGTCAGCACCATGGCCCTTCATTGCTTGGGGAATGGATGTCATTGGACCAATTGAGCCAGCAGCATCCAACGGGCACAAGTTCATTTTGGTAGCCATTGATTATTTTACCAAGTAGGTTGAGGCTAAAACTTTCAAGTTTGTAACCAAGAAAGTAGTGGTTGATTTTGTTCGCTCAAATATCATCTGTCGATTTGGAATCCCAAAGGTGATCATCACAGATAATGGCACTAAGCTTTACAGTAATTTGATGAAAGAGGTATGTCAACAGTTTAAGATTACACATCGCAATTCCACCCCATATCGTCCCAAGGCAAATGGAGCAGTCGAGGCAGCCAACAAAAACATAAAGAAGATACTTTGAAAAATGGTAGAAGGTTCTAGGCAATGGCATGAAAAATTACCATTTGCGTTGCTGGGTTATCGCACTACTGTCCGTACTTCAGTAGGTGCAACTCCTTATTTGTTGGTATATGGCACTGAAGCAGTGATACATGTGGAAGTTGAAATCCTGTCCCTTCAAATTGTCGCTGAGGCTGAGATTGATGATGATGAGCGGGTCAAAACCCGTTTGGAGCAGTTGAGTTTGATTGATGAAAAAATATTAGAAGCAGTGTGTCATGGCCAGTTATATCAAAAGAGAATGGCAAGAGCATACAACAAAAAGGTGTGTCCCCGAAAGTTTGAAGTGGTTCAGCAAGTGTTGAAACGTATCCTTCCACATCAGGCTGAAGCAAAAGGCAAGTTCGCCCCGAATTGGCAAGGGTCATTCATTGTGACCAGAGTATTGTCCAATGGTGCTTTATGTTTAATAGATATCGAAGGAAAATGCATAGACATGGCTATCAATTCTGATGCAGTTAAGAGATATTATGTATGATTTCTTTGGTATAATTGTTGATTGTTTGTATTTGGCATTGTTTCGAAGATTGGAATGACGAAGACAATTTGTTCTGCTATCTAAACACTTTACCCTTTGTTTCCCCTTTTGAGCCTTTTTTTTTTCATACCCCTCTTTTGGAATCAATAACGAAAAGAAAGGAAAAGAAAGAAAAAGAAAGAGAGAAAAGAAAAGAAGTGAAAAGAGAAAGTATAACAACAAGGAAATTCAGGTGTGAACTACGTTTGACCTGATTCCTGTTAAGGATACGTAGGCAGCCTCACGGCTCGGTCATATCATATCAAAAATCCCCAAGCAAGAGACTGGGGCAGAAGTTGTGATTGTGGTAAGAAATCAGATTCCAAAAGTTGTAATTTTGAACCCATCTAAGCTGTTTTGAGCTTTTTGATACCATTTTCTTTCCAAATATATCCAAGAGCTCACATTACTGTCCAAAGAAAGACCTACCGATCAGTCTTCAAGAGATGCCAAGTCAAGCAAGTAAAGAGGATTCATATCAGGGGCAACACTATAGTTTAAGCAAGAGAAATCAAAAAATGATAGAGTCTTATTGGTGAAAACCTTCACGGGCACCATGAGGCGACTGCAAGTTGAGAGAAAGAATAAAATAAGAGAGGCTTAATGGTGAAAACCTTCATGGGCACCATGAGGTAACAAGGAATTGAGGAATGAACAAATGAGAGAGGTTTGTCAGTAAAAACCCTTCAGGGCACTGCAAGCCGAATAAGGTCTATAAGTTGGCGGAAAGTAAAAATTGGGTTGTGGAGATCTTGGAGCACAAAGTAAAATAATTGGAAAAGTGATTGGTTAAATAGACTGGGTTGATTAATCCAAAATGCATACCATGATTATTGGTGCCAGTTACTCCACTCAGATAAGTTTCTTTTCCTCTCTCCAACAGTCATCCAAATTTGGATTTTCTTCTTTATTCTTAATTCTCAAAATCGTCGCATTTCATTGTTGTTAATTTTACTCCTCTAAAGCTCTTCAAAAGATAGCTTTGTTTCAAAAAATAAGAAGGAATTTCAAAGTTTAGTACCAGTTTCAAAATTGCACAAAGCAAAATGCGGCTAGGACATGCCAGAGATAGTGTGATGAAAAGTGGGACATAGAGTGTAAGCAAAAGTTAAATCGGTGGAATGGTTCAATAATGTCGCGGGAGATGCAGAGGTTAATATAGAAATGTCAGAAATGAAAAACGACGATTGAGGTGTAGAGCACTCGGTCATCCAGGGTCCTTTGGTTAAAGATCAATCAGAAGGTCAAATAATTTTCGACCAGTTCAAGGCAGCCAGTCAAAGCAAAGCATGACAAAGGAAGAACCACCCTCAGCAAGAATGCCACAACTAACCACCACATTTTAAACTAACAAGATTTTCTTTGATTTGAAACAGGGGCAAAAATCTCATTTGTTTTAGAAAAACCCTCCATAAGGAAGGGCAAGCACCAAACAGGTTTGACCGTAAACTCCCAGAACCCTCCTGGAAAGTGGGACCAAGTTTAAAATTCAAAACAATCATGAGTAGAATAATCTAGCATAAATGTACCCCAAAGGAATATAAGTTGGCTTCAAAGTTTGCATGTTTAAGATAGGATTCAATTAGGAGTTGTCAGGACCCTCCTGGATAATGAGACTTAGCTTTAAGACTTCCATTAGATAACAAGATTTAGTGTAAGCTCTGTTGTAGGGCAGTATAATTCAGCCATAAAAATTGCCACTCTTAAGATAATACTTAATTTTTGACTCTCAGGACCCTCTTGGATAATGGGGTGTAGTTTTAAGACTCTGTTAGATAACAAGATTTAGCGGAAGTCACACCTTTAGAATATATAATTCAGATTTAAAACTGTCGTTTAACTAGAAGTTTTCAGGACCCTCCTGGATAATGGGATCTAGCTTTCAAATTCTTATAGATATTTGGTAGCATGATTCAATTAACACTTACGGATATGTCCGGCTACCAAATTGGGGTAGAAAATTTTCTTTTGTTTTGTCTATTTTATGGAAGTCAGATGCCCATCTGAATAGCAGGGAAGGACAGCACTAGTTTCAAAGAATAGAAAGCAGTTCATACCCCAAGCAATCAGGCACCCTCCTGGAGAAACAAGGGAGGACAAGTCAAAGAAAAGTAGTCTCAAGAAGAAGACAGTTCAAGTTTCAGTAATCAGGAGCCCGCCTGGAGAACGAAGGGAAGAAGTATAATTCAAGTTTCACTAATCAAGAGCTCGCCTGGAAAACGAAGGGAAAAAGCAATTCAAGTGTTGGTAATCAGGAGCCCGCCTGGAGAACGAAGGGAAGAATCAGTTTAAATGTTGGTAATTAGGAGCCCGCCTGGAGAACGAAGTGAAGAAGTAGTTTAAGTGTTGGTAATCAGGAGCCCGCCTGGAGAATGAAGAGAAGCAATTTAAATGTTGGTAATTAGGAGCCTGCCTAGAGAACGAAGGGAAGAAGTAGTTTAAGTATTGGTAATTAGGAGCCCACCTGGAGAACGAAGGGAAGAAGTAATTCAAGTTCGGAAATCAAGAGCCCACCTGGAGAACAGAGGGAAGGCGACAATGGTCAAAGGAAAACAGTTCAAGTTTCAAGAGGAAAGCAATTCGAGTTTCATAGGAAGGGAACACAATTCAAGTATTGGCAATCAAGAACCCACCTGAATAACCAAGGAAAGGCAATAGCAGTCAAAGGAAGACAGTTAAGGGTTCAGCAATCAGGCACCCGCCTGAAAAATAAAGGGAAAGCACCTCAGAATACCATTCAAGACATGCAATAAAGGAATCTCGCTTGGAGAATACAAGTCAAACAAGCGGCAGAAACTGCAAGATCAAGTTTGAAGATACAAAATAAATTTTATAATTCATAGATCATAGTTTAGTCTAGCTTCTTTTATTTTGTCAGGATGTAATAAGGAGCTCAGTGAGCAGTAGCAGTGGCAGCAATAGTGAAATCACAGCTTCATGGTAGTCCCAACTACCGAAACTTCCCGAACTGCACTGACTTGATTCCTTTATAGCCAAGGATATGTAGGAAACCTTTGAAGCAGAGGTTCGGTCAAATCTTTCAAAAATGCTTCCCACGGAGTATTCAAACGGGCAAAAATCGCTCGTATTCGCTCACTTTATCTTTGCGCAAAAACTCTTCATGTTTCCGAGCAAAGAGGGGCACTTGTGAGCATGTGATTTTTGCCCTATATGAATTACTCCCACAAATTCAAAACAAAATAATTTTCCATTGTTTGCAATGTCGAGAATTTTTGTGGAATTTTATGTTATTGTGTGGATGTTGTCTGTGCACGTTTATTGTTTAATTAATGAAAAATACAAAAAAATGTGTTGCATGTGCATTTAGAATTTAACTGTGCATTTTTAAGAATTAATCAGTAATTAAGTTATGTTAGAAAAAAAGAGAAGAAAATCACAAAAATAGTTATTTTGCACCTTTTAATTTTAATTTTTGATTTTTGAGTAGTTTTTCTTTAATTTATTAATTGTGGTAATTATTTAGGATTAGTTAATATTTATGATAAGTTAATTTGGTTTTATAACTTAATTTAGGATTTTAGTTTTAATTTTTGAAAAAAAAAGAAAAGAAAAGAAAAAGAATTAATTTTAAAATAAAAAGAGAAGGAAAAAGAATAAAAGAAATCAGAACTTGGGCCAAATTCAATTTAATTCTCGAAGCCCAATTCCATCACCCCCAAAACCCATCCCATACCCGATCCAAACCATCCATCTCTGAGACTATTGAAACGACGTAGTATAGGGAGAATACTACGTTGTTTCGAGATCAACAGATCTCAACCGTCCATTCCCTTACATCCAACGGCCAAGACCTCACCTCATCACCCGTTTAACCTGACCCATGAACCGGTCCAGCACCCATATAACCAAAACGACCCTGTTTTCCATTAATGATTTAATCAGAGCCGTTGGATTCCAATCATCAAACGGCCCTAATTAAATCCTCAATTTAATATACTCAAAAAATCAAACCCCTTACCCCAGAACCCCCCCCCCCCCTCATCGTCTCTGATCTCTCTTCAGAGACCAGGCAAAATCGCCGCCTCAAACCACCGTTGACCGCCTGCCGGAAATCGCCTACGGCGGCGGTCAACCACCAATCACCCCCAAAAATACACCGTAAAATCCCCTCCATCTTCTATTTCCAAATATTTAACCAGCTACCTTCAAACATCCCTAGAATTCTTTGAATCTTGATTCGAAGAGGCGAACCCTAGTGCCGCCCTGATATTCTTCGGTGGCATTGTCGCCTCCAACCCCTCCCAAACTAACACCCCATGACCCCCTAACTTCCCTCTTTCCAAATCCCTGCTCCATTCTTCTCAAACATGGCCAAAACTCTTCGAATATCAAATCTGAGTTCAAGCCCTAGAACCCTAAATTCTGACCAGTGCACGAAAGGTCATTTTGCTGGATTTCTTAGCTTATTCAAGCCTGTTTCAGCACAAAATAAGAACGCTTGTTTGTTCTCCACCAAGAACAAACGTTTGGCATTATTTTGGGTTGACTCAGAGTGTCAATTCCAAGTTCGAGCCTAGCCGGTGAGTTCTTTCCTAGTTTCTTGTTTACTCTCGTTAGTATTATTCTGTTGTTCGTCTTTCTCCGTCTCTTTTTCTTTTCTATGGTCGATTTCAGTTGAAACTTGACTAGTCCTCTGGTATAAACTATCTTCTAATCGTTGTTTTATTTTTTAGAATGTTTGGTGAATTTGTTCTTGGTTTCATAAGTTTGTGTGGTCAGTTTGTGGTCAGTTTAATTAGTTCATTTCGATTTAATAGACTAGTTCATTCTATTTTTGTGTATGTTATTAATCAGTCATATAGATAATTCTAGTTTTCGAACCATTTAAGTGTTTGTTTTCTTCTGCTTTTGGTAAAAGCACTTAATTTGGCCTGGATCAGTTTGATTGTTTGGGCCTTCAGGCCATTCTTGATCCCACTTCAAAGTCCTGATAGGTTTTGGGTCAAGATTGACCCATATCCATCTGGTTTCTTGAAAGTAATTGACAGAAGTTTAAGGGGCAATGTTTGGGAATTGTTCAACAAAGGAAGTGTTTACCTAACTTAGGAAGTTTTTATAGTGGTAGGGTTATACACTAAATATAAGATAGAAATAAGGTTTAAGTGGAATCAACTATTAAAAATGGGGAAAAAGGGGATTTGTAATGGGGATTGCACTAATTGGTTGCCTATTTAAAGGCTGAAGAAGAACAGAGGTAGGGGAGAGAAAAAAAAGGATAGAAAGAACACATTGAAAGTACTGGAAAAAAAGAGAACATTCTAAAACAAACATCAGATCCAATAGAGAGATAGAGTTTTAAGAGATAAAATCCAGAAAATACAAAGGGCTAAAATTTTCTACTGTTTCATTGGATCTCTCCAGTTTTTTTTTGAATTCTTTTCAATTTCTGAAATAATCTGGACTCATCTGAGTACAAAAAAGGTTGAATTTGGTCCTCAAAGTTGTCTTAAAGCTTGTTGGGTTACTGTTTAATTGGAACTGTTTTGCTGCACAACAATTCTTGGTTTAAAGTTGAGTCTGGGAGGTTTATTTCTGTTGCTGCTTACTGTTGTTGTTACTGCTGACCTTACTTCCTCTTTCCTTTCATTTTCAGGTATTTGTCAACTCCATGGACACCACTTAAATGTAGTTTGAAGGTTGAGTAACAAATTGGATGATGGTTGCTATTGAATTCTCACTTCTGTCTCTTTCCATTTCATGCATAACGTGTATTACTTAGTTCAGAAATAGCTTGGTCAAAGTATATTTATAGTTGAATAGAGTATGACTATGTTTGTAATCATCTTATTGTTGGGTATACCTGCTAAATTCTTTGTTCTAGAATTAGTTTTGGTTTGAAACACGAAACAAGCTATGGCTTAGTTACTTGGATTTCATGGGTTTGAATTGGTGTATATGTATAAAGGGATTTTCAAGGACATTCATAATAGGTATTTGCATATGTAGTATTCTGTATTGCTTTTTTCTGAATTTCTGTTGCTTGTATGAAGTTTCCTTTTAGGAGTCTGGGTTAATAATTTGTTTGTTGGTAAAGACTATTGGTGGTAGTAGATGCTGAATGACCAAAAGTAATTTGATATTGTAACCTCTGTACAAAAGTAATGTGATTAGCCGTGTTGTTATGATGTTGAAACTGTTAAATTCCGCTACCTATTATTAGTTATTAGAATTGGAACTCACAAATTGCTTTCAAGATCAAATCATTATTGGATGTCATGTAATTGGCTATTGATAAGTTAAAGACGATTCCAAAGTTTGCTTGCATATGTATTAGTCTCGTTGTTGAGATCCTAAGTTGATGTTGTTTCGCTAAATGTTTTGAACTCCTTTCTCACATCCTAGCTGTTGGTTGTTTGTTTGTTTCTTATATTTCTTGCTAGAAGGTAATTCATCTAATTCACCTTTATTTGGTGTTACTTTTTTTTTTTTTGTTAATTACATTACATCTTAGTTGTAAATGTGTTGAATGGCTTTGTTGCAAGAAACGTTTCTGTCAATTGTCTTTGGTATAATCTTTAGCTTATAATCTTTATTAAGGAGGAGAGCAATTCTGATCCTTAATTAGAGTAGCTGGATGTCCTTTTAATTAATTTTATATAAAGTTGGAATATCTCAATATCCATGTCCAAGTGATTGTATTAGGACAATAGATGGCCGTTTGATTTTGGGTTGTGCTCGAATTGACTGATTAATGCAAATAGCCATTATCATTATTGTATTATCTCCATTAAGTTACTTATTGCACCAGTATTAATTTTTATTCTACGTGCATCGTTTAAAGTTGTCATTTTATTTACATTGATTACTTCCAGTGTATTCTCATATTTGGAAATTAGAATGCTTTAGGAAATTTCATTCTTTACTAAGTTTATAATGTTGAAAGTGCCAATCAATCATTATACGGACGTGCAGTATTAGTATATGAATAATTATGAACATCGGTAGTTTGCTTTAAGTTGAGCGCAACTTTTTTTTAAAACAATTTGAGGCGTGCCGAGCCAAATAAAATCTCAAATGCATGGTCCTCGTTTAATTAATCTTGTTTATTCTTAGAATTCGGGGCGTGCCATTTAGTTGAATTTCCATGGCCCTCGCAAAGTTGCAAATGCGTAGTTGCTTTAGGCGCGTTATTTTACCTTCCTAAACTTGGGTGCGCATTTATGTGACCCAAATCCAAATCTCAACAATGTTATATAGAATGTGTTGTGGACCGCGGGTGCATTTATGTGACGTGGTTCAAGACATATTTTAAATGACGTTGCAAATCTTTCTTTAAAAATAATTAAAAGCGGTTAAGGTTAAAAATGCACATAGGTTTAAAATTGTAATAATTAGATAATAGGCCAATAGTAACAGTTGAGCAACCGTGCTAGAACCACGGAACTCGGGAGTGCCTAACACCTTCTTCCAGGTTAACAGAATTCCTTACCCGAATTTCTGGTTTGCGGACTGTAAAACAGAGTCAATCTTTTCCTCGATTTGGGATTTGAACCGGTGACTTGGGACACCATAAAACTATCCCAAGTGGCGACTCTGAATTATTTAATAAAATGATCCCGTTTCGATTGTCACTTTTAAGTGGGAAAAAACTCCCTTATACCTTTCTGGGGTAGGTAAAAAGGAGATGTGACAGATATAATACTTTGGAGGCAAGAAACACACAAAGAGCATCAATAGAATTCGGCGACGAGTTTCCCATTTCTTCTACTATTTCTTGTTTGATTTATGAATTCTAGTGTTATGTTTTTGAGTGAAATTATAAGTAGTTATACTTCTCATCTAGAATTTTGATAAAATCACTTATTGGTTGAATTATTTACAGCATTTATCTATAATTGGGCCGTTTTTATAATCTTCTTGTTCAACTATATTTTGCTTGTGGTTAGTTAAAGATCCCTCGATTAATTGCATCGTTATATCTTGTAACGCTTTAGAGAGATACATTATTAGGTTATTGTTGAACAACATCACGTCTGCATAGTTAAAAGTTAATTGCTTAGATTTAAAAATGGGATTCCAGATAACGAAGCTTTGACACGATCTATGAGTCATCAAAGTTAGCTAAAATTAGTTGGAGAAAGTAATCTAGAAAATTATTACTTTTGATCCAGAGATAATTGTGGTAACGAGCGAACTCACGATCAGTGGAGAATAACTCGGCGAGATTATAGCGAACATGTTAGGCATACAACCTGATAATTGGAGAAATCATTATCCTAAGTTTTTTACTCTTGAATACAACTTATTTCTCTTTAGTTGATACTTTTTACTGCTTTTTAATACTTATAGTTAATTAATTTGATACAAAAATCTTAATATTTATAACTTGAAAAGTGTTTGAACTTGTTTTCTTGGTGATATTGAATAGCTATAGCAGAGCAATAGTTCTCTCTGGGATTCGACTCCAGACACTTTAGCTGGATATATTTGCAGGAATTGCTTATCTTTTTTGGAACTAGAGCTAGGTGTAATCAAAATTTGGTGCTATTTATGGGAACTAACGGTTTAATTTGTGGCTCAATCTTATGTGTGAAATGTTTGTGATATGTGTGATGGTAAAAATGTTCATTTATATGGTTGTGCTTATATTTCTTATCCTCACTAAATCTCTTATATGACGATTCTACTTTTTCTCTTAAAGTTAATAGGAACAATAAAGTGGAGGATGCTCGCATGAACAAGACCATAGATATGTTAAAATGTCTTGTGAAGGAAGATGATGAGAAACAATTATGGATACAAATGATGAGAAACAATTATGGATACAAATGCAAGAGGCATTTATTCACAATTTGGAGGCTCAATTGAGTCAACTGATTGAAACTTTTAATCTTCAACAAGCCAATATCATGGATAGTAATGAAGAAGAGCTAGAATTAGAGGAATAAATAGACATTCCAAGGGAGGAGTTAAGAGTTGAATGTCAATCATAGAACCAAATAGTGTTTGATGATGCCGATCCGAAGAAGTGGTACTAGAGTCAACCAAAGACATATTGCAAATGCAATTTTAGTCAATTCTAGTTTTTGTCACGAAGAGAATATCGATAATAAGTTGAATTTTCAGTTTGAGCGCATTGACCCTCATTTTCAAGCACTTTTCAACATTATATTCCAAAGGAGATACGAGAATTGATTGTTACGAGCCTATGCAACAATCAAAGGATGAGGTAGATGAACCATACATTCTAAAATTTTAAGATCATTTAGGCAAGATGATACTCCTCGGTTGAAAGTCAAAAATTACATAAAGAATTATTTAATTTTAAGCTGTATGAAGAGGGTAAAACTATGCCCCCATGCATTTTCCTGATTTATCATACATATGTTTTTATTATTATTTTGGCAAAAACATAAAATTTTCTGCATATTGTTGGAACGATGAAATTAACTAAATATAACACGTGCAACAATTAAATACCACTAGATATGCCATAGCACAATTGCATAAATATTTATTACTAAGTACGAAATATTATTTAAAGATATTGAGAGAAGTGATAAAATTATTATTTATAACTCGTGTGATAATGATATATCACTAAATATATTGCTTGTACAAGCCACCAACCCAAAGGAAATAGTTATTACTAAAAAAATGGACATAATTATTAGATTCTCAATATTGTCAAAAAGATGTAGGTGTCACATTAGTAGCTGAAAAAATTGTTAAGTTAAATATAAGGAGGAAGAATCTATACTTTTAGTGGTACGAAATATTTTGGAAAAATTGTGCGAGTTTGACTGAAAGCAAAAAATATCATATCATATTTTAACTAAAAGCGAACAATATCTTTGGGTCAGTTTTAGCCCAACAATTCATTTGAATGAAAGCTGTGCGCTCCACTATATAATCCCCTGTCAATAGCCTTCAGTTTCAGTAACCAAAACTTGAAGTTTGGAAGCCACATTCCCATAATGGATTTTAACGTATCCTCCATTAAAACATCTTCAGATGGAATATGGCAAGGAGAAAATCCTTTGCACTATGCTTTCCCATTGTTAATCATTCAAACTACCTTAGTTGTCTTCCTCAGTCGCAGCCTTACTTTCCTCCTCAAGCCCCTCCAGCAACCCAAAGTCGTCGCTGAAATCCTTGTAAGTTCCTCCACCACCTTAGCCTTGCATTTCAAGAAATAACACTTCATTTCAGTTCTATGCACTAACAGTATACTTCTCTATTTTTCATTTTATATGGAGGTATGAAATTTAAGAAACAAAGAAAGACTTTTGGCATATGACAAAAGTATCTTTAAGACTTGTGGTCTTAATTCTTAAATATATCATACTAATATTTATATGGCTATAAGATATGTCATTAATGTTAAAATGGGAAGTTTAAACTTCAAAAGTTTTAAAATATAAAAAATGTATCATGCTTTTCGGGCAGAGGCAGATCCAGGATTTAAACTTTATGAGTTCAACTTTTAAGATTTTTAGCATTGGACCTATTATATATTTTAAGCAGGGACGAAGCTACATAGTCCTAAGGGTGGTCAACTGACCACCCTTCATCGAAAAATTACACTGTATATGTAGGTAAAATATTGAATTTTAGAGGTATATATATAACATATATTGAACACCCTTTATCGGAATTTTTATTAACTTCTTTCAAGTTTGAACACCCTAGATAAAATTCCTGGCTCCGCCACTGTTTTTAAGTTATGGGTTCATGTCTACTATTTATTACAATTTTAGTAAAGTTTTACATATAAATTTATAATCCGCGCCAAAAGCAATGGGTTCAATTGAACTCGTACCTACGTACTATGGTACATCCGCCTCTACTTTTCGGAATAGATTATTAGGAGGAAAAGAGTGTTACATAAGAAGGAAGTATAACTTTTATCACCATAAGATAAACTAGAATTACAACAAATGACAACTTTCGTCACAGCAGGCTTGATATGACAATTTAAAAAATAAAGTAATGATATGTTATAGCTTCAGGGTGTAAAAATCTTTATATTGTCATTATATATAGCTTAAATCCAATGAATAAACCAAAAATAACATAATTCTTTGACGATTCCAGTTTCAGATTTCGTTCATTCTTTTCATATCTGCAATAATATTCTTGGTTGAGACTGGCATATAAGCACTAAATTCCCAAAGATAACTTTTCATTTTTGTAATTTCAGGCTGGGATTATGCTTGGACCATCAGCTTTTGGTAGGAGTGAAGTCTTCACGCGCTGGATTTTTCCAACATGGAGCACTCCGATTCTTGAATCTGTAGCAAGCATAGGGCTCTTATTCTTCTTGTTCCTCGTTGGCCTAGAATTGGACTTGAAAACCATACGTAAAAGTGGAAAGAAAGCTGCTGGAATAGCTTTTGCAGGAATTTCTCTGCCCTTTGTTTTTGGCATTGGAGTTGCTTTTCTTCTAAGAAAAGTAATCAAAGGGGTTGATAGAGTTGGATATGGAGAATTTTTCATATTTATCGGAGTTTCACTTTCAATCACGGCCTTACCTGTTCTTGCTAGAATCCTCGCAGAACTAAGGTAAGGTTATATATATTGAATTGCGTGATCATCTCATCTAAAAGATTATGTTACATCCCTCATGCAGTAGTAGCAGAGCCAGGTGACCTCAAACAACTTTTTGAACCCTTTTACCCCTACATGCACCGTAGAATACTCCCTTGTAAGAGGGGGTTTAACAACATATATAGACCATGTTATGAAAATTAGTTAGGAGAATTACGAATTTTCTCCCTGGCCGAAGCGGATCATCTGCAGTAACCCGACTTGAATTACTAGTCGTTGGCCATCCTCACATAACTTGGACTCCTTGTTTCCACAGCTTAATTATCCCTTGATTAAGGTTGATGAGAATAAATCATAGCCACCTTCACTTGGTTATTGGTTAGTCTCAAAACACCCATAATAGCGTTTATATAGCATGCACTTAGGGTTAGGGTTAGACAGTCTAATGGGCCGGCTAATTTAAGGGGTTTTGACACAGTTACCCACAAAAACAAAACTATTTATTCTTGTCTACCCATTTATTTTTCTACCCATAAACTAATTACATTTCCTACCCATATATAGTAGATTTTGTGGGGAATTTTCTATTTATTCTTCAATTCTTTTTTTATTTCTATACTTCTTTTCTTTTCTTTTTTCTTTTCTATTTCTTTTCTCCTTTTCTTTTTTCTCGTTTTCTTCTTATTTTTTTCTTTTTTCCTATTCTAATTTCATTTAACTTCTTTTTTTATATCTTCTTTTTCTCTTCATAATCTAATTTCATTTACTATTTTCACTATTTTTTATTATTCTTTTTTTTATATATTATTACTAAAGAAAAATCAAATTGTGTACCAACTAAATGTAGTTAATACAATCACAAAAATATTAACTAACATTTGATACCAGTATAGTATATAGGTATACCAACAGTATACAATTGTACGCAAAGAGTTAAAAAAAATTAATTCAATTATTAAAGTGAAATAATATCAGTTGTCAATAAAATTTCAAAAAAATTCTAAAAGGATCTAATTGTAAGAGTATACCGTTGCATTATATAACATACTATAATATTTTTTTTTTTTTTGCATTTTCAATTTGCCTCTCACGCTGGGTAAAAGCTTAAAGCAAATTAAAAGAGAAAAGGCAAGTGAATTTATGGGTAATAAATATACTATTATAGTATATTGTATACTATTACAATATATTATTACAGTATATTGCATATTATGAAAATATACTATAATAATATATTGTATACTATAATAGTATATTGTTGCAGTATAACTATATACTCCTATAGTATATTGTATATTATAGCGGTATACTGTTAGGTAACTGTGTTCTTCTTTGATTATTACAATATACCGCTGCAGTATATTGTAAACTATAATAGTATACTATTGCAATATAGCTATATACTCCTACAGCATATTGTATACCGTAGCGGTATACTGTAGTTGTGTTCTTCTTCGATTTTCAGCTGAAAATCTCGATCTCGATCACCTCAAATCAGCTCCAAATGCTATCAAATTTTAGTACGAACTTCCAAAAGGTACTATAAACAATATTTAAAAGCACCCACTTTGAATCAAACAAGAAATCTTCAAAAATAAAATTGAGCTTCAAGCCCAACAATGATGGATATTCAAATACACATATTGGTGGATTTCAAGTTTCCGTGAGGAATATCATCATTCTGGAGGCCTTCATGCATGAAAGCTAAGGCCTTAGCTACAACGGCTGCAATTCCTAATCTGCTTATTGCCCGGTCGAAAATTTGGTTGCCCTGAGATGCTGAAATGGACAGTTATATGCAGTAACCTTACTTTTCCATATTCATTTTCTATGTATGATGTACAAACTTGTTACCAGGTTATTTTTTATATAGGAAAAAAGCCGATGGGTATAAAGTGAGGAAGGTAAAATGAGGAAGAAGAAGAAAGGCGGGTAAATAGTTTGGGAAGCATGGGTAGGAGTAGTAAATAGTTTGGATCTGGGCATTAAAGGGTAAATGGTTTGGAATTGATGGGTATAAAGTGAGATTTTCTCATTATAATTGGCGCCCCTTATGGGTGTATTAGGCCCAAAGGCTATTTTTTACAATAGACCAAAATAAACCTATTTTTTCCTATTTGCGCGGTTTAATTTTTTGACAAAGGGGATTTGATTAAACCCCCTAATTAACCTTCACGTAGGACCACCCCTTCCGATCCTCACCTATGTGATACTATGTTGAATTGTGTAAACATCATTTTATTTGAATGCTTAAACTGCCAAAGACGGTGCACACTATTAATTATATCAATTATATTGTGTCTCAACAGGTTACTTACTACACCAGTAGGTGAAGTAGCCATGGCTGCAGCTGCATTCAATGATGTTGCAGCATGGATCTTACTTGCTCTTGCAGTTGCTCTAGCTGGAGGAGGAAAAGCACATCATAGTCCTTTAATTTCCCTTTGGGTTCTTTTATCTGGAATTGGATTTGTGGTTTTTATGTTCATTATCGTTAGGCCAATAATGAATTGGATGGCAAGAAAAGCTTCATGTGGTCACCATATTGTGGAGGAAACTTACATATGTTTAACCCTAGCTGGAGTAATGTTGTTTGGTTTTATGACTGATCTTATAGGTATACATGCAATATTTGGAGCATTTATTTTTGGATTAACAATTCCAAAAAGTGGAGATTTTGGAGGAAGATTAATCTTGAGAATTGAAGATTTTGTGTCTGGATTATTATTGCCACTTTATTTTGCTTCAAGTGGAATAAAAACTGATATAACAAAAATTCATAGTCTTGGATCTTGGGGACTTGTTGTGCTTGTTGTGTCCACAGCTTGTGTAGGGAAGGTTTTGGGAACATTTATTGTGGGCATGTCATATTCTATACCAGTGAGAGAAGCCTTAACACTTGGAATTTTGATGAACACAAAAGGATTAGTGGAGCTCATAGTTCTCAATATTGGCAAAGAAAAAAAGGTAAATTTAACTATATGCATTTGTTATTAGTTCTTTTTTTCCTTTTAAGCATTGAGCGTTCGAAATTTATTGGTCAGATTAATTTGTATTTGCACCGTTTAAAATTTACTATAGGGGTATTAGCGCTTTCTGTTGAAGAGATCTGGAGTACCCTTATTAATACTTGAACCTCAAATCTCTGATAAAGAAAGGAAGAAACTTAGGGGCCGTTTGGTAGGGTGTATAATAATAGTACTGAATATGGTGTATTAGTAATCTTGGGATTAGTAATGTTGAAATTAGTTATGCTGAAATTATTTCTTATCGATCTATTATTCGGTTTGGTATACCAAAAATAACATGCATTGCATAATTTTTTTAAAAAATTATTTGTTTACAAAAATATCCTCCATATCTTTAGAAAGGTTTTGAAAGGAGAATTTTGTCTTTAGACATACTTATCCATGTATTAGAAACCGTGGTATTGCTAATACCATAATTTTGTATGTATAAAAATAGTACTATTGAATATGGTGTATAATTAATATAAGTATAAGTGTTGGTTGAAAAATACGTACCAAACAAGGAATTAATATTACTAAAGCTAATACATGTATTATTTTTCTTAATGCGTCCTACCAAACAACTAGAGATGGACCTATGCTATACCGAAAGAGATCACTGGCACCCGTAAAGTTCGGCAAAAACTCCATGTATACATGTATATATCATATATTAGTAGCGGACACCCTATATACAAAGTAAATTTTGGTTGAATCCAAAAATGCACCTCTGACCTTCAAATCTTGAGCCCGCATATGCGAACGACCCTTTAATATAACCATTCTACCACACTCTTCGATGATGCACGTATTTATTAGTTGTGTCACTTCTTGATCATGTTCTTAATTATTTGGCGACGTGATTAGTTGTAACCTCGGATCCCACTTAAAATCTGAGAGTCAGCCCATTATATTGAGTGGACTAGCATTGATTTTTTGTGACTCTGTACGATGTAATAAATTTGTTCCATGCACCAAAATTTGATCCTAGTCAGTCTCCATATATTTTACCCTTTCAAATATGCCGACAGTGTCACTGTTTATTTCTCAAGATTAGGGTATAGGGTTCTGAATATTCCCTTCAGAGAAAGAGAGGCATTTCTAAGAAGGAATTTCTTGAGTCCAAACTTAATTAATGATCACTTCTCATTGTTCAATATCCAATAGTGATGTACTTGAAAATGATTGTCACTAATTACCTATTTAGTTGGAAATCCAGGAAGGGATACTATAATCTAGAAAATTCCTTAATATACTCTCTTTGTTTCAATTTACTATATGACATAGTATATAGTTTGATCTGACACAAAATTTAAAGAAAAAAGAAGATTTTTGAAATATATTGTACTAAATATGTTATGATATTTGTGTAGCTGTAAAAATTTTAAAACTTGTAATTTTAAACATGCTATAACATTTGTACGGTCATGAAAGGGGAAAATGACCGTACAGTATACTCTAGGAGGAACAAGAGTATACTCTTATGCTAAAACAAGAATAGTGTCAAATAGTCAATTGTTTTTCGGAAGAGAGGAAGTAGAAAGATTCCTTTAGCTGAAATTCCATACTATAAGTTTTTGAAATCAATAAGACGTACAGTATACTCTAGGAGGAACAAGAGCAATGCTGATATTAGTGGAGAGTTTTTTTTTTTCTAGTCCTTTTTTCTTATTCCCAAGCATTGAATCCGAGATCTTTTGTCGCCTTATTTTACTTTTCTGTCACTTTGACCCTAGTAAACATATATGTGCAATTTCGAGGTTGATGACCAACAATTAGTCATTTGCCAAAAGATTCACTACTTAATATTTTTGGACATCTATATGTGACAATCAATTTTTTATGAACTAATTTCTTTCTTTGGCTGTCTCCATTAGGTTTTGGACGATGAGACGTTTGCAATATTGGTGGTTATGGCACTCTTTACAACCTTCATTACAACTCCTGCAGTAATGGCTATTCACAAACCCTCAATACACCAACTTCAACTAGAAAAAACACCAAAAATCAAAGAAAACAATCTCAGAATTCTAGCATGTATTCGTGGCCCTAGAGATGCACGTTCACTCATAACCCTTATTGAATCACTTAGGTCTAACAAAAATACTAATTCTTCAATTACCAAACTCTACGTAATGCAGCTCGTTGAATTCAGCGATCGACTCTCGTCGATCGTGATGGTTCAACGTGCCCGAAAGAACGGTTTTCCGTTCATCGGTCGTGTACTCCGGCGAGATGACACTACCGATCAGGTGACCACGGCGTTCGAGGCGTATAGTCAATTAGGTCGGGTCAAGGTCAGACCTACAATGGCTATCTCAGCTTTGCCAAATTTGCATGAGGATATTATTCATGTTGCGGAGAAGAAACGAGCTGAAATTATTATTTTGCCATTTCATAAACATTGGCAAATGGAAGGAGAAGAAGAAATGGAGATTCATGCAGGTATGCGTGTCAAAAATTGGTATACATATGTTCTTTTGAATTACCAAATCAGCTAGTAATAATTTTTTTCTTTTATTTATCATGATTTTATCAAACAAATCAAACCTAAAAGTAATAATTATTTTAATGTTTTGGCAAGTTTTTACTAGATCAATTTGGCTACATACGCCATCCAAATGACTCAACTTTTAGATGGTTGTGTTATAGGGACAATGACACTGTACAGCCGCTCTTAAAATAATAGCTGAAATATATATATATTTTGTATATATATACATTCTATATGTTGTATACAAAATTATACAAATTCTTTATACTTTTTGGGCTACCGAACATAAATAGTTTCTGGCGCGAGCTAAAAGTGTAAAAGGCCCATAAATATATACCAAGCCAAATTGGTCCAATTCTTGGTGAATTCGGTGAAATATATTTTCATGGGCTAAATTTGACACCTACAACTATCATGTTCTGGAAAAAAAAATTATCTATCATATTCGTCTAGGAAAAAAATATTGTATTTTTATTATGGTCTTAGAGGACGACAATTACTTAAATACGTTCGTATGCAGGGCACGGATGGAGAACGGTGAATGAGAAGGTGATGAGACAAGCGCCGTGCTCAGTGGCAGTGCTGGTTGATCGTGGACTAGAAGTGAATGAGATCATGAATTCCATGAGAGTTTGCATTGTGTTTTTTGGTGGAGCTGATTGTCGAAAGGCTATTGAATTTGGTAGCAGAATGGTTGAACATCCAGCTGTTAGGGTTACATTAGTAAGATTCATTCAAAATTTTGGGAGTAATTTTGATGAAGTTGAAAGGTAAAATCCTTTATGCATTCTAGTATAATAATCTAACGGTTTAATGCATGCATTTGTATTTTGATTTTATATATATTCTATGCATTGACGGTATAAATTTTTTTTATATAGATATAAATCGTAAAGAACCTACTATCACAAGTTAAATTAAACGTTAGTGTAAAATATATGTCTAATGTCATGGTATAACTTAATCCTTGTCTATTAAGTAGTACATCATGTGTTATCATATAAGTTTAATTGATATGCATAAATTGTGTAAATATTCTTTACACTATTAGTAATCTTTAACATGCATGTGATGTTACAGCAATAATATTATTTTGCAAGATACTAATCTCATACAATGCTCTTATCATAATAACTACTCAGAATTCTAACTTGACACCAGATTAAAATATGCAAAATCAAGCAAAATAATGCATAAATGTAATATTATAAATTGCATATATAGGAGAATATATTTTCTTATGTTGCTAATAAAGGCTAATCCAGAATTTAAGGTCTATGGATTCACTTTTATGGTTTTAGCATTGAACTCATTATATTTTTAAGTTATAAGTTCATATCTATTATTTACTGATATTTTAGCAATTCTTTACACATATATTACATTGAACACATATATGTAAAAAATATTGAGTTCAGATGAACTCGATATCCGTATGTTGCATCCACCCATGGTTGCTACATGTACAATTTCGCGTTAAACTTCAGAAGTTAATCAAGATTTCAGTAGATCATTAGCACGCCAACATCTTTGGTATCATAATAAATTTGAGTTTTACCAAATCAGAACAACTAATTATAAACATCAAACTGGTCATGGATCTTTGGTTATATTACTATTTCTGCTATTCATATTTTCTTTAATTCAGTAATTTCATCATCGCTTCTTTACTCTTGTAGTTTTCAAACCCATTTTGAAAATACTTTTCTTGAGCCGAGAATCCACCAGAAATATCCTCGATCTCTGCCTCACACACACTGGCGGAGCTAGAATTTTCCCTAAAGGAAGTCAATACAAATAAGTAAGCATATGAAAAAATTGAGGGGAGTTAACACATAGTATATATACATAAAAAATGAAATATTTAACCTATCTTCGTGATATAATTTCCCGACGAAGGGGTGTCAATTGACTCCCCTTGCCAATGAGTGACTCCGCCACTGTTCACACAAGATAGGAGTAAAATCTGCGTACACTCAAATCTCCTCTAATGTTGTTGTTGGTGTCGTTTTTCCAAACAGGACTTTGGACGATACTACAATTGCAGATTTCAAGATAAGGTGGGATAAACAAACTGTATATGATGAGAAAGAAGCAAGTGATGAATTGGTGGAACAAGTATTGGCAATAGGGAAAAGTGGTGAATTTGAGCTGATAATAGTAGGAAAAGGCATGTTCCCACAATACATAATGGCAAAACTATTTGAAAACCCATCAACTGATCAGCATTCAGAATTGGGGCCAATGGCTAATATATTGGCTTCCTCTGGTAAAGAGATAAAAAGTTCTGTCCTAATGATTCAACAACAAGCTTTTGGCTGTGAAAATACTAAGGATGTCAATTCAAAAGTGGCTAGCCAGTGTTAAAACTGTTAAAATTTACCTGTACCGAGTGTTTACTTATTAAGATGTATGACGCATTTGGTAATTAGAAGGGATTGTCAAATGTTAGTGTTTAACGGTTGCATTGAAGAAAATACTCTTCAATTAGTTGTTGTCTCATGTGTAGAATGAATAAATGAATAATCTCAATCTTTGTCGAAATTCTTAGATTATGACAAGGGAAAAGGGTCAAAGTGGTGCCTTTTACTATGATAAAAGGATTATTTACCTTCTGTTTGACTTTCCGTCTAAAAATATCCTTGTCGTTATACAAGTAGTCCAAATATATTCTTTCTCCGTTAAAAATATCCTATGTGAACGTCTAATCTCACGTGACACTGATATTTTGATAACATGAATGCTATGTGGCATGCCACCTCACTCCCCTAAACCCCCCCCCCCCTCCCACTCCCCCCCCCCCTCCTCCATTTCTTCTTCCATCACCAACACCTCCTCCAACACTACCCGATGGCGGAGTAGAATTTCTCCTAAGGGGTTAAATAAAAAAAAAAAATCTCAAAGAAGCCAACCAAACACAATTTTATTCAAATACATTATTGCAGTTGTACTCGATAAGTTTTCAAATCTTGAAATGTTTTTATAATAGTATCATTAAAAATAATATTAAACACATTTTTTATATAAGTACCAAGCAACTGCTAAAAAATTCATCACTCATTCAATTTTCCATAATTCTTGATAAATTTTATTGCCGAAAAAGCTCATTCAACAAATACAATGACAAGCAGAAGAAGCACAATAGGTTTTACTAAACAAAATATAAGAGAATAATTTCAAATCTTCTTGAAAGACCATAAAACCCGTTTTAAACCTGAGAACCTTTCATCTGCATTACGAACATCAATAATATAACTAGCTTCCAAACGGATTCTTAGGAGAATTCGTACTAAATTCATCAAAGTTATCGAGATATTATTTTTCTAATGTTAAAACTTGAAAACAAGTCAATTAAATTTAAATTACATCACCATAATTTGGATGAAAGTCCAAGATTTCAAATCTTTCGGCTAGATCAGCCTTTAAAGAATCTAAATTAAATTCTTGAGAAGAATGTACTGGTACTTCTAAATTGTTGGCATTTTCTTCCCGATTAGGTTGATTATGAGAAGTCATGAAACTTGAATTTGGTACTTTGATAAGATACTTCACTGAATTTTGAGCTAGATAGATGCATATACAATTAAGGAGAAGCTCTCGCACATAAACAAAGCAAAAGTTCTCAAATATAAAAATAAAAAATAAAAATTGCTGGATGGGATCCAAATGATGGCAGAAATTACATCCTCTAAATCTCTAAAGAATATTACACGAAATGAACTCAAGACAATGACAAGTACATCAAATATACACATAAATACAAAAAAAAAAAAAAAAAAAAAAGGGAAAATAGAAATCAAACTGTTAAAACAAAGAAACCAAGGTTAATAGAATCTCAAAAGGTATATGTTGAGAAAGAAGCAACTTGGTGGAAGAAGTGTTGGCAATGGAAAAACCGAGGACTTGGAACTGATGATAGTAGGGAAAAGTAGGTTCCCACAAAGCATAATGAAAAGCTAGTTGAACACCAAACTGAGCATTCAAAATTGGGACCAACAGGAGATCTGCTGGCATTTTCAGGCAAAAGCAGAGAAAGTAAAATGAACCCGGAGATAAGAGAAAGTAAAATGAATCATCACATTTAGGGTGTTCATAAAAATCCGAAAACCAAACCAAACCGACCAAAAAATTGATACTTTTTGGTTTGATTTGGTTTTGGTTTTGAAATTTAAAACCGATCAAATTTGGTTTGGTTTTGGTTTTAATAAAAAAAACGAACCAAACCAAATATAGGAGTAGCTATTTTAAATTTATTTATTACACCTATATATATATGTATACTTTTATACAAAGTTTTAAAAATTTTATAGTAAATATTAATCGTTTGCACTTTTAGTAAAGTTTTTTACCTTTACATTCTAGTTTAATTGGTAATTTTCTTTTGTTAAGTGTAAGAATCTATTTCATGTTAAAAATAATATATTTTTAATTGAGTCCTTAAATTATTCATCACTATTTAATTCAATTATCATCAATATATCTTGGTAAATAATACATTTCTCAATTGATTTGATAGTGTTACGTTGAAAATGTGATCGTCGAAATGTGTGTTTGATAATGTATGTCTTATATATTTAAGAAAAAACCAACAAATAACCGAAAAAAACCAAAAAACCGACATAAACCGAATCGAGAAAAAACCGACTTAATTGGTTTGATTTGGTTCTAATATTTGAAAAAACGACTTACTTGGTTTAGTTTCTTTTTAGGGAAAAACTGAACCATAAACACCCCATCAGTGTGTGTAGCATAGGTGCACTGAGCTGCACAACAACCTAACTGCTTAAGCATATCAAAACCTGTAACATACAACTCACAAGCCAGACAAAGATCTTAAGCTGCCAAAACCATATATCCAAGATTTACATGTCCATATGCAATACAGAGAAATGAGACATAATTAGCAAAAATCTCCAATATATGGGATAGACAGGAATAAAGTAAAAACACAAAAATGGTCTTTACAAATCCAAATGTAACCTAAATGCATGTTTTTAGCTCCGAATAATGGTTCTCAACAACAGTCTAATTCTGTTTGCTTTTGCTCTTTCTTCTTTTACAGGGGAGCAATTAACTCAACCTGCAGGCAATGGTACAAATATCAACTATATTCAGACACACAAATCCTTTCCAACACGACACATGGAGAAAATCGAATCTGGAAGGGTAAAAAATTTACTAAGTTATAACATGCACTGCTGTCAGAGGAAACCTCCATCAGTCCATTTGGAATCTGATTTTCCAGCATGAACGGCATGTTTAGTACCAGATGCACTCTGGTAGTGATTATCAAATCCATCATCCTGACCATCATCCCATCCAGCCCAGTCATCGTTCTTGCTGGCTGCTGCCCCCTTTGTAGAGCTTACTTTGCTTTTGTCCTCATTGTCCCAATCATCCCACGATCCAGAGCTGACAGAATTAACGTTCCTCCCAGAGGACTGGGCTCCTCCAGAAGTATTCCATCCCTTAGAATCCTGATTAAAATCCTGATAATAGCCGTTCTTTTCATTTTCACTTCGTTCCCAGCTATCATTCTTCCAGGCTGGACTGTCCTTGGTATATTCCTCAACCTTCTGCGAAGCTATAGCCAAGACTCCTTTCATGAGACCCCAACCCTTTTGTCCAATCTCAGTTGTTTTTGCCGTGACAACATTGACTGTTTCATTAACCTTGGTATCATATCCACCTTCTTTCACCTGCAAAAATTGGATTGCACATGCATCTGAACTATCATTTTACTCCACTGCTTCTTTGTCCAAACACTAGACATAGCAGAAATGAAATGTAGACTACACAACAAATAAAAAAATTTAAAAATTAAAAATAAATAAAACTGAAGAGCAGGCTTTTTAAACAAGCACCTAAACAACTTCAGATAGAGATAACTCCAGCTCAAATGAAGATAGCCAATTGATTCATTCAATGGCAACTCTCATGCCCACGGAATACAGGGGTAAACTTTAGACTCCAAGTAATACAAAAGGCACCTAAATACCAAACACTATCTGGGGCAGCAAAGAAGTTAACTCCAGTTCAATTAAAACACATGATAGCGAATGGAATTATATCCATAGGTGAAAATAATGCCATGCAAGTGTAACACCCCCCCCCCCCTTCTTTTTTTTTTTGAGAATGGCAACTGCATCATTTTTTTTATAAAATGCAAGTACCATTTTCCTTGACAAATCTTGGAAAATAAGAATAAGGTAAAGAAAACATTATAAATTTAAAGGGTCAAAACTGATCCCAAAAGGAAACAGATGTTAAATATTTTTATAAGCACCAACCGCCACGGCTTATAGTCTTTTTGCTTTGCGACTCACCAGCTTGAACTCTTGACCTAGTGTTGTAGAGAGAACTCCCTCAACCACTATGACAAAGAGAGACCGGTTGCCACGGTTTATAGTCTAGTGGCATCGACGGGTCTCTCCTACACAATAGGTGTGGGTTTGATTCCTATTTACCCTATACCCCAATATAATAATAGAAACTCCAGTTAAGGAGTTAAGATAATATAGCAGAGAAATGCAGTAACACTCGTGACTCTGCAGAGGCAAGGACTTTGTCTAAGATATAGTGCGCCAAGATCGTCATTTCCTTTCTTTACTTCCCTTAAGCTCTGGTCAGATGATATAGGAAACATGTCATTTCAAAACTGAGCTTTGCATGAAATTAGCAGAAGACAACATGAATCTCTGGTGGGACAAGCTTGTTCTTTGACCCTAGAACTAAATAAACAGAGAAATAGATTTACACAGTTTCTGAACTGAATAATTTCACTGCAAGATGACACCTGACTCAGCAACCTTTTTGGAGATGAAAATTGATGGTTTGAAGGAAAATCCTAGCACATATTCACTAACAAAGACCAGCTAAATGTGCACTAACTTACGACTCACTAAGTGAACCAGCATACTAAGAGCAACACAAATAAGTGGAGTTGGAGGATTAGCTGAATATTGTTATTAACTTGTTGACAGAATTGTGGAAGACGAACAAAGAGGTTCTGAAGCAATTGCAAAAAGCACTAAAGCATTATTTAACGGTTCCAAGTTGCATTTAGACATACTAATTAAGTCATAGTTTCACATATTTGAACTTCAAAAAGCATAATTGGTTCAAAACTCGGTAAAGGAAGCGGATTGTGGTAAGTACATGTTCAGCAATAAAGTTGTCTAGCTACGGACTTTAGATAGTGCTGATTGAATACAGAGGATTCATATAGAAAACCAACTATTTTGGGATTGAGTCATAGTTGAATGATAAATCGAATTAACCAATTAATAATCTTGTAGCAACCAAGATACTTTTAATATATGCATGTTCTGCAAGTAATAGTCTGTTCGGCCAAGCTTCTAAAATCAACTTATTTTCAGAAGTGTTTTTGTGTTTGGCTACTTAATTCGAAAAGCACCGTTGAGCAACAATTAATGTTTGGTCAAACTTTTAAAAAGTGCTTCCAAGTGTATTTTTCTCAAAATTGCTTCTGTTTCTACTCAAAAGCACTTTTTTCCTTCTAAAAACTTAGCCAAACACGTTAACTTTGTGGGGGGGGGGGGGAGCGCTTTTGGCCAACAAAAAAAAAGTGCTTTTGGCTCAAAAGAAGCTTGGCCAACCAGGCTATAAATTTGCTATGCATCAACTTAGCTGATCTAGTGTTATCTTATTTGATCTTGTTCTGATATACATATATAGTTCCAGTCCTAACATAGAGGTTATAGAAATATTTATTCCTAGAAGTAATCTTTTTGCCCCACACTTCAGAAAGAGCAAATCATTAAAAATATCAATGAAGTTGCTTTTTTAAAAAAAAAATTATATATGCAAGTTTCTCAACCCAAATACAAATTTACAGTGGAAGTAATTATGTAGCTAGCAGAAACTTCTTCAAAAAGGTCTAAAGGTTGCTAGATGAGAGATAATTTTAAATCTTATTTCTCTTTCTTTCTTTCTTTCTGGGTCAATGGTAACAATCTTCTAGGTAATCCTTTAAGGAAGTGAAAGCTCTCACATGTAATAGCTATAGTATCTTCGCTTAGCAGCAGAGGATTACTTTATTCGAGGTTTTTTTTTTCCGAGTTGAAGCTTTAGCTGCTCATTTGGTATATTCTGTAATAGTATCTCAAAGGGTTATTCTTAGGGAACTCCACACTGGATTCAAAGAGCTCTCTGGTGGGATACTTCTCTTTTCATACATTTTTCTTTTCGATAACCAAAGAAATACTTGAGGGTCAGTGGCGCACAATACGAAACACGATGCATAATGGGCCCGCCACTCTACCCTTTTGACTAAAATACCATCCTTCGGTCCATGACAGGGTTCAAACTCATTACGTGCATCATAATCCCCACATCACGCGTTACGCTCTTGCGACAAGACCAATACCCCAGTGGTCTTCTCTTCTCGTTAATTGTACTCTTTCAGTTCCATATTATTTATTACTCATCAAGATTCACATTGAAACAACCTCAAAGTATGCCATGGAGATTCTCACATACGCTGTTTTTGGACTCTTGGTCACATGCCTCATCCCACATTTTTCATAACATTGGTGTTTAGGCCAACTTGTGTGCAACCTTGGGTACCTGTTAATTCCTACCCAACACAAGTACTTGGTAAATCTTCCCGCCTAAGCTTTGGTAGGTAGGAAGCAATCACCTAGTAGTTTTGTCTAAAGCTTGTCTAAAGTTGGGATTTGAACCCCAATCTCCAAAGTTTGCATCAACTTCATTGACCACTAAGTCACACCCTTGGATGCCCCTTGAACAGCCCTATATTACAACCATTACCCATCATCATATTTTTAGTAATAAAATTATTACCCATCTTTCTCCATTGCTTTAATGTCCATAAAATTTCCAAAACGTGTGGCCACAAATCACACAACACTTGCAACAATCCACTAGAAGAAATCACACAACATTTGCAACAATCCACTAGAAGGCCAGTGAATCCTTCCTCTTGTCCTACATCAGAAACCTTTGTAAATCAAATGACTATCACTTAAAGTAAGATACCACCTTTACCACAATGAAAACCATTCCCTTCACCATTCATTCGCAAGTCCCTACCCTAAAAAGTTAGAAGAAATTCGAGATCATATATGAGAGTCATATATAACTCTAACAACACGCGTTATTCAAGTCTGATATTGACCTAATCTTGTCCTTTTTTAAATTTACGACATTTTAAAAAAAATCAGAGAATTGTGTCACTCTACCAAATAGTCAGTGTTATCAAAGGCGAAAAGCGCAACCAGCCTCTAAGGCACATCGGGGCTTTAAGCGCAAGGAAAGTGTGGGCTTTATTGAAGAAAGGCACAAATGGAGAAAAAAATATAAATATGCATATGCAATCCAATAAAGTAAAATATCAATTGTTTAGGTTTTTTTCTCCAGGATTACGCTCATTGGCAAGGAAAAGTAAGCCTTAGAGCATTAATGACAACACTGAAGCGTCCACTAAGCGAGGAGAAGCGCTCAACATGTTTTGAGCCTCGCTTTAGGGCTTAAGCGCGCCTTTGGCAACACTGCAATTAGCTTGCAACTTTTTCTGCTTCTGCGTCTTTTTCTTCAGCATATAGCAGAACTTTTAAGAGAAAATGAGTTACAATTCTAATGTACAAAAGTTGTTCTGGGGCGACTTCCTCCTACTTTTATCCTCTATTATGTGCTACTTGCACCTTGAATTATATTTGATTTTATATATATATATATATATATTGATGAGCATGTTGTAGAATGCATATGATTATACAAGATTAAAAATCTTGGTCCTACATGTCCAACATTCACTTCCTTAGAATACTACCTCAACAAGTATAGCATAACATCAAACTTGATCCAACCAACTAAATGAACTAACCTCAAAATATTAGGAGTGCTTAAAGGAATCAAAAGGATGTCCAAAAGACAACGAAAATATAATTGAACACATTACAAAGCTCAGCGAGTATTATTGAAGGCACCATTCTTCCTAGTGCCCTCAGTATACTTCCTCGTACCTTCAGGACATTACCTAGTAAATAGACTTGAAAAGGGATGAATTTTAAAGTAGTATGTGATAAGAATCAAGAGATATCTCTAGAGAATTAAAAACAAAAAAGCATATCCAAAGTAAACAATTACAGAATCATTAACTATTAATCTAGAAGTCAAATCAAAATACCTTAGAAGTCAACTCCTTTGTCCCCACTTGAACCACACTTGCAGCTGACTGTGCTGCCGAGGCAGCTATCATAGATAACCTACCAAATCCCTACACATACCAAACAGCAACTCCATCAGCTATCAATAAGTAAGCATATCATAGCACAACAGAACAGCTTACATAGCCCTTCCTACATCCCAATTTATATGGCACTCATTCCTTTTTGGAATATCTCAAAATGTTCCGACAAATTTTATACAGCTTTCACGTTCAAATTCATTAACTACTCACACTTTTATTTCAGCTATCACTAACATAATATATAAGCTAAACTAAAATATCAAATCTGTGTACAATCAAATAACATCATGTAAAATGCAAGGGAAGGCATTCAACCTGAGTAACAGCAGAAAGAACATCTCCTTGCTGATTAATGTTATTCCTACTAGGCATTGGAGCAGGGCTTGATCCAAACCCCACATACTTCCCTCCTTGAGAGGGCGGAAGCCCGTCAGGCCGGGACTCATTCTCTGCCATTTTCCTCGCAAAAAAGCTATCTTTATTAGCGGCGGACGCCTCATACTGCTCCTTAGTAATATCTGCCGTCGATCTTGACCTAGCTGGAGCACTACTCCCACTACCCCCACTCCTAAAATCCCCCACAGTCTGATTTCTCCTCACATTATTCTTACCACTACCACTAAATCCTCCATCATCATTATTATCCCAACTATCCCAACTGCCGCCGCCACCCCCACTTGCCCCGCGGCTCAACGGTGTTCTACTGCTAGTATTATTACTAGTGGGCCCATTTAGAGCTTCTTTAACGACAGGTGGGTCCCGCCAGGGTTTACCTTCAGCTAGGGATTGAATCCTATCACGATAAACAGAAGCAGCTTTTGTATTGTATTTAGTTACAATATCAGTTTCTTTAGGGATTCCATATTGGGCCATGAATTTGTTTAAACTGTCGTTACCGCCGAGCTCCATTTTTCGGATCTGGATCTCGGACCATGAGTCCATGGTAACGGATCGGACAAACGAGATATGGACTCCGAGCCCACGGTGTTTGCCGGAGCATTCTAAGCACATGAAAACGCCGTAGGAAACTGAAGCCCATTGAGGATTCTTTTGGGAGCAATCGACGCAGATCTTGTTACCGGGTTGGGCTTGAAGATCTCGGAGACGACGTGATGATGACATTTTTTACCCGGATCCGATTCGGATGTGACTCTAAATCGGATCTGTGGAGAGATCGGAGAAGTGAAATTCAGGGATCTGAATTAGGAGAAATTGATCGGCCGGAGAATTGAGAGGTGGAGGTGGAACGAAGGTGTTAAAAGGAGGGGGAGATGGCCGACACCGTCAGAAAGAGAATGAGTTGGATAACGGCTGGATTACAAATAGATCCTCTTTTTTCTTTTTCTTTTTTCGGTCATTGGGTTTTATTAATAATTTATTTATTATTTATTTTCCCTTTTCATGAGTTTACAGATAATTTTTTTCTTTTTTGTCACATGGCAACATGGAGTATGAAGATCCCAAAAAAAAAAAAAAAAAAGAGAATAAAATAGGAAGTTTCGACTACAAGAACTGGGAGTTGCATAAGAGCGGTTCTGATCGAATATGGTTCGGGTTAAAAAAGATAATTAATAAATTATCCGATTCGATTCATATTTAATACGGATAAAAAAATGGGTTAACCGGCGAATAATATGAGTAATCATATTATCCGTAACTTCTTCCATATGATCACTTTAGGGAAAATTCTTAGTCTCCCTAAATTGAGGAACCTCCAATTTGAGGTTTTATAAATATAAAAGTTAGACTCATTGGTTATCCATTTTCTTAATGGATAATATGGTTCTTGCCCATATTTGACCCGTTTTAAAAAAGTTTATTATTCAACACATTTTTTAGTGGATAATATGGGTGGTTAATTGTTTCCTTTTAACCATTTTGATACCTCGTCAAGAACCAAATTAGCATTTTTTGTTTCTTAATTGATACCCTTTCCGGTTCATAATAAACGACTTTTTGATATTTGGCAACACACCTCAAGAAAATATTAACTCCTAGAGAAAAAAATATATTTTGACTAAATTATCCCTTAATTAAAATTTATATATTATTAACTTAACATTTTGGGATATGTAAATAAGGGAAAATTTTAGAAAAATAAAATTAATTCTTCCTTGATCATATAAAAGGACAACTAATTTGACCAAAATAAAGAGGCCAAAAGATCACTTATGGTGGACCGGATGGAGTAATATTCACTTTGGCTTTGGGGCCCGATCAATATTATGAATTAAAGTGCTATTTATTAAAGTTGATTCTATGTTTAGAACTTAAATCTAAAATGGATCTTTATTTCTGTAGTCATATATATAGATTATATATTAATTATATATGATTATATATATATATATATATATATATATATATATATATATATATATATATAATATGAACTATGCATATATTATATCTCCATTGACTATTTTTAATTTAAACGATTGAGTGAGTGACTATTTGAGTTAATTCCTCAATATAAAGTGTGTAGAGGAGTATGAAGTAGAACACCGCCTACTACAACCTATGGTGGTAATTAATATTTTAGTATTCTAATTTTGTGATTGAAGGGGAGCACAAGAATATTGTTATTGGTGTGATTGAGTGGAGTTGGAATGATGACTTACAAGTTGAGTGTATTTTATTTTTTTCCGAGAAGATCTCGTACTCTAGTAATCTATAAAAGCAAAATAAGGATTCATATGATAATCTAGTATAATTCAACTTGGAATTACATTTTAAAAGAAAGAGAAAAGGTCTAAATTTGTTTTTTGAACTTTGAATAATTTAGATTTGTACTGACTAATTAATAGTTCGGTCAAACCTCGGCCATGTATTATTTATCATGATTCTTTTGTACACTTTCCTTGCAGCTTGTTTGGATGGTTGTTCCCCGTTGTATCGTATTGTATTGTTATTTCAAAACAATGTTTGTTTTGATTGTTTCATTAAAATTGATTGTATTGTATTATTAAATTCATTGTTTCGGAACAATGAAAAGTCTTCCTTTTTGAAACAATCGATTTGGTGTGGTGAGATTGTTTTCTATTTTTCTTTCCAATTATGTCCTAACTTATTACTCCACAATTCTATTTTATCCTTTACATCTTTTTCTATTTTAACTCCAAATCTCCAACCTATACCCTAATTTGTTTTTTTTCAAAACTTTTGCCGCCAACGTTAAAAGTGTTTTGTCGCCTTCTTTTTTATTTTTTCTTTTAATTTGCTTTTAACTCAATTCTAACTAGATGTGCTCCTTTGTTTTGCCTTCTTTTGTCTCGCTCATTTGTTCTGCTTTCTTAAGGTGTTTTAATTTCTTGTGTTTTAAATTATTTTTATACATAATTTTTGATAAATTTAATATTTAAATAATTGAGGAGTATTTTAGTAAATTTATCAATTACAGTACAGTACGATATAGTCAAACTGAACAGCAAAATATTATTTAACAATAACAAACAATATAATCTATCCAAACATTGTATTCATAAAACAATACAATACAATACAATACAATACAATACAATACATTATAAGACGATGGGGAGCAATGATCCAAACAGAGTGTTAAGAAAAATTAATTAGAATGAGATTTTGACTACTTTACCTTTATTCATATCTTAATATGTAATCTTTCTTCATTGGTATTTGAACAAAGTTAACCATAATTAAGGTGTATGTAGTCTTTAGGAATAATTATTATTAAGGGTAAAAAAGAAAAAAAATAATCAATTTGTTTTAAACTTCTAAAATGACAAATAATTTGAGACAGCTATTTTTAATAACTACGACCGGTAATATGAGACGTAGGGAGTAAAAATTAAGCTAGATTTGCCTTTATTGATTAACGGCAAATATTTTCCAGCATATGAATATTTTTACAAAAGATAAAAAGGGTCAAATTTGCTCTTAAATTATGCGAAGTGGTCCAAATTTAGCCGTGAGCTTTATAAAATGATTTAAAAAACCACACTCAGCAAGAATAACAAACAAAAATTGATTCTTATTGATTGAGTATTCATTTGGGCTGATTTGAGGGTTGAGAATATTTAATTTGAGTTAGGGCAATATTGACTTAGCTAATTGAGGTTCTAAATGTTAAAGAAGATAGTGTTACTTTGTGAGGATAGTGATCCCTTTCTTTTAAGTTCAATGGCACATTTAGTCCATTTTATATAGTTCAAGAGTAAATTTGATCTCTTTTTTGTATAAAAATGGCACGTGTTGAGAAAGCTTTTGTAGCTAATCAATAATAAAAAATCTAACTCCTTTTTTATCTTCTGTCAAATCAAAAGAAATTAGAGAAACAATCACCTTTTGAAATTCTAATATACTTATTAATTTCATGTTTTCCTCTTGAGCTTATTGTATTTTATGATTTAAGATTTTTTGAACGATAACTGAAGTTGACCTAAACTAGAGCTTCAATTTACCTGTTACGTGACTCTTATTTGGTCCCTTAGTAATTTTCTTTGGGTAAAAATTAATTTACTGCAAAAGAAAATATAAATTTACCAAATCAAATTATTGATTTCTCAAATCCTGACGATACTTAGGTTTAAGGAAAAAACTGAAAATATTAAAAAAAGAAACTGGAAAAAGTATTAAATTCTTTTTATTTATTCCTTTAACAAAACTTTTAGCCAAAAATCCACTTTGAAAAATATATCCTTTAAATTTTGAAAATTTTAATTTTTGATTGCTATGAAATTTGGCGAGTAATTTCAATAAATTTAGGATACATTGACTTTGTAACTTGAAGAAACCAAGTTAATCTGTCTAATTTAACAAACAAAAGAACGTTCAGTTTGGTGATCTATTAGTCGATTTAAATTACTACTGTAAATCAAATTAACCTATCCACGTTAACCAAAAACCTATTGAACCGAGTAAATTCACATGCCTAGTTACTTTTATTATTAGAGGAAATTTGCGATCAATTAAAATTATAAAAGAGGCTCAATTAGAAAGCTGAGGTGAATGATCAAAAACTGATTCCAAACTGAACATGTTTCAGTGTTGGCGATCGGTTTCTCTATTAAAAAATTACAAACTAAATGAAACAGAATTAACCAAGAACTTATCGAATAGATTGAATGCACAAGCCTAGTTACTTTATAATGGGAGAATTTTTATCAATCTCCCTATATATTGCCTTTATAATATGAACCTCTTTTGTAGCTTGAGACATTATCCTCAACTTCCTTATTTTGGTTTTTTGTAAAATTCTTCAACTTAATCATCAGCTAGGATAATATTTTTTAACCTGATCGATTTGCCATTTAATAATTTTGTTATTTTGCTTATCCAATTTGTTCATTATATTCTTCATTCATACTAAAAATGAAAAAGAACTAAAATTGCCCCTTAAGTACGCAAAATTCACAATACAGAGGAACCCATTCTCTCTCACTGCATGTAAGCATAACGTGTGCCGCCATGGGAAAGAGAGCTCGAAATCCCTCGAAGAAGGCAATTATGGCACATAAAACCATTGCATTATGTTCAATTCACCAAAGGAAGAAGGATAGCTAATTAAAAGGAGGTTTAATTCTAAAATTGCAGCTCGGAAGCGGGGCAGTCAATGAAACAGTAACACGAGTGGACGAGTCGATCGAACTGTAGAAAATCGATGAAATAGTACCATTTGATTGTCAATTAGTATCACCAGTAAGAGAAAGGAAGATGCTAAACGACCACACTGGTGTGACCCAACTTTGGCCACACCAGTGAAAATACATAAATGACCCTCTAACTAATTAGCCTACATTTTTTCCTCCAAAATATATAATTAAATTCCAAGTCTTGAAGTATGCGAAAATTAAATGTTGGGAGATGAAGTGTCTTGTGTATTTCCCTTGTATTTATGTGTATTTTATACAAATTATACGTTTTAAAATTTTTAACAAATTATTGTATTTTCTTCCTTTCTTAAAAACAAATACGGTATACGATTTTGTATACTTCCTCCTTATCAAACCCTAAACCAGCGGACATTTTCCTCCTTGCCTATCCCTAAACCAGCGGACACTTTCTCCTTCTCTAAAAATGGATTCAAACCAAGAAAATTTGGTGGTACAACAAAATATGAATCCAAATGAACATAACACGAATACAACAACCATGAATATTAACCAAGATAATAGGTTTGATCGAGTTTGGGACGAGTTGTACAGATCTTTAGGGATGGCATCGGACGAGAGTTTGTTGAATGAATACGAATGGATCGATGTTGATTCTCACGGCAGTTTCAACAAGCTGTGCACTTAGATGATGATGGTGATGATGAAGAAGCCGATGGAGAATATCACGGAGAAGCTAACGATGATGAGGAGCAGGTTTTAGGAAATGAGTTAGAGTTTTGTGATGTTGATCGGGAAATGGAGAATGAATTCACTGAAGAGGATGTGGTTGTAGGTTCAATCTCTGGAATGCGATTTAGAGATAAAGATACTTTGTTTGCATTCTACAAAGAACATGCACGACTGAGAGGATTCTCCGTCTTCAAAAGAAATTTAAATCAGAAGGGTGGTGACACTGCTAGGTATATAACCTACTGTTGTGATAGGACTAGGATTCGCAAAATCAAGTTTACCACCAAGAGTAACTATTGTAAAGCTAGGCTAGCTGCTATTTTGGATGATTCTGGTTGTTGGCGCGTCTCTAAGGTTGTTCACGATCACAATCATGATTTTCTCCCATCCGTATCACGGCTGATGGCTGGACATAGGTTTGTTTGTGATTCTTTGAAGAGGGATCTTGTAGCTTACGATCGATCTGGCATTAGACCCTCCAAGAATATTAGACTTACTGAGGTTCAACGTGGTGGACCGCAAAATTTGGGTTGCACTCCAAAGGATTGTAAAAATTATATTTTGAAGAGTGGGAATTTTGAAATGCAAGAAGGGGACACACAGTCGCTGCTCAACTTTTTTCATGAAATCCAGGTAAAAGATGGGGAGTTTTTCTATTCAATCGACGTTGATAATATTGGTAGGCTACGAAATGTGGTATGGGTGCATTCACACTGTAAGGCAGCGTATGAGAAATTCCATGATGTGATATGCTTTGATACGACGTACCTTGTGAATCGATATAATATGCCATGTGCTTCATTTGTTGGCATCAATCAAAACGACCGCATCTGCGGTCCCAGCCTAGCCGTCCATTTCCGCTTCTGCGGCGCGAAGGCCACTTCTGCGGCTTCGCACCTGCGGCCCTTGTCTCGCAGGTGCGGTTACACCAGCAACCAACAACTTCAGTCTTTTCCAAAATTTCATTTTCGATCCGTTAACCACCCGGAATCCACCCGAGGCCCCCGGGACCCCAACCAATCATACCAACCAGTCCCAAAATATATTACGGACTTGCTTGAGGCCTCAAATCATATCCAACATCGCTAAAATCATGAATCGACCTCCAATCCAAGCTTAATGAACTTTAGAATTTCAAACTTCTTCATTCGATGCCAAAACATATCAAATCACGTCCGATTGACCTCAAATTTTGCACATAATTCATATTCGACATTACAGACCTACTCCAACTTTCGGAATCAGAATCCGACCCTGATATCAAAAAGTCCACTTCTGGTCAAACTTCTTAAAAACCTTCAAATTTCTATTTTTAGCCAAATGACTCCAAAATGACCTACGGACCTTCGAATTCACTTCCGATCGTGCTCCCAATTCCAGAATCACCATACAGAGCTATTCCCAGACTCGGAATCTCAAACGGACATTGATAACCCTGAAATGCACTTCAATCCAAACTTATGAGATTCTTCCAAAAATGCTAACTTTCACAATAGGCGTCGAAACGTTCCCGGGTCTTCCAAACCCAGTCCGGATATACGCCCAAGTCCGAAATCATCATACGAACCTACTGGAACCTTCGAATCCCGATTCCGAGGTTGTTTACTCAAAAATCCAACCTTAGTCAATTCTTCCAACTTAAAGCTTCCGAAATGAGAATTCTCTTTCCAAATCAACTCCGAACTTCCCGAAATTCAATTCTGACGATGCATACAAGTCATAATACCTGAAGTGAAGCTGCTTACGGCCTCAAACTGCTGAACGATGTGCTAGAACTCAAAACGATCGGTCGGGTCGTTACATATAGTGTTTGTAATGGCATATTAGCTACTACATGATTGTTGCTATCTCTCCCCACGATTTTGGATTAGTTACGTTATATTCTAACAAAGAGAGGTATTTGTAATATTAAATGCTAATACTGGAGTTGTGGATAATTTAGCTTAATATAATTGTCTTCATATAGATGACTAGAGAATACAATAAGGACAAAGCGTAGTTAT
Organism: Nicotiana tabacum; assembly: GCF_000715075.1. Classification (NCBI taxonomy): domain Eukaryota; kingdom Viridiplantae; phylum Streptophyta; class Magnoliopsida; order Solanales; family Solanaceae; genus Nicotiana; species Nicotiana tabacum. Next base: position 23,048,442 of record NC_134089.1, on the reverse strand, counting down.
CTTCATAGGTATTGTTTTGTGATTCTGTTGAATAATTTGGCTAATGACAGTACTCAACAATATTTATTACTGATAAAAGTTCATGTTCACCTAGATTCACAAATAAGTTTCAACAGCAAAAAAAAAAAACTACAGTAGTAAAGCACATATTTATATTTATGTATAACAACTAGTCAACTATAGCACTCAACAAAGAGATGTATTTGTAATATTGAATACAACCACTAATAAATTATTCTCTATTTTTATCAACTCACTAATAAAACTATTTCTAATATTGAATCCAACCAGAAATGCCCATAGACCTGCTGGTTGATCAAATCTCCAATTTCTTTCCCGTTCATACTCACACACGTAGGTTCGAATCCCCGCTTTAACATTGTTCTTTCCCTTTTGTTTTCATCGGAAGAGTCTAGAGGTGGTTGAGTTGTATTTAATATTTCGGTCTCCAATACTTTGATTCACTAATTAATACAACTTTTCGTTATTCGTGATGACTTTTCCAATTCTCTATGATCAAATTGTATTAAGATTGTCAAGGTTTTTTTTTATTTTTTTTTCTGGGTTCTATTACATCTGAAAGAAGATGAGGAGGTGTAATTTCCAGTCCTCTTCCCAGTAGTTTAGGTTTTAGTCGTATTTTGAGGAGGTTTTAGTCGTTTAGGTTTTAGTCGTATGATGAGGAGGTGTATTTTTTTTTCTTATACTAAATGTATAAAATAATTTTTATAAACATGAAAAAACTATAACAAGCAAAAATCACAGACGATAATTCCACTATCCTTTAATAAGTATAACGATAATACAAGAAAAAGTAACAGACAAAAGTATAAGAAAATTATATTAATCCATAAATATTTTAATGACAAGGGTTGAACACAAGCGTACATGAAAAACCTTAAAGCAATTGAATTATATAGTTGCTATGAATAATTAATGGCTGATATGTATGATCGTAATGAATGAAATTATGTATCGGTTGTAAGCACGTGATTTTTGCTTCACGGACAGTCACTCCAAAAGAAAAAAAAAATAGTGACAAAGGACCTCGCTGTACAATTTTCGATTTTTCCGTGACATGTGTTGTTAGTCATTTGTGGGTCTGTCCATTTCGCATCTAGGCATTATCAAACAAAATACAAAAAATATGTGTCGTTAAAAGAAAATTCAAAAAATATATGCATGTGTGCATCGTTCGTTCTAGGCTGTGATCTAACCATTTTTTTTATTTCATTTTTGTGTGTTTATTGTTGTAGGTGTTACACAATATGTGTGTAAGTTTTATTTTAATTATTTACCTTGTTTTTTAGGAATTTTTGGTTAATTGGTTGAAATAAAAAGGGAAAGGAAAATCTGATTGGGCCCCAAAACGAGGCCCAAAACCAAAGCACTGATCCAGCCCAAGTCAGGCCTGCCCAAACGCTGATTCAAACGACGCCGTATTAGCTCTCTTACCAGAACCGTTGATCTGACTTAAACAAACGGTCCTGATCAAGTTGATCACTTCACTTCGACGACGTCGTTTCAGGTAGATTAATCTAAGCCGTCCAACTCCTTGATCCAACGGACCTAGGCCATTTCCCTTAAACCCGTCAAACTCTGACTCGATCCAGCCTCACCCGGTCTCACCCACTATCAAACCCAAAACGACACCGTCTTCCCTAAGTGAATAGATCCTGGCCATAGATCTCATTTGATCCAATGGCCAGGCTCTAAACCCCTAGATCGTATATAAGCTTTCTATCGTACCCCACGCCCCCTATCCGAACCCCCCTCCACTCACCGTCTTCACCAAAGCACTGAAACCCCCCCAAACCCTAGCAGCCGCCCTAGTCTCCCTCTCCATTAAAGCCGGCGGCATGAACGCCGGTGACCACCTCCTGAACACCCTAAGACCCCCTCACTCTCCTGAACATGGATCTGTTACCCCCTAGCCTCGAATCACCTTCCTTCGTCTCGAATCTTCATTTGAAGATTCGAGTCGAACCCGGACCTATACCAAACCACCCCATCTTCATACCAGACACTCCCCGGACCCTCCTCGTGACCAAACCAGACTTGGTTTGGTCCGAATCTACCCACAACTCCTAAAAAACCAGATCTGAAAATCCAGACCTTAGAACACATGCACCTGGGAAATCCGGCCGGTCTTGAAAGGGGTTTGAGGTTTAATGTATCTTGACCAAGGTGTTCTCCTGTGAGAACACCCTGGTTAAAATTTGTTCGGCCTCAAATGGTCAAAGCTAAGTCGGACTTGGGTCATTTCGGTTTAAACTTCCCCAGTAAGTGTCATCTCTCCTTTTTAGTTTTGATTGAGTTGTCAGCATGATTGGTTGTGATTATTTGTTATTTTTCCTGTCTTCTTCCATCTCTAGCAAAGACCTTTTATTTGGTCGGTTGATTTTCTATGTGTTGTTCTGAATGTACTCTGTGATATACATGCTCGTCGATTAGATTAATCGTCAAATAAGTTAACTCATATAGGTTCCCAGTAATTGAACAAAAATGTTTTAAGACATTAGGGACCTTGTACGTGTTGCTTATATGCGCGACTGATTATTACCTGTTATATTTAGTATAGTCGACTCGATAAACGTCGTCGATTAGTTTTCTACGACTAATGAATCAAATGAGCTAATAATTTCACATGACTAATCGAACCTTGTCACTGACTGAATGCCCGGCATCGTCTGGAATGAGTTTGTTTGCATTGCAAAAATGACTAAAAAGGTCCAGTCCAGGGCAGTCCTGAATTTGAACTTTCATGAGTTCAAAATGCCCTAATGCTGCAATGGGCAGGGCAGTAATAATCAAGGTTAAACCAGGGTACTCTGGGGTGTTAAAAAGAACAGAAATAATTAGTTTAAGTGAGCTGACAAGTAGGGTACTAATTAAGATTAAACTAATACCAATGGGGAACAAGACACAAGAGTATGGGTTTTAAAATGAATAATAAAATGAGCCCATAACTCTTGATTAAAGAATAAGCCAGGCGTGGGGAGCAAATGGCTGGCACCAAAAGATGCTTAAGCATGGGTTTAAAGGGTATGGGCAGTCTGCAAGTGGGAGGATCCAGGCAGCTTAGCTGCACTGGGTCGTTTGGCTTATAAATAGGCCATTTCAGAACTTAAAAAGGGCTGGAAAATTTAGTCTTGAGGAGAGGTCTTGTGAGTTTAAAAAGAACTGAAAATATAAGGAAATTTCCAGAAACACTGTAATCAAACACTGTCTGAAAGCTATATAAGAGTTCATATTGGTCAAGCTGTCTTTGCCAAGTTCTGTTGTTTGCACTGACTGAGCTGCCTATGATTGTTGAACTGATGGTGTTGTTGCATTGAACACTCTGTTAGTTCAGTTGTTTCATTACTCTTTCTTGGGATTACTTGTTTGGTGCTCGATCATCTGCTGGTTTTTCTTTGTTCTGGGAATTACTGTTGGTTGTCTGTGGACTGTGGAAAACACTTGTGATTGTTGGTTTGTTGCTGTTTGTTGCTGCATATCTGCTGTTGCTGTGCTCACTGCATACTGCCCAGTTGATCATTCCTCTCTTCTTTTGTTCTTCTATACCAGGTACACAACTAATACTGTCAATGTAATCTGAAGTTGAGCATGAATACAAAGAAAAGGGTTGAAGACCCTTTATTTATGTATAGCTTGTACACTGAATGATCCGGGATGTATGATAGCTTGTATTTTGTTGGATACTGGTTTACCTTTAGCACATAGCAACTGTATATGTAGGGTAATTTGACATCCAATTGTATATGCAGGCTGGTAGATAGAAGCATGCCCAATGCAATAGGTTGTATCTTAGATTTAGTCTAATGGTGTAGTATAATTCTGTAATGTATGCCAAGCATGAAAATCGTACTCTACTAGTTAAGCTATTTCCTTTCCGATAGACTGTTTCATATAACTGGTAAATCATGTTTTAATACAAAGAACACATAGCTTGCAATCTCAACCTCGCAAAGGTTGAATCCAGGTCGAAACGGACCAAGCAGGCTCGCATCGAGCAAACCATGGCCCAGGTCTGGCCCATCACGCATGGGCTGGATTTGGGCCCGTGATCATTTATTCGGCTGACTGTGCACGCAGCTTCGTTTCTGATTTTTGAGCACTTCCGAAGGCTGTCATAGATAATTGGCAAGCACCTAATTAATTAGGACTATCTACAGTTTTCAATTAGTAGGGACAAACGCGACAAGAAATGTAGTCTCTATAGGTTTATCCTTTTAAAATAAAAATGAGACGAGCCTCGCCAAATAAATCACAAACCGTCGGGGCCCTCAATAAAATACATAACCATTAACTAGACTTTGGATTTGGCCGTTTAATGAACCTTCACGGCCTCTTCCTAAAATAACAATACGTTAGACTCTTTAGGACGCGCCTTAATAAATCTTACCTTCTTAAACTCGGGTGCACATTTACGTGACCCAAATCCAATTCTCAACGGAGTCGAAATGTGTTTCCAATCACGGGTACATTGATTGTGACGTGGTTCGAGATGTGTGTCCATGACGTTGCAAATTCACTTTTAAAAATAAGAATGAGATGAGCCTCGCCAAATAAAAATACAAATTGCGGGGCCCTCAGTAAATATTTGCTTTAAAAATTGTTTAAGACTTCGGGATGGACCGTTTAGTAAAATTCCACGGTCCTACCCAAAATAAATACGCTAGTCGCTTTAGGCACGCCTTTAATAATTTAATTTCCTTAAACTCGGGTGCACATTGATGTGACCCAAATCCAAATCTCAACGGAGTCAAAGTGTGTCGATGACCACGGGTACATTGATTGTAACGCGGTTCGAGATACATTTTCACAACGTTGCAATTCTTGATAAGAACAGTAAATGATAAAAGCGGTTGAAAAAATAAAATTTGCACATAAGTTCATATTGTATTTAAAATCAGATAAATAAACCAAATATGGCAGTTGAGCGACCGTGCTAGAACCACGGAACTCGGGAATGCCTAACACCTTCTCCCAGGTTAACAGAATTCCTTATCCGGATTTCTGGTACGCAGACTATAATATAGAGTCATTCTTTTCCTCGATTCAGGATTAAAACTGGTGACTTGGGACACCCTAAATCTCCCAAGTGGCGACTCTGAAATAAATAAACAAATCCCGTTTCGATTGTCCTTTAATTGGAAAAAACTCCCCTGCACCCCCCTCGGGTGCGGAAAAAGGAGGTGTGACAGCTCTGGCGACTCTGCTGGGGATCTATGCCCAGAACCACTGGTTCAGGGTTAAGAATTCGAGCTTAGAATAATTGTTATTATTTGGCTTTATTTATTATCTGATTTTTTACATGATGTATGCCTAATGTGCTAAATGATGCTTTTACCGCTTTAATATTATTTGAATTGTGAATATATACAACTGTTATGAAACCCCCTTCTTTCTGAGTCTTCTGAATTTATGGTGTACACGTGCGCGTGACCCACCTTTCTGTTAAAGTCATACCAAATAAGACGGAGTTGGGACAAGTGACTAGGCCGGGCAGACTTTTGCGCTCCCGGTACGTTGCCCCCGCTTCGGCTCAAACTGTCTGTTTGGGTAAGCCAGATTTAGAACAATCAACCTCAGGTTTTACACTTAGAATAACTCAGCCATGTACCGGATCCTTAGTAGGAACGTTTATTTGCATCACGTGCATTTGACTTAGGGGACTCAACACAGGGGTTGGGTCTGTCTAAGACAGGTGAACCCGAAATAAAAAGACCATCCTGATGCATCCTACTTGCTATATGTGCATTCATTTGCCTCGAACATGCTTGCTGACCGGCTTAAATGAAATCATGGTAAGAGCCGAGGAATAAAATGGGTTTTCATAATTAAAAAAATATATAAAATAAAAAATAAAATATAGTTTTCAAATCTTGAAATAAAGGTATTTAATCTCGAAAGGTATTTAATCTTGAAAATAGTTTGGAAAATTCCCAAAAAATAGTTTTAAATCTTGAAAATAGTTTTGACTGAAAATGATTAGAGTATGTTTTCAAAATGAGTCTTGACTTTATTAAATTAAATTTCAGATACAAAATGAGCACCACACAAAACCCCTCCTCCGCAAATACAGAGGAGTTTCTGTTCCAGCTTCAAAAGTGGTGGTGTGAATTAGGCGAAGATGGTCAAAAGTGGGTCATCAAGCATTTGGGAAATCTCCCGGACATTATGAGAGTTAAACCCCGTGATGATCTGATTGCGGCATTAGTAACTTTTTGGGACCTTGTTCACAATGTCTTTCGTTTCTCTGACTTCGAGCTCACTCCTACATTAGAGGAGGTAGCTGGATACGTTGGTTTTGACGGAAGTTTAAGGAATCAAAGCTTGATATTCACGAAGGCTCCCTCGGTACATCGATTCTTCGGTCTTCTGAACATCAGCAGTCAAATCAGGAAAAGCAATGTCGTCAACGGATGTTGTTCTTTCAACTTTTTGTATTCAAGGTTCGGAAAGTCAGATGGGTTCGAAATTCATGAGAAAGGCCTTACTAACAAACAAGACAAAGACGCATGGCAGGTTCACCGTCGCTTCGCCTTCATGGTGGCTTTTCTAGGAATCATGGTCTTCCCGAACAAAGAACGAACAATTGATATTCGCACCGCAAAGGTTGTGCAAATCCTCACCACCAAGGAAAACCACACCCTTGTTCCCATCATTCTCTCAGACCTTTATCGGGCTTTAACTTTATGTAAAGCAGGAGCGAAAGTCTTCGAAGGATGCAAAATTTTGTTGCAAATGTGGTTGATTGAACATCTCCAACAACAGCCCAAGATCATACAGTATGGGCCAAGCAACGATAATTACATCGAGGGTTATGAGGAAAGAGTGAAAAATTATCAGGTTCCAGAAGGGATAGAAGCATGGGTATCTCGGCTAAGGGCTCTAACAGCAAATCAAATTGAATGGACTCTGGGATGGCTCCCGATGAGGGAAGTGATACATATGTCAAACTCAAATAGTTATCTGCTACTATTGGGATTGAGAAGCATCCAGCCGTATGCGCATTGAGAGTCCTAAGACAACTAGGAAGATATCAAGTAGTTCCTAATGATGAAGATTTGAGTGCGCAAGAAATCGAATTACACCCAGAGGCCACTATTCCTGAGGCGTTACTTCAGCAGATGTGGAATGGATGTCGATACTTGAAAAGCGATACTCAAGTCCCAGACACTACAAAAGGTGAGATAAATCCTGGATATGCAAGGTGGTTCGAGAAACGGTCTCGCGTAGATGAGGTACCAGAGCCTGAGCTAAGAAGGCCAACTAAAAGACCCCATATTCAAAGCTTTAATGATAAAATCCAAGAGCGGTTGATCTGGGGAGAAAAAGAGAAGGGGTACAAAGCAACTATCCATGCCCTAAAGGAAAATCTAAGGAACCTCAGTCTGGAGAAGGCTTTGCAAGCACAAGAAGCTGAAGGCGAGACGAAGAGTCTAGCCTGCGAGAATGAAAGTCTTCATGCTCGATTTCTGAGAATGAAAAAGGCTTCCGAAACGCCAATGAGGAATTGGAAGGATCAAAAAACCATCGCCAATCTTTTTGAAAGAATGCAAGATTATGATTCCGTTCTTGCTGCAAAAGAAAGGGCGTTGAGCAAAGCGAAAGAAAGGATCCAATAGTTAAACGAAGAAGCCCGATCTGATAAGGAACGCCAAGATAGGCAATCCGAGAAAGACAGGGCACAATTCAAGAAGGAAAAAGACCATTGGATAAGATCAGAAGACCAACTTCGTGCACAACTAGAAGAGGCAAGAAGGTACAGAGAGCATCATCAAGCGGACACTGATAGAGAAAGAGCGCAGATGAGATTAGAGCAGGCCAGACTCCGAGCTCTATTAGAGTCAGCCCTAGATCGTGAAGGCCGTATCCGAGATATAGCCACCACTCGCCAGCAGCAGTTGCAGAATCAAGGCCAACATCTCCAAGATTTCAGGGCACAGATCCACGACCTGGCAGTCTACACCTCTCAAAGTTATGTAAACTGCCAAGGAATGGATTATGGAATGTTTACAGAGCATGCACCCACCTTTGCCCGTCATCTAGCAGTGGAGTTGGAAAGGATGTATCGAACATTGGGAGGTCATCCGGATCAAGCCCCGCCTTGAGCAAATGATCTAATAATTTACAACACAAGTGGAAAGTGGGGCACGTTATGAGATGTTAAGAATTGTATCTGTTTATTTCAATTTGAATGTGTGTATTTCAAGACATTGTTTTTACAAAGTTTTTCAAATGTAATGTTTGTTCATCTTTTTATATAAATGTTAGCCTCATGGCAGAACTACGCCTGGTCTGATTCACACGGGGACGTGATACGTAGGCAATCCCCATAAGATTCGACCGCTTTTAATAAAGAAAGAAAAGAAAATACAAAATAAAATAAAACACAGGGTTTCCCAAAGAACTTTAAAAAGGGACGAATGAGCATACCGGGATGACGCATGTTGTTTGAAGCAAAGCATGGAGAAACGGTTAACTGCCTAGGTGCATTGCATCCTCTATGTGTTATGATCAAATCTGTTAAAATCTAACGCTAACAAAGTTTGTTGTTGTCTGATACCAGACAGTTAGTTGTTAAAGAATTCTGGCAACACACTCATACCAAACCAGATCCAAAGGACCGGTAGCAACAAGCATGACTACTTCGGAGAATAGCAATGAGGAAGAAAGGCCGATGAGCCAGTTGTTAAAAGAAGCGATGGAAAAGATTGAAAGGATGGGACTAGAGATGAATGCAATGCAGCTAGCCATAGCCAAAACACAAAAGAGCCCTGAAACACTGGGACACATACCGGAATACCCTCACTCCGGCCCTTCCACAAGCTGCCCAAATCCCCTTTATCATCAAGAAAGAAGCCCTCATGATTCCCAAGCTCCACCACCCCACCAACCTCTCCCAATACCCAATATTCCCATTTTTGTGGAACCCACATCAGCCCCTTTGCAAAGAACGACCAGTGAGCCATTGTTTCAGGCTCACGATACACAATACTATCCTCCCGAGCCTACGTTTCATGCACCCGAACCACAGGCTTACAATCCACATTTGGAAGTGCCGGCAGAGATTGAAAAGCCGGCTAAGGCCCCTGAATAGGATGAAGTGCTGAGAAAGTTCAAAAGCCTGGAGCAGTCCTTCAGGAACTTACACGGGCTGGGCAACCAAGTCAGCGTAGCATACAAAGATCTGTGCCCTTTTCCAGACGTCTAACTCCCGGCTGGGTTCAAGATGCCTAAGTTTGATTTATATGAAGGACACGGTGATCCCATGGCACATTTGCGGGGATTCTGTAGCAAAATGAGAGGGGCAGGCGGCAAGGATGAGCTGCTGATAGCTTATTTCGGCCAAAGTCTGAGCGGATCTGCACTAGAATGGTATACCAGGCAGGATTCCAGCAGGTGGTACACGTGGGATGATCTGGCGCAAGCTTTTGCGGGGCATTTCCAGTACAATCTTGAGATAGTCCCCGACCGTCTCACATTATTGAGAACTGGGAAGAAACCCGGGGAAAGTTTTCGCGAGTTCGGGTTCCGCTGGAGAGAACAAGCAGCTAGAGTTGATCCTCCCATGAGAGAGGGAGAGATGGTGGACTATTTCTTGCAGACATTGGATCCAACCTACTTTGGTCACTTGGTGACAACGGTTGGAAAATCCTTCAACGAGGTGGTCAAGATAGGGGTCATGATAGAAGAGGGTCTGAGGTCCGACAAAATCCTGAGCTACTTGGCACTCAAGGCAACGACCCAGGCTATTCAGGGCGGCACGGGAGGTACGCTGAGAAGAAAGAAAGAAGAAGTTGCCTCGATCGAGGCAGGTAGTTGGTCCGGATCTGGCAAGCCACACTACAACCAACCCAGACCTCACAGGTCAAGCTACTCATACAACCCACCACAAAATTTCTATCCACCTCGAGAACCACATTGTTCCATACACCAGGCCCAAGCATACACTCAACCTCCGGTTCGCCCACAATGGCGCGCGCCGGCTCCCCACAACACATACCCAGCTCCACATAATAACTACCCACCACAAAACACCTATCTTCAGGGGCAGGCTTCCGGGGAAATCCAGATGCTAGGAATGACAGGTTGCGGAAGCAGAGAACTTTCACGGAGTTGGGAGAAACCTACACCGCTTTGTTCCACAAGCTGAGGCAATTGGGTTTGGTTAGTCCTGTCCAGACTCGAGAACCAAATCCCCCACCTCAGAACTTGGATCGATCAATCAGTTCTGAATACTGTTCAGGGATGCTCGGGCATGATACCGAGAAGTGCTGGAAATTAAGGCATGCCATACAGGATCTTATTGACACCAATAAGATCGAGGTCCAGACACCGGAGGCTCCTAACATCAACCAAAACCCACTGCCAGCGCACCACGAAACTCACATGATTGAGTTGGTGTGTGAGGGAGGAGAATTGAGAAAACCCTCACAAACAGTGATGATGATCCAAGCCGCCCCGAAAGAAGTCTCAACCAGTGGAGGAACGAGTGTACAGTCGCAGGGAGAAGGCGTCAAGCCGGTAGTGGTATTGGGAAAGAGCCCGTCCGCCATAACAAGCAAACCCGAGCCAAGCAAGTTGGTAATACCAGGGATCCCGCCCACACCGGCGGTCGTGTTGAAAGGGGTATGTAGAGAATGGGTGACCATAAAGCCTGTGGTCCAGCTGCCGATGGTTGACAGCAGGGCTGTGCCTTGGAAATATGAACGGTGGTAATGTACAAAGGAAAACAGGTGGAAGAAGTCAGTTGTGAAGTGCAAGGGCTGACTCGATCAGGTCGATGTTTTGCTCCGGTGGAGCTAAGAAGAACCAACCCAGTTGCAACCAAGAAACCTGTGTCCGAAGAAGAGGCTGAAGAGTTCTTGAGGAAGATGAAAGTACAGGACTATTCTGTGGTCGAACAGCTGAGAAAAACACCGGCCCAGATCTCACTGTTGTCGTTACTGATCCATTCTGAGGAGCATCGTCGGGCCCTGCTAAAGATATTGAACGAAGCTCATGTACCCAGTGAGATTGCTGTAAACCACCTAGAAACCATTGCCAGCAAGATTTTCGAGGTGAACAGGGTAACATTCTCAGATGATGACCTGCCGGTGGAAGGTACGGAGCATAATAAAGCTCTATACCTAGCTGTCAAATGTGAAGACTCGGTGGTAACTCGAGTATTGGTGGACAACGGCTCAAGCGCCAATATTTGCCCACTATCTACCTTGAACCAGTTAAAGATTGACCACGGAAGTATCCACAAGAACAGTATCTGTGTCCGAGGGTTTGATGGAAACGGAACAGCCACTGTAGGGGATGTTGTACTTGAACTGACCATTGGCCCAGTCCTGTTTACCATGGAATTCCAGGTGTTAGACGCCACAGTATCTTATAACCTGTTGTTGGGACGACCCTAGATTCATGCAGCCAAAGCGGTGCCTTCCACCCTACATCAGATGGTGAAGTTCGAGTGGGAAAGACAAGAGGTCGTGCTACACGGCGAGGATATAGCGTGCACCATGGGCGGAACCATTGTACCTTTCATAGAGACCGCTGATGACAAAGGTCCTTGGGTCTACCAGATTTTCGATACAGGGTCGGCCAACAAAATTTCTGAAGGAGAAATCATCCCGCACCCTAGGGTAGCTGCCGCAACTGTCATGATGGTCTCAGAAATGCTGGGTAATGGATTTGTGCCGGGAAAAGGCCTGGGAGTCGAGCTTCAAGGGATTGTCCAACCTGTCTCCCTTCCTAAAAATCTGGAAACTTTCGGATTGGGGTTCAAACCAACCGCAGCAGACAGGAAGCAAGCGCGAAAAATGAAGAAGAGGGTCTGGTTTCTGCCTAAACCAGTGCCACGCCTCTCAAGGTCTTTTGTCAAAGCGAGTGCCAAGGGGTCGCCGGTCCCAAAGATTCGAGGACCTTTGATCGGTATAAATGAAGACCTGAATCAGAGTTTTGAGAGACTATTCGCGGATGTCAGTATGGTGGAAGCTGGAGAAGGTTCCAGCAGAGCAGAGATACAATTTGTGGGGCCTGAAGCCAAGGCCAACAATTGGACGGTTACTCCTCTTCCTGTCCGAGGGGAGTCTTGGTAGTAGGCTTTGATTTATGTTTTGTTTGTTTGTTTGTTCGGATTATTCAAGGGTGTAATCCAAATTTTACTTTCGTTTTTGTAAAAGTGTGAACCCTTTTATCCCGCGAGTTTAATAAAGTCCTTTTCTTTTGTCCCATTTTAATTTTGTTTTGTTCTTTTTCTCTCTGAACAGTTCTCTTTTTACTGGTTCTAATGACATGGCATGCACAGCGGATCTTCGACTTAGTCTAATAAATCAATCAGAAACCGACTCAATGATGCAAGAGGTCGTTTGTGACGATGAATCTGAATGTGACGAAGGTGAAGCCTTCGAAGAGATAAACCGAGAACTGTGCCAATTTGAAGAAAACCCAAGCCTAACCTAAATGACATTGAGGCTGTGAATCTAGGAGACGCTGATAACGTCCAAGAGACCAAAATTAATATCCACATTGAGCCGAATGTCAAAGAAGAATTGATCAAAACCCTCATGGAATTCAGAGATGTTTTTGCATGGTCATATGACGATATGCCTGGATTAAGCACCAATTTAGTGGTTCACAAATTGCCCACTGACCCGGCATACCCTCCAGTTAAGCAAAAACTAAGGAAATTTAAAACAGAAATGAGTGTAAAAATCAAAGAAGAGGTGATTAAGCAGTTGCAGGCAAAGGTCATTCGGGTCACTCGATATCCCGAGTGGTTGGCCAATGTGGTACTAGTCCCAAAGAAGGATGGAAAAATCAGGGTGTGCGTCGACTACCGCAACCTCAACAAAGCAAGTCCCAAGGACAATTTTCCGTTACCCAACATTCATATCCTGATCGATAATTGCGCTGGGCGCGAGATCGGATCCTTTGTGGATTGCTATGCGGGTTATCATCAGATCCTAATGGACGAGGAGGATGCTGAGAAGATAGCGTTTATTACGCCATGGGGAACCTACTGCTATCGGGTAATTCCGTTCGGGTTGAAGAACGCCGGGGCAACGTACATGCGGGCAATGACTGCCGTGTTTCATGACATGATACACAAAGAAATCGAGGTGTACGTCGATGATGTGATCATCAAATCTTGGCGTCAGGAGGACCATGTGGCAGACCTGAGGAAATTTTTCCAAAGCTCCAAAGGTATGATATCAAGCTTAACCCGACCAAATGCGCATTCGGGGTTCCATCAGGAAAGCTGCTAGGATTGATCGTCAGTCGACGGGGGATTGAGTTAGACCCATCCAAAATTGAATCCATCCGAGATTTGCCACCACCAAGGAACAAAACAGAGGTAATGAGTTTGCTGGGTAGACTCAATTACATCAGCGGATTCATCGCTCAACTCACTACAACTTGTGAGCCCATATTTCGGCTGCTGAGAAAGGATGCTGCGGTAGGTTGGACGGTAGAGTGTCAGGAGGCTTTCGACCAAATCAAAGGGTATCTATCTAACCCACCCGTATTGGTCCCGCCTAAGCCCGGGAAGCCCCTAATTCTTTACTTGACGGTCTTGGAAAATTCATTTGGTTGTGTGTTGGGGCAACATGATGACACATGAAGGAAGGAGCAAGCCATCTACTATCTTAGCAAGAAATTCACAGTACATGAGGTCAAGTACACTCAACTCGAGAAAACATGTTGCGCTCTAACTTGGGTAGCTCAGAAGTTGAAGCACTACCTGTCTTCATATACTACTTATCTCATATCCCGTTTGGACCCATTGAAGTATATCTTTCAGAAACCTATGCTCACGGGAAGGTTGGCAAAATGGCAAATTCTGCTCACAGAGTTTGATATCGTCTATGTAACGAGGACGGCCATGAAAGCCCAGGCGCTGGCAGACCATTTGGCAGAGAATCCCGTTGATGAAAAATACGAGCCCTTAAGAACGTATTTTCCTGACGAAGAGGTAATGCATACAAATGAGTTGGAATTGCCTGAGGAACCGGGTTGGAAGCTTTTCTTCGATGGAGCTGCAAACGCAAAAGGGGTTGGAATAGGAGCAGTACTCATTTCTGAAACAGGACGGCATTATCCTGTTACAGCTCAACTACGCTTCTATTGCACCAACAATATGGCCGAGTATGAGGCTTGCATTCTGGGTCTGCGCTTGGCTGCTGACATGGATGTCCAAGACGTCTTGGTCTTGGGAGACTCGGACCTCTTGGTACATCAAATTCAGGGTGAATGGGAAACACGAGATCTAAAGCTCATACCATACCGACAATGCTTGCATGATCTGAGCAAGCAATTTCGATCGGTGAAGTTCAAACACATCCCGAGAGTTCACAATGAGGTTGCGGATGCCTTGGCCACCTTAGCATCAATGCTGCACCACCCTGACAAAATGTATGTTGATCCTCTACACATCCAGGTCCGTGATCAGCACGCCTACTGCAATGCCATAGAAGAAGAAGCAGATGGCGAACCCTGGTTTCATGATATCAAGGAATACCTCAGGATGGGGATATATCCAGAACATGCCTCTGGAGACCAAAAAAGAGCCCTTCGGCGTTTGTCGAATGGTTTCTTCCTCAGTGGAGGAGTATTGTACAAAAGAACCCCGGATTTGGGATTGTTGAGATGCATAGATGCCAGTCAAGCAACGACGGTTATAGCAGAGGTACATGCTGGAGTTTGTGGGCCACACACGAGCGGATATGTATTGGCAAGAAAGATCCTTCGAACAGGGTGTTATTGGCTCACCATGGAACACGACTGTATCACTTTCGTGAAGAAATGCCATCAGTGCCAGATACATGGAGATTTGATTCATTCTCCGCCAACAGAGTTACATACGATGTCAGCACCCTGGCCGTTTGTGGCATGGGGCATGGATGTCATTGGGCCCATCGAGCCGTCAGCATCCAACGGTCATAGGTTCATTCTAGTGACCATTGATTACTTCACCAAATGGGTTGAGGCTAAAACCTTCAAATCGGTAACCAAAAAGGCAGTGGTGGACTTTGTTCATTCCCATATCATCTGCAGATTTGGGATCCCAAAAGTGATCATCACGGATAACGGTGTGAATCTTAATAGCAGCTTGATGAGAGAGGTATGCCAACAATTCAAGATTACACACCGCAATTCCACCCCATATCGTCCCAAGGCGAATGGAGCAGTCGAAGCAGCCAATAAGAATATCAAGAAGATACTGCGAAAAATGGTGGAGGGGTCCAGACAATGGCACGAGAGATTACCCTTTGCTTTGTTGGGTTACCGCACTACCGTCCGAACTTCCATAGGCACAACTCCTTATTTGTTGGTGTACGGAACTGAGGCCGTAATACCAGCGGAGGTTGAAATTCCGTCCCTCCGAATTGTCGCTGAAGCCGGGATTAATGATGATGAATGGGTCAAAGCTCGATTGGAACAGTTGAACTTGATAGATGAGAAAAGATTGGTAGCAGTGTGCCACGGTCAGCTGTACCAGAAGAGAATGGCAAGAACATATAATAAGAAGGTGCGCACCAGGAAGTTTGAAGTAGGGCAGCAGGTATTGAAGAAGATCCTCCCACATCAGGTCGAGGCAAAAGGCAAATTCGCCCCAAATTGGCAAGGGCCTTATATCGTGACCAGAGTATTGTCCAACGGTGCTTTGTGTTTGACAGATGTCGAGGGGAGATGTGTCGACATGGCTATCAATTCAGATGCAGTCAAGAGATATTATGCATAATTTCTTTAATTATGGCAATTGTTGGTTTATTTGTTTGTATTTGGCATTTATTGGATAATGAGATGACGGAGGCAATTCTTTCTTCTATCCAAACACTTTTAACCCTTGCTTCCCCCTTTGAGCCTTAAGTAATTCTTTCATACCCCTCTTTTGGAATCACTAATGGAAAAGACATGAAAAAAAAAGAAAAAAAGAAAGAAAAAGAAAAGAAAAAGAAAAGAAGGAAAAGAAAAAAAGAAGAAGATAAAATCACAAGAAATACAAAACCGTGGGAACTACGTTTGACCTGATTCCTCAAAGAGGATACGTAGGCGCATCACGGCTCGGTCATAGTATGCATCATAGTGAATATAGGATGCATAATGTACATAGTGTGCATAATAGGCACAGTGTGCGTAACGCACATAGCGCAACATAAGTGTAAAAAATAAATTCCCCAAGCAAGAAAACTGGGGCAGGAGGTTATGTTTTAAGTTCCAACAAAGGTTTGATTCCAAAAGTTGTAGCACACCACCCATCAAATTATTTTCATTTTCATAGCCTTTCTTTAACTCCACACCAAAACCAACATCAACGTCCAAAAGACCTCCCGATCAATGTTCAAGTGATGTCGAGTCAGGCAAATGAGGCCGAGAATAATACACCGATCCCCAGCAAAGAAGAGGATCGTAAGACTAGGAATGAATTGATGGTCAAAGGAATATCCAGAAGAGAGGGTCGTATCTACAACGCCCCGATTCCTCGAAAGAAATAAAATGAGAGAGTCTTATCGGTGAAAACCTTCACAGGCACCGAAAGGCGACGTAAGATGAGGGATATAAAAGGAGAGAGTCTTATCGGTGAAAACCTTCACAGGCACCGAGAGGCGATGTAAGATGAGGGATATGAAATGAGAGAGTCTTATTGGTGAAAACCTTCACAGGCACCATAAGGCGCCGGGAGATGAGAGAAAAGAGAGAGTCTCATTAGTGAAAACCCCTCGAAGGGCACTATGAGGCGACAAGATAGATCAACAAAAAACGACCACATTTGCAACGAAATGGACAGTCATTATCATCCCCAGCAAGTCAGACCATCGGGCAAATCGATTGATACAAATAGACTGGGTCGGGAATCTATGGTGCACGTCATGATCACGGGGACCAGTCATGTCCTCCAGATAAGTTCTTCTGAGTTTCTTCTCCCCACCAAATATGGGTTCAGAAAGCTTTTCTCCTTTTCTAGCTTTTATTTCTCTTCCTAAAATATGCCTTGAAAAGGATTTTTCAAAGCTTACTACCAGAAACCGGAGGGGAATTCATCCAATGCAGGATAATACAAACAGTCTTAGAAGCCGATCCCAGGCAATGCAGTGATCGTGCCCGACAATTTTGGAGGAAGTGAGCTCCTAAAGGGAGTGGTTTTGGGAGTTAAAAGCAGACTCCCACAGCATATGCTTAAAAAGAAAGCAGAAAAGGGGATTAATTGAAAGTCAATACCCAGCAGGCTAGAGACCCCCAACAGGCAACTCTGCCCACTAATCAATTATGGGACATAGAGCAAGAAAAGAGAAGAAAGGAAAAATCATCCGCCAGAAAGGCACCATCTACCACCACAATGAAAACTAATTAAATCCTTTTGTCTGCTGCAGGAAAACAAAGGATTGATGATGGCAGCAAGATGCAACGCCAGGGAAGTCACCAAAACCGGGGCAGAAAATTTTCTGCCGATTGTCAAAAATTTTCTCGGAAGAACGGGGGAACAATATCAAATACATTTAAGTTCTAGGTCGCCCACCAGTATAATGCGGGAATACATTTAAGTTCTAGGTCGCCCACTAGTATAATGCGGGAATACATTTAAGTTCTAGGTCGCCCACCAGTATAATGCGGGAATACTTTTTGGAATCAGTAACCCCACCTGAAGACGGAAGGTTACAGCGGAGATCCCCAAGCAGGAAACAATAAAATCCCCAGCACCAAGAAGTAGAAGGCTGCAAAAGCAAGCGCGCGATTCAAAAGGAAGAAGGAACGCGTCTCAAAAGGAGCAGTTTGGGAACATTATAGCATGCTCAATATAACAATTTTGATGAAAAAAGCCA
This sequence comes from Nicotiana tabacum, assembly GCF_000715075.1. Lineage (NCBI taxonomy): Eukaryota > Viridiplantae > Streptophyta > Magnoliopsida > Solanales > Solanaceae > Nicotiana > Nicotiana tabacum. The sequence continues at coordinate 23,030,614 of NC_134089.1, read as the reverse complement.
TACCACTGAAGAAACCATTGAAAGATTTAAAGAAGAAAGCCATGTTCCCAACAAATCAAGCAAAGTGATGAAAACTGGCATTCAGAAAAGGTAAAGGACCAGCATCATCTCCCAAGTTCACAAAATAAGGGCATCAGAGGAAAGCGTTAGCCGACAAGAAAGCAAGGCAACAAGAACAAGTTGAAGACGGATGAGATCTCATGATCCATAGTCTAGCTTAGCTTCTTGTTTTTCCTTTTAGAACAATGTAACAAGGAGATCAGTGAGCGGTAGCATCCTACAGCAACATGCAACAGCGCACAACAACAGCAAACACTACAGTCACACGGTAGTCTCAGCTACCAAAATTTCCCGAACTACATTGACCTGATTCCTGTTCAGCCCAGGATATGTAGGAAACCTTTGAAGCAAAGGTTCGGTCAAGTCTTTTTCAAAAAATGTTTCACACGGAGTATTCGGACGGGCAAAAATCACTCGCTTTATCTTTGCGTGAAAACCCTTCGTGTCTTCGGGCAAAGAGGGGCAGCTGTAAGCACGTGATTTTTGCTTCACGGACAGTCACTCCAAAAGAAAAAAAAAAGTGACAAAGGACCTCGCTGTACAATTTTCGATTTTTCCGTGACATGTGTTGTTAGTCATTTGTGGGTCTGTCCATTTCGCATCTAGGCATTATCAAACAAAATACAAAAAATATGTGTCGTTAAAAGAAAATTCAAAAAATATATGCATGTGTGCATCGTTCGTTCTAGGCTGTGATCTAACCATTTTTTTATTTCATTTATGTGTGTTTATTGTTGTAGGTGTTACACAATATGTGTGTAAGTGTTGTTTTAATTATTTACCTTGTTTTTTTAGGAATTTTTGGTTAATTGGTTGAAATAAAAAGGGAAAGGAAAATCTGATTGGGCCCCAAAACGAGGCCCAAAACCAAAGCACTGATCCAGCCCAAGTCAGGCCTGCCCAAACGCTGATTCAAATGACGCCGTATTAGCTCCCTTACCAGAACCGTTGATCTGACTTAAACAAACGGTCCTGATCAAGTTGATCACTTCACTTCGACGACGTCATTTCAGGCAGATTAATCTAAGCCGTCCAACTCCTTGATCCAACGGACCTAGGCCATTTCCCTTAAACCCGTCAAACTCTGACCCGATCCAGCCTCACCCGGTCTCACCCACTATCAAACCCAAAACGACACTGTCTTCCCTAAGTGAATAGATACTGGCCATAGATCTCATTTGATCCAACGGCCAGGATCTAAACCCCTAGATCGTATATAAGCTTTCTATCGTACCCCACGCCCCCTATCCGAACCCCCCTCCACTCACCGTCTTCACCAAAGCACTGAAACCCCCCCAAACCCTAGCAGCCGCCCTAGTCTCCCTCGCCATTAAAGCCGGCGGCATGAACGCCGGTGACCACCTCCTGAACACCCTAAGACCCCCTCACTCTCCTGAACATGGATCTGTTACCCCTAGCCTCGAATCACCTTCCTTCGTCTCGAATCTTCATTTGAAGATTCGAGTCGAACCCGGACCTATACCAAACCACCCCATCTTCATACCAGACACTCCCCGGACCCTCCTCGTGACCAAACCAGACTTGGTTTGGTCCGAATCTACCCACAACTCCTAAAAAACCAGATCTGAAAATCCAGACCTTAGAACACATGCACCTGGGAAATCCGGCCGGTCTTGAAAGGGGTTTGAGGTTTAATGGATCTTGACCAAGGTGTTCTCCTGTGAGAACACCCTGGTTAAAATTTGTTCGGCCTCAAATGGTCAAAGCTAAGTCGGACTTGGGTCATTTCGGTTTAAACTTCCCCAGTAAGTGTCCTCTCTCCTTTTTAGTTTTGATTGAGTTGTCAGCATGATTGGTTGTGATTATTTGTTATTATCTGTTATTTTTCCTGTCTTCTTCCATCTCTAGCAAAGACCTTTTATTTGGTCGGTTGATTTTCTATGTGTTATTCTGAATGTACTCTGTGATATACATGCTCGTCGATTAGATTAATCGTCAAATAAATTAACTCATATAGGCTCCCAGTAATTGAACAAAAATGTTTTAAGACATTCGAGACCTTGTACGTGTTGCTTATATGCGTGACTGATTATTACCTGTTATATTTAGTATAGTCGACTCGATAAACGTCGTCGATTAGTTTTCTACGACTAATGAATCAAATGAGCTAATAATTTCACATGACTAATCGAACCTTGTCACTGACTGAATGCCCGACATCGTCTGGAATGAGTTTGTTTGCATTGCAAAAATGACTGAAAAGGTCCAGTCCAGGGCAGTCCTGAATTTGAACTTTCATAAGTTCAAAATGCCCTGATGCTGCAATGGGCAGGGCAGTAATAATCAAGGTTAAACCAGGGTACTCTGGGGTGTTAAAAAGAACAGAAATAATTAGTTTAAGTGAGCTGACAAGTAGGGTACTAATTAAGATTAAACTAATACCAATAGGGAACAAGACACAAGAGTATGGGTTTTAAAATGAATAATAAAATGAGCCCATAACTCTTGATTAAAGAATAAGCCAGGCGTGGGGAGCAAATGGCTGGCACCAAAAGATGCTTAAACATGGGTTTAAAGAGTATGGGCAGTCTGCAAGTGGGAGGATCCAGGCAGCTTAGCTGCACTGGGTCGTTTGGCTTATAAATAGGCCATTTCAGAACTTAAAAGGGGCTGGAAAATTTAGTCTTGAGAAGAGGTCTTGTGAGTTTAAAAAGAACTGAAAATATAAGGAAATTTCCAGAAACACTGTAATCAAACACTGTCTGAAAGCTATATAAGAGTTCATATTGGTCAAGCTGTCTTTGCCAAGTTCTGTTGTTTGCACTGACTGAGCTGCCTATGATTGTTGAACTGATGGTGTTGTTGCATTGAACACTCTGTTAGTTCAGTTGTTTCATTACTCTTTCTTGGGATTACTTGTTTGGTGCTCGATCATCTGCTGGTTTTTCTTTGTTCTGGGAATTACTGTTGGTTGTCTGTGGACTGTGGAAAACACTTGTGATTGTTGGTTTGTTGCTGTTTGTTGCTGCATATCTGCTGTTGCTGTGCTCACTGCATACTGCCCAGTTGATCATTCCTCTCTTCTTTTGTTCTTCTATACCAGGTACACAACTAATACTGTCAATGTAATCTGAAGTTGAGCATGAATACAAAGAAAAGGGTTGAAGACCCTTTATTTATGTATAGCTTGTACACTGAATGATCCGGGATGTATGATAGCTTGTATTTTGTTGGATACTGGTTTACCTTTAGCACATAGCAACTGTATATGTAGGGTAATTTGACATCCAATTGTATATGCAGGCTGGTAGATAGAAGCATGCCCAATGCAATAGGTTGTATCTTAGATTTAGTCTAATGGTGTAGTATAATTCTGTAATGTATGCCAAGCATGAAAATCGTACTCTACTAGTTAAGCTATTTCCTTTCCGATAGACTGTTTCATATAACTGGTAAATCATGTTTTAATACAAAGAACACATAGCTTGCAATCTCAACCTCGCAAAGGTTGAATCCAGGTCGAAACGGACCAAGCAGGCTCGCATCGAGCAAACCATGGCCCAGGTCTGGCCCATCACGCATGGGCTGGATTTGGGCCCATGATCATTTATTCGGCTGACTGTGCACGCAGCTTCGTTTCTGATTTTTGAGCACTTCCGAAGGCTGTCATAGATAATTGGCAAGCACCTAATTAATTAGGACTATCTACAGTTTTCAATTAGTAGGGACAAACGCGACAAGAAATGTAGTCTCTATAGGTTTATCCTTTTAAAATAAAAATGAGACGAGCCTCGCCAAATAAATCACAAACCGTCGGGGCCCTCAATAAAATACATAACCATTAACTAGACTTTGGATTTGGCCGTTTAATGAACCTTCACGGCCTCTTCCTAAAATAACAATACGTTAGACTCTTTAGGACGCGCCTTAATAAATCTTACCTTCTTAAACTCGGGTGCACATTTACGTGACCCAAATCCAATTCTCAACGGAGTCGAAATGTGTTTCCAATCACGGGTACATTGATTGTGACGTGGTTCGAGATGCGTGTCCATGACGTTGCAAATTCACTTTTAAAAATAAGAATGAGATGAGCCTCGCCAAATAAAAATATAAATTGCGGGGCCCTCAGTAAATATTTGCTTTAAAAATTGTTTAAGACTTCGGGATGGACCGTTTAGTAAAATTTCATGGTCCTACCCAAAATAAATACGCTAGTCGCTTTAGGCACACCTTTAATAATTTAATTTCCTTAAACTCGGGTGCACATTGATGTGACCCAAATCCAAATCTCAACGGAGTCAAAGTGTGTCGATGACCACGGGTACATTGATTGTAACGCGGTTCGAGATACATTTTCACAACGTTGCAATTCTTGATAAGAACAGTAAATGATAAAAGCGGTTGAAAAAATAAAATTTGCACATAAGTTCATATTGTATTTAAAATCAGATAAATAAACCAAATATGACAGTTGAGCGACCGTGCTAGAACCACGGAACTCGGGAATGCCTAACACCTTCTCCCGGGTTAACAGAATTCCTTATCCGGATTTCTGGTACGCAGACTATAATATAGAGTCATTCTTTTCCTCGATTCAGGATTAAAACTGGTGACTTGGGACACCCTAAATCTCCCAAGTGGCGACTCTGAAATAAATAAACAAATCCCGTTTCGATTGTCCTTTAATAGGAAAAAACTCCCCTGCACCCCCTTCGGGTGCGGAAAAAGGAGGTGTGACATCGGCTACTATATATATATATAGACGTTCAATGTAACTATAAAAATATATATAATGAAATTAACCTTAAATCAATTGAATTATATAGTTGCTACGAAGAATTAGTGGCCGATACGTATGACTGTAATATTATGAAATTATGTATCGGCTTCTAAATTTATATATATATATATATATATATATATATAGAGAGAGAGAGAGAGAGAGACGTTCAATATAACTATAAAGATATATATAATGAAATTAACCTTAAAGCAATTGAATTATTATTACTATATATATATATATATATATATATATATATATATATATATATATATATATATATATATATATATATATATATATATATATAAAGGTAAGAGTTATATTACCTTAAAAAATATTTCTTTACTTGAAGTTTTAACTATGTATGGCTTTAAGATCTAACGTGAGAGTTGTATTTTCACAATTAAATTGGCTAGATCGAGTTTTCTATGTTACTATAAGTTTTTATATTTCTTTACTAATTATTTTATTAGCAATAATAAAAGGAATTTAGATGGACGAAAATGATTTGCTCTTTTATCCCAAAAAAGGGAAAAAATTATTTCAAGTTTACTCTTAATATCTAAGACTTTTAATACCCTAACTCTTACACAAACCCTAGAACCCAACCATGGACCCCTCTCCCAGCGCTACCAAATGATCCCCATCCGACTACTCCTCTGATGAAAATGACGAAGATAAAAATCCATCATTTGAAGTGCTCATGAAGGACTCATACATCAAGCAAGATTATATGGTAAACGAGATCTTTTTTTTAAATTCTATTTTTTAAAATGCTTGTGTTTTTTTACTTGGTTTTGCAAAAGAATCAGAAACGAAATAGGTGATGTTTGGATTTGGTTTTTGAAGAGGGGCAGAAACGAAATAGGCTATATTGTGATTTGGTTTTGGAAAAGAGGCAGAAAGGAAATAGGGTTGTGTTTCGATTTGGTTTTGGAAAAGAGGTAGAAAGGAATTAGGGTTGTTTTTCGAATTTATTTTGGAAAAAATTTAGTTTCAAACAAACAGATCTGGTTGTAATAAAATATCAAACAAACAGATTTTAATTTTTTTTCTTCTAAAATTTCCCATAGACAAGGTGTGTTGTATTACATCAAAAATATAGTTCTCAATATTACAAATTGAGAGTAAAGGCTATTCTTCCGAAAAAACATATTGTTAATCTTTTTTAAGATATATATATGTATGTTTAGATTTTGTTTTGGAAAAAATAATTTTCAAACAATTTTTTTTCTTTTTGTTTGCAGCATATTCCAAAACATTTTTACGACCATATATCTTACTCTTCTACTAGCAGTGATACTGAAGAAGAGATTCCTCCAACTTTTGAAGTGATTATGACTGATTCATGCGTTGACTACGACGATCTAGTTATGCATCAGTATTGTATATTTTTTTTGTATGTTTAAGCTTTATATTTTCCAAAAACTTAATAGTATTGTTTTTTTTCCTTTTTTTTTTCCAGTATATTCCAAGAAAAATCTACAAGCATTTTTCTCCAATATTAGAACACACGTATTTTCATCATCGTGGCAAAGAGTGGTATATAATTATGAGCGTTGATGATCAAAAAAGATTCAAAGTAGGCTGGAGACTTTTTGTGTTGGAGAATTTTATCAGGCGAGGTTTCGTCGTCAAATTTACGTTGGTTGATGTTTCACCACTGCGTGCTATCTTCAATGTGGACGTGAAGGGAGACAGATATCATGTTTGTACTAATCCATTTTTTACTTGGTACTAGGACGTGTTTGTGTTAAATTCAAACCTTTAGTTATGGTTGTTGTACTTTTTTATGTCGAAATATTATGTTATAAAATTTCAATCTTCATATTACTAGAATATTATTTTTTTTGAATTATTTATCATTCAAAAAATTAAATTACTAGAATAATTAAAATTATTTAATTGTTAATCATTAAATGTACCATGGGGAAGTTAAATGGGTTGGTGCGTTATTATTGTATAGTCTCATACTCTCATATACTCAAATACTAAAGACCTAAAAACACACTCTCCTACAAACACTAACTATGGACGCCTTTCACTCTACCAAACGATCCCTAACTTACTCTTCTACTAGTGAAGATGAAGAAGAGAATCCTCCAACTTTTGAAGTGGTTATGACTGATTCATACATCAACTACGACGATCTGGTTATGCATCAGTGTTGTATATATTTTTCTTGTGTTTAAATTTTATATTTTCCGAAAACTTACTAAAATTATTTTTTTCCAGTGAATTCAATATAACTACAAGCATCTTGCTCCAACAGTTGAAACCGCGCTTCTTCATTATCGTGGCAAAGAGTGGTTTGTATCTATGAGCGTTGGTGATCGAAGAAGGTTCAAAGAAGGCTGGAAACTTTTTGTTTTGGATAATTATGTCAAGCGAGGTTTCGTCGTCAGATTTACGTTGGTGGATGTTTCATCACTATATGTTGACTTCAAAGGGAGAAGGAACTCATGATCGTAATCCGGTTGAAATTGATTAGTTTTTAGGATGTGTTTTGTGTTTTCTATCCCTTTATTATCTTTAACCTTTTATTGTTGATTTAGTTATGCTACTTGTGCTTTTGATTTGCTATAACAGTTTTCATTTCTTACGTTTGAAATCAATTTCAAAGGCTATTTTTATTTTTATTTTTGTAACAACATATTTCCAACCGGTTGAGAATAAAATCGTAGACTTAAAATTCAACCTAATTCTACCTTCACACTACTAAAACGGCTGAGAATAATAAATGTTTCATTGAGAAGCTAAATATTTGAGACTAATAAATGTTGCATTGAGAAGCTAAATAGTAGGCATGAGAAGCTCAATGGTAACCTACCAATCGAATTTTTTTGGAATGGATAAGAGAATTTTTTTTTGTGATTTTACTGGAATTTTTCATTAGGATATTTTACAAGTATATTTTATAAATTAAATATTTTATTAATTTTTGTATCAGATAAGCAAATATTGTCATATAAAACGAAGAAAATTAAAAGTGGAAGAACCAAGGATTCATAAAAGGGATTCAAAAAACATATATATTAGGATGTCACACCTAATGTAATATAAGATAATTTTATTTACAAAAACTTAGTAAATGAAAAAAAGAATCATTATGTGTTTAAGTTATTATTCTTAAGAACTGATCTACCTTTATATAAGTCCTCATTAAATATTAGTTGGATCTTAAAGCAAATTTCGAATGCTAATAAGTTCGATAAGAGAAAATTAATAAAAATATTTACTGGAAAAAATATTCTAATAGAAATTAAGTAAAAAAATTTACAGGGAAAAAAAGTACTGGAAAACATTATCCAACCGGATATTCTCACGGTTGGATGAAGAGCTCATGAAAAGAATTTTGGGTAAACTAAATGGATGCATTGAAGAATGTAAAGTCTTTTTTGAAGAGTGCATAGGGTTCATTGAAGATTGTTATTCAAATTTTAAGATACTAACCCTAACCCTAATCCTAGAAATATTCAAACATTATACTATAAATACAACTCTATACATTATTAATCTCATTCATTCAAATTATCTTTTCTAATTTAAATTTCTCTGAAAATAACAATGGAAAGAACCCCTACTAAGAAAATTGTCGATGAACCTCTACATGGTTCACCCGTCAACCATAACATCATGTACTAGGATGTTAGGAACAAGTTAAAGAACTTGAAGACGGAGACAAACCTGTTGATGCTACGTCTGACAAGGAAAATTGGAGCAGACTATGTTAAACGTCTTCTCCTTGATTCTTACCCGCTCACTTCCTGCTACAACATGCTTGAGGAGCTTCTAGCCGAGCAAGATGAAGATCCCAATACTCCTGTAATTGTTATAAGTAGTGATACTGAAGTCACTTCCAAGGTTTCAAAGTCTGTTAACCAAAAGAGTGAAGAGTAATATTTTGTGTTTTTTGTTGTTGTTTTGTGATGCATTCCATGTTATTAGCATGGTATACTAAAAGTATTTTCCAAATATTATTTGGAATATGTTGAAAATTATCAATTAATCAATGAAAATGCTTATCTAGTATTTATTCTGTTTCATATACTTTTGATTCTTATTTTATTGCTACATGTTTTAAAATATTTTTGCTTCTTTTAATCCCTGGTTAATGTTATTATGGAACCAAAATAAATACCCCTTTTAGGTAAAAAATATGGTCACTTTACCTATATATAACAATATAAAAATTATCACTCTAATATTGAAAGAATAAATTTAATATTAAAAGAATAAATTTAAGGAAGAATAGCTGTAACAATAATACTGACATAGTGTAGGTGAAATTTTTATTTCACTAAATTAAGGCATATCTCAGAAAATCAAAACAAAAGAAGATGCATAATTCAGCTTCACTGTGAATTATGTAGATCTCAAAGAATTTAACCAGTTTCAAAAGCTTTAATTCAGAAAATTAGAACCAACACAAAATTTCTACAAGTAACAAGTTGGAACTATTTGCATGTATTTGGTTTTAATTAATACAGAGTTTATTTACAAAAATCAGACCAAAATATATCAGAAAATTAAATAACACAAAGTCCGATTTTAATTCTAGTGAAACTAAAATAATGTTATCCAAAATTCATTCTAAACCAATTTTTTTCCTCAAAAAACTAATCTAGAAAGCTTAATCAACAAGGATTCCAAGTGTCACCTAAGCTGATTGCTGCAAATATTTAATACATAAATGTTGTTTACTATTATATTTTTGAAATCTACATAATTCATAAACCACATATTAATCGGACAAAGATCACACCAAAGGTTAAACATGATCGAAATGCTAAAGAAGTCACAAAATTCGAACTTCATAGATAATGAAATAATGAAGAAATTAAACATAAAATAATCATGCCCAACTTCATTACAACACTTGATATTCAAAAGTAAAAACAAAGTCATCAACTCTTGCACACCAAATAGAAAAAACAAACACTTTTCAAACACAAGATAACATATGAAGAAAAATTGACATAATTACTTTCCAACATTTTCAGACAACTTCAACCCAATAAATATGCCTGCTAACATAGCAGATGAAATATCACTTGTTGCACTTTCATTTGTTACCACTTCTTCACTTTCTTCAACAACCGAGCTCGAAGATGACTCTTCCTGTGAAAAACTTGTTTTTTTTAAATTTGTTGAAGGCTTCTAAGGCTTCATCATAATATTGGAAAGCATGAAAGTAGCTACCCTCGACTCCAACAAGCATTTTAACATACTCAGACCAACTTTTGTATATTCCCGGCTTCTTACCACAAAAAAATAACAAACACCATAGATTTGAGTTTTTGTTTACCTTCAGCAGATTTTTCAAATTCATCGAACGCCGATATGGCCGCATCGTGAGACTTGAAAGACTGGAGATGCTACGCTTAACTCCGATAACCATAGGAGAACATTCACTCCATGAGTAGTATATTCCTGGCCTTTTACCAAAAAATACAACATATACTTTGGAAGCACTATTCTTCTTTGAATGCATCCTTAATCTATTAACTAAAAGTTAGAAGAACATAGGAGTTTAAATGAAGGTTTGTTTAAGAATGGGTTTCGACCATCTTGGATTTGTTTAAGTAGGGTATCATGTGTTTAAATAGTAGGGCTTTGAAGACCTACTAAAAATATACGAAATACACACTCAAATACTAAAGATATATGAAATACACAATTAAATACATGTATATAGATGAATTATTTTGAATTATATGGGTGTGTACTACCAAAAAAAAAGGATGGAAATACATTAAAAAAAATAAAAAGCTTTATGGAAAATAGGGTTTGAACCCTTGAGATCTTACATGTATTGGGAAGACAAATATTTAATGGTGGGAGAGAAATATTGCCTAATATTTAAGGTTACTGAAAAGGCATTTTGGATATAAGAATACACCAAAAACCCTAATTATTGCCTAAAATTACCTAAATAACCCCATTTGGGTTAATCTGGCCAAAATCAGTGTGGCAAAAGGATTTTTCGTAAGAGAAATTGGTGGAAGAACTTCGAAATTTCCACAACAATGGACGGATGTGTTGAAATCTGGGACCAGCCAGAGGAAATTGTCTTGAGCTGATGAAATTGAAGCTTCACCAGAGCTAAATGCAAAGGGATCCAATTGGGATAATTTTGACATTGCTAAGGTAACAAATGCCGGATTTAAGCTTGAATTTGTTGCTCCTGAAATTCATGAGGCATCGCCTGTTTGTGAAATTGAAACAGAGGACATAAGTTCTGAGATAGATTACTGGAAACCGACTATTGTGTGTTATGTTCTTACACCTACCATTCTCAGTATTGAATGGGCATGTACGCAGACTTTGGGGCAAACATGATATCAATAAGGTGTCTATGTCGAAAAATAGCATCGTGTTGGTAAGATAATGTAGGGAAGAATAAAGTACTGCAAGGAGGGATCTATCACTTTGATAACAAACCAGTTATAGTGAAAGCTTGGCATCCAGGATGGAATTCACAAGGGAAGAATTATGCACAGTTCTTATATGGGTTAAGCTGTTTGGGTTGGACTTTAAATATTGGAATCCTAAATGTTTGAGTAAAATTAAGAGTCTAATAGGGAGGCCATTGATGGCTGATATTCATACATAAAAGAAAATGGGATTGAGCTTTGATAGACTTCTCGTTGAGGTTAAGATGGACATTCAGCCACCTGCCAAAGTACTTTTTAAGAATAAGAAAGGGCTGCTCGTGGAGCAAAAAGTGTAGTATGATTGGAAGCCTATATTGTGTAAACTGTGTAAGAAATATGGACATGATGATCAAGTGTCTAGGGAAAAGAAGGTACAACAACCAGCAGTTACTAAGGTACAAAGTGGAGATGATTAAGTGGTAATAGAACAAGCAAAGGCTAATGAAACAGGTGCTAGACAAATGGCAGAGGAGAAAACTTCAACTGGACCAAAAGTTACTAACTTACCACAGGCTAGGAAGACAAAGCAGGTTGGGTTACACCTATGAATATGGCTAAACAAACAACTAGACATGTATGCCAAGAGAATAGAGTAGGAGGAACCATAACAACTTTCAAGTCTTGGAGACTGAGGATATTAATAAAGATAAAGATGTTTAACAGAGTAATAGGACTGCTAAGAACGTGGGATGGAAAACCACGCCTCCCGGTGGGACATGGATAGCAAATGTACTGGAATGTTAGGAGTATGAATATCCCTAACAAGCAAAAGGAGATAAAACTCCTTTGTAATCAAGAAGATGTAGGTTTGATAGCTATGTTGGAGACAAAAATAAGACTGAAAAAATAGACCAAGTTGCCAGTAGACTATTTGGTGATTGGGATTGTATAATAAATCTGAGTGAGCACTATAATATGAGAATATGGGTGGCTTGGAGGCATGATTGTTTCAAGGTTGACTTGCTGACTAAGAATGCATAAGTAGTTACCTGCTAGGTGAATCATGTTAGCATGCACATTTGTGTTGACAATAGTATATGCTTTTAATACTAAGGAAGAAAGAAGAAGCTTATGGTGCTATTTAGAAACAATGAGTAGGGGTGTGAATAGCCCATGCATAGCTATGGGTGATTTCAACTCTGTCTTGAACTTTGAAGATAGAATAGGAGGGAACTCCATAACAATGGATGAGATTGAAGATTTTCACCAGTGTGTAGAGAACTGTGAGCTAATAGAATTGACTACAAGTGGAAACAAGTATACCTAGAATGACAAACATAGAGACAGTAGGATTTTATCCAAGATCGTCTGGTGTTTATCAACTCAAATTGGCTTAATTCTATGCCTAGTTTCAGTGCACAATACCTGAATGAAGGAATAAGTGATCATTGTCCACTCAAGCTAACTCCTCTTAATGCACGCAAGAGAGCTAAAGCAGCCTTCAAGTATTGCAATGTGTGGGCTTCTCATCCTAACTTTCTAGAGGTGGTGAAGGAGATATAAAACCAGCCAGTGCAAGGCTACAACATGTTTAAAGTAGCGAGGAAGTTAAAAATATTAAAATATAAGTTGAAGGATCTAAATAGAAGGTACTTCAACAACATTATAGCTATTGCTGATGAAGATAGACTGGCCCTTGCCAGAGCACAAGCATCAATACATAGTAACACCTTGGATACAAGACTGCAGGAAGAAGAACAGAAGAGGTTTTACAATTTCATGAAATCTTCCTATCTTGCTGAAGTTTTCCTGCAACAAAGGAGTAAAGCTACATGGATTAAATTGGGTGATGACAATAACATATACTTCTTTTCTGTGATCAAACACAGGAAATTACAACGAGCCATAATTTAGTTAACAGATAATCAATAGAGGGTACAAACTGACCAAGAAGACACAACAACAATCTTTGTGGGATTATTATCAGGAGCTTCTAGGGACAAGAGGTAGGAATAGGGTACAAGCCTTTCAGAGTTTCTTGAGAAATGGGCAGACATTGACAACTGCAAAACAACTACAGTTAGTTTGGCCATATACAACTGTTGAGGTTAAGGCTGCCATGTTTAGTATAGAGGAGACCAAGAGCCCTGGTCCAGATGGCTATGGGAGTGGATTCTACAAAGCCTCATGGTCCATTATCGGGGAAGAGGTGACAAATGCTATATTGGAATTTTTTGAGAATGGTCAGCTGCTTACACAGATTAGTTCCACTATCATTGCTCTTATTCCAAAGGTAGACAACCCCCTATTGGTTAGTCAATTTAGGCCTATATCATGTTACAATATCATCTACAAGTGCATTTCTAAGATCATTTGTAAGAGATTAAGGAAAGCCATCTCAGTGCTTATTGGTGATAATCAAGCAGCATTTATTGAAGGGAGTCACTTATTAACAATGTACTTATCTGTCATGACTTACTCAAGCATTACAACAGGAAGACTACTTCAAGGTGTTTGATAAAAATTGATCTAAAAAAAGCCTATGATATAGTTAGCTGGGAGTTTCTAGAAGAGTTACTCAAAGGCTATGGATTTCCCATACTATTTGTACAACTGATCATAATGCGTGTTACAACTACTATATTTATAATTAAAGTAAATGGTGTTTGATATGGCTATTTTCAGGGGGGAGAGAGGACTCAGGCAAGGAGACCCATGTCTCCACTTTTATTTGTGCTGGTTATGGATTACCTAACTGGAGTGCTAAGGAGAATGAGTTATCTCCCTGATTTCCAGCACCATCCTATGTGCAAGAGTACAAAGCTCACTCACCTCATCTTTGCAGATGACTTGATGTTGTTCTGCAAAGGCAATATCAAGTCCATACACAGGCCGGTGGAGGTTGTCACCATCTTCAAGCTTGGGCAAATACACACAATGATCGTATTTGCTTCTCTTGTACCCTTGCCGCAACATAAACTTGTCAAATCGCTTGTACCATTATCTAGAAGATTGTTTCAATCCGTACAATGATTTTTCAAGTTTGCATACCATATTTTCTTTTCTAGCAACTTTGAATCCTTCTGGTTGAGTCATATTGATTTTCTCCTCTAAGTTTCCATGTAAAAATACAGTTTTTACATCTATCTGAACTAGTTCCAAATCCAATTGTGCTACCAAAGCCAATATAATTCTAATGGAGGAATGTTTTACAACTGGAGAAAATACTTCATTGTAATCAATTCCCTCCTTTTGAGCATATCCTTTGGCCAACAATCTTGCTTTGTAGCGACCATCTTCTTCGTTAGGAAATTCTTCTTTCTTTGCAAATACCCATTTGCACCCAATTGCTTTCTTTCCATTCGGAAGATTGGCCAATCTCCATGTATGATTCTGATAAAGGGATTGTATTTCATCATTCATGGCAATCCTCCATTTATCTTCTTCTGAACTTTGGAATGCGTCTTTATAAGTGGTAGGAACATCATCAGCTACAATCGAGGCGACACAAGCAACTGTCTCTATAAGACGAACATGTTTTGTTATTGTCCTTTTAGCCTGCTAGTTGCAATTGATTCAAGTTGTTGTTGAGGTTCCTGAGTTGGAATCTCCCTCTCTACTGGCTCTTCTTCCAGAGGATAATCTTAATTTGTTTCCTCATCTGCTTCTTGTGTAGGAAAAATAAATTTTCCCTCAAACTCCACCTGCTTAGAAGCACCTTCATTTTGTTTGGTATCTTCTGTTACCTTATTTACCATAGCAGATTCATCAAAGGTAACATCCCTACTGAATATTACTTTCTTTGTCATAGGACACCATAAGCGATATCCTTTGACTCCAGAAGTAATCCCCATAAAAATAGCCTTCTTTGCCCTTGGATCCAATTTTGACGCTGTCACATGATAATATGCAGTTGAGCCAAACATGTGCAAAGAGTCATAATATATAGTAGGCTTTCCATACCATTTTCCAAATGGTGTCTTGCCATCAATAGCAGCAGATGGTAAGCGATTAATGAGGTGACATGCATATGTAATTGACTCAACCCAAAATTTTTTGTCTATGCCAGCATTGGACAACATACACCGTACTTTCTCCAGCAAGGTTCGGTTCATACGTTCTGCCACTCCATTCTGTTTTGGTGTATGTCTGACAGTGAAGTATCGGACAATGCCATCATTTTCACAGACCTTATTGAAATGATCATTTTTGTATTCACCTCCATTGTCCGTGCGAATACACTTGATCCTCCTGCCTGTTTGATTCTCTACCATCATCTTCCATTTAAGAAAAATTCCCAACACTTTATCTTCGCTCTTCATTGTATACACCTACACTCTTCAGGAAAAATCATCAACAAAGGTTACAAAATAGTGCTTCCCACCCAATGAAGGTGTTTAGGAAGGACCCCAAACATCTGAATGTACATAATCCAAAATGCCTTTAGTATTATGGATCGTTGTACCAAATTTAACCCTTGTCTGTTTCCCTTTGACATAATGCTCGCAAAACTCCAAGTTGCAAGCCTTTACTCCTTTTAACAATCCTTGATCTGATAGAGTTTTCAAGGATTTTCCTCCAGCATGTCCCAAGCGCATGTACCATATCCTGGTTGCTTCTGCCTCTTTTTCGTCACTGGATGTTATTGTCGCTGTCCCAATAACTATACTACCGCGATAACGGTACATGTTATTGTTCTTCTGATTGGCCTTCATTACCACTAGTGCACCAGAACATACTCTCATCACTCTATTTTCTGCAATGATTTTGAACCCTTTTGATTCTATGGCTCCCACAGAGATGAGATTTTTCTTCAAACCCGGTACATATCGAACATCTGTTAATGTTCTGATCATTCCATCATGGTTCCTTAATCGTATTGAACCAATGCCATATGAGGTAAGAGGGCTGTTATCCGTTGTGTGGACGACTCCATATTCTCCTTCTTGAAAATCCACGAACCAGTCCCTGTTGGGACACATATGATAGCTACAAGCCGAGTCTATCAACCATATGTCTGATGATGTTGATGACTATGTTGTAACTAATGAGAAGTCTGAATCATCACCATCAACTACATTTGATTCCATAATGGCCTTTCCATTGTTATGTTTGGCCTTATTCTTCAACTTCGGACAGTCTTTCTTCTAGTGCCCCTTTTCTCGACAAAAGATACATTCATCTTTGCTAGGTCTAGATATTGACTTGGATCTTCCTTTCTTTGTCCTCGTTTGATTTTGAGGATGACCCCTCACAACCAGTGCTTCTCCTTCTTCGCCCTTCTGTTTTTCTCCATTTCTTTGTTCATAGCTGTACAAAGCCCAACAAACTTCTCTGAGAGAAATTTCGTCATTCCCATGGAGTAGATTAGTTTCAAGGTGCTCGTACTCATCAGGAAGTGACCCCAACAACATCAAGGCCAAGTCACCATCATCAAAAGTTACATCCATATTTTGCAAATCTGTGATCAACTTATTGAAATTGGTGATATGTTCATTCATCGTGGTACCAGGAACATAGGTGAAGCAAAACGGTCTCTTCTTCATGTACAATTTATTTTGACTGTTTGTCTTCAAAAATTTATCCTCTAGTGCTTTCCATAATTTACTTGAAAAAGTTTCCTTTGTGTATGGATATTTCTGCTCTCTAGCAAGGTAGGATAGAATGGTACCGCAAGCAACACGGTTGATAATTCTCCAATAACATTTGGTCTTTTTTCTTCAATGCAAAGATCTAGCCCTTGTTGAAAAAGGATATCTAGAACCTCGCCTTGCCACATCCCAAAATGTCCTGACCCGTCAAAAATTTCTACCGCAAATTTTGCATTTGACATAATTCTTTTCATAAGGGAAGATGCCAATGATGATATATTGTTGTGTCACGACCCGGATTTCCTACCCTTGGGAGTCGTGATGATGCCTACTAATATGAGCTAGGCAAACCAATTCTTAACTTCCACTTCATTAACAAATTACTTCTTTTAACAATTATCAGTGATAGCATGAAAACAGTGGAATTAAATAAATAAGCAAAAGACCTAAATTAAATAAGCTGAACAATAATGCGAAAGTCAACATATGCCTCTACCCAAGAACCGGTGTCATATCACTCACGAACTACTAAGAGTACTAAATACAACCGTTTGAAAGAAATATGACACTGTTTGTCTCAAATATATGAGATAATAGAATGAAATATAAGATAGAGGAGACGCCGGGCCTGCAGGCACCTGCAAGGCTACCTTGGTGTCTCGGTAGACTGAAGGCTGGCTCCCGTGCTATTGCTGCTGTCCAATACCTGGATTTGTGCAAAAGAGCACAGAGTGTAGTATCAGCACAATCGACCCCATGTGCTGGCAAGTGCCTAGCCTAACCTCGGCGAAGTAGTGACAAGGCTAGGACCAGACTACCAAATAACCTATGCAGTTCAAATATCTATATGTACAGCAGAAAAGAAATACAGGAAATAATCAGTCAATGTGGGAAGGGAAAACATGCTGTGGGGAGGTAACAGTTCCAAATAGAAAACCTCAATAAAAGAAAGAAATAACAAAGCCAGAATATCAACAAGAATCAGAATTCAACGATTTGCACGGCATCACCCTTCGTGTTTTTACTCTCGTCCTCACCCAAACAATATTTATAATAATGTGCACGACATCACCCTTCGTGCTTTTACTCTCGTTCTCACCAAATCAATCGTATCATAATAATGTGCCCAGCATCACCCTTCGTGCTTTTACTCTCTTTCCTCACCACATAGTCAATGAATACCGGTACAAAATGGTATATCGTACGACATGGCATCACCCTTCGTGCTTTACACTCTTTCCTCACATTAGCAAACAATGCACGACATCACCCTTCGTGCTTTAACATTCTTCCTCACCCAAACAACAATCACAAACAAAGGGGCAAGGGATTAAACAAATAATAATAATAGAAATCCCGGCAAGGGAATACAATTAAACAGCTAAGTCCCGGCAAGGGAACAATATCAATAAATCTCAACATCCCGGCAAGGGAGATAATCAACAAAGCAACAAACATCCCGGTAAGGGAACAATTCAATAACTCTTTCTCTTTCTTTCACTTCTTACTTTATAACTCACTTTACCACTTGAGCCAATGCTCCAAAGGGTTCCATTTATCTCATATACTTTCACAATTCGTATTACCACTCGAGCCAATGCTTCTCAAAGTTCAAAGATCACAATTTCTTTCACATGCTTTTTACAACATATAGAAATGATCATTAAGGTATGAAAGATACAACAAGATCAGGATATTCGCAATGTAAAGACTCACGGTCATGCTAAACACCAACGTATAGATACTCGTCACCATGTCTATACGTCGTACTCGACAATTAGCACATAGCAAATAAGACTCAACTCCTAATCCCTCAAGCTAAGGTTAGACCAAACACTTACCTCGAAGCTTTAAACACCACTCATGCCTCAATTATAACTTTACCCCTTGATTCCACCACCAATCTTCTCGAATCTAGTCACAAGTTACTTAATTACATCAATAAGTGCTAAATGAATCAACCCAATGCATGAAAATGAGTTTTCCCAAAGTTTTACCCAAAAAGTCAAAATCACCCCCAGGACCACGTGGTCGAAACCCGAGGTTCGGACCAAAACGCGATTACCCATTCCCCCACGAATCCAAATGTACAATTTGTTTTGAAATCGGACCTCAAATTGAGGTCCAAATCCCCAATTTTTTGGAAAACCTAGGTTCTACCCAAAACACCCAATTTCCCCATGAAAATCTTTGATTTTTAAGTTGAAACCATGTTAAAAGATGTTAATGATTGAAGAAAACTAGTTAAAAATGACTTAAAATTGATTTGGAGAAGAAAGGTTGTTTGAAAAATTGTCTCTTATGATTTTGGGGTTTTGAAAAGTGAGAAATAACTGAAAATCCCGTCTATTTATACCCCTCTCAGACCCTCATCGTGGACCGCATAAAAAGGACCGCGGCTGCGGAGCTCCACCGCGGACCGCATTAAATGGATTGCGGCCGCACAGGCCTCCCTGAAGACCTACAGTTCAGCATCCTGTGCGGACCGCACAAAGGCGACTGCGGCCGCACAACCTCCACCGCGCCCCGCACAAAGGCGACCGCGGCCGTGCTGGCCCCTCCGCGGTCATACACGATTTCTCGCAGACCGTACCAAAGGGTTTAGAGGCCTGCAACTTCCTGAACCTGCAACATCTGACTTTCTAAGCCTAAGGCCTCCCGAAACCTACTCGAACTCACCCGAGCCCTTGAAACTCCAACCCAGGTATACACACAACCTCAAAAATATCCTACGGACATATTCGTGTAATCAAATTACCAAAATAACATCACGAGCATCGAATTAAACCTCGAGATCAATGAAATTTCTCAAAACTCTTTTAAACATCACATTTCTCAATTAAGGTCCGGATCGCGTCAAACGACGTTCATTTTTAACCAAATTTCACAAAAAAGACTCAAGTCATATATAAGACCTATACCGGGTGCCGAAACCAAAATACGGGCCCGATACCAACTCGTTCTAATCAAATTTCATTTCAATTTCCTTAGACATTTTTAGAAAAACAATTTCCTTCAAAAAAATTCACTTCTCGGGCTAGGGACCTCGGATTCCGATTCCGGGCATACGCGTGAGTCCCAAATTTTCCTACGGACCCTCCGGGACTGTCAAATCGCGAGTCCGGGTCTATTTACCCAAAATATTGACTGAAGTCAAATTTATTCATTTTAACATCAAAACTTAGCATTTTTCACAAAATTTCATATTTAAGCTTTCCGGCTACACGCCCAGACTGCACATGCAAATTGAGGCAACTCTAAATGAGGTTTTCAAGGCCTCAGAAGCACATAATGGGTAAGAAAACAGGTGATGACCCTTTGGGTCGTTACATTATCTACCTCTAAAACAACCGTTCATCCTCGAACGGACAGAAGAAGGATGTACCTGAGTCGGGGAATAAATGAGGATAACGGCTTCGCATATCGGACTTAGACTCCCAGGTCGATGCCTCAGGAGGCTGACCTTGTCGCGCCCCTTTTTTCTCACGAAATCGGGCTTGTGACATTTGAGAGGACAACTCGTTCCCTTTTGGGAATTGGGTTTTGGAACTTGAAGAGTCGCCACCTAATGATTAAGTGCATTAGGACACTAAGAAGGGTTTGAGTTTGAAGAACCAGAGTTTGGGTAAGGGCTAGAAATTATCTCGAGGGGAAGGTGTTAAGCACCCCTCAAGATCCACTAGTGTGGTTCCCGGCCATGTTACAATTATGACTTCATATAATCAAATAAGCAATTAAGGGCCTCAAATAAAAGGGGATTTTCACATATTATTGCAAGCAAATTGAAAGTTTGAAGAGCAGAAATTTTAAGGAAATAGTTTGGACAATAAAACAAGTTACAAAGAAATGGGGTCCTAGGTTTACAAACAATATGGATCACATCAATGCAATGCCCGATAATAACTCCTCAAAAGAGGGGTTACACGTGGTATTAGCGCACTGGTCATCATATCCATATCTACCCTTTCCCACCCCGTTAAGGTATTAAGCGCGGAATAGTATCGTTACTTATTGCATGCTAGTACCCGCCCCAATCCTATCAGTCCCGGAGGCATTTGGGACTACTAGTCCTAAAGGGAAGGGAGATTTGGTTTTCAGAGTTTTAAAAGGACAAAATTCTAGGGCGACAATCAAAACATATAAGGCAGGTATGGGGAGAACACATAACAGTTTAAAGGGCTTAAACCGACCTCCTCAACTTAAAGACAAATTGTTTAGCATGTCTTGTATGTACTGGTTATGGTCTAAATTAAATTAAAGCATAGGATAGGCTGATTCATCACATATTTCTCAGATGAGGAGTTCGAATTAGCCTTCCCTGGTTGTAATTTATCAAAGACTGATGTAGTTAATTAATTACCTAATGGTTTGCCTAAGTGAAACCTATAGGCATGATATCTAACAGTGCTTACTCTGATTTTAAAGAAGGATTACTGATTGTAGAACCACATAAGTTCTGCGGATGTTAAATGACATTACTACTGATTTTAGACTTGTAGATGAAATAAACGAATCAGATTAAACTGGTTACTCCTATAGGCATGATTTCTAGGCGTTGTTGGTTTTAAGACGATTATAAAAGTGCAGGAGTCCTATAGACATGGTATCTAGAATGAAACTTATTATTACTTAACCTATAACTGTTTACCTAATGATAGATGTAAAATGCAGAAGTGCCGAAGACCTATAGTCATGATTTCTATATGCAGAAGTGCAGAAAAACCTACAGATAAGATTTTTATATGATATGCGAAAGTGCAGAAAACCTATAGACATGAATAATATGTATGTAGAGGTGCAGAAAAACCTACAGACAAGATTTCTATATGATATGCAGAAGTGCAGAACTTGTGAATAGTAACGCCTATGAGCATGCTGTCTACCCTTTGCATACATAAGTGACCCTCCCCCTTTCACTAGAACCCCATAAGTTATTACAACATATTACATACCAGAATGAATTAAGAAAAGTAAAATTACATCAAAAATTAAGCTACAACCAAGGAGCCTAATTCAGACTCAAGGTCCAACAATATGAGGTGAACTAACTTCCAGGATCAGGTTTCCAAAGCCTTCTCTTATTTGGGATGTGTCGAAGTTCCTCAAGAGCCTCAAATGGACTCCGGGCAGTGCTAACAATCCGAATATATTGCAAAATTAAGAGCATAGTGCAATGTGAAAATGCCAGCCCTCAGATGTCCAAGTTCAGAGGGAACTCAAGGTCCCAAAGCAAGCTCATAAGAGGGAGGGGGGGGGTAGAACTTAGAATCTAAGAGTAAGTGTAAGTGCACAAGGGGGAATTGGGGAGAGCCATGGCAGGCTGGTGGTCATGCCCAACAATCAGGAGTGCTGGCACACCCCTAACTAGCCTATTAGCCACATTTTGAGAGTTAGGATCCATTGAGGATCAGGTTCAGATCTAAGCAACAATTTGGATGCTGTTAGGCCATGAACCTTAACTCAAACACATATAAGGGAGTGGGGGTATAGGGTGTTCATAACAAACAGCAGATGCAAAGAGAGAGTAGCATACTCAATACATAACATGAATAGCAAAGTAGACAGGAGTGTAGCAACTGTAAAATAAACACATAGGGATGGTGCTGAAATTGAAATTAAGGCATACTAGTTTCAGGGAAACAAATAAGTGAAAGCTGAAGTCTTGTAAACCAAATTGCAAACATATAGTATAAAAGATCTTAGAAGAGAGTAAAGTATTGAAAGAGTATTGTAATTGAGAGGTGTGTGTGTAAAGTGTTGAATTCGAAGTGTTGAACTGAAGGTTCAAGGTGTCTAAGTGCAGAAGGGTCGTGCCCCTTTTATAGTGCAAAAAACAAGTAAGAAAAGGTAAGAGAATAGTTTGCAATCAATCACACAGAATCTCCCTTCAGTTAAGGGATTCTGATTTCAAACGGGTAGAAGATAATTAAGGAAAGAATTGGATTAAAATCTTTTCCAAAGTAGTACAAGAAGGGCAAATACATAGAAATTATTTAAGGAAAGAGTTTGATAGCAACACAGTTTGTGCAAATAAGGAAAGGAAATCAATCATCAGCTAGTAAAAATTAGGAATTGAGTTTTGGTATGAATGAATCCAATCAGAAAAGGTGAAGAAAGGTTTAATTAAAGAAAATCAGTAACAATCAATCGAACCTTATTAAAAGGGATTCTGAATCAATCATAAATTGGCAAATTCTCTTTTGAAGGAAGAATTCCTCATATATAAAACATACAGACATGTCAAACAAGAAAGAACTGTCATACTAATTAGAAGGAATCTAGCATAGAAAAGTTCAGAGTCACAAGCAAAGTGGCTCAAATTCAGTACATAGACTCAGACTTAGTTCGAAAGAATCCAGGGTTCCATAATAGAACCCTAGTCCAAACATAAGATCAAACTCGCCAAAACCCCCAAATCCTAGGGTTTTCAACTCGAATCAGATGCAGAGACGAGAAGATAAATAACTGAAACAGGCTCAGAGGTCTCTTTCAGAGGTTCATGAGAAAACAAACAGGTAAAATAGCAGGTTCGAAACAAACATAGTGAAAAGCTGATTTGAAGCATAAAGAACATGTTTTAAGAAAAGCTTGAAACTTAAACAAGTTCAGAAGACAAAGATGTAGCATAAACTTAAGAAAACAGTAGATGAAACATGTTTAGAAAGAATCAAACAAAGTCCAGAAGAAGGCAAATAAGAACTAAGAGCTTATTATAAATTACAGTAAAGGAACACATGGTTAAACGAACACACAAGATAAACGTGTGAAAGCATGATATAGAAACTAGTAGAAGAAAGAACGGAGCACAGTAGAAGAATATGCATATAAGGCAAACCTAAGAACACAGAAGAAGGACATGCGAGGTAGAAAAGAGAACATAAAAACATAGCATAGACAGATTCACACAAAGAAAAGAAGAAGAGGAGTCAGAAAACATTTTAAAACTTTTTTCAGAAACCCTAAATCGAAGAGAAACAAATTTTGAAAGAGAAGATTGGGGAAAACCTTTTAAAATTCCAGTAGAACACAGATATAGCATAGATCTAAGAAAACAACCAGAGAAAACTTCGAATAGCTTAGGGTTTCAGAGAAACCCTAGAAATGAGAAAGGCTTGGAAGAAAATACGATCCTGAGTCGAAAAGACTCATATTGCTTGAACACGCCGGAATAATGGCCGGAGAAGCCATAGATCTACAGATCTGAGAAGGATCTGAAGAGAGTCATCGGAGTCGGGCCTCGAAGCTTCGAACAACCATGGTTTGATGGTGGAGGGGGCTGAGTACCAACCATCCATGGCCTCAGAAGCCACGGATTCCGGTGGAAACCTGGTAGAATAAGGTGGGAGATGGCTAGGATTTCAGAGAGCTTAAGAGTGTTTTGAGAGACGAAGGGTTTCAAGGCGGCGGGTCATATGAGAATAAGGGAGATTAAGGTAGTCGTTTAGGTTTAATTATGGAAGGGCGAGTCTTGGCCGTTGATCTTGAGTGATCAACGGTCCAGATTTAAGTGGTAGGTGGGGAACGAGTTGGGTCATTTGTAATTGGGTCGTGGGTTGGATCCAGATTAAAACTGGGTTGGTTTTAATTTGGGCGGAATTGGGGTCAAATTGAGTTAAAATTGAAAGGAAATGAGGCTGTAATTGAAATAGAAATAGGCTAAATGTTAAATAGCCAATTTTTCTCTTTTATTTTATAAAAATAGTGAAAAAGACTTTAAAAACAAATTAAAAGTACTGACCCAACTAATAATGATAAATATTGGTTTAAAATATTGAAACCAATTTTACAATTATAGAAATGCTATTAATCTTAAAATAGGCTATAATTGCAATTATATGCAATTTAGTCTTTTAAATACCATATAAATTTGTAAAAATGTACAAAAATTATCTTAACTATATTTTGGTATAAATATGGGAATAAAATAAATTATTCACCAAAATTGATGATGTTGGGAATAATTATGGATTTTGTACTGCTAAAATGGATAGTAAATTAATTTTAAAAACTCTTCAAAAGATTGGAAAAATTCTAAAACACTTGGGTATGCTTATGTATGCATATATATATACTATTTTGAAAGTTTTTTGTATATAAAAATACATA
The DNA here is from genome assembly GCF_000715075.1 of Nicotiana tabacum. NCBI lineage: Eukaryota > Viridiplantae > Streptophyta > Magnoliopsida > Solanales > Solanaceae > Nicotiana > Nicotiana tabacum. Next base: position 23,005,730 of record NC_134089.1, on the reverse strand, counting down.
GGAAAAAATTGGGTATCAACAAACCTCTCCACTGAACACGAACAAAAGGGAAACTCTTGGATCTCAACTGACGAACTTGCCGGTCTAGAATAGCTACCGGCTCCTCCTCATAGGACAAGTCCCTGTCCAACTGGACAATGCTGAAATCTAACACGTGGGATGGATCGCCGTGATACCTCCGAAGCATGGACACATGAAAAACTGGATGCACGACTGATAAGCTCGGCGACAACGCAAGTCTATAAGCCACCTCTCCCACTCGATCAAGAATCTCAAATGGATAAATGAACCTAGGGCTAAGCTTGACCTTCTTCCCAAATCTCATCATGCCCTTCATAGGCGACACTCGGAGCAATACCCGCTCACAAACCATAAAAGCCACATCTCGAACCTTGCGATCTGCATAGCTCTTTTTGCCTGGACTTGGCTGTACGCAGTCTATCCTGACCTTGTCCAAGACCTCCTGAATGATCCGTACCCAACAATCGAGCCTCTCCTGGTTTAAACCATCCAACCAGAGATCGACACCGCCTACCATATAAAGCCTCATAAGGAGCTATCTGGATACTCGATTGGTAACTGTTGTTGTAGGAAAACTATGCTAAAGGCAAAAACTGATCCCACAAACCTCCAAAGTTAATAACACAAGCTCGAAGCATATCCTCCAATATCTGAATAGTCCGCTCGGACTGCTAGTCCGTCTGAGGATGAAATGCTGTACTCAACTTAACCTGGGTGCCCAACTCTCGCGAACTATTCTCCAGAAACGCGAAGTAAACTGCGTACCTCAGTCCGAAATGATAGACACCGGCACACCATGAAGGCGAACAATCTCCTGGATACAGATCTCAGCTAACCTCTCGGATGAATAAGAGATTGCCACAGGAATGAAATGCGCTGACTTGTTCATCCTATCAACAATGACCAAACTGCGTCGAACTTCTTCCGAGTTAGCGGAAGTCTAGTAACAAAGTCTATAGTAATCCGCTCCCACTTCCACTTGGGAAGCTCAATCTTCTGAAACAATCCACAAGACCTCTGATGCTCGTACTTATGCTGCTGACAATTCAAACACCGTGCCACATATGCCACAATATCCTTCTTCATTCTACGCCAGCAATAATGCTGCCACAAATACTGGTACATCTTCACGGAGCCTGGATGAATAGAGTATCGGGAACTATGGGCCTCCTCTAAAATCAACTCTCGATGCCCATCCACATTAGGCACACAAACTCGACCCTACAATCTCAAAAGTCCATCAATATCTAAGGTAACCTGCTTGGCACCTCTACGCTGCACCGTGTCTCTAAGGACACATAAATGGGGATCGTCAAACTATCGATCACGGATACACTCCAATAACGAAGAACGAGCGACCGTGTAAGCTAATACCCGACGAGGCTCAGAAATATCCAACCTCACGAATCGATTGGCTAAGGCCTGAACAGCCAAAGCAAGCAGCCTCTCATCGACTGGGATATAAGCAAGACTACCCGTACTGACTGACTTCCTACTCAAAGCATCGACCACCACATTGGCCTTTCTCGGGTGATATAAGATTGTGATATCATAACCCTTCAACAACTCCAACCACCTCCTATGCATCAAATTCAACTCTTTTTTCTTGAACAAATACTGAAGACTCTTGTGATCAGTGAATACCTCACATGCCACGCCATATAGATAATGCATCCAGATTTTCAATGCGTGAACAACAGACCTTGCCATCTTGCATCAACACTGCACCAAGCCCAATACGGGAAGCATCACAATAGACTATGTAAGGCCCTGAACCAGTGGGCAATACTAACACCGGTGCCGTAGTCAGAGCTGTCTTGAGCCTCTAGAAGCTCGCCTCACACTCGTCCAACCATCTGAACTAGGCACCCTTCTAGGTCAAACTGGTCATCAGGGCTGTGATAGATAAGAACCCCTCCACGAACCGACGATAGTAGCCTGCCAATCCCAAGAAACTCCGAATCTCTGTAGCTGATGCTGGTCTAGGCCAGTTCTTGACTGCTTCAATCTTCTTCGGGTCAACCTAAATACCATCTGCTGACACAATATGACCCAGGAATGCAACTGAACTCAACCAGAACTCACACTTCGAGAATATAGCATATAACTAACTATCCCTCAAGGTCTGAAGAACCACTCTAAGATGCTGCTCGTGCACCTCCCAGCTACGGGAATATATCAGAATATCATCAATGAAGACTATCACGAATGAGTCCAAATAAGGCCTGAACATTCGGTTCATCAAATCCATAAAAGCTGTTGGAGCATTGTCAACTCGAATGACATAACCAAGAACTTATAATGCCCGTACCGAGTGCATAAAGCTGTCTTAGGGACATTGTATGCCCTAATCCTCAACTGATGGTAGCCAGATCTCAAGTCAATCTTTGAAAATACCTTGGCACCCTGAAGCTGATCGAACAAATCACCAATCCTCGGTAGTGGATACTTATTCTTGATGGTGACCTTGTTCAACTGCTAGTAATCAATGCACATTCTCATCGAACCATCCTTTTTCTTGACAAACAACACCGGCGAACCCCAAGGCGAAATGCTGGGTCTAATGAAACCCTTCTCAAGTAAGTCTTGCAACTGCTCCTTCAACTCTGGCGGGGCCATGCGATATGGCGGAATAGAAATGGGCTGAGTGCCCGGAACCAAATCGATACAGAAATCAATATCCCTGTCGGGTGGCATACCCGGCAAGTTTGAAGGGAAAACATCAGGAAACTCACGAACCACGAATACCGAATCAATAGAGGGAACCTCAACGCTGGAATCACAAACATAAACCAAATAGGCCAAACACCCCTCCTCGACCATACACCGAGCCTTCACGTACGAGATAACACTGCGGGTAGAATAACCAGGAGTCCCTCTCCACTCTAAACGGGGTAAATCCGGTAAGGCTAAGGTCACAGTCTTGGCATGACAGTCCAAGATGGCGTGGTACGGGGATAACAGTCCATCCCCAATATAACATCAAAGTCGACCATGTCCAACAACAACAAATCAACACGGGTTTCTAGACCCCCAATCACCACAATAAAAGAACGATGGACTCGATCGACCACAATAGAATCACCCACCGGTGTAGACATATAAACAGGAATACTCAATGAATCACTAGGCATGACCAGATATGGTGCAAAATAAGATGACATATACGAATACATAGACCCTGGATCAAATAGCACTGAAGCATCTCTATCACAAACCATAATAGTACCTGTAATGACTGCATCTGAAGCCTCAGCCTTGGGCCTAGCTAGAAGGGCGTAACATCGGGGCTGGGCCCCACCACCCTGAATTACCTCTCTAGGACGGCCTACGGCTGGATGGCCTCCACCTCTGGTGGCCTGAGCTCCACCTCTAGGACCTCTAATTCCACCTCTAGCACCTCTAGCCCCACCTCTAACTAGCTGGGCGAGCTGTGGAACGCCTGGTGCCTGTACCATAGCACGAGAACCTTGATGCTGAGAGCTACCTGGTGCTCGAGGGCAAAACCTGTAAATGTGACCAGGATCACCACAAGTGTAACAAGCCCTCGACTGCTGAAACTGCTGGCCCTATCGAACTGAATGACCACCTCGGAAACTCTGAAGCAGCGGTGCACTGATGGGAGCTGGTGGTGCACTATAAGGCTGCTGCTCAGAATAGTGCGTCTGAGAACCACGACCACCTGAAGTACCATGAGAGACCTAGAGAGCTGACTAAAAGGGCTTAGGAGGATCGCCTCTACCATATGAATCTCTACCTCTAGACAAGGTACCACTGAATCTGCCTAAATGACGAAGCCTCTTATCCGACCCATGACCACCTCTCTGTGATAGAACCATCTCAACTCTACGGGCCACATTGGCTGCCTCCTAGAAAGTGATCTCACTCCCTGCCTCCTTAGCCATCTGAAGACGAATCTGCTGAATAAGACCATCAATAAACCTCCTCACCCTCTCCCTCTTGGTGGGAAGTATGACAAGAGCATGGCGAGCTAGATCGATGAACCTGGTCTCATACTGGGTGACCGTCATGAAACCCTGTTGGAGGCGCTCAAACTACCTCCGAAAGGCCTCCCTCTGAGTTACGAGGAGAAACTTCTCCAAAAACAACGCTGTGAACTGCTCCCAAGTCAAAGATGGCAAACCGGCTGGTCTAGCTAAGCAATAATCCCTCCACCAAGTCTTGGTGGATCTAGATAGACGAAAGGTAGCAAAATCAACTCCATTGATCTCAACGATCCCCATGTTCCGAAGAACCTTGTGACAACTATACAGATAATCTTGGGGATCCTCAATAGATGCATCACTGAATGTAGAAATGAAGAGCTTGGTGAACCTATCCAGCCTCCACAAAGCATCGGCAGACATAGCCGCTCCATCGCCGGTCTGAGCTACTACACCCGGCTGAACTGCCATAGCTGGTTGAACCGCTGGAACCTGAACCTGGGGAGCTACCTGCTTTGGAGTGCGCGTAGTAGGAGTCTGAGCCCCTCCTCTAGCCTGAGAAGTGGCTGGTGCTACGGGAAGCAAACCCGCTCGGGTGACACTCTCCATGAGGCCCACCAATCAGACCAGAGCGTCCTGAAGAACTGGGGTAGCAATGAACCCCTTTGGGACCTGATTTGAAGTATACTGTATTTTCTGGGAATTTTTAACTCTCTCAAAATCTCTTCAGTATTTTTTTTAGTATTCTTCAGAAAATGTTCTTCTTCATTTCCAGTATTTTTAGAATCTCTCTTGTTTTTAAACTCAGTGTATGTGTCTGTCACGACCCAAACTGGAGGGCCATGACTAGCACCCGACCACACTTGCTGAGCACCAACGTACATTTCATCTAACCTTCATTATTATCTTTTAGGGCTGACGAGATCAATATAAATGGTAGACCTGGATCATGGACAACCAGCAATAAAATATGACGGCATGAACATACATAGCAGGGGATGACCAGACAATCAAGAAACTACATATAAGGTATGAGCTACCACACTACTATGAAAGACTATACAACAAAAACTAGCCGATAAGGCATACCAAACTATACATGAGTCGACACCTGTCTATGAGCCTCTAAAGGAACATAAGTGCTGCAACATAGCCAGAACAGGGCCCCGACATACCCATAATGTCTATAACAAAAATGCATACCAAGACCAAGGCAAGTCCGGAGAAGGGATCTCGCCAATCACTGCTGAACTTGTCAGCCTACTGTGGTGGGGGAGCTGCACTTGCCTGTCTATCAGGACATGCAGCACGACATGCAGCGTCCACAAATAAAAGGACGACATTACAAATAAAGTACTGAGTATGTAAGGCAGGGAACCATAAATACGATCAGTAATGTAAGCAAGGATAGAGAATATACAACCTGTAACATCTTAGTACCTCTGAGGGCTACTTACATGAAATGCATGATACATATGTATAAATACATAAACCCTTAAAACATTCGCCTCTGTGGGCATCATCATCATCATATCGTACCCGACCATAATAGGCTCGGTAAAAAAACGTACCCGGCCATCATAAGGCTCGGTAGAATCGTACCCGGCCACGTGGAGCTCGGTAAAACCCAACTGATCAGTGGTTGCACAATAGGTGCTGTACCCGGCCAACTATAGCGTGGCTCGGTAGAGTAAAATAGATACATATATATAATGCATGCTCGACTCATGGAATCACATTCTAAACCTTTTAGAGTGACGTAAGGTCGGTATCCTCTGTACAAGTTATTAGGAGTAACTCTTCACTATGAACCTTATAAGAATCAGGAAGTACCAACAACATTGATAACATAAGAATAAGAGAAGCAACATTAACATCAATCGTTCCATAAGAGGGAAAACAATGTAAGTACTGCTAGCTTTTAAGAGTAGAGTATCTTGGAAGCTCGTTCATTACATTATGTACAATCAGAGTCGTGCAAAAGAAGGAAAGGGATAGTCTCACATACCTTGTATATACTGCCCCAATCTCAAGCTATGCAATTGTCAAAATTCCTTAGTCTACAATAAGAGAAACGATACTATCGTTATTATTTAAGCGTCATAACTATTATGTATCGACCACAACCTATTTTACGATGAAACGGACATCACCTCCCCTATATATATGACCTCACACCATTCAAAATAGTCACCAAACAGCCCAAACAACATCAATAATAAACATATTGAGCCTCCCAAAATAGTCCACACACATCCTAATCACTCCATACATACGACGACCACCGTAGTCGTGTCAAATAACCTGGAAATATTACGAATAACTATCAACCCATAACCCTACATATATATGGTATTTCTCCACACCCTTCCTCCTCCAAAACTCCACAAAACAGTAGTAAAATACGCAGCCCAACAGCAACGCAAAACAGTCCACAAAACAATAACATTACTACCAAGCCTTTCGATATATATTTCACAAGTTCTAGCTTCAATGGCTTAGCCGCAACTTGGATAATCTTAAATATATATAGAGTAAGAGGTTCCTTACCTTTATACAGAAATAACAACTCTAATTTGCCCTTAAATTTCCATGAAATATCCCTTCAATGCTGCCACAACAACAAAAAGCGAAACTAGCGATCAATTAGTGTTTTTCGGCACTAGAATCACTTTAGAAGGCTTGAAATCACCTAGGATTGATATTAATAACATGAGGGAGTATTTACAGAACATAAACTCTTTAAAACAACCTCCCACACGAGCTGGAACGACACAAAAATGAGCAACAACAAGTAGAACAAGAGACTTACTAGTGCCACGGAATTCCCGACACTTGATTTGTGTTGTTTGCCCCTTTTTTGGGTCTTGAATCTTGAGAGAAGCTTGATAGGATGTTCCTAGGGTTCTAAGGTCTGAAAATAATGAGAATAAATGACTTAAAATGGGTTGGAGGCATCCTATATAGGTCCAAATATCTTAAACCACCTTAGTGGGCCCTATAGAGAGGTGCTTGGCGCAGTCTCGCGAAAATGCAAATATCTCTATACTCCGAGATCGTATCGATAAATGGTTTAATGCATTGGAAATTAGATTCATAGATATTTAATTTGGTTGGTAGATCACCCCATAATTCCTTGTAAATTAGGAGAAAAAATTAGAAACATTTGACCTAATGTTTAAGTAAAATTATGAACCTAAGTTGCGACAACTTTTGTCGACTTTTGTTTCATAACTTGTTTGACTTCAAGACTTATGATACGGATATTATATGATTAAAATACCTTAATAAATGAACTCTTGAGTGTATTAAGCACCGCTAGATTACTTGAAAATACGAGTTACAACATCCTTGATTCATTTAACTTCTAATACTTGTTAATCACCCTTATACACTCTTGTATCACTTAAGACCAATAAGATTGACTTCTTATCATCTCAAAGATAATTCCTTCTTGGATTTATGTTAACTAATATATGGCATGAACTAACACATGTGGATATGGGTTGTAACACCCCCCCCTTAGGAACATTCGTCCTCGAATGTAAGGGTTTATGGGGAGTTTAAATCATCATGGATTCCAATGGAAATTTCCGATCAATTTTCCCCTATAAAATGGTCACTAGCAAAACTTGCAAGTAATTAAGCCCAACATATGGCTTCACAAGGCTACACAAATCATTATGCGTATTTACATTATCTACATATCACCATTTTGTATTAAGGAGGAGTATTCTCAAATTATTGCTTACCTCATAGAGCCGTTTCACCTTCCAATGTATCCTGTCTTCCACCAGCATCCTTGTTATCTTCATTCTGGAATAAGTAAGAGTATTTAGACTTCATCTCCTCTTCTGCTTCCCATGTCATTTCTTCCATATTTTTGTTCCTCCACAATACTTTGACGGAAGCTACATCTTTTGTTCTCAGCTTGCGGACTTGCCGATCTAATATCGCCATTGGCACTTCTTCATATGATAGGTCCTCTGTAACTTGTACATCTTTGATAGGGACGACTCGAGAAGGGTCTCCAATACATTTTCTCAACATAGATACATGGAATACCAGGTGGGCAAATTCCAATTCGGATGACAATTCTAACTCATAAGCAACCTGTCCAATTCGTCGAAGAATTTTATACGGCCCGATATACCTTGGACTCAGCTTACCTTTCTTCCCAAAATGCATAATACCCTTCATTGGTGAGATCCTCAGGAAAACCCAATCACCAACCTCAAACTCTAGATGACGACGTCGGACATCAGAATAAGATTTTTGCCTGCTTTGTGCCGTCCTCAATCGCTCCTGTATCACTTTCACCTTCTTAATAGCTTGGTGAATCAAATCTGGCCCATATAATTCTGTTTCACCGATTTCGAACCATCCAACTGGTGATCTACATTTCCTCCCGTATAGTGCCTCGTATGGGGCCATTTTAATACTGGAATGGTAGCTATTATTGTAGGCGAATTCTATGAGTGGAAGATGATCATCCCAATTCCCCTTAAAATCTAGAACACATGCTCGTAGCATATCTTCAAGTGTCTGAATGGTACGTTCAGCCTGTCCGTCAGTCTGCGGATGAAATACAGTGCTGAGATTTACTTGTGTGCCTAAACCCTTCTGGAAAGAACTCCAAACGTTAGCCATAAATTGAGCCCCTCGGTCTGATATAATAGATACGGGCACACCATGAAGCCTAACAATCTCCTTGATGTACAACTTCACATAATCTTCAGCCGTGTAAGTTGTCTTCACTGGCAGAAAATGGGCACATTTTGTAAATCGATAAGTTATCACCCAGATGGAGTCAAACTTATGATAAGAGTGAGGTAATCCAATAATGAAGTCCATATTAATCACCTCCCACTTCCAGGTCGGAATCTCTATATTTTGAAGCAATCCACCGGGTTTCTGATGTTCTATCTTTACTTGTTGACAATTGGGACACTGGGCTACAAATTCTGCAATAGACTTCTTCATATTATCCCACCAATACTGCTCCTTGACATCATGATACATCTTTGTCGAGCCGGGATGGATGGAATATCGGGATTGATGAATCTCATTCATAATCTTCTCTCGCAACCCTGCCACATTAGGCATACACAATCGGCTCTGGTATCTCAGTGCCCCGTCTTTTCCGATCCCAAAAGCCATACTTTTACACTGTTGAATGCTTTCTCTTAATCGTACTAAGATAGGATTTTCATATTGTTGTGCTTTTACCTCGGCTACCAAAGATGATTCTGATGTATTCTGTACAGTAACGCCTATGTTATCAGAGTCTAACAATCTGATTCTCATATTGGCTAGCTGATGAAGCTCTTTAATCAACCCCCATCTACCTGCCTCAATATGTACTAAGCTTCCCATTGATTTACGGCTGAGAGCGTCTGCCACAACATTGGCTTTACAGGGATGATACAATATCTCGACGTCGTAGTCTTTCAATAACTCAAGCCACCTACGCTGCCTCAAATTCAACTCTTTCTGCTTGAAGATGTATTGTAAACTCTTGTGATATGTGTAGATGTCAACATGGACGCCGTATAAGTAGTGCCGCCATATCTTCAAAGCATATATTACTGCAGCCAATTCCAAATCATGGGTTGGATAATTCTTTTCATGCTTCTTCAATTGTCTTGATGCATAAGCAATCACATTCCCACGTTGCATCAATACGCACCCCAAACCTATACCTGAGGCATCACAATATACCACATAACCTTCTGTTCCTTCAGGAAGAGTGAGCACTGGTGCGGATGTCAATCGATTCTTCAGCTCCTGAAAACTACATTCACAAGTGTCAGACCACTGGAATTTGGTAGCTTTCTGTGTTAACTTAGTCAATGGTGATGATATAGAGGAAAATCATTCTACAAGCTGCCTATAATATCCTGCTAGCCCTAGGAAGCTGCGGACTTCTGATGGTGTTGTAGGTCTCAGCCAATTCTTTACTGCATCGATCTTCTGAGTGTCGACACTAATACCCTCATCAGATATCACATGGCCAAGGAATGCTACTGAGTTCAGCCAGAATTCACATTTGGAGAGCTTAGCATATAACTTACGATCCTGAAGCGTCTGTAATACTATCCGCAAGTGGCCCGCATGTTCCGCCTCCGAACGAGAATACACTAGAATGTCATCAATGAATACAATCACGAACACATCAAGATAGGGCCTGAATATAGTATTCATGAGATCCATAAAAGCTGCTGGGGCATTTATTAGCCCGAACGACATCACCAAGAACTCAAAGTGCCCATATCTTGTCCGGAAGGCCGTCTTTGGAATATCCTTCTCCCTAACCCTCACATGATGATACCCTGAACATAAATCAATCTTGGAGAAATACTTGGCACCCTGGAGTTGGTCAAACAGGTCATCAATTCTTGGAAGTGGATACTTGTTCTTTATAGTAGACTTATTCAACTGTCGATAGTCGATACACATCCGTAACGACCCGTCTTTCTTCCGCACGAATAGGACTGGTGCACCCCAAGGTGAAGTGCTAGGCCTAATAAAGCCTTTATCCAGCAAGTCCTTCAACTGCACCTTCAACTCTCGCAACTCTGCCGGGGCCATTCTGTATGGAGGAATAGAGATCGGTTGAGTGTCAGGCAACACATCAATGCTAAACTCAATCTCCCTTTCAGGAGGAAGGCCTGTGAGTTCATCTGGGAAAACATCTAGGAATTCGTTGACCACAGGGATTGGTTGTAAAGTAGGCGGTTTCGCCTCCGCATCCCTAACGCGAACGAGATGATAAATGTAACCTTTTGAGATCATTTTCCTTGCCTTAAGATAGGAAATAAACCTACCTTTCGGTGTAGCAATGTTCCCTTTCCATTCAATGACGGGTTCACCCGGAAATTGGAACCTAACCATCTTTGTATGACAGTCAACATTTGCATAGCATGAGGCCAACCAGTCCATTCTCATTATCACATCAAAATCAACCATTTCTAACTCAAATAAATTTGCCGAGGTTTGACGACTACAAATCATCACAGTGCAACCTCTATATACCCTTCTAGCAATCACAGAATCTCCTATCGGAGTAGATACCGCAAGGGGTTTACTTATCAATTCAGGTTCAATGCCAAACTTATTAGCCACAAAGGGTGTAACATATGATAATGTAGATCCCGGATCAATCAGCGCATATACATCATAAGAAAACACAGATATAATACCTGTAACAACATCTGGAGATGACTCGAGATCCTGTCGACCTACTAGAGCATAGGTTCGATTTTGAGCACCACTCGAACTCGGCACTGCACCTCTACCCCTACCACGACCTGTCGACTGCTGAAAACCCCGTGTTGGAGGTCGAACTGATGAGGAAGAACCAGGCATAGATCCAGTCGGCTGAGCCATACCATCACCTCCTCTATTAGGACAATCTCGCATCATATGGCCAGGCTGTCCGCACGAATAACATGCATCAGAACCTCGACGACACAGTCCAAAGTGGGCCTTGCCGTACTGATCACAATGTGGTGTTGGAGGTCTCATCTGACTAGTATCCCTGTGATGTTGCGAGCCAGATGCCCGCGAACTCTGACCTGGACCAGAATAGGATCGATCATATTGAGGCCTCTGAAACTGTGGAGGAGCACTAGCTACAGGTGGCGCCGAACTCCTTGAAAACTGTGGCCTGATGCTGCCTCTGAAGTCATCAGAATACCCTGCAAATCTCGCCCTCTTATGCTGGCCCCTATCATGCTCCCTAACTGCCCTCTGCTGGCGCTTACAATCCTCTAGGGTCTGGGCATAAGCTTGAATACGGGGAAATATCCATGCCCTCCACCAAGGAGGCTATCGTACACTCATTTATCAAATGTGGTCCCAACCCATTCACGAACATATGCACCCTATCACTCATCTCGGCCACCATATGGGGAGCATACCTTGCCAAAGAATCAAACTGCATACTGTACTCTCGCACACTCATATTACCTTGTCTAAGGTTCAAGAACTTATCAGCTCTAGCTCGTCGTATCTCAACTGGCAAGTAGTGACGAAGAAAGGCCTCAGAAAATTCCTTCCACACAGCTGGAGGAGGGTTCGGACCCCTGGATCTCTCCCAACTATCATACCAGAGAACCGCTAAATCCCGTAGCCGATAAGAAGCCAACTCTACTGCCTCTGTATCACTAACATGCATAACCCGAAGTGTACAATGAACCTGGTCAATAAAAGTTTGTGGGTCCTCCTTGGGGTCTGATCCGGTAAACACTGGAGGGTCTAAATTAATAAATCACGAACTCTTGTACTAACTGGTTTCTCAGCAACACCTGTATTCTGCCTCTGAGCCTGAGCAGCTACCAAGCTAGTCAATAACTGCAAAGCACTCCGCATATCCTGGTCTGGAGTGCCAGACGGAGGAACTGAAGGCGCTGGGTGCCTTCTAATATCCTCTGGAGGAGATGGAGTAAATGAGGTATGAGAGGGCATCTCACTCTGAGCCTCACTTTGTCCTGCTCTGACTTGGGGCACCTGACTAGTACCCTCTCCCGCTGTTGTATCAAGCCGTCTACTAATCCTTTGCTTCCTAGTCGAAGGCATCACTGAAAAAAACAAGGTGAATATTAGAGACGAACACTCGACTCAACTCTACACACGATCTAGATTCAGGAAGAAGGTAATAACCCTAGATGTCATGTAGCCTCCTGATTATAAATGTGGCGCGCTACACATCCATAATCAAGAATCTACTAGACACGGCTCATAGACAACCCCTAGGACAGACTTGCACCCGACCACACTTGCCGAGCACCAAAGTACATTTCATCTAACCTTCATTATTATCTTTTAGGGCTGACGAGATCAATATAAATGGTAGACTTGGATCATGGACAACCAGTAATAAAATATGACGGCATGAACATACATAGCAGGGGATGGCCAGACAATCAAGAAACTACATATAAGGTATGAGCTACCACGCTACTATGAAAGACTATACAACAAAAACTAGCCGACAAGGCATACCAAACTATACATGAGTCGACACCTGTCTATGAGCCTCTAAAGGAACATAAGTGTTGCAACATAGCCGGAACAGGGCCCCGACATACCCATAATGTCTATAACAAAAATGCATACCAAGACCAAGGCAAGTCCGGAGAAGGGATCTCGCCAATCACCGCTGAACTGGACAGCCTACTGTGGTGGGGAAGCTGCACCTGCCTGTCTATCAGGACCTGCAGCACGACATGCAGCGTCCACAAATAAAAGGACGTCAGTACGAATAAAGTACTGAGTATGTAAGGCAAGGAACCATAAATACGATCAGTAATGTAAGCAAGGATAGAAAATATACAACCTGTAACATCTTAGTACCTCTGAGGGCTACTTACATGAAATGCATGATACATATGTATAAATACATAAACCTTTAAAGCATTCGCCTCTGTGGGCATCATCATCATCATATCGTACCCGGCCATAATAGGCTCGGTAGAATCGTACCCGGCCACGTGGAGCTCGGTAAAACCCAACTGATCAGTGGTTGCACAATAGGTACCGTACCGATCAGTGGTTGCACAATAGGTGCCGTAACCGGTCAACTATAGCGTGGCTCGGTAGAGTAAAATAGATACATATATATAATGCATGCTCGACTCATGGAATCACATTCTAAACCTTTCAGAGTGACGTAAGGTCGTTATCCTCTGTACAAGTTATTAGGACTAACTCTTCACTATGAACCTTATAAGAATCAGGAAGTACCAACAATATTGATAACATAAGAATAAGAGAAGCAACATTAACATCAATCGTTCCATAAGAGGGAAAACAATGTAAGTACTGCTAGCTTCTAAGAGTAGAGTATCTTGGAAGCTCGTTCATTACATTATGTACAATCGGAGTCGTGCAAAAGAAGGAAAGGGATAGCCTCACATACCTTGTATATACTGCCCCAATCTCAAGCTATGCAATTGTCAAAACTCCTTAGTCTACAATAAGAGAAACGATACTATCGTTATCATTTAAGCGTCATAACTATTATATATCGACCACAACCTATTTTACGATGAAACGGACAGCACCTCCCCTATATATATGACCTCACACCATTCAAAACAGTCACCAAACAGCCCAAACAACATCAATAATAAACATATTGAGCCTCCCAAAATAGTCCACACACAGCCTAATCACTCCATACATACGACGACCACCGTAGTCGTGTCAAACGACCCGGAAATGTTACGAATAACTATCATCCCACAACCCTACATATATATGGTGTTTCTCCACACCCTTCCTCCTCCAAAACTCCACAAAACAGTAGTAAAATATGCAGCCCAACAGCAACGCAAAATAGTCCACAAAACAATAACATTACTACCAAGCCTTTCGATATATATTTCACAAGTTCTAGCTTCAATGGCTTAGCCGCAACTTGGATAATCTTAAATACATATAGAGTAAAAGGTTCCTTACCTTTATACAGAAATAACAACTCCAATTTGACCTTAAATTTCCATGAAATATCCCTCCAATGCTGCCACAACAACAAAAGAGCAAAACTAGCGATCAATTAGTGTTTTTCGGCACTAGAATCACTTTAGAAGGCTTGAAATCACCTAGGATTGATATTAAGAACATGAGGGAGTATTTACAGAATATAAACCCTTAAAAACAACCTCCCACACGAGCTGGAACGACAAAATAATGAGCAACAACAAGTAGAACAAGAGACTTACTAGCGCCACGGAATTTCCGACACTTGATTTGTGTTGTTTGTCCCTTTTTTGGGTCTTGAATCTTGAGAGAACCTTGAGAGGATGTTCTTAGGGTTCTAAGGTCTGAAAATAGTGAGAATAAATGACTTAAAACGGGTTGGAGGCATCCTATATAGGTCCAAATATCTTAAACCGCCTTAGTGGGCCCTATAGAGAGGTGCTTGGCGCAGTCTCGCGAAAACGCAAATATCTCTATACTCCGAGATCGTATCGATAAACGGTTTAATGCGTTGGAAACTAAACTCATAGGTCTTTAATTTAGTTGGTATATCACCCAGTAATTCCTTGTAAATTAGGAGAAAAGATTAGAAACATTTGACCTAATGTTTAAGTAAAATTATGAACCTAAGTTGCGACAACTTTTGTCGACTTTTGTTTCATAACTCGTTTGACTTCAAGACTTATGATACGAATATTATATGATTAAAATACCTTAATAAATGAACTCTTGAGTGTATTAAGCACCGCTAGATTACTTGAAAATACGAGTTACAACATCCTTGATTCATTTAACTTCTAATACTTGTTAATCACCCTTATACACTCTTGTATCACTTAAGACCAATAGGATTGACTTCTTATTATCTCAAAGATAATTCCTTCTTGGATTTATGTTAACTAATATATGGCATGAACTAACACATGTGGATATGGGTTGTAACACCCTCCCCCCCTTAGGAACATTCGTCCTCGAATGTAAGTAGAGTAGAAATCCAATTAGCATTTGCGGAACAAATTCGCACGACAAGAAAGAACAAATGTGAAATTTTCCTAACTCTGTAGCCTCTGGGGGATAAATACAGACGTCTCCATACCAATCCCTCAGACTCTACTGAGGTTGTCCGTGAGTTGTGAGACCTATGTAACCTAGAGCTTTGATACCAACTTGTCAAGACCCGGATTGTTCACCCTCGGGAGTTGTGATGGCGCCTACTAATGTGAGCTAGGCAAGCCAATTCTTTACTGCTACTTCATTAACAAATTACTTCTTTTAACAATTATCAGTGATAGCATGAAAACAACGGAATTAAATAAATAAGCGGAAGACCTAAATTAAATAAGCTGAACAATAATGCGAAAGTCAACATATGCCTCTACCCAAGAACTGGTGTCACATCACTTACGAACTACTAAGAGTACTAAATACAACCGTTTGAAAGAAATATAACACTGTTTGTCTCGAATATATGAGATAACAAAATGAAATATGAGATAGAGGAGACCGGGCCTGCGGACGCCTGCAAGGCTACCTCGGTGTCTCGGTAGACTGAGGGTTGGCTCCCACGCTACTGCTGTTGTCCAATACCTGGATCTGTGCAAAAGAGCACAGAGTGTAGTTTCAGCACAACCGACCGCATGTGCTGGCAAGTAACCTGTGCAGTTCAAATATCTATATGTATAGCGGAAAAGAAATACAGGAAATAATCAGTCAATGTGGGAAGGGGAAACATGTTGTGGGGAGGTAACAGTTCCAAATAGAAAACCTCAATAAAAGAAAGAAACAACAAAGCCAGAATATCAACAAGAATCAGAATTCAACGATTTGCATGGCATCACCCTTCGTGCTTTTACTCTCGTCCTCACCCAAACAATATTTATAATAAAAATGTACACGACATCACCCTTCGTGCTTTTACTCTCTTTCTCACCAAATCAATTGTACCATAATAATGTGCACGACATCACCCTTCGTGCTTTTACTCTCTTTCCACACCACATAGTCAATGAATATCGGTACGGAATGGTACATCTTACGGCACGACATCACCCTTCGTGCTTTACACTCTTTCCTCATATTAGCAAACAATGTACGACATCACCCTTCGTGCTTTAACATTCTTCCTCACCCAAACAACAATCAGAAACAAAGGGGCAAAAGATTAAACAAATAATAATAATAGAAATCTCGGCAAGGGAATACAATTAAACAGCTAAATCCCGGTAAGGGAACAATATCAATAAATCTCAACATCCCAGCAAGGGAGATAATCAACAAAGCAACAAGCATCCCGACAAGGGAACAATTCAATAAATCTTTCTCTTTCTTTCACTTCTTACTTTATAACTCACTTTACCACATGAGCCAATGCTCCAAAGGGTTCCATTTATCTCATATACTTTCACAATTCGTATTACCACTCGAGCCAATGCTTCTCGAAGTTCAAAGATCACAATTTCTTTCACATGCTTTTTACAACATATAGAAATCATCATTAAGGCATGAAAGATACAACAAGATCAGAATATCCGCAATATAAAGACTCACGGTCATGCTAGACACCAACGTATAGATACTCGTCACCATGCCTATACGTCGTACTCGACAATTAGCACGTAGAAAATAAGACTCAACTCCTAATCCCTCAAGCTAAGGTTAGACCAAACACTTACCTCGAAGCTTTGAACACCACTCAAGCCTCAATTATAACTTTATCCCCTTGATTCCACCACCAATTCGCTCGAATCTAGTCACAAGTTACTTAATTACATCAATAAGTGCTAAATGAATCAACCCCAATGCATGAAAATGAGTTTTTTCAAAGTTTTACCCAAAAAGTTAAAATTACCCCCAGACCCACATGGTCGAAACCCGAGGTTCGGACCAAAATCCGGTTATCCATTTCCCCCGAATCCAAATGTATAATTTATTTTGAAATCGAACCTCAAATTGAGGTCCAAATCCCCAATTTTTTGGAAGACCTAGGTTCTACCCAAAACACCCAATTTCCCCCATGAAAATCTTTGATTTTTAAGTTGAAACCATGTTAAACGATGTTAATAATTGAAGAAAACTAGTTAAAAATGACTTACAATTGATTTGGAGAAGAAATGTTGTTTGAAAAATTGCCTCTTATGTTTTTGGGGTTTTGAAAAGTGAAAAATAGTTGAAAATCCCGTCTATTTATACCCCTCTCACACCCTCACCGCGGACCGCATAAAAAGGACCGCGGCCGCGGAGCTCCACCGTGGACCGCATTAAACGGATTGCGGCTGCACAGGCCTCCTTGAAGACCTGCAGTTCAGCACCCTGTGCGGACCGCACAAAGTCAATTGTGGCCGCACAGCCTCCACCGCGCCCCGCACAATGGCGACCGCGGCCGCGCTGGCCCCTCCGCGGTCGCACACGATTTCTCGCGGACCGCACCAAAGGGTTCAGAGGCCTGCAACTTCCTGAACCTGCAACATCTGACTTTCTAAGCCTAAGGCATCCCGGAACCTACTCGAACTCACCCGAGCCCTCGAAACTCCAACTCAAGTATACACACAACCTCAGAAATATCCTACGGATATATTTGTGTAATCAAATTACCAAAATAACATCACGAGCATCGAATTAAACCTCGAGATCAATGAAATTTCTCAAAATTCTTTTAAACATCACATTTCTCAATTAAGGTCCGGATCATGTCAAACGACGTCCGTTTTAACCAAATTTCACAAGAATGACTCAAGTCATATATAAGACCTGTACCATGCGCCGGAACCAAAATACGGGCCCGATACCAACTCGTTCTAATCAAATTTCATTTCAATTTCCTTAGACATTTTCAGAAAAATAATTTTCTTAAAAAAATTCACTTCTCGGGCTAGGGATCTCGGATTCCGATTCCGGGCATACGCCCGAGTCCCATATTTTCCTACGGACCCTCGGGGACCGTCAAATTGCGGGTCAGGGTTTGTTTACCCAAAATATTGACCGAAGTCAAATTTATTCATTTTAACATCAAAACTTAGCATTTTTCACAAAATTTCATATTTAAGCTTTCCGGCTACGCGCCCGGACTGCACATGCAAATCGAGGCGACTCTAAATGAGGTTTTCAAGGCCTCAAAAGCACATAATGAGTAAGAAAACAGGTGATGACCCTTTAGAAATAACCAATATTTTATTCCACTCCAAAAATACAAGTGAAATAATACTAAAGAGAGAAGATACAAATGCCTTAAGAAGATAAAAATGCAAATGAGAGGTGTGTTTAAATCCTAAACATTAGGCCTTCTTTTATAGGGTGAAATTCTCCCTCAATAATTTCTACTTCTCCCAATAAGAGCCTTTACTGTTAAGGGCACGTGGAACCGGGGAGGCATATGAGACTCTATTTAAAGGCTTCAGGTCGAGCCCCCTCCCTTTAATAATGTTGAAGAATCACAAGAGTATTATTAGTAATACTTAGTCTTTCTTAAGGAATAATTACTGAAATTATTTGGTAGTGTTCTTGTTATTCAAAAAATTTATATAAACTATTGTTGGAGAATAAAAATGACACTCTTTTTTGAACATATGCCTTACTACGGAGCTGGGGGCTTTGAGATTCCGTGTGATGGTGATCAATTATGTTTTCTTGTCTTCTCTTTGATGGGAGGGGTGGAACTATTGAGGAGTTTATGTGTGACAACATCAGAATTTTCTAATTTAATAGAGTCAGCAAAATCCGATTGACCAGAGTGATCAGCAGTTTTA
Organism: Nicotiana tabacum; assembly: GCF_000715075.1. Lineage (NCBI taxonomy): Eukaryota > Viridiplantae > Streptophyta > Magnoliopsida > Solanales > Solanaceae > Nicotiana > Nicotiana tabacum. The sequence continues at coordinate 22,986,538 of NC_134089.1, read as the reverse complement.
TTAACTTAAGGGGAAGTTTCGAATTTGTGAAGACAGATTTTCATTACTCAGTTTTCAGAGCTGAGCTATGTTGCTTAACAATGGCACAAAATTTGCTCTATGTGATGCCTTAAAGTGGTGAAAGATGCTGCATACTATAAGTTGCATATTAGCAGTGAACTGAAATGCCCTTAAAGTTTACGAGGAGATCCATATTTGCCCTCTTCTGTTAAACTAATAATATAATTAGGTACATTAGTATTTAATTATTCTCCGTTAGTTTTCGTCAAAATTAAAGGAATTTTAGGCCTTTTTTGTTAACGGGAGGGGCAAGACTAGCCCAAAATTATCGTAAAAATAGCATGGGCTAGCCAGTTTTCGGACTGGTCATTCAAAAATAACCAACGTTTGTAAAGTTATTGAAAAATAGTCACTATTTTGCTGTAACACGGAAAGTTCCAACATAATATACTGGAGATCGGTGCACCTGTGTATGAACTTCCAGCATATTATGCTGGAACTCCAACACGTGGAAAGTTCCAGTATAATATACTGGAGTTCCAGTATACTTATGTTGGATCTCAAGTATATTATACTAGAGTATTTTTCCGAAATTTGAACAGTGTTTTCGTTCAGATTTATCTTTACATGAAAAATGACTAAATTTCGGTTACTTTTGAAACTGTGGCTATTTTTGAATGACCATTTGTAAATCTGACTATTTTTTAATTTCTCCCTATAAAGTAAGGCAAAGCCTGAATTTCGCGTACTTTGGGATAATTTTAGCCCTTTTTTGTAATACAAATGAACAAATATATTTTTCGAATACCGATTATTTTTCCTACAGATGATGGATATGATTTTTGGTACAAATTAATCACGTTCTCAAGTAAGATCCTTTTCTTTTTCTCCATTCTAACAGAAGTTGTTTCTTTCTCCTTTCTCTAGGCAAGCATATTTTAATTTTTTGTTGTCTCTTTCTTTTTCTCTTATGATAATATAGAATTTTTTTTCTTTCTTTTTTAAACTCTTTAAGAGTTGTTTGATATGCAAAATAAGGTGCCAACAATTGCATATTTTTCTTATTTTCACTTTCTTTTTTCCTTGCTGGGTCTTCTTGGTCCAGACATTAGAAGAGAAAGCAGCTATTCTTTGGAAGATATCAACAATAGTAGATAAAATAAGAGCTTTGCAAAGTCTCCTTTCTGTCTAATTCACAGATATAGGAGTCCAATTTTGCCGTAAAAATTGCACGGGGCGCCTTATTTGGTCGCCCCCATTTAACCTATACCCATTTTTAAAAAGCTTTTAATTTGTACTCACTTTTTAAATAACTTCAGCCTCCTTTCTCCTCCTCCTTTTCCTCCTTCGTTTTCTTCTTCTTTCTTCTGCTTCTGTTGGTGCAGATTATTTCTTCTTCGTTTTGTCTCAATTAATATTCTTTTACGTAAGCATAGTTATGAATTTAACTTAACTGTTTGTTCAGATTTTTCATGAAGTGGAACGAGTCATCTATTGAGCTAAAAAACGGCAACCTGTGATGAAGTAGAATGGAGTAACATATTTGAAGGGAAGATATACGTACACAAGCACAACTATAACAAGTAGGCCAAGTAATTTGTAGCAACTTTTTGCCTAAATAAAGAACCACCATAATTAAGGATAAATGACAGATTAACTACTCTCATCTTGGCTACAAAAAGTACAAAGAGTTATCTATATGAAATCACCAGTGATTATAGCTGTCTTTGCTAAGTACAGGAAAAGCAGTCAAGTGATTAAAAAAATTTCAACTCCAGAAGAGGAGAGCCAAGTAAAATATTAATACAAACAAAAACTTGAGCTCTAGAGCTGAAGTTCGACAGTTACAAAATAAAAACTTCAGCTCTAGAGATGAAGCTTACAAACAAAAAGCCAGTTACAAACAAAAACTTTAGCTTTAGAGCTGAAGTTTGACAGTTACAAAACAAAAACTTCAGCTCTAGAGCTGAAGCTTAAAAACAAAAACTTCAGCTCTAGAGCTGAAGTTTGCCAGTTACAAACAAAAACATCAGTTCTAGAGCTGAAGTTCGAAAGTTACAAAACAAAACCTTCAGCTCTAGTGCTGAACTTCAGGCCCGACTACTAGAATGCTGAAGTTTTGCGTGATTGTCTTTGCTACTTCAGCCCCGTATGCTGAAGTTATGCGAAAAAGAGGGTACGCTTGCAATTTTTTTTGCAAAGCAGGCACAAACTAAAACGTGACACAAAAAGCGGGTATAGATGCAAATGCCCCAATTTTGCATCTGATTTTGTTATTCGGAACAATCAATAAGAAGATGAAGAGAGGCCCAAAACCAGAAGCCCGGATCACATGAGAAAAAAAATAGGGAAAAGTACAGAAATAGTCAATTTAAACTCAAACTTACCAACCTCTAGCCCAAAATACACTTACACAAAAGTAGCCGAAGATTAGAGATACACTGAAGGAAAGATTCTTCCATCCTAGAATCACGCTAAGATCTTCCTTCCTTCCTATTTTTCAAGTGTATCAATTTCACAGAGACCTACATTCTGTAAATCACAGCATTCCCTCCCAAAATATTCTCAAAAGGAACTCCAAATTTCACTCAAAAATCGATCAATTTCATTGTAGAAGCAACAATTTTCTTTCGCGATTTCTCTGTAGATACAACTTTGATGAAGGAACTACGAACTACAATCAAAATCAATCAAGGAATTAGTGAGTTTTGGCCCAATTTCAGCTACTTCAATGGCAAATTCACCAATTTTTATTCAATATGGAGGCCGATAGAATGTTGACAACAGTTTTGTGGATTACAATGTCGATGCTGCAATAGTTACTCCAAATATAAGTTTTGAAGATTTTGTAGACGTGATTTCGAAACAACTTATGATAAATACTTCATTGAATGTTATTGAAATCAAATACACTGTCCAAAACGGTTCTCCACCAATAGTGATACTGTCACGATCCAAATTTCTCACCCTCGAGAATCGTGATGGCACCTAGTAATGTGATCTAGGCAAGCAAAACCTTTAATCTAATTACTTCATTAACCGATTATTTCTTTAAAACAAATATAAGGCGATAACATGAAAACAACAGAACTTTAAATAATTACGTGGAAGATAACAATTAAATATCTGGAATCTGCATCTATTACAACTGTTAAAACCTAAAGCACCCAAAACCTGGTGTCATAGTGTCACAGATGGTCTAAGATTACTACATACAAAGTCTGAAGAAATAACAGTACACTGTTTCTGAATAAAAGGAAAATGAAACAGGAAACAGGGATAGAGGGAGATGCTAGGGCCGGCGGACGCCTGCAGGTCTACCTTGGATCTCCACGTGGACTGAAGGTAGCCTGCAACTATGGTCTAAGAGCTGCTCCGAGATCTGCACATAGTGCAGAGTGTAGTATCAGTACAACCGACCCCATATGCTGGTATGTGTCCAGCCTAACCCCGACGAAATAGTGATGAGGCTAGGACCAGACTACAGAATAAACCTGTGCAGTTCAAATATATATACAGCGGAAAAGAAATATAGAAATAAACAAATAAAGATAGTGGGAACATGCTTCAGAGAATAACAGGTAAAATAGAATATCAAGGGAATTATAAAGGAATCAAAATCAACCACTAACAAGAGTAAGGAAACAAAGGCAGATTTCACTTTCTTTTCACATCTTGTTACAGGCGTGCAACCCGATCCCAATTCATGTATCTCGTGGCAGGCGTGCCACCCGCTCCCATTTCATTTATCTCGTGGCAGGCGTGCCACCCGCTCCCATTTCATTTATCTCGTGGCAGGCGTACCACCCGCTCCTATTTCATTTATCTCGTGGCAGGCTACCACCCGCTCCCATTTTATTTATCTCGTGGCAGGCGTACCACCCGCTCCCATTTCATTTATCTTGTGGCAGGCGTGCCACCCGCTCCCATTTCATTTATCTCGTGGTAGGCGTACCACCCGCTCCCATTTTATTTATCTCGTGGCAGGCGTGCCACCCTCTCCCATTTTATTATATCTTGTGGTAGGCATACCACCTTCTCCCATTTCATTATATCTTGTGGTAGGCGTAATACAATAACTTCCCGGCAAGGGAACAATGATATTTCTACATCCCGACAAGGGAACAATACTATCAAAACAAACATCCCGACAAGGGATCATTAATATCAAACAAACATCCCGGCAAGGGAACAATGGTAATAATAACATATGAAGCACAATAAACCACAACTGAGTCATAACAATTATAATACAAGACTCACGGGCATGCTTGACACTAACACATAGATACTCGTTACCATGACTATACGTCGTACTCCACATTTAGCATGTAGCAAATAAGACACAACTCCTAATCCCTCAAGCTAAGGTTCGACCAAACACTTACCTCGATGCCACGAACACAATTCACGATTCAATTATAGCTTTACCCCTTGATTCCACCACCAATTCGCTCGTATCTAGTCACAAGTTACTTAATTACATCAATAAGCGCTAAATGAATCAATTTGAATGCATGAAAATGAGTTTTCTAAAGTTTTACCCAAAAAATCAAAATTGCCCCCAGGCCCACATGGTCAAAACCCGAGGTTCTAACCAAAACCCGATTACCCATTCCCCCACGAACCCATATATATGATTTGTTTTGAAATCAAACCCCAAATCGAGGTCCAAATTCTTAATTTTTGAAAAACCTAGGTTCTACCCAAAACACTCAATTTCCCCCATGAAAATCATTAATTTTGAGTTGAAATCATGTTAAAAGATGTTAAGGAGTGAAAAAAATAAGTTAGAAGTCACTTACCAACGTTTTGGAGAAGAAAGGTTGTTTGAAAAATCGCCTCTTATGTTTTTGGGGTTTTGAAAAATGAAAAATAACTGAAAATCCCGTCTAAATATACCCTTCTCAGACCCCCTGTGTGGACCGCACAAAATCAACTGTGGCCGCACAGCCTCTCAGACTCACTGTGCGGACCACACAAAATCAACTGCGGACGCATAGCCACTCAGACTCACTGTGCAAACCGCACAAAATCAACTGCGGCCGCACAGTCACCAGTGAACCTGTGCGGACCACACAAGATCCACTACGACCGCACATCCACCAGTGCGGACCGCACTAGCAGGTTCAGAGAGCTGCAGTTTTCTGAACCTCCAATAGCCATGTTTAAGCCTAAGACACCCCGGAACCTACCCGAAACTCACCCGAGCCTTCGAGGCTCCAAACCAAATATACACAGAACCTCAAAAACATCCCACGGACTTATTCGTACGATCACATCATCAAAATAACATGTAAAATCATGAATTAAATCTCAAAACTCAACATTTTCATCAAGAACTCTCAAAGTTCATAACTCTCCAACCGGAAGTCCAACTCACGTCAAATAAACTCCATTTTCACCAAACTTTACAGTTATCTTTCAAATACTATAACAAGTTTGTACCGGGCTCTGGAACCAAAATACGGGCCCGATAACAATGGTTTCAAATATTAATTCTTTTCTTCATTTCTTAGATAATTCAGTAAAATAATTTCTTTCAAAAATTAATTTCTAAGGCTTGGGACCTCGGAATTCATTTCCGAGCATACGCCCAAGTCCCATATTTTATTGCGGACCTCCCAGGATCGTCGGAACACAGATCCGGGTCCGTTTGCTCAAAATATTGACCAAAGTCAACCATAATCAAGTTTTTAACTTTAAAAATTTCTATTTCTCATATTTTCACATAGAAGGCTTTTCGGATATAGGTCCGGACCACGCACGTAATCAAGGTGGGGATAAAAGGAGGTTTTTATGCCTCGGAACACTAAATTCACTTGCAACACAAGTGATGACCTTTTGGGTCATCACATTCTCCACCTCTAAAACAATCGTTCGTCCTCGAACAGACATAAGAAAGAAGTACCTTAATCGGGAAAAAGATCGGAATAACGGCTTCGCATATCGGACTCGAACTCCCAGGTCGATGCCTCAGGAGACTGACCTCTCCACTGAACATAAATAAAAGGAAAACTCTTCGATCTCAACTGATGAACCTGCCGGTCTAGAATAACTATCGGTTTCTCCTCATAAGATAAGTCCTTGTCCAACTGGACAGTGCTGAAATCTAACACGTGGGATGGATCGCCATGATATTTCCGAAGCATGGACACATGAAACACTGGATGCTCGGTGGATAAGCTCGGCGGCAATGCAAGTCTATAAGCCACCTCTCCCACTCGATCAAGAATCTCAAACGGGACAATGAACCTAGGGCTAAGCTTGCCCTTCTTCCCAAATCTCATCACGCCCTTCATAGGCGACACTCGAAGCAATACCCGCTCACCGACCATGAAAGCCAAATCTCGAACCTTGCGGTCGACATAACTCTTTTACCTGGACTGAGCTGTACGAAGCCTATCCTGAATAATCCTGACCTTGTCCAAGGCCTCCTGAACCAGATCCGTACCCAACAATCGAGCCTCTCTCAGCTCAAACCATCCAACCGGAGACCGACACCGCCTACCATATAAAGCCTCATAAGGAGCCATCTGGATACTTGACTGGTAGCTGTTGTTGTAGACAAACTCTACTAAAGGCAAAAACTGATCCCACGAGCCTCCAAAGTCAATGACACAAGCTCGGAGCATATCCTGCAAAATCTGAATAGTCCGCTCGGACTACCCGTCCGTCTGAGGATGAAATGTTGTGCTTAACTCAACCCGCGTGCCCAACTCTCGCTGAACTACTCTCTAGAAACGTGAGGTAAACTGCGTACCTCGGTCTGAAATAATAGACTCGGGAACACTATGAAGACGAACAATATCCCGGATATAGATCTTAGCTAACCTCTCGAAAGATTAGGAGACTGCCACAGGAATGAAATGTGCTGCCTTGGTCAGCCTATCAACAATAACCCATACTGCATCGAACTTCCTCTGAGTCCGTGGGAGACTAACAACGAAGTCCATAGTGATACGCTCCCATTTCCACTCAGGAATATCAATCTTTTGAAATGAACCACCGGGCCTCTGATGCTCGTACTTAATCTACTGACAATTCAAACACCGAGCCACATATGCAACGATATCCTTCTTCATTCTCCGCCACCAGTAATGCTGCCGCAAATCCTGATACATCTTCACAGTGCCTGGATGAATAGAGTACCGGGAACTATGGGCCTCCTCTAAAATCAACTCTCGAAGCCCGTCCAGATTAGGCACACAAACTCGACCTTGCAATCTCAAAACTCCATCATCACCTAAGGTAACCTGCTTGGCACCTCCATGCCGCACCGTGTCTCTAAGGACGCACAAATAGGGATCATCATACTGCCGATCTCGGATACACTCCAATAATGAAGAGCGAGCGACTGTGCAAGCTAACACACAGCTGGGCTCAGAAACATCCAACCTCACGAACTGATTGGCCAAAGCCTGAACATCCAAAGCAAGCGATCTCTCACCAACCGAAATATAAGCAAAATTGTCCATACTGGCCGACTTCCTACTCAAAGCATTGGCCACCACATTGGCCTTCCCCAGATGATATAAGATAGTGATATCATAATCTTTCAACAAATCCAACCACCTCCTCTGCCTCAAATTCAACTCATTTCGCTTGAACAAATACTGAAGACTCTTGTGATCCATGAATACCTCACATGCCACGTCATACAGATAATGCCTCCAAGTCTTCAATGTGTGAACAATGGCTGCCAACTCCAAATCATGAACTGGATAATGCTTATCATGAATCTTCAACTGCCTCTAAGCATAAGCAATGACCTTGCCATCCTGCATCAACATCGCACCAAGTCCAATGCGAGATGCGTCACAATAAACTGTATAAGGCCCTGAACCTGTGGCAAAACCAATACCGGTGTCGTAGTCAAAGCTGTCTTGAGCTTTTGAAAGCTTGCCTCACACTCATCCGACCGTCTGAATGGGGTACCCTTCTGGGTCAACCTGGTCATCGTGGCTGCGATAGATGAAAACTCCTCCACGAATCGATGATAGTAACCTGCCAATCCCAAGAAACTCCGAATCTCTGTAGCTGATGCTGGTCTAGGCCAGTTCTTGACTGCCTCAATCTTCTTCGGATCAACCTGAATACCCTCTACTGATACGACATGGCCTAGGAATGCAACTGAACTCAACCAGAACTCACACTTTGAGAACTTAGCATATAACTGACTATCCCTCAAGATCTGAAGAACCACTATAAGATGCTGCTCGTGCTCCTCCCGGCTGCGGGAATATATCAAAATATCATCAACAAAGACTATCACGAATGAATCCAAGTAAGGCCTGAAAACTCGGTTCATCAAATCCATAAAAGTTGTTGGGGCATTCGTCAATCCAAATGACATCACCAAGAACTCATAATGCCCTTACTAAGTGCAGAAAGCTGTCTTAGGGACATCAGATGCCCTAATCCTCAACTGATGGTAGCCAGATCTCAAGTCAATCTTCGAAAACACCTTGGCACCCTGAAGCTGATCAAACAAATCATCAATTCTCGGCAATGGATACTTATTCTTGATCGTAACCTTGTTTAACTGTGGGTAATCAATACACATCCTCATCGATCCATCCCTTTTCTTAACAAACAACACCAGCGCACCCCAAGGCGAAACACTAGGCCTAATGAAACCTTTTTCAAGAAAGTCTTGCAACTACTCCTTCAACTCTTTCAACTCAGGCGGGGCCATATGATACGACGGGATAGAAATGGGCTGAGTGCCCGGAGCCAAATCAATGCAAAAGTCAATATCCCTGTCGGGTGGCATACTCAGTAGGTCTGAAGGAAATACCACAGGAAACTCACGAACAACGGGCACAAAATCAATAGAAGGAACCTCAACACTAGAATCACGAACATATGCCAAATAGGCCAAACACCCCTTCTCGACCATACACCAAGCCTTCACATAAGAGATAACACTACGAGTAGAATGACTATGAGTCCCTTTCCACTCTAAACGAGGTAAACCCGGTAAGGCTAAGGTCACAGTCTTGGCATGACAGTCCAAGATAGCGTGGTAAGGTGATAACCAGTCCATCCCTAATATGACATCAAAATCGACCATGTCCAAAAGAAGCAAATCTACACGAGTCTCAAAACCTCCAATCATAACTATATATGAACGATGAACTCGATCTACCACAATAGAATCACTAGGCATGACCAGATACAGTTCAAAATAAGAGGACACATACGAGTACGTAGACCATGGATCAAATAACACTGAAGCACCTCTATCACAAACCAGAACCGTACCTATAACAACTGCATTAGAAGCCTCAGCCTCGGGCCCGACTGGAAGAGCATAACATCGGGGCTGGGCCCCACCACCCTGAACTATATCTCTGAGATGGCCTACTGCTGGCTGGCCTCCACCTCTAGTGGCCTGAGCTCTATCTCTAGTACCTCTACCTCCACCTCTAGCACCTTTACCCCCACCTCTAGTTGGCTGGGCGGGCTGTGGAACACCGGGTGCCTGAACCATGGCACGGGAACCCTGATGCGGAGAACTGCTCGAAGCTCGAGGGCAATACCTAGCAATGTGGCCCATATCACCACAAGTAAAACAAGCCCTCGGCTGCTAGGGCTGACGACTCTGGAAACTCTGAAGTGGCAGTGCACCTGATAGGAGCTGGTGGTGCACTATAGGACTGCTGATCAGAATACTACATCTGAGAACTACGGCCACCTGAAGCACCGTGAGAAACCTGAAGTGTTGACTGGAAGGGCCTAGGAGGATGGCCTCTACCATATGAATCCCTACCTCCAAATGAGGTACCACTGAATCTGCCTACATGACGGGGCCTCTTGTCCGACCCATGACTACCTCCCTATGATAGAACCATCTCCCCTCTCCTAGCCACATTGGCAACCTCCTGGAAAGTAATCTCACTCCCTAGTCTCCCTAACCATCTGAAGACGAATCGGCTGAATAAGTCCATCAATGAACCTCCTCACCCTCTCTCTCTTGGTGGGAAGTATGACAAGAGCATGACGAGCCAAGTCGATGAATTTGGTCTCATACTAGGTAACAGTCATGGAACCCTGCTGGAGACGCTCAAACTACCTCCGATAAGCCTCTCTCTGAGTGATGGGGAGAAACTTCTCCAAAAATAGCTGAGTAAACAGCTCCCAAGTCAAAGCTGGCGATCCAGCTGCTCTAGCTAAATAGAAATCCTCCATCAAGTCTTGGCGGATCCAGACAAGCGAAAAGTAGCAAAATTAACCCCATTGGTCTCAACTATCCCCATGTTCCTGAGAACCTCATAACAACTGTCTAGATAATCTTGGGGATCCTCAGTAGATGCACCGCTAAAAGTAGTAAAGAGCTCGGTGGAATCTATCCAACCTGCACAAAGCTTCCGAAGACGTATCTGATTTATCACCGGTTTGTGCTGCTGTTTGGCTGAAGAAGCGGTACGTGACCTTGCCATTCGCGAAAGGACAAGAGTAGGGGTTTCAATTTAGCAATGAGAGAACAAAATCGCACGACAGAAAAGAATAAATGTGAAGTTTTTCCTAACTCTATAGTCTCTGAGGGATAAATACAGATATCTCTGTATCGATCCCTCAAACTCTACTAAGCTTGTCTGTGAACTGTAAGACCCATGTAACCTAGAGATCTGATACCAACTTGTCACGACCCGGATTTCCCACCCTCAGGAGTCTTGATGGCGCCTACTAATGTGATCTAGGCAAGCCAAACCTTTAATCTAATTACTTCATTTACCGATTATTTCTTTAAAATAAATATAAGGCAATAACATGAAAACAGCGGAACTTTAAATAATTAAGCGGAAGATAACAATTAAATATCTGGAATCTGCATCTATTACAACTCTTAAAACCTAAAGAACCCAAAAACCTGGTGTCACAGTGTCACAGACGGTCTAAGATTACTACATACAAAGTCTGAAGAAATAATAGTACATTGTTTCTAAATAAAAGGAAAATGAAACAGGAAACAGGGATAGAGGGAGACGCCAGGGCCTGCGGACGCCTGCAGGGCTACCTTGGATCTCCACATGGACTGAAGGTAGCCTCCAAATACGGTCCAAGAGCTACTCCGGAATCTGCACATAGTGCAGAGTGTAGTATCAGCACAACTGACCCCATGTGCTGGTAAGTGTCCAGCCTAACCCCGGCGAAGTAGTGACGAGGCTAGGACCAGACTACCAAATAAACCTGTGCAGTTCAAATATATATACAGAGGAAAAGAAATACTAAAATAAACAAATAAAGATATATATATATATATATATATATATATATATATATATAGCGAAAAAGAAATACAGAAATAAATAAATAAAGATAGGAGGGGGAAACATGCTTCGAGAAATAACAAGTAAACAGAATAAGAAGAGAATTATAAAAGAATCAAAATCAATCACTAACAAGAGTAAGGAAACAAAGGCAGATTTTACTTTCATTTCACGTCTTGTTGCACGCGTGCAACTCGATCCCATTTCCTATATCTCGTGGCAGGTGTGCCACCCGCTCCCATTTTATTTATCTTGTGGTAGGCGTGCCACCCATTCACATTTTATTTATCTCATGGTAGGCGTACCACCCGCTCCTATTTCATTTATCTCGTGGAAGGCGTGCCACCCGCTCCTATTTCATTTATTTCATGGTAGGTGTACCACCCTCCCCCATTTCATTTATCTTGTAGCAGGCGTGCCACCTGCTCCCAGTATTTATCTCATGGTAGGCGTACCACCCGCTCCCATTTCATTTATCTCGTGGTAGGCGTGCCACCCGCTCCCATTTCATAATATCTTGTGGTAGGCATATCACCCGCTCCTATTTCATTATATCTTGTGGTAGACATAATACAACAATTTCCCGGCAAGGGAACAATGATATTTCAACATCTCGGTAAAGGAACAATACTATCAAAACAAACATCCCGGCAAGGGATCATTAATATCAAACAAACATCCCGGCAAGGGAACAATGGTGATTATAACATATGAAGCACAATAAACCACAACAGAGTTATAACAATTATAATACAAGACTCACGGGCATGCTTGACACCAACGTATAGATACTCATCACCATGCCGATACATCGTACTCCACATTTAGCATGTACCAAATAAGACACAACTCCTAACCCCTCAAGCTAAGGTTAGACCAAACACTTACCTCGATGCCACGAATACAATTCACAATTCAATTATAGCTTTACCCCTTGATTCCACCACCAATTCGCTCGTATCTAGTCACAAGTTACTTAATTACATCAATAAACACTAAATGAATCAATTTGAATGCATGAAAATGAGTTTTCTTAAGTATTACCCCAAAAGTCAAAAATCGCCCCAGGCCCACATGGTCAAAACCCGAGGTTCTAACCAAAACCTGATTACTCATTCCCCCACGAACCCAAATATATGATTTGTTTTGAAATCGGACCTCAAATCGAGGTCCAAATTCCCAATTTTTGAAAAGCCTAGGTTCTACCCAAAACACTCAATTTCTCCCATGAAAACCATTGATTTTGAGATGAAATCATGTTAAAAGATGTTAAGGAGTGAAGAAAATGAGTTAGAAATCACTTACCAACGTTTTGGAGAAGAAAGGTTGTTTGAAAAATCGCCTCTTATGTTTTTGGGGTTTTGAAAAATGAAAAATAACTGAAAATCCCGTCTATACCCCTCTCAGACCCTCTGTGCGGACCGCAAAAAATCAACTGCGGCCGCACAACCTCTTAGACTCATTGTGCGGACCGCATAAAATCAACTGCGGCCGCACAGTCATCAGTGAACCTGTGCGGACCTCACAAGATCCACTGCAGCCGCACAACCACCAATACGGACAACACAAAACCGGTGCGGACCGCACTAGCAGGTTTAGAGAGCTGCAATTTTCTAAACCTCCAATAGCCATGTTTAAGCCTAAGACACCCCGGAACCTACCCGAAACTCACCCGAGCCCTCGAGGCTCCAAACCAAATATACACACAACCTCAAAAATATCCTACAGACTTATTCGTACGTTCACATAATCAAAATAACATGTAAAATCATGAATTAAACCTCAAACTCAACCATTTCATCAAGAACTCTCAAAGTTCATAACTCTCCAACCGAAAGTTCAACTCACGTCAAATAAACTCCGGTGTTTTCACCAAACTTTACAGTTATAATACTATAACAAGTTTGTACCTGACTCCGGAACAAAAATACGGGCCCGATAACAATGGTTTCAAACATTAATTCTTTTCTTTATTTCTTAGATAATTTAGTAAAACAATTTCTTTCAAAAACTAATTTCTAAGGCTTGGGACCTCGAAATTCATTTCTGGGCATACGCAAGTCCCATATTTTACTGCTGACCTCTCGAGATTGTCGGGACACAGATCCGGGTCCGTTTGCTCAAAATGTTGACCAAAGTCAACCATAATAAAGTTTTTAACTTTAAAAATTTCTATTTCTCATATTTTTACATAGAAGGCTTTCCGAATATAGGTCCGGACCACGCACGTAAATCAAGGTAGGGTAAAAGGAGGTTTTTAGGCTCGAAACACTGAATTCACTTGCAACACAAGTGATGGCCTTTTGGGTCATCATAGATACACAATAATATGGGTGTATGTGCATATCTTGAGCTGCAAAAAAACTCGGAATTTACAATGTATCCCTTTGTATAACATTGAGTCAAAAGGATATGGATATGATCTGCTACAATTCAAATTATGTTGTGATTTCCTCAGAGTGTGTACAAAGCTCAGTTATACAGGAGAGATACAATGTCGATATAATTAATATGATTGAGTTTGGGGATAGAAAAGACTGGCAGGATACAGAATCTGATGAAAATACAATAATAACTGACCCTCAACACATAGATATAGAATAAGGTCAAATTTATAAAGACAAGGCTACGATGATCAAAGTCATAAAGTACTTGGCAGTAAAGGAAAATTTTCAGTTTAATATGCATAGATCAGGTGAAAGCAGGTATCAAAATATTTACTGTATAATTATGTATCTCAATGTATATTGTAGTTGATTTTAGAAGCATAATTATGCAAAAAATAAGTCGCTGCTAGTAAGTCTGTGGTTGTCACACTGTAGTACTGTATAGTCGTTTTATTTTTTTATCTAGCAACTTGTCACGACCCGGATTTCCCACCCTCGGGAGTCATGATGGCGCCTACTAATGAGAGCTAGGCAAGCCAATCCTTAACTGCTTACTTCCTTAACAATTACTTCTTTTAATAATTATCAGCGATAGCATGAAAGCAACAGAATTAAATAAATAAGCGGAAGACTTAAATTTAAAGAAAACTGAACAATAATGCGAGAGTCAACATATGCCTCTACCCAAGAACTGGCGTCACATTACTCACAAACTTCTAAGAGTGCTAAATACAATCGTTTGAAAGAAAATATAAACTGTTTGTCTCGAATATATGAGATAACAGACGGAAATAAAAGATAGAGGAGACGCCGGGCCTGCGAACGCCTAAAAAGCTACCTCAGTGTCTCACTGGACTGAAGGCTGGCTCCCACGCTATGGCTGTTGTCCAAAACCTGGGTCTTTGCAAAAGAGCACAGAGCGTAGTATCAGCACAACCGACCCCATATGCTGGTAAGTGTCTGGCCTAACCCCGACGAGGTAGTGACGAGGCTAGGACCAGACTCCAGATAAACCTGTACAATTATATAATATATGGTAAAAAAGTAAACAAGTAATAAGCAGTTAAAGCTGGGGAAGGGGAACATGCTTCGGGGATAGCAGTTAAAAGAAATAATAGGGAATAATAAGGAAGCTAGCACTATAACTTCTATCGCAAATGAAGAAAATAAAGGCAACTTTCACTTTTAGTTTCCTCTTGTTGCAGGCGTGCAACCCGATCCCATTTCTCATATCTCGTGGTAGGCGTACCACCCGCTCCCATTTCATTCTGTCTCGTGGTAGGCGTACCACCCGCTCCCATTTCATTATATCTCGTGGTAGGCGTACCACCCGCTCCCATTTCATAATATCTGGTGGTAAGCGTACCACCCGCTCCCATTTCATCAATCTTGTGGTAGGTGTACCACCCACTCCCATTTCATCAATCTTGTGGTAGGCATACCACCCGCTCCCATTTCATCAATCTTGTGGTAGGCGTACCATACGCTCCCATTTCATTTCATCACACAATTACAAGAAATCCCGGCAAGGGAACATAAGTAATATAATAACTTCCCGGCAAGGGAACAAGGATATCGAAATAGTCATCCCAGCAAGGGAGAATCAGCTATAACCAATCTCACTTTGCTAGTACTCAGTTCAATTAATGGAAATACTTAATCATAGAGGATCATTAATTAAAGTATACAAGGTGTCATTCAAAAACACAACAACTTTCAAGTTAAGACCCACGGTCATGCTTGACACCAACGTATAGATACTCGTCACCATGCCTATACGTCGTACTCAACAAGAAGTAAGTAGCAAATATGACTCAACTCCTAATCCCTCAAGCTAGAGTTAAACCAAACACTTACCTCGATGCCTTGAACACCACTCAAGTCTTAATTATAGCTTTACCTCTTGATTCCACCACCAATCCGCTCGAATCTAGTCATAAGTTACTTAATCACATTAATAAATGCTAAATGAATCAACCCCAATGCATGAAAATGAGTTTTCCAAAGTTTTACCCAAAAATCAAAATTCACCCCCGGGCCCACGTTGTCGCAACCCGATGTTCGGATCAAAACCCGATTACCCATTCCCCCACAAATTCAAATATATGGTTTGTTTTGAAATCAGACATCAAATTGAGGTCCAAATCCCCAATTTTAGAAAAACCTAGGTTGTTCCCAAAACACCCAATTTCCCCATGAAAATATTTGATTTGAAGTTGAAATCATGTTAAAAGATGTTAAAAAGTGAAGAAAATGAGTTAAAAATTACTTACCAATCGTTTCGGAGAAGAAAAGTTGTTTGGAAAATCGCCTCTTATGTTTTGAGGTTTTGAAAAGTGTAAAATAACTGAAATTCACGTGTATTTATACCCCTCTGAAGCTCCCACCGCGGACCGCGCAAGAAGGATCGCGGCCGCGCAGGCTTCCTGAAGGCCTGCGGATCTATGCCCCGCGCGGACCGCACAAAGCCAACCGCGGCCGCGCAGCACCTACCACAGACCGCGCAAAAGCGACCGCGGCTGCACGTGTTTCCTCGCGGGCCGCGCAAAAGGGTTCAGAGACCTGTCAAAATTCCTGAACTTGCAACATCTGATCTTTTAAAGCCTAAGGTATCCCGAAACCTACTAAAAACTTACCCGAGCCCTCGAAATTCTAAACCAAGTATGCACACTACCTCGAAAACACCCTACGAACATATTCGTGTGATCACATCACCAATATAACATCAAGAACATCGAATTGAGCCTCAAGATCCATGAAATTTCTCAGATTTCCTTTTAAACATCAATTTTCCCAATTTGGGTCCGGAACAAGTCCAACGACGTCCGTTTTTTACCAAAATATGGTCCCGATACCATTGCTTTCTAATCAGATTTCATTTTCATTTTCTTTAAACATTTTCAGAGAACAATTTCACTTAAAAAAATTCATAACTTGGGCTTGGGACCTCGGAATTCGATTCCGGGCATACGCCCACGTCCCATATTTTCCTACGGACCTTCCGGGACCGTCAAATCATGGGTCCGGGTCCGTTTACCCAAAATGTTGACCAGAGTCAAACTTATTCATTTCGAGGTCAAAACTTAGCAATTTTTACAAGATTTTACATTTAAGCTTTCCGGCTATGCGCCCGGACTGCGCACATAAATTGAGGCGACTCTAAATGAGGTTTTTAGGGCTTCGGAAACACATATTTCAATTAGAAACAGGTGATGACCCTTTTGGGTCGTCACATTCTCCACCTCTAAAATAATCGTTCGTCCTCGAACGGACAGAAGAAGGAAGTACCTGAGTCGGGGAAAAGATGAGGATAACGGTACCGCATATCAGACTCGGACTCCCAGGTCGATGCCTCAGGAGGATGACCTCTCCATCGAACACGAATCGAAGGAAAACTCTTCAACCTCAGCTGGCGAACCTATCGGACTAGAATAGCCACCGGCTCCTCCTCATATGACAAATCCTTGTCCAACTGGACAGTGCTGAAATCTAACACGTGGGATGGATCGCCGTGATATTTTCGAAGCATGGACACATGAAACACTGGATGCACGGTTGATAAGCTAGGAGGCAATGCAAGTCTATAATCCACCTCTCCCACTCGATCAAGGATCTCAAATGGACCAATGAACCTAGGGCTAAGCTTGCCCTTCTTCCCAAATCTCATCACGCCCTTCATAGGCGACACTCGGAGCAACACCCGCTCACCAACCATAAAAGCCACGTCTCGAACCTTACGATGTGCATACCTCTTTTACCTGGACTGAGCTGTACGAAGTCTATCCTGAATGATCCGGACCTTGTGCAAGGCCTCCTGAACTAAATCTGTACCCAACAACTGAGCCTCTCCCGGGTCAAACCATAGAAATCGGAGATCGACACCGCCTACCATATAAAGCTACTTAAGGAGCCATCTGGATACTCAACTGGTGGCTGTTGTTGTAGGCAAACTCTGCTAAAGGCAAGAACTGATCCCACGAATCTCCAAAGTCAATAACACAAGCATGGAGCATATTCTCCAATATCTGAATAGTCTGCTCGGACTGTCCATCCGTCTGAGGATGAAATGCTGTACTCAACTCAACATGGGTGCCTAACCCTTGCTAAACTGCTCTCCAAAAATGCGAGGTGAACTGCGTACCTCGGTCCGAAATGATAGATATCGGCACACCATGAAGACAAACAATCTCCCGGATATAGATCTCAGCTAACCTTTCGGACGAATAGGAGATTGCCACAGGAATGAAATGCACTGACTTGGTCAGCCTATCAACAATGACCCAAACTGCATCGAACTTCTTCCGGGTCAATGGAAGTCCAGTAATGAAGTCCATAGTGATTCTCTCCCACTTCCACTCGGGAAACTCAATCCTCTGAAATAAACCACCAGGCCTCTGATGCTCATACTTAACCTGCTGACAATACAAACACCGAGCCACATAGGCAACGATATCCTTCTTCATTCTATGCCACCAATAATGCTGCCGCAAATCCTGATACATCTTCGCGGCACCCGGATGGATAGAGTACCGGGAACTATGGGCCTCCTCTAAAATCAACTCTCGAAGCCAATCCACATTAGGCACACAAACTCGACCCTGCAATCTCAGAACTTCATCATCACCTAAGGTAACCTGCTTGGCATCCCCACACCGCACCGTGTCTCTAAGGACACACAAATGGGGATCATCAAACTGTCGATCGCAGATACGCTCCAATAACGAAGAACGAGCGACCATGCAAGCTAATACTCGACTAGGCTCAGAAATATCCAACCTCACAAATCGGTTGGCCAAAGCATGAACATCCAAAGCAAGCGGCCTCTCACCGACTGGAATATAAGCAAGACTGCCCATACTGGCTGACTTTCTACTCAAAGCATCGGCCACCACATTGGCCTTTCCCGGGTGATATAGGATGGTGATGTCATAATCTTTCAACAAATCCAACCACCTTTTCTGCCTCAAATTCAACTCCTTTTTCTTGAACAAATATTGAAGACTCTTATGATCCGTGAACACCTCACATGCCACGCCATACAGGTAATGCCTCCAAATCTTCAATGCGTGAACAATGGCTGCCAACTCCAAATCATGCACTGGATAGTTCTTCTCATGAACCTTCAACTGCCTCAAAGCATAGGCAATGACCTTGCCATCCTGCATCAACACTGCACCAAGTCCAGTACGAGATGCATCACAATAAACGGTGTAAGGCCTTGAACCTGTGGGCAAAACTAACATTGGCGCCGTAGTCAAGGCTGTCTTGAGCCTCTGAAAGCTCGCCTCACACTCGTCCGACCATCTGAACTGGGCACCCTTCTGGGTAAACCTGGTCATCGGGGCTGCAACAGATGAGAACCCCTCCACGAACCGACGATAGTAGCCTGCCAATCCCTAGAAACTCCAAATCTCTATAGTTGATGCTGGTCTAGGCCAGTTCTTGACTGCCTCAATCTTCTTTGGATCAACCTGAATACCCTCTGCTGATACAACATGATGTCATTGAACTCAACCAGAACTCACACTTCAAGAACTTAGCATATAACTAACTATCCTTCAGAGTCTGAAGAATCACTCTAAGGTGCTGCTCGTGCTCCTCCTGGCTGTGGGAATATATCAAAATATCATCAATAAAGACTATCACGAACAGGTCCGAATAAGGCCTGAACACTCGGTTCATCAACTCCATAAATGCTGCTGGGGCATTGGTCAACCCAAATGACATAACCAAGAACTCATAATGCCCGTACCGAGTACGGAAAGCTGTCTTAGGGATGTCAGATGCCCTAATCCTCAACTAATGGTAGCCAGATCTCAAGTCAATCTTTGAAAATACCTTGGCACCTTGAAGCTGATCGAACAAATCATCAATCCTCGGCAGTGGATACTTATTCTTGATCGTAACCTTGTTCAATTGCCGGTAATCAATGCACATTCTCATCGAACCAACCTTTTTCTTCACAAACAACACCGACGCACCCCAAGGCGAAACACTGGGTCTAATGAAACCCTTCTCAAGCAAATCCTGCAATTGTTCCTTTAACTCTTTCAACTCCGACGGGGCCATACGATATGGCGGGATAGAAATGGGCTGGGTGCCCGGAGTCAAATCAATGCAAAAGTCGATATCCCTGTCGGGCGGCAAACCCGCAGGTCTGAAGGAAAAACCTCAAGAAACTCCCAAACAATGGGTGCAGAATCAATAGAAGGGACCTCCACACTAGAATCGCGAACATAATCCAAATAGGCCAAACACCCCTTCTCGACCATACACCGAGCCTTCACATAAGAGATAACACTACGGGTAGAATGACCAGGGGTCCCTCTCCACTCTAAACGGGGCAAACCCGGTAAGGCTAAGGTCACAGTCTTGGCATGACAATCCAAGATAGCATGATACGGGGATAACCAATCCATTCCCAATATAACATCGAAGTCGACCATGTCTAAAAGCAACAAATCAACACAGGTCTCAAGACCCCCAAACACTACAATACAAGAACGATGAACTCGGTCAACCACAATAGAATCACCCACCAGTGTAGACACATAAATATGAATACTCAATGAATCACTAGGCATGACTAGGTACGTGGCAAAATAAGATGACACGTACGAATATACAGACCCTGGATCAAATAGCACTGAAGCATCTCTATCACAAACCAGTATAGTACCTGTAATGACTACATCTGAAGACTCAGCCTCGGGCCTGGCTGGAAGTGCATAACATCGGGGCTGGGCCCCACCACCCTGAACTACCTCTCTAGGATGGCCTGCTGCTGGTTGTCCTACACCTCTAGCGGCTTGAGCTCCACCTCTAGGACATCTACCTCCACCTCTAACACCTCTGCCCCCGCCTCTGGCTGTAGGACATCTGGCACCTGTACTATAGCACGAGAACCCTGATGCATTGAACTACTCAAAGCTCGAGGGCAATACCTAACAATGTGCCTCATGTCGCCACAAGTAAAATAAGCCCTCGGTTGTTGGGGATGACGATTCTGGAAGCTCTGAAGCGGCGGTGCACTGATAGGTGCTGATGGTGCACTATAAGGCTGCTGATCAGAATAGTGCGTCTGAGAACCACGACCACCTGAAGTACCATATGAGACCTGAAGAGCTGACTGAAAGGGCCTAGGAGGATGACCTCTATCATATGAATCTCTACCTCCAAATGAGGTACCATTGAATCTACCTGAATGACGGGGCCGCATATCTGACCCATAACTACCTCCCTATGACAGAACCATCTCAACTCTGTGGGCCACATTGGCCGCCTCTTGAAATGTAATCTCACTCCTGGCCTCCTTGGCCATCTGAAGACGAATCGGCTGAATAAGACCATCAATAAACCTCCTTACCCTCTCTCTCTCGGTGGGGAGTATGACAAGAGCATGGCGAGCTAGATCGATAAACCTGGTCTCATACTGAGTGACCGTCATGGAACCCTGCTGAAGGCGCTCAAACTGCCTTCGATAGGCTTCTCTCTGCGTCACGGGGAGAAACTTCGCCATAAACAACACTGAAAACTTCTCCCATGTCAAAGATGGCGATCCGGCTGGTCTCGCTAAGCAATAATCCCTCCACCAAGTCTTGGCGGATCCAGATAAGCGAAATGCAGCAAAATCGACCCCATTGGTCTCAACAATGCCCATGTTCCTGAGAACCTCGTGGCAGCTGTATAGGAAATCCTAGGGATCCTCAGAAGGAGCTTTGCTGAAAGTAGTAGTGAAGAGCTTGGTAAATCAGTCCAGTCTCCACAAGGCATCAACGGACATAGCCGCTTCATCGCCGGTCTGAGCCACTACACCCGGCTGAACTGCCACCACTGGCTGAACCGCTAGAACCTGAATCTGGGGAGCTAACTGCTCCGGAGTACGTGTAGCAGGAGTCTGAGCCCCTCTTCCAGTCTGAGAAGTGGCTGGTGCTACAAGAAGCAAACCTGCTCGGGTGACACTCTCCATAAGGCCCACCAATCGAACCAGAGCGTCCTAAAGAACTGGAGTAGCGATAAACCCCTCTAGGACCTGAGCTGGGCCCACCAGAACTGTTGGGGCTGGAACCTCCTCCTCAAAATCAACCTGAGGCTCCGCCACTGGTGCCGCTGCTCGGGGCTGAGCTCTGCCCCTACCTCAGCCTCTAGCACGACCTTGGCCTCACCCTCTGCCCCTAGTGGGAGCTGCTGTAGGGGGCTCGGGCTGCTGAGTAGTAAATGAGGAAGCGCGTGTTCTCTCCATCTGCGAAGAACAAAGTAGAAGATTAATTAGCATTTGAGGAACAAACCCGCACGACAAGAAAGAACAAAAGTGAAGTTTTCCTAACTCGTTAGCCTCTGGGGATAAATACAGACATCTCCGTACCGATCCCTCAGACTCTACTGAGCATGTCCGTGAGTTGTGAGACCTATGTAACCTAGGGCTCTGATACCAACTTATCACGACCTGGATTTCCCACCCTCGGGAGTCGTGATGGCGCCTATTAATAAGAGCTAGGCAAGCCAATCCTTAACTGCTTACTTCCTTAACAATTACTTCTTTTAATAATTATCAGTGATAGCATGAAAGCAACGGAATTAAATAAATAAGCGGAAGACTTAAATTTAAAGAAAACTGAACAATAATGCGAGAGTCAACATATGCCTCTACCTAAGAACTGGTGTCACATTACTCACAAACTTCTAAGAGTGCTAAATACAACCATTTGAAAGAAAATATAAACTGTTTGTCTCTAATATATGAGATAACAGACAGAAATAAAAGATAGAGGAGACGCCGGGCCTGTGAATGCCTGCAAGGTTACCTCAGTGTCTCACTAGACTGAAGGCTGGCTCCCGCGCTATGGCTGCTGTCCAAAACCTGGATCTGTGCAAAAGAGCACATAGCGTAGTATCAGCATAATCGGCCCCATGTGCTGGTAAGTGTCTAGCCTAACCCCGGAGAGGTAGTGACGAGGCTAGGACCAGACTCCAGATAAACCTGTACAGTTATATAATATATGGCGGAAAAGTAAACAAGTAATAAGCAGTTAAAGCTGGGGAAGGGGAACATGCTTCGGGGATAGCAGTTAAAAGAAATAACAGGGAATAATAAGGAAGCTAGCACTATAACTTCTATCACAAATGAAGAAAATAAAGGCAACTTTCACTTTCAGTTTCCTCTTGTTGCAGGCGTGCAACCCGATCCCATTTCTCATATCTCGTGGTAGGCGTACCACCCGCTCCCATTTCATTCTATCTCGTGGTAGGCGTACCACCCGCTCCTATTTCATTATATATTGTGGTAGGCTTACCACCTTTTCCATTTCATAATATTTGGTGGTAGGCGTACCACCCGCTCCCATTTCATCAATCTTATGGTAGGCGTACCACCCGCTCCGATTTCATCAATCTTATGGTAGGCGTACCACCCGCTCTCATTTCAGTTCATCACACGATCACAAGAAATTCCGGCAAGGGAACATAAATAATATAATAACTTCCCGGCAAGAGAACAAGGATATCGAAATAGTCATCCCGGCAAGGGAGAATCAGCTATAACCAATCCCACTTTGCTAGTACTCAGTTCAATTAATGGAAATACTTAATCATAGAGGATCATTAATTAAAGTATACAAGGTGTCATTCAAAAACACAACAACTTTCAAGTTAAGACCCACGGTCGTGCTTGACACCAACGTATAGATAATCGTCACCATGCCTATACGTCGTACTCAACAAGAAGCAAGTAGCAAATATGACTCAACTCCTAATCCCTCAAGCTAGGATTAAACCAAACACTTACCTCGATGCCTTGAACACTACTCAAGTCTCAATTATAGCTTTACTTCTTGATTCCACCACCAATCCGCTCGAATCTACTCATAAGTTACTTAATCACATTAATAAATGCTAAATGAATCAACCCCAATGCATGAAAATGAGTTTTCCAAAGTTTTACCCAAAAATCAAAATTCACCCCGGGCCCACGTGGTCGCAACCCGAGGTTCGGACCAAAAACCGATTACCCATTCCCCCACAAATTCAAATATATGGTTTGTTTTGAAATCGGACCTCAAATTGAGGTCCAAATCCCCAATTTTAGAAAAAACTAGGTTCTACCCAAATCACCCAATTTTCCCATGAAACTCTTTGATTTGAAGTTGAAATCATGTTAAAAGATGTTAAAAAATGAAGAAAATGAGTTAGAAATCACTTACCAATCGTTTCGGAGAAGAAAAGTTGTTTGGAAAATTGCCTCTTATGTTTTGGGGTTTTGAAAAGTGTAAAATAACTGAAATTCACATGTATTTATACCCCTCTGAAGCTCCCACCGTGGACCGTGCAAGAAGGACCGCGGCCGCGCAGGCTTCCTGAAGGCCTGCGGATCTATGCCACGCGCGAACTGCGCAAAGCCGACCGCAGCCGTGCAGCACCCATCGCGGACCGCGCAAAAGCGACCGCGGCCGCGTTGGCCTCTTCACGGCCGCACGTATTTCCTCGCGGGCCGCGCAAAAGGGTTTAGAAACCTGTCAAAATTCCTGAAACTGCAACATCTGATCTTTTAAATCCTAAGGCATCCCGGAACCTACTAGAAACTCACCCGAGCCCTCGAAATTCTAAACCAAGTATGCACACTACTTCCAAAATACCCTACGAACATATTCGTGTGATCACATCACCAATATAACATCATGAACATCGAATTGAGTCTCAAGATCCAAGAAATTTCTCAGATTTCCTTTTAAACATCAATTTTCCCAATTTGGGTCCGGATCACGTCCAACAACGTCCGTTTTTTACCAAACTTTACAGGAGTGATTCAAAACATATATAAGACTCGTACTGAGCGCCGGAACCAAAATACTGGCCTGATACCATTGCTTTCTAATCAGATTTCATTTCCATTTTCTTTAAACATTTTCAGAGAACAATTTCACTTAAAAAAATTCATAACTCGAGCTTGGGACCTCGGAATTCGATTCCGGGCATACGCCCACGTCCCATATTTTCCTACGGACCTTCCGGGACCGTCAAATCACGGGTCCGGGTCCGTTTACCCAAAATATTGACGGAGTCAAACTTATTCATTTCGAGGTCAAAACTTAGCAATTTTTACAACATTTCACATTTAAGCTTTTCAGCTACGCGCCCGGACTGCGCACATAAATCGAGGCGACTCTAAATGAGGTTTTCAGGGCCTCGAAAACATAGATTTCAATCACAATTGTTGATGTCAGTGTGCATCACTATATATTATTATATTTTATGTCGCTCTGTTTATTGATGGAAAAGTTTATATCCTTGTCGTATGTACTGTCTAGTATGCATCAACAACAACTGCGATTGGTGTTTTAAGTCTTCAAGTTTGAAAAAAACAAGCTTTTCAAGGTCAGAAATTTCAGCAAGCTACATTGATGCTCGCTGAAAGACAGATCTTATACACAATGTCAAGCTACTGCAAAACTCATCGGCAATCTTCTGATAGACAAGTATAAAGACCCAAAAATAATACACTCATAATTACATAATTGGAGACATGAACAAACAGTATGGTCTTCAAATGACTTATATGCGAACATGGAGATCGAAGGAATTTGTAGTTCAACTACTGAGAAGGAACCCTAGCGAATCATATGAAAAGTTTCCAAGCTATTTTTATATGCTGGTTTTTACAAATCCTATGTTGGTGGTAAGTTTGAAAAAAACAGGGAAGATCTGTTCATTTATGCTTTCGTTGCACCATACCCGTCTATAAAAGGATGGCAGTATTACAAACCGTCGTTGTCGATGGAACCTTTCCTAAATCGACATACAAAGGAATATTATTGATAACATCTACACAAGTGTGTGTATATATATATATATACACACACACACACACACATACACTTACATATGTTTATATGATTCAATTTATTAGGTAGTATCCTACCACTCACATATGTCATTATAGATTCAGAGAATAATGCTTTCTGGAAGTGGTTTTTAGTGAGGTTCAAGGATGCATTTGGGGAAGGGAGGGAATGTGCATAGTCTCAGACAGACATAAAGGCATAGAAAATGAAGCGGCAACATTGTATCCACAAGTACCTCACTATGTCTGCATATGGTATCTACAGAATAATATAAAAAAAAATATAAGAAGAACCATTTGCAGCTCAAAGACATATTCTTTGCTATGGCCAAAACATACACAGTTGAGAAGTTTGATTACCATATGGCAGAGGTAGAGATAATTGATAAGAGGGTCAAAGATTATTTAATCAACGTTGGGTATGCAAGATGGTCCAAAGCATATTTCACTATCAACAGAACATTGACAATGACTTCAAACATTGGGGAGTCGATCAATACAACTCTCAAGGCTGCTAGGGAACTCCCAGTATCGTCTTTGCTGGAGTACATAAGGCAATTGATCGGACGATGGAATGTTATAAACCAAAAGAAAGCAATAGAGTCATTTACTGATTTTGGAAAAAAATATGATACAATGCTGATGGACAATCTCGAACTGTCACATCAGATGAAGGTATGACTAGAATCTGTAGATACTTGTGCATATAATATGTAATCATGCCGAATTCACGGATCTGTTATATCTTGAACTCTTTATGTGAGTCTGTTAAACTAGTGTCCACCTACACGACACATGGAGACCAAATTGATTAAGGCTAACGTTTTCTAATTTTCATTGTTTGCACAAAAGCAATATTATAGTGTTCAAGTAATGGTGTAAGCAATATTGTAGGTGACCGCTTCGACGAGTTACTTATATTCAGTACTTGACAAGGGTAAGCAAAGAATGGTGTTCCTAAAAGATCGAACTTGCAGTTGTAGAAAGTTTCAGTTGGATGAGCTGCCATGTGCATATGCTTGGGCAATATTAAAATATAAATACATTGATCACATTGAGTATTGCTCGATGTACTGCACCAGGAAATACCAATTGAAGACCTATGAAATTTCAATTTATCTAGTTCCTGATGAAATTAAGCACATGGAAAATTCCTGCAGAAGTTCTAGATGAAAAAGTCTTGCCACCATACATGACTAAATCAACAGGAAGGCCAAGGAAGGGGAAATGCAAGCCAATATCTGAAAGGGAACGAAAAATGTCGATTTCATGTGGACATTGTGGAGAAGTAGGTCATAACAGGAAAACTTATAGAAATAATCCAAAGAGAGGATGAAATATGTCAAACTTAGAATTACTTGTTATTTTACTTTACTGAATATCATAGAGATTTAGAAGAATCCAATATATCAAGAACTGTATCAATGCAGAATGTCATTTGAATTTTAGATATAAATAAATATTTGAGCTATCATTTAAAATCGTGTTGCAAGTGTATTTTTTAAAATTATACACATGTTTGATTAAAAAAAAAGTTGTATCATATTTATATCATCTATGTATCTCTTGTGTATCATCTATGTATCTTTGTGTATCAGTAAATTATACATATGTTTGATTAAAAAAGAAGTTGTATCAGCTATGTATCATATTTGTATCATCTATGTATCCCTTGTGTATCACCTATGTATCTTTGTGTGTCGGCTCTTACTCATTTCTGTTTTTGTGTAGTAACAAAGCTAACTAATGAAAAACAGTCGTAGCAGCTAGAAAACTGTGCAAATAGTTTTAGAAATTTGCAAATAAGAGTGTGGCTTCATCAATATATATTTAGAAACCAATCATACTGCAAAACTCATTGTAAAGAAACTAACTATGCAACAATCCAAAACGACTGTATCATCTATGTATCATGTGTGTATCATATCTATATCATGTGTGTATCATGCATGTATCTGGAAGAGAAAGTGTATCACAAACTACCGTATATTTTTTATATCTTGAATTCACAACACAAAATCAAGGGAGAAAATACCAAAATAAACTAAACTGCAACACTCCAATATTGCACTAAAACTCATTAAACCTTTTATAACAGAGCAAACATCTCATTTGTCGTACAAATATTAAAAGTATTCATAAAATTCAAACACAAACAAATCTGATCCGTCTTACAACAATGACAACATAACAGAACACAATACAAAATGAAATTATTGAGTTCATCCTACAACAATGACAAAAGTAACTACTTCTTCCACTTCCGCAACTTATTCTGTCGACCAATAATCTCATCATCATTTTGCGCGTTCAGTTCCATCTTCTTTCTAGAATAATCCCACAAAAGAGCACCAAATCTGCGTCAGCGTACATAAGCATTAAATTTTTTAGGAGGATCTTGCCCTCAATGAAATACTCGGCAAATGATGCCGCAAATATAACGCAATCTCTACAAAAATGAAAAGAATAATAATTATCAAACTGCAAAATCTAAAAACAAAACAGATTGTGTTGAAAGAAATTCATACGCTTCGACTTATTGAGACAGTCCTTCAACCAGTTTTACATCAAAATGGATAATCAAGTCCTTTGATTTGTAAACACCAGTGCGCTAATTGATATCTTTACTGTTTACATAGAAATGCGTGTGTACAAAAAAATGAGGCAGCGACACATAATACTTTCGCAACATTAATTTGCATTAAGACGTGCTCAACAGTGTGCCATGAGACATTGGCATCCAATACATACCCCTGAATATACTCTGCAATGACATGTTCCGGTTTGCATACTTCACTGTCCCCATCTGTATTAATAAACGCCTGCCATAACTCATTAATTTTCTCGTTGAAATATCAATCTGTGGTGGTGAATGTTACAGGTAGGTCTTTGTCATACTTCTCCTTCTTCCTCAGATAATAGAATAAAATATCAATGTGCTAAAACAAAATATAACAAATAATTAATCATTGAAAGCTCGTATAAGTAGCTATGCATTTTCAAACCACATTTACAAAAAACAAAGGAATATGAATGCTCATTAGTTTTCTGGTGCCAGGCAAGATAGCAATTAATAATATGTTCTAACTTAATAGGCTTGATCGCATGTACACTGGCTAACATTAAAAAAAAATGTAAAAGTAACTTCTTAAATACCGACTCATCCAAAGGTTGACTATTATATGCCAAAGTGTAAAATCATTTTTTGTCTTCAACATGATATACACCAAGATCATATACAGGATTGAGTTCACTAATATGGTTTGGGTAAATTTAATTCCTGGTAATAGATATACACAAAAGAGATATAGTGATTTGATACAAAATAATGCTATAAGTGACAATATATTAAAATATTAAACTGAACAAAACTAAGAAGTTGGAAACATACTTCTTTTTAGACTTCCCTTATTTGACCCAAGCAACAAATACATTCAACAAAGAGCTGTTAAGACCAATTCCGATTTTTCTTTGAAAAGGATGCTTAGCAGCACAAATTTACTTTTTTTCATTCACTGCAACAACACAAGTACTGGAACCTGAATCTAATACATTAATGAATGGAGACTGCACGACCTTTGCAGGACATCTCTTTATTTTTTCCATTTGCGGTGAAACTTCAGGAAGTAATTCAGGCTAGTATAAAACAATCTGAGGTTCAGGAACCTCTTTCTCAGAATGTTCCTTCATCTCCCCTGCCGCCTCATCAACACTTGCAGTCACACAAACAACGCTAGTCTGAGATTTGAGAACCTTTTCTTTATCAGATTCTTCCTCCGTCTCTCCTGCCGTCTCATCTGGAGTCTCACCAATAGCGTCAGCATGCGCTACATCTGGTGTGAAAGTTACTTTAGCAACAGACATGTTAACTTTCACAACAGAAGGTTCTTCCATGATATTGACACCTAATTGATTTGCTGCATCGAGCACAATATTGTTACGATGATGCTCACTGGTATCTCCTTGAGAATGTGTAACATCTTTTCCTTTACTTCCACCGGCCTATTTTTTTTTTTAAAAAAAGAATCGAATTATCAAAAACAACAAAGAAAAGAAAAGGGAAAAGTGTAGAATGCATAACTAAACACACCTTACAACCATCCATTTCAAGATCTTCATTGCCACCAAACTCCATATTGCTCACAAAATCATTATTGTCTTGACGACCACTGGTGTCTTCCTATGGATGTACACCATATTTGTCTTCGCTTGCACCAAGCTATTTTAAAAAAAAGGATACAGTAAGTTAACTAAAAAAATAAAATAAAATTCACAATGGAAAAGAAACACATACCTTAAAATTTATCAACTTAAAGACTTCCTTGAATTTATCAAAAACATATTCCATGAAGGACTTTAACTGCATATGGAGCTACAAAATGAAACAAATAAGAAAGATAATAGACTTTGAATATACATTTTTAACAAAACTTTCAAAAAAATAATAATAATATTAAAAACCAATATAAACTTGTTTAACATCAGCTTTCAACTTCTGCAACTCACGGTCATAATCAATAGGTTGGACACCCGGTGCTTGTTTTAGTGGGATAGGCTCCTTAATCTGTTTCGGGGGTGGCGTGACAAATTCATCGTTGTCATCAATAGGAAGTTTTTCCCTGTTACGTGATGTCAAATATTTATGATAGTCATCTTTAACTTCAACAGGCAAAGTAAATCTCCTTAGCTCTTCAGTTGTCGGAGAAATATTGTTAAACTGCAAATGTAACAAAAAGTGCGTCAATTATAGATGTATCAAAGATGTATAAAACTTGTATATTTGATGTATCACAATGAGTTACAATGTATTATATATATATATATATATATATATATATATATATATATATATATATATATATATATATATATCCAATATCTAAAAGCTGGTATCTTATTCCCTATGCTATTGAAGAAACCAGTAAAGAAGTCCTCACACGTTGACCCGTCTGTCATTTTCAGTTCAATATGCGTGGTGTATGATCTCCAACGCGAACAATAAACTTTTTATCAACTACAGTGCAATATTCATAGAACCACACCTGTAGTGCAAGAGGAAATCCACCAATCCTATAAACTCAAACTTTCCCCTCAACCTGTCTCTCACCGACTTCATTAAAGCTCGAAACGCTATCTTACCCCAGGGAAAGGACACATGTTCGCCACTCTCGACAAGATGGAAATCACGTTTAAATATAAATGTCTTTTGAGCCAGAGTGGACATTAAAAATATGTTTATGAAATAAATAATTGCAATCTTATTTGTGTCTTCATCATACTACCATTTCTTCTTATCAAAACAATCAATAAGCTACTTCTTTGACACCGCTTCAAAACCAGAAAAATAAGTATCCACCAACCTATTGGATCCACTGAAGTTACCCTCAACATGTTCATTGCCACAAAAGTTTAAACCACTTACAGCACCAAATTCCCGAAGACCAAAACGTAAAACACATTTGTCATTCAATTTCACATAAAATTGTGTCATGACCCTAAATCCGAACCCGATCGTGATGATGCCTCTTATGAAGACAAGGCCAACCGACACTTCCCATATCCAATTATTAACAGTTAAAACATAAGAAATAAATCTAAATCATGATAAGATAATCCAAAGTTAACAGATAATAGCATAATTCGCGAAAAATAACCCAACACAGCCCGATACCGGGGTGTCACTAGTCATGAGCATCTAGCAAAACGGAATACTCCAAATATAACTAGAAAGTTTAATATAGAAAACTAAGAACATGAAGGACTAAGACAAGGAAGAGCTCTGGTCTGCGAACACCAACAACTACCTAGAGACTCCTCGGATCTGCTTGAGCCGGAAATGATCAACACTCGGGAGCGGGACCAGATACGCCTGAATCTCCATACAGGGTGTAGGGAGAAAAGTGAGTACTCCAACTCAATAAGCAATAATCATAAATAAAGATTGAAAGCAGGAAATCACGTAAGGCACAAAGCATGCTATAATGAAGCAGTAAATCCATTTGAAACAGTAAACCAGTGAAAGATAGGTAAAATCCTTTAACTCAAAATTAACTTCATGAAAAGCCTTTTTCAACAATTAAGCATGGTAATTGACAGGAATTTAAGAAAAAGATAAACACTTAAAGGTTCGCCCCTCTAGCACAGTATCAACAAATTTGCCCCTCGGGCAACATCTTAGAACAATACCAGCCCCTCGGGCTCAATCTCAGATCACAATGGGTACCCGGGCTCACTGAGGGTGTGCAGACTCCTGGAGGGGCCCCTTACGGCCCAAGCACAATATCAAGACACCTCGTGGCATCATCACTAGGCCCTCGACCTCATATAAATCAAGCCACCTCGTGGCATACATATCTCAGGCCCTTGGCCTCATAATCAGTATCAAATGTTTCATCACAATACAGGCCCTCGGCCTTAGTCAAAATCCTCACAAGCCACTCGGGCAATAGTAAAACATGATTCTCAGCCCAAAATATCATTTAAAAGATCATGTAAGTGTTAAAATAGAGTAAACATGGCTGAGTACGAAAACAGTGAAATATAACATGACTGAGTTCAAGTATAAAGTCAAAACGGTGAGAAAATACCAGTAAAAATCTGTGAAGGGTTCAAATAGTTGGCACAAGGCCCAAATATGGCATTCAGCCCAAATCATGATGATAGCAAATAGATTTCAGTCAAATACGCGGTACAATAGTCATTCGGGACGGACTAAGTCACAATCCCCAATAGTGCACGACCCCACGCTCGTCATCAAGCGTGTGCGTCACCTCAATATAGCACTACGATGTGCAATCAGGGATTTCAAACCCTCAGAATATCATTTACAATCATTACTTACCTCGAACCAGTCAAATCTCTAGCTCGCGACGCCTTTGCCCCTCGAATCAGCCTCCACTCGCGTCGAATCTATCCAAAATCAGAATGAGGATGCCAAAATATGCTAAGGCAAAGCGAAAATAATCAGAATATGACACAAATCCCAAAATTACCAAAACCAGGCCCCCGGGCCCATGTCTCAGAATTCTATAATTTTTACATCAATAGATTTCTTATCTCCCCACGAGTTCATACATATCAAAAGTTCTGAAATCTGACCTCAATTGGTCCTTCAAATCCTCAATCAAAGGTCTAAATTTCCAAGCCCTAGTTTTTCAATTTTTGGCTTAATTTCCATGATTATTTATGTGGAATTCACATTAGAATCGAGTTTTAAGTCCAAGAATCTTACTTCCAAGTGATTCCCCTTGAATCCCTTTTCAACCCCTTTCAAAAAGCTCCAAAAACGACCAACAATGGAAGAAATAAACCCCAAAATCGCGGACAAGACGACCTTTTAACCCTTTTGCCCAAGCCTTAATTCCTTCTCCGCGAACGCAGTCAACGCCTCACGTTCGCGAAGGACAAAAATGATTTTGACCAAAAATCCTCTACACGAACGCAACATGACCATTGTGAATGCTATGGCTCCTCAGATTGACCCTTCGCGAATGCGTTCCCTCACCCGCGAACGCGATGAACAAAACACCTCAAAACCCAGTTGGCCAATTTCGCGTAGCTTACCTCACGAACACGATGAATCGCTTCCCAGCCCTTCGCGAACGCGGAGACTCCCTCGCGAATGCGAAGGCCAAATTCTCAGCCTTCTCCAGCTAACCCTTCGCGATCGCGGCTCCCCTCTCGCGAACGCGAAGGTCAATTGTCAGCAACACTGAGTAGCAGATTTCTGCAATTCCAAATTTCATAAAATGGTCCGATTGACTACCCGAAACTCACCCGAGGCCCTGGGACCTCCACCAAACATACCAACATATCCTATAACCTCATTCAAACTTGCTCCAACCTTCGGAATGCTCAAAACAACATGGAAACACAAAATTCGCATCGGATTCAAGCCTAAGAATTCCAAAATCTTCTAAATTACGCTTTTGATAAAAAAACCCAACCAAACCACGTCCGAACGACCTGAAATTTTGAACACACTTCCCAAATGACACAACAGAACTCTTGTAACTCTCGAAATTCCATTCCGACCCCTATATCAAAATCTCGCCTACCAACTGGAAATTGCCAAAATATCAACTTCGCCAATTCAAGCCTAAATCTACTCCGAACCTCCAAAACTCATTCTGATCACGCTACTAAGTCCCAAATCACCTCCCGAAGCTATCTGAACTATCAGAACTCACATCTGAGCCCTCTAACACCTAAGTCAATATTTTGTTGACTTTTCTAACTTACGCTTCCTGAAAAGAGACTAAGTGTTTCAAACTTTTCTTAATTATTCCGAATTCGATCCGAACAACCCGATACCACATAACACGGATAAACAAAGCATAAAGAAGCAGAAATGGGGAAAATGGAGCAGTAACTCATGAGACGACTGGCCGGGTCGTCACATCCTCCCTAACTTAAACAAATGTTCGTCCTTGAACGAGTCAAGAAATATACCTGAAGTCTCAAACAGGTGAGGATATCTGCTCCACATCTCTCGCTCGGTCTCCCAAGTAGCCTCCTCCACAGGCCGACCTCTCCACTGCACTTTCACTAAAGCTATATCCTTCGACTTCAACTTTCGAACCTGACAACCCAAAATAGCTACTGGATCCACATCATAGGTCAAATCATCATCCAACTTAACCGTGCTAAAATCTAGAACATGAGACGGATCCCCAATATACTTCCGGAGCATAGAATCATGAAATATCAGATGCACACTCGACAAGATGGGTGGCAAAGCAAGCTTATAAGCCACCTCCCCAATCCTCCGAAGCACCTCAAAAGGCCCAATGAACCGCGGACATAATTTCCCTTTCTTCCCAAATCTCATAACACCCTTCATGGGCGAAACCTTCATCAGAACCTTTTCACCAACCATGTAGGACACATCTCGAACCTTCCTGTCCGCATAACTCTTTTGCCTCGACTGCGCTGTATGAAGCCTCTCCTGAATCACCTTCACATTTTCTAAGGCATCCTGCACCAAGTCCGTCCCCAATAACCTAGCCTCATCGGGCTCAAACCAATCAACTAGAGATCTATACCGCCTCCCATACAAAGCCTTATATGGAGCCATCTGAATACTCGACTGGTAGCTGTTGTTATAAGCAAACTCTGCAAGCGGTAGAAACTGATCCCATGACCCTCCGAAATTAATGACACAAGCACGTAACATGTGCTCTAATATCTGGATAGTGAGCTCGGACTACCCGTCTGTCTGAGGGTGAAAAGCTGTGCTCAACTCAACCTAAGTACCCAACTCTCACTGCACAGACCTCCAAAACTGCGAAGTAAACTGAGTGCCCCTATCTGACATGATGAAAACTGGGACACCATACAAACGAACAATCTCCCGGATATAGATCTCTGCTAACCACTCTAAAGAATAGGTAGTACACACAGGAATGAAGTGCGCGGAATTGGTCAGCCGATCCACAATCACCCAAATAGCATCGAACTTCTTCAGAGTACGTGGAAGTCCAACAAAAAAGTCCATAGTGATCCTCTCCCACTTCCACTCTAGAATATCTATCCGCTGAAGCAAGCCACCCAGTCTTTGCATTCTCCTCCACCAATAGTGCTGCCTCATATCCTGATACATCTTTGCGGTACCCAGATGAATGGAATACTACAAGCTATGGGCCTCCTCCAGAATCAACTCCCGAAGCCCATCCATATTGGGCACACATATCCGGCCCTGCATCCTCAACACCTATCATTATCAATGGTCACATCTTTGACATCATCGTGCTGAACTCTCTCCTTAAGGACAAACAAATACGGATCATCATACTGGCACTCTCTGATGCGATCATATAAGGAACACCGAGAAACCACACAATCCAATACCCGACTGGGCTCCGAAATATCTAACCTCACGGCCGATTAGTCAAGGCCTGAACATCAACTTCAAGAAATCTCTCCCCAACTGGAATATATGCCAAACTCCCTATACTCACCGCTTTTCGACTCAAAGCATCGACCACCATGTTGGCCTTTCTCGGATGGTGTAATATATTGATATCATAATCCTTAAGCAACTCCAACCAGCTCCCTGCCTCAAATTGAGATCCTTCTGTTTGAAGAAGTGCTGGAGGCTACAATGATCAGTAAACACCTCACAAGACACACCATATAAGTAATGCCTCCAAATCTTCAATGTGTGAGCTATGGCAACCAACTCTAAATCATGAACGGGGTAGTTATTCTCATGAGGCTTCAACTAACGTGAAGCATAAGCAATAACTCTTTCCTCCTACATCAATACACAACCAATCCTAACTCTCGAAGCATCACAATACACGATATATGAACCTGAAGCTGATGGTAAAACTAACACTAGAGTTGTGGTCAAAGCTGTCTTGAGCTTCTGAAAGCTCTCCTCACACTCATCCGACCATAAAAATGAAGCACCCTTCTGAGTCAACTTGGTCAAGGGAGATGCAATAGATGATAATCCCTGAACAAAATGGCGATAATAACCCGCCA
Organism: Nicotiana tabacum; assembly: GCF_000715075.1. NCBI lineage: Eukaryota > Viridiplantae > Streptophyta > Magnoliopsida > Solanales > Solanaceae > Nicotiana > Nicotiana tabacum. The sequence continues at coordinate 22,950,551 of NC_134089.1, read as the reverse complement.
AACCAAGAAAGCTGCAAATTTCTATGGCTGAGGACGGTCTGGGCCAACTCTGAACTGCCTTTATCTTCATCAGATCAACCTGAATACCCTCGTTGGACACCACGTGCCCCAAGAAAGCCACTGAACTAAGACAAAACTCACACTTGGAGAATTTTGCATAAAGCTTCTCCTCTCTTAATCTCTGCAACACAACTCTCAAATGCTCCGCATGCTCCTCCTGACTATGCAAATATACCAGAATATCATCAATGAAGACTATGACAAACGAGTCAAGATAAGGCCGGAACACACTGTTCATCAAATGCATAAACACCGCTGGGGCATTAGTCAGCCCAAAAGACATCACCAAGAACATATAATGACCATATCGGGTCCTGAAAGCTGTCTTAAGCATACCGAGTCCCTGATCTTTAACTGGTGATAACCTAAACGGAGATCAATCTTGGAGAACACTCTCGCTCCCTGAAGCTAGTCGAATAAATAATCAATGCGAGGCAAATGATACTTCTTCTTAATTGTTACCTTGTTCAATTGCTTATAATCAATACACATCCTCATAGTGCCATCCTTCTTCTTCATAAATAGAACCGGCGCACCCCAAGATGACTCACTAGGCCGAATGAACCCTTTATCAAGGAGTTCCTGAAGCTGCTCCTTTAATTCCTTCAACTCCACTGGTGCCATACGATATGATGGAATAGAAACGGGCTGAGTGCTCGGCACCAGTCAATACCAAAATCAATATCCCTGTCCGGTGGCATGCCCGGTAGGTCTGCAGGACACACATTGGGAAAATCCCTCACAACTGGAACAGAATCAATACTGGGAGTCTCAGCACCGACATCCCTCACAAAGGCTAGATACAAAAGACAACCCTTCTTAACCATACGCTAGGCTTTCAAGAATGAGATCGCCTACTGGGAACATAATCAGTCACACCTTGCCACTCGATCCGTGGCACACCCGGTATAGCCAATATGGTTGTCTTAGCATGACAGTCCAGAATAGCACGATACGGAGATAGCCAATCCATGTCCAAAATGACATCAAAATCCACTATACACAATAATAAAAGATCCACATGGGTCTCCAGACCCCCAATAGTTACCACGCACGACCGGTACACACTGTCTACAACAACAGTATCGCCCATCGAGGTAGATACATGAACAGGTGAAGCAAGAAACTCATGGGGCGTACCCAAATAATGAGCAAAGTATGATGACACATAAGAAAAGGTGGAACCAAGATCAAATAATACAGAGACATCTCTGTGGAAAACTGAAACAATACCTGTAATAATAGCATCTGAAGCAATAACATCGGGTTTGCCTGGAAGTGCATAGAAACGGGACTGACCGCCACTTGATCGACCTCCTCCTCTAGGGCGACCCCTAGCTGACTGACCTCCACCCCTAGCTGGTTGGGCGGGTGGTGGTGAAGTAACTGGCACTGAAGCCGATTACTGACCCCTCTGCTGAGATGAGCTCGCAAGATGACGAGGGCACTGCCTCCACATATGAGCCATATCACCACACTCATAACAACTCCCAAGTGCTGGAGAAGGGGACTGAAGGGAACCCCTCGCACCGGAGTGACTAGCAGATGCACTCGACATAGAAGAGCCCTGAACTGATGGAGCACGGGACGAACTCTGAGCTGGAAGGGCACTAAGTGATGACTGGCCTTGATGAGAACTGTGAGAACCATGACCCGATGACGCCCCACGATAACCTGGGCGAGCTAGCTGAGCATGCCTGAATGGATGGCCTCTGTCGTGCTGAAAATGACCTCTCGAAGGAGTACTGCTGTAACTACCAGATCCTCGAGGCCTCTTGGCCTCCCTCTCATCGCACTCCTGGCGACGAACAGACTCAATCTCCCGTGCAATGTCTACAACCTCCTCAAAGGTAGCACCAATCACCCTCTCCTTGGTCATGAGAATACGAAGCTGATAAGTGAGGCCATCAACAAACCTCCTAATCCTCTCTCTATCTGTCAGAACCATCCAAATAGCATGACGAGCTAACTCGGAGTACCTCATCTCGTACTGCGTCACAATCATCTAGCCTTGATGCAACCACTCAAACTCCCTACGCAACTCCTCTTTGCGGGACTACAACACATACTTCTCCAGAAAGAGAACAGAGAACTGCTGCCAGGTAAGGGGTATTGCACCAACAGGCCTACGCCTCTCAGAAGCCTCCCACCAAGTGAAGGCAGCTCCCGAAAACTAATAAGTAGTGAAAGAGACCCCGCTGGTCTCTAGAATACCTGTTGTACGAAGCATCCTTTGACACTTATCTAAGAAACCCTGGGCATCCTCGTCCTCTGCACCATTGAAGGTCGGAGGCTGAAGTCTACCAAACCTCTCCAACCTACGTTGCTCATCCTCTGGCATAGCAGGAACTACATAGTCTTGAGCAACTAAAATCGGCTGGGCTGGCTGTGCCCTCGACATCTGAAGTCCCTGTACGACCTGCTCAGGTGTGCGAGCAGCGGGAGTTTAATTGCCTCCCCCTGCCTGAGAAGTAGCTGCGGTTGTAGTGGCTGAAACTGCTTGAGCTAGGCCAGTGCAAACTAATAAGATCTGAGCCAAGGCCTCTTGAAGACCAAAAATCACAATAGGCACAGCTGGTGCCTGAGTTGGGGCTGCTGGAGCGTCCATAATTGAGACCTGATCTTGAATTAGGGCAGCTGGTGGATCTGCAGGTGCTGCCCTAGCTTCTCTGCCCCTACCACGACCACGACCGCGTCCTCTGGTGGACACAACTGGTGGTACTGGTGGTCGTCCATCCTGATCGGTAGCACGTGTCCTCACCATCTGTGAGAGAATAGAATAACAAAAGTTTAGTACTCGATCAACAAATTCGCATGACAAGAATTTCAAGAACATGAACTTTTTCCTAAATATTCTGCAGCCTCTCGAGGATAAATACAGACATCTCCGTACCGATCCGCGAGACTCTACTAAACCTGATCATGACTCGTGAGACCTATGTAACCTAGGCTCTAATACCAACTTGTCACGGCCCTAAACCCGGACTCGGTCGTGATGGAACCTCTCGTGAAGACAAGGCCAGTCGACACTTCCCATATCCAATTATTAACAATTAAACCATAAGAAATAAATCTAAAGCATGATAAGATAATCCAAAGTTAACAGATAATAACATAATTCGCGGAAAATAACCCAACACATCTCGATACCGAGGTGTCACTAGTCATGAGCATTTAGCAAAATGGAATACTCCAAATATAACTACAAATTTTAATATAGAAAACTAAGAACATGAAGGACTAAGAAAATGAAGAGCTCCGGGCTGCGAACGCCAACAACAACCAAGAGACTCCTCGGATCCGCCTGAGCCGGAAATGATCAGTACTCGGGAGCGGGACCAGATACGCCTGAATCTGCACATAGGATGCAAGGAGTAAAGTGAGTACTCCAACTCAGTGAGTAATAATCATAAATAAAGACTAAAAGCATGAAATCACATAAGACACAAAGCATGAAATCACATAAGACACAAAGCATGCTATAATGAAACAGTAAACCCATTTAAAACAGTAAACCAGTGAAAGATAGGTAAAATCCTTTAACTCAAAATTAACTTCATGAAAAGCCTTTTTCAACAATTAAGCATGGTAATTGACAGGAATTTAAGAAAAAGATAAACACTTAAAGGTTCGCCCCTCGGGCACAGTATCAACAAATCTGCCCCTCGGGCAACATCTTAGAACAATACCAGTCCCTCGGGCTCAATCTCAGATCACAATATGTACCCGTGCTCACTGGGGGTGTGCAGACTCCTGGAGGGGCCCCTTACGGCCCAAGCGCAATATCAAGCCACCTCGTGGCATCATCACTAGGCCCTCGGCCTCATATCAATCAAGCCACCTCGTGGCGTACATTTCTCAGGACCTCGGCCTCATAATCAGTATCAAATGTTTCCTCACAATACAGGCCCTCGGCCTTACTCAGTCAAAATCCTCACGAGCCACTTGGGCAATAGTAAAACATGATTCTCAGCCCAAAATATCATTTAAAAGATCATGTAAGTGTTAAAACAGAGTAAACATGGCTGAGCGTCACCTCAATATAGCACTACGATGTGCAATCCGGGGTTTCAAACTCTTAGAACATCATTACTCACCTTGAACGGTCAAATCTCTAGCTTGCGATGTCTTTGCCCCTCGAATCGGCCTCCACTTGCATCGAATCTATCCAAAATCAGAATGGGGATGCCAAAATATGCTAAGGGAATGAAGCCCAAGCGAAAATAATCAAAATACGACACAAATCCCAAATTTACCAAAACCCGGCCCCCTGGCCCACGTATCGAAATTCGATAATTTTTACATCAATATATTCCTTATATCCCCACGAGTTCATACATATCAAAAGTTCTGAAATCCGACCTCAATTGGTCCTTCAAATCCTCAATCAAAGGTCTAAATTTCCAAACCCTAGTTCTTCAATTTTTGGCTTAAGTTTCATGATTATTTAGGTGGAATTCACATTAGAATCGAGTTTTAAGTCCAAGAATCTTATCTCCAAGTGATTCCCCTTGAATACCTCTTCAATGCCCTTTAAAAATCTCCAAAAATGACTAACAATGGAAGAAATAAACCCCAAAATCGCGGATAAGACGACCTTTTAAACCTTCTGCCCAGGCCTTAATTCCTTCTTCGCAAACGCGGTCAACGCCTCGCGTTCGCGAAACACTAAAATGACTTTGACCAAAAATCCTCTATGCGAACGCGACATGCCCATCGTGAACGCAATGGCTCCTTAGCTTGACCCTTCGCGAACGCGCTCCCTCACCCGCGAACGCGATGAACAAAACACCTCAAAACCCAGTTGGCCAATTTCCTCTGTGCGAACGTGTAGCTTACCTCGCGAATGCGATGAATCGCTTCCCAGCCCTTCACGAACGTGGAAACTCCCTCGCGAACGTGAAGGCCAAAGTCTCAGCCTTCTCCAGCTAACCCTTCGCGATTGCGGCTCCCCTCTCGCGAACGCGAAGGTCAATTATCTGCAACACTGAGCAGCAGATTTCTGCAATTCCAAACTTCATAAAATGGTCCGATTGACCACCCGAAACTCAGTCGAGGCCCCCGGGACCTCCACCAAACATACCAACATATCCCATAACTTCATTCAAACTTGCTCCAACCTTCGGAACGCTCAAAACAACATCGAAACACCAAATTCGCATCGGATTCAAGCCTAAGAATTCCAAAATCTTCTAAATTACGCTTTTGATAAAAAAACCAACCAAACCACGTTCGAATGACCTGAAATTTTGAACACACTTCCTAAATGACACAACAGAGCTAGTGCAACTCTTGGAATTCCATTTCGACCCCTATATCGAAATCTCGCCTACCAACCGGAAATTGCCAAATTATCAACTTCGCCAATTCAAGCCTAAATCTACTACGAACCTCCAAAACTCATTCCGATCACGCTCCTAAGTCCCAAATTACCTCCTGAAGCTATCCGAACCATCGGAATTCACATCCGATCCCTCTAACACCTAAGTTAATATCCGGTTGCCTTTTTTAACGTAAGCTTCCTCAAAAGAGACTAAGTGTCTCAAACCTTACCAAAATCATTCCGGATTCGATCCGACCAACCTGATACCATATAATACGGATAAACAAAGCATAAAGAAGTAGAAATGGGAAAAACGGAGCGGTAACTCATGAGATGACTGGCCGGATCGTCACAAATTGATTACACTTATCTTGAACCAACTTCCTAAACATTAAAGAACGAATTAGTTATGACTACATAGCAAGTCGAGGTAAATTAAGGAAATAGCCAAAACAGCTTTACCTAAACATGGCATCAGTCAACTTTGACTATAAAACTGATACGATGTCCACAATGGTGTATAATGTCCAATGAGTAACATGAAAAGACTCACCAACTAAGCTTCCAAGGCTACAAATAAATGACACGAATTAGAAACAAACAAATACAAATTAAATCCAATTTTAAAAGAAGATTCAACAATATACAAAAATATAACTAAAAAATTGTATGTACCTTACAAACTTCGTCAGGAATTTTAACTTTTTCTGCCTTCTGAACCTTACTTTTTTTTTTGGTTTGACACTCAAATTCACTTCGTCCCCCACGATACGCTTTCTCTTACCTTCAACATCATCCACTCTAACTCTTTTGCTCTTTTTTTTCTTCAGATTGTCCAACAACACCCTTTCGAGATTCTAACACTTTAGTACTGTCAGAACGATTTTTTTCTTCCCATATTTTGTTCATCAATCGGTTTCTCAATAAAACCCGTGTTGAATGAGGAGATAAACTCATCGACCTAGTTTCTCTTCTCATGTTACTCGATTTCTCAATTGAAACCAACTTTGAATAAGGTGATGAACCCATCGAACGAGTTTGTCATGTTATATTGCTCTGTTTCACAATTGAAACTAGGTTCAATGAGAAATTTTTTTTAAAAAAATTATACGAACAAACGGTTACTGAACTTTGTGAAGAAATTGATACAAAACTCAACCAAAACTAACAAAATCATCTGTAACAGATACCTATGATGAACTCTAATTAAACAATTCAGTCACAAAAGCCTAAAAATGCAACATTGCTTCTCCAAAAACACATGCAATCCGAAAAAATATACAAAACAAGAGATTTTCTACTCCAAATTACCAGGAATCAAATGAAAATAACAGCAAATGTATCTTGTTTTGTCATCAATTTCAGTAATTTTGGTTCAATTTAGCAAAAAATCGCATGTGTGTGTGTGTATATATATATATATATATATATATATATATATAGAGAGAGAGAGAGAGAGAGAGAGAGAGAGAGAAAACTTAGAGAAGAGAGAGAACGGTGTCTGTATTACAAATATAACAAATACAAAAAGGGAAACTGACATTAATTGAAACTATTTGGGCCCAAAATGACATTAGGACCCTTTTTAGTAGATATTTTGTTTTGGGCTATTTTTTGTTGGGAAAATTTATGGTGACAGTTTGGGTAATTTTCCCAAAAAAAATAAAAGGACTCTTGCTTAGGAGATACAATATCAGGGCTCTAATTATCAACCAAAGGCCTATCTCTTAAAAAGAAGCAACATTTTTTAACAAAATATATACGATCCGGTGAAAGACTTTCATACACAAAACATACAATTATGTTGTTGTATACAACCTAGTAAAATTATACAACTTACATATACAAAACATACAATTATGTTATTATATGTATTTCGTATGTCACTGTACATCCAATGATATATTAGTCACAAAAATAATATACACCCGATATTTTGACACAGTTACCCACAAAAATAAAATTATTTACCCTTGTCTACCCATTTGTTTTTCTACCCATAAACTAATTATATTTCCTACCTATAATAGGTTTTGTGGGGGATTTTTTCTTTATTCTCCAATTCTTTTTTATTTCTATGCTTCTTTTCTTTTCTTTTTTCTTTCTTTTTCTTTTCTCCTTTTCTTTTTTCTCGTTTTCTTCTTATTTTTTTTCTTTTTTCCTTTTCTAATTTCATTTAACTTCTATTTTTTATATTCTTTTTCTCTTCATAATCTAATTTCATTTACTGTTTTCACTATTTTTATTATTTTTTTTATATTATTACTAAAGAAAAATCAAATTGTATACCAATTAAATGTAGCTAATATAACCAAAAAAATATTAACTAATATATGATACTAGTATAGTATATAGCTATACCAACAGGGTATACAATTATACGCAAAGAGTTAAAAAAAAAATTAATTCAATTATTAAATTGAAATAATATCAATTGTCAATAAATATTTCAAAAACTTCTAAAAGGTTCTAATTGTAAGAGTATATCGTTACATTATATATCATACTATAATATTATTATTATTTTGCATTTTTAATTTTCTCCTCACGCTGGGTAAAAGCTTAAAACAAATTAAAAGGGAAAGCCAAGTGAATTTACATATAATAAGTATACTATTATAGTATATTGTATACTATTACAACATACTATTACAGTATATTGCATATTATTACAGTATACTATAATAATATATTGTATACTATAATAGTATACTGTTGCAGTATAACTATATACTCCTATACTATATTGTATACTGTAGCGGTATACTGTTAGGTAATTGTGTTCTTCTTCGATTATTATAATATACCGATGTAGTATATTATAAACTATAATAGTATACTATTGCAGTATAGCTATATACTCTTACAACATATTATATACTGTAGCGGTATACTATAGCTGTGTTCTTCTTCAATTTTCAACTGAAAATTTCGATCTCAATCACCTCAAATCAGCTCCAAATGCTATCAAATTTCAGTATAAACTTTCAGAAGGTACTATAAGCAATATTTAACAATACCCACTTTGAATCAAACATGAAATCTTCAAAATAAAATTTTAAATTCAAGGGCCAAGGCAAGAGCAAGAGCTAGGGAAAGAACAATCAAGAAAAAGTGGAGCAAAATTGAACCTAGCCAGAGGTCAATGTCACGACCCGAATTTTTCACCCTCAGGAGTCGTGATGGCGCCTACTAATATGAGCAAGGAAAGCCAATCCTTAACTGCTTACTCCATTAACAATTACTTCTAACAATTATCAGCGATAACATGAAAGCAACAGAATTAAATAATTATGTGGAAGACTTAAATTAAAGAAGACGAAACAATAATGCGAGAATCAACATATGCCTCTACCCAAGAACTAGTTTCACATTACTCATGAACTTCTAAAAGTACTAAATACAACCGTTTGAAAGAAAATATAAACTGTTTGTCTCGAATACATGAGATAACAGACTGAAATAAAATATAGAGGAGACGCCGGGCCTGCGGACGCCTACAAGGCTACCTCGGTGTCTCACTGGACTGAAGGCTGGCTTCCGCGCTACGGCTGCTGTCCAAGACCTGGATCTGTGCAAAAGAGCACAGAGTGTAGCATCAGCACAACTGACCCATGTGCTGGTAAGTGTCTAGCCTAACATAGGCGAGGTAATGACGAGGCTAGGACTAGACTCCAGATAAACCTGTGCAGTTATACAATATATGGCGGAAAAGCCAACAAGTAATAAGCAGTTAAAGCTAGGGAAGGGAAACATGCTTCAGGGATAGCAGTTAAAAGAAAATAACAAGGAATAATAAGGAAGCTAGCAATATAACTTCTATCACAATGAAGAAAATAAAGGCAACTTTCACTTTCAGTTTCATCTTGTTGCAGGCGTGCAACCCGATCTCATTTCTCATATCTCATGGTAAGCGTACCACCCGCTCCCATTTCATTATTCTCGTGGTAGGCATACCACTCGCTCCCATTTCATTATATCTTGTGGTAGGCGTACCACCCGCTCCCATTTCATGATATCTTGTGGTAGGTGTACCACCCACTCCCATTTCATAATATCTTGTGGTAGGCGTACCACCCGCTCCCATTTCATAATATCTTGTGGTAGGCGTACCACCCGCTCCCATTTCATAATATCTTGTGGTAGGCATACCACCCACTCTCATTTCATCACACAATTACAAGAAATCCCGGCAAGGGAACATAAGCGATATAATAACCTCCTGGCGAGGGAGCAAAAGCAATATAATAGTTTCCTGGCAAGGGAACAAAGATGCCTAAACAATCATCCAGGCAAAGGAGAATTAGCTATAACCAATCTTAACTTAGCTTGTACTCAGCCCAAATAATGACAATGCTCAAACATAAATAAGATCTGCGAGGATAGAACAATTCTTTGCGCAATATAGAAGATCATTAATTAAAGCATCTGATATGTTATTTAAGGACACAACCACTTTCAATTTAAGACTCACGGTCATGCTCGACACCAACGTATAGATACTCGCCACTATGCCTATACGTCGTACTCCATAATAAGCAAGTAGCAAATATGACTCCACTCCTAATCCCTCAAGATAGAGTTAGACCAAACACTTACCTTGAAGCTTTGAACACAACTCAAGCCTCAACTATAGCTTTACCCCTTGATTCCACCACCAATCTACTCGAATCTAGTCACAAGTTACTCAATTACATCAATAAGTGCTAAATGAATCAACCCCAATGCATGAAAATGAGTTTTTCCAAAGTTTTACTCAAAAAGTCAAAATCACCCCCGGGCCCACGTGGTCGAAACCCGAGGTTCGGACTAAAACCCGTTTACCCATTCCCTACGAATCCAAATGTATGATTTGTTTTGAAATCGGACCCCAAATTGAGATCCAAATCCCCAATTTTAGAAAAAAACCTAGGTTCTACCCAAAACACCCATTTTCCCCCATGAAAATCTTTGATTTTAAGTTGAAATCATGTTAAAAGATGTTAAGGGGTGAAGAAAATGAGTTAGAAATCACTTACCAATCGTTTTGGAGAAGAAAAGTGGTTTAGAAAATCGCCTCTTATATTTTGGGGTTTTGAAAAGTGTAAACATAATTGAATTTCATGTGTATTTATACCCTTTCTGAAGCCCCCACCGCGGACCGCGCTAAGCCGACCGCGGATGCACTGGCCCCTCCTGAAGGCCTCCGGATCTTTTCCCTGCGCGGATCGCGCAAAGCTAACCGCGGCCGCACAACACCCACCGTGGACTGTGCAAAGGCGACCGCGCCCGCGCTGGCCCATCCGTGGCCGCACGCGATTCCTCGCGGGCCGCGCTAAAGGTTTTAGAGGCCTACAATATTTACCTGAACCTGCAACATCTGATCTTTTAAGCCTACGGCATCCCGGAACCTATTCGGAACTCACCCGAGCCCTCGAAATTCTAACCCAAGTATGCACACTACCTCAAAAACACCCTTTGGACATATTCATGTGATCAAATCACCAATATAACATCATGAACATCGAATTAAGCCTCAAGATCAGTGAAATTTCTTAGATTTCCTTTTAAACATCAATTCCCAATTAGGGTCCGGATCACGTCAAATGACGTCCGTTTTTAACTAAACTTTACAGGAGAGATTCAAAATATATATAAGACTTATACCGGGTGCCGGAACCAAATTACGAGCCCGATATCATTACTTTCTAATCAGATTTCATTTAAATTTTCCTTAAACATCTTTAGTAAACAATTTTACTTAAAAATTCATTTCTCGGGCTTGGGACCTCGGAATTTGATTCCGGGCATACACTCAAGTCCCATATTTTCACAGAAGCATTTTTCATAGAATTTCATGTATCAGCTTTTCGGCTATGCGCCCGGACTGAGCACGCAAATCGAGGCAATCCTCAATGAGGTTTTCAAGGCCTCGGAGACACGGGATTCAATTAGCAACAGGTAATGACCCCTTTAGGTCGTCACATTCTCCACCTCTAAAACAATCGTTCGTCCTCGAACGGTCAAGAAAAGGAAGTACCTGAGTCGGAAAATAGATGAGGATAACGGCTCCGCATGTCGGACTCGGACTCCCAGGTCGAAGCCTCAGGGGGCTGACCTTTCCACTGAACACGCACAGAAGGGAAATTCATAGATCTCAACTGTAAAATCTGCCGGTCTATAATAGATATCGGCTCCTCCTCAAAGGACAAGTCCTTGTCCAACTGGACAGTACTGAAATCTAACACGTGGGATGGATCGCCGTGATATTTTCGGAGCATAGACACATGAAAAACTGGATGCACGACTGATAAGCTAGGCGGCAATGCAAGTCTATAAGCCATCTCTCCCACTCTGTCAAGAATCTCAAATGGACCAATAAACCTAGGGCTAAGCTTGCCCTTCTTCCCAAATCTCATCACGCCTTTCATAGGCGACATTCGGAGCAATACCCGCTCACCAACCATAAAATCCACGTCTCAAACCTTGCGATTTGCATAGCTCTTTTTCCTGGACTGAGTTGTACGAAGCCTATCCTGAATGATCCTGACCTTGTCGAAGGCCTCCTGAACCAGATCTGTACCCAACAACCGAGCCTCTCCCGGCTCAAACCATCCAACCAGAGATCAACACCGCCTACCATATAAAGCCTCGTAAGGAGCCATCTAAATACTCGACTGGTAGTTGTTGTTGTAGGCAAATTCTGCTAAAGGCAAAAACTGATCCCACGAACCTCCAAAGTCAATAACACAAGCCCGGAGCATATCCTCCAATATTTGAATAGTCCGCTCGGACTGTCCATCCGTATGAGGATGAAATGTTGTACTCAACTCAACCTGGGTGCCTAACTCTCGCTGAACTGCTCTCCAGAAGCGCGAGGTGAACTGCGTACCTTGGTCCGAAATGATAGATACCGGCACACCATGAAGGCGAACAATCTCCCGGATATAGATCTCAGCTAACCTCTCGGACGAATAGGAGACTGCCACAGGAATTAAATACGCTGACTTGGTCAGCCTATCAACAATGACCCAAACTGCGTCGAACTTCCTCCGAGTCAGGGGAAGCCCAACAACGAAATCCATAGTGATCTGCTCCCATTTCCACTCGGGAAGCTCAATCCTCTGAAATAAACCACCAGGTCTCTGATGCTAATACTTAACCTGTTGACAATTTAAACACCGTGCCACATATGCCACAATATCCTTCTTCATTCTATGCCATCAATAATGCTGCCGCAAATCCTGATACATCTTCGCGGCACCCGGATGAATCGAATACCGGGAACTATGGGCCTCCGCTATGATCAACTCTCGAATCCCATCAACATTGGGCACACAAACTCGTCCCTGCAATCTCAAAACTCCATCATCCTCTAAGGTAACTTGCTTGGTGCCTCTACGCTGCACCGTGTCTCTAAGAATACACAAATGGGGATCATCAAACTGCCGATCACGTATACGCTCCAATAACGAATAACGAGCGACCGTGCAAGCTAATACTCGACTAGGCTAAAAAATATCCAACCTCACAAATCGATTGGCCAAATCTTGAACATCCAAAGCAAGAGGCCTCTCACCGACTGAAATATAAGCAAGACTACCCATACTGGCTGACTTTCTACTCAAAGCATCGGCCACCATGTTGGCCTTTCCCGGGTGATATAAGATAGTGATATCATAATCCTTCAACAACTCCAACCACCTCCTCTGCCTCAAATTCAATTCCCTTTGTTTGAACAAATACTGAAGACTCTTGTGATCAGTGAACACCTCACATGCCACACCATACAGATAATGCCTCCAAATCTTCAATGCATGAACAATGGCCGCCAACTCTAAATCATGTACTGGATAGTTCTTCTCATGAATTTTCAACTGCCTCGAAGCATAGGCAATGACCTTGCCCTCCTGCGTCAATACTGCACCAAGCCCAATGCGAGATGCATCACAATAAACGGTGTAAGGCCCTGAACCTGTGGTTAGGACTAACACCGGTGTCGTAGTCAGAGCTGTCTTAAGCCTCTGAAAGCTTGCCTCACACTCATCTGACCATCTGAACTAGGCACCCTTCTGAGTCAAACTGGTCATCGGGGCTGCAATAGATGAAAACCCCTCCACGAACCGACGATAGTAGCCTACCAATCCCAAGAAACTCTGAATCTCTGTAGCTGATGCTAGTCTAGGACAGTTCTTGACTGCCTCAATCTTCTTTGGATCAACCTGAATACCCTCTGCAGATACGATATGACCCAGAAATGCAACTGAGCTCAACCAGAACTCACACTTCGAGAACCTAGCATATAACTGACTATCCCTCAAGGTCTGAAGAACCACTCTAAGATGATGCTCATGCTCCTCCCGGCTGCGGGAATATATCAAAATATCATCAATGAAGACTATAACGAACGGGTCCAAATAAGGCTGAAAACTGGGTTCATCAAATCCATAAAGGCTGCTAGGGAATTGGTCAGCCAAAATGACATAACCAAGAACTCATAATGCCCGTACCGTGTACAGAATGTTGTCTTAGGGACATTGGATGCCCTAATCCTCAACTGATGGTAGCCAGATCTCAAGTCAATCTTTGAAAATACCTTGGAACCCTAAAGCTGATCGAACAAATCATCAATCCTCGGCAGTGGATACTTATTCTTGATTGTGACCTTGTTCAACTACCGGTAATCAATGCACATCCTCATCGAACCATCCTTTTTCTTGACAAACAACACCTGCACACCCCAAGGCAAAACACTGGGTCTAATGAAACCCTTCTCAAGCAAGTCCTGTAACTGCTCCTTCAATTCTTTCAACTTAGGCGGGGCCATATGGTATGGCGGAACAGAATTGGGTTGGGTGCCCGGAGTCAAATAAATGCAAAAATCAATAATCCCTATCGGGCAACATACCCGGCAGGTCTGAAGGGAAAACCTCAGGAAACTCCCGAACAATGGGCACAAAATCAATAGAAGGGACTTCCGCGCTAGAATCACGAACATGCGCCAAATAGGCCAAACACCCCTTCTCGACCATACTCCGAGCCTTCACATACGAGATAACACTGCGGGTAGAATGACCAGGAGTCACTCTCCACTGTAAACGAGGCAAATCCGATAATGCTAGGGTCACAATCTTGGCATGGCAATCCAAGATAGCGTGGTACGGGGATAACCAGTCCATCCCCAATATAACATCGAAATTGACCATATCTAAAAGCAACAAATCAACACGAGTCTCAAGACCTCCAATCACTACAATACAAGAACGATGAACTCAATCAACCACGATAGAATAACCCACCGGTGTAGACACACAAACAGGCATACTCAACGAATCACTAGGCATGACCAGGTACAGTGCAAAATAAGAGAATACATACGAATATGTAGACCCTGGATCAAATAACACTAAAGCATCTTTATCACAAACCAGAATAGTACCTGTAATAACTACATCTGAAGCCTCAGCCTCGGGCCTAGTTGGAAGGGCATAACATCGGGGCTGGGTCCTACCACCCTGAACTACCTCTCTGGGATGGCCTGCTGCTGGCTGGCCTCCACCTCTGGCGGCCTGAGCTCCACCTCTAGGACCTCTACCTCCACCTCTAGCACCTCTACCCCCACCTTTAACTGGCTGGGCAGGCTGTGGAACACCTGGTGCCTATACCATAGCACGAGAACCCTGATATGGAAAACTGCTCAAAGCTCGAGGGCAATACCTAGCAATGTGCCTCATGTCGCCACAAGTAAAACAAGCCCTCAGTTGCTGGGGCGGACGACCCTGGAAACTCTAAAGCGGCGGTGCACTGATAGGTGCCGATGGTGCATTGTAAGGCTGCTGATCAGAATAGTGCGTCTGAGAACCACGACCACCTAAAGTACTATGGGAGACCTGAAGAGCTGACTGAAAGGGCCTAGGAGGATGGCCTCTACCATATGAATCTCTACCTCCAGACGAGGTACCACTGAATCTGGCCGGATTATGGGGCCTCTTATCCGACCCATGACCACCTTCCTATGACAGAACCATCTCAACTCGGGGGGGCCACATTGGCTGCCTCCTAAAATGTGATCTCGCTTCCGGACTCCTTGGCCATCTGAAGACGAATCGGCTGAATAAGACCATCTATAAACCTCCTTACCCTCTCTCTCTCTCTCTCGGTGGGAAGTATGACAAGAGCATGGCGAGCTAGATCAATAAACCTGGTCTCATACTGGGTGACCGTTATGGAACCCTACTGGAGGCACTCAAACTGCCTCTGGAAGGCCTCTCTCTGAGTCACGGGGAGAAACTTCTCTAGAAACAACACTGAAAACTGCTCCCATGTCAAAGATGGCGACCCGACTGGCCTGGCTAAGCAATAATCCCTCTACCAAGTCTTGACGGATCCAGATAAGCGAAATGCAGCAAAATCAACCCCATTGGTCTCAACAATGCCCATGTTCCTGAGAACCTCGTGGAAGTTGTATAGGAAATCCTGGGGATCCTCAAAGGGAGCTCCGCTGAAAGTAGTAGTGGAGAGCTTGGTGAATCTGTCCAGTCTTCACAAGGTATCGGGGGACATAGCCGCTCCATCACCGGTCTCAGCCACTACACCCGGCTGAACTGCCACCGCTGGCTGAACTGCTGGAACCTGAATCTGGGGAGCTACCTGCTCCGGAGTGCGAGTAGCGGGAGTCTGAGCCCCTCCTCCAGCCTGAGAAGTAGCTGGTGCTACTGGAAGTAAACCTGCTCGGGTGACACCCTCCATGAGGCCCACCAATCGGACCAGAGCATCCTGAAGAGCTGGGATGGCAATGAACCCCTCTAGGACTTGATCTGGGCCCACTGGAACTGTTGGGGCCGGAACCTCCTCCTCAAAATCAACCTGGGGCTCCGCCACTGGTGCTACTGCTCGGGGCTGAGCTCTGCCCCTACCTCGGCCTCCAGCACGACCTCGACCTCGCCCTCTGCCCCTAGTGGGAGCTACTGCAAGGGGCTCGGGCTGCTGAGCGGTAGAAGAGGAAGCGCGTGTTCTCGCCATCTGCGAAGAACAAAGTAGAAGTTCAATTAGCATTTGAGGGACAAATCCGCACGATAAGAAAAAACAAATGTGAGATTTTCCTAACTCTGTATCCTCCGGGGGGTAAATACAGACGTCTCCGAATCGATCCCTCAGACTCTACTAAGTTTGTTCGTGAGTTGTGAGACCTATGTAACCTAGAGCTCTAATACCAACTTGTCACGACCCGGATTTCCCACCCTCAGGAGTCGTGATGGCACCTACTAATGTGAGCTAGGCAAGCCAATCCTTAACTGCTTACTCCATTAACAATTACTTCTTTTAACAATTATCAGTGATAACATGAAAGCAACAGAATTAAATAATTATGCGGAAGACTTAAATTAAAGAAGACGAAACAATAATGCGAGAATCAATATATGCCTCTACCCAAGAACTGGTGTCACATTACTCACGAACTTCTAAGAGTACTAAATACAACCGTTTGAAAGAAAATATAAACTATTTGTCTCGAATACATGAGATAACAGACTCAAATAAAAGATAGAGAAGAAGTCGGGCCTGCGGACGCCTGCAAGGCTACCTCGGTGTCTCACTGGACTGAAGGCTGGTTTCCGCGCTACTGCTGTTGTCCAAGACCTGGATCTGTGCAAAAGAGCATAGAGTGTAGCATCAGCACAACCGACCCTATGTGCTGGTATGTGTCTAGCCTAACCCCGGCGAGGTAGTGACGAGGCTAGGACTAGACACCAGATAAACCTGTGCAGTAATACAATATATGGCAGAAAAGCAAACAAGTAATAAGCAGTTAAAGCTGGGGAAGGGAAACATGCTTCAGGGATAGCAGTTAAAAGAAAATAACAAGGAATAATAAGGAATCTAGCAATATAACTTCTATCACAATGAAGAAAATAAAACAAACTTTCACTTTCAGTTTCATCTTGTTGCAGGAGTGCAACCCGATCCCATTTCTCATATCTCGTGGTAGGCATACCACCCGCTCCTATTTTATTATTTCTCGTGGTAGGCGTACCACCTGCTCCCATTTTATTATATCTTGTGGTAGGCATACCACCCACTCCCATTTCATAATATCTTGTGGTAGGCGTACCACCCACTCCCATTTCATAATATCTTGTGGTAGGCGTACCACCCGCTCCCATTTCATAATATCTTGTGGTAGGCGTACCACTCGCTCCCATTTCATAATATCTTGTGGTAGACGTACCACTGGCTTCCATTTCATCACACAATTACAGGGAATCCCGGCAAGGAAACATAAGCGATATAATAACCTCCTGGCGAGGGAACAAAAGCAATATAATAGTTTCCCGGCAAGGGAACAAAGATATCGAAACAATCATCCCGGCAAAGGAGAATTAGCTATAACTAATCTTAACTTAGCTTATACTCAGCCCAAATAATGACAATGCTCAAACATAAATAAGATCTGCGAGGATAGAACAATTCTTTGCGCAATATAGAAGATCATTAATTAAAGCATCTGAAATGTCATTTAAGGACACAACCACTTTCAATTTAAGACTCACGGTCATGCTCGACACCAACGTATAGATACTCGTCACCATGCCTATACGTCGTACTCAACAAGAAGCAAGTAGCAAATATGACTCCACTCCTAATCCCTCAAGCTAAGGTTAGACCAAACACTTACCTCGATGCTTTGAACACAACTCAAGCCTCAACTATAGCTTTACCCCTTGATTCTACCACCAATCTGCTCGAATCTAGTCACAAGTTACTCAATTACATCAATAAGTGCTAAATGAATCAACCCCAATGCATGAAAATGAGTTTTCCCAAAGTTTTACTCAAAAAGTCAAAATCACCCTCAGGCCCACGTGGTCGAAAACCGAGGTTCGGACCAAGACCCGTTTACCCATTCCCCCACGAATCCAAATGTATGATTTGTTTTGATATCGGACCCCAAATTGAGGTCCAAATCCCTAATTTTGGAAAAATAAACGTAGGTTCTACCCAAAACACCCATTCCCCCCATGAAAATCTTTGATTTTAAGTTGAAATCATGTTAAAAGATGTTAAGGAGTGAAGAAAATGAGTTAGAAATCACTTACCAATCGTTTTGGAGAAGAAAAGTGGTTTAGAAAATCACCTCTTATGTTTTGGGGTTTTGAAAAGTGTAAAAATAACTGAATTTCACATGTATTTATACCCTTTCTGAAGCCCCCACCGCAGACCACGCTAAGTCGACCACGGCCGAGCTGGCCCCTCCTAAAGGCCTGCGGATCTTTGCCCCACGCGGATCGCGCAAAGCTGACCGCGGCCGCACAGCACCCACCGCGGACCGCGCATAGGCGACCGCGGTCGCACGCAATTCCTCGCGGGCCGCGCTAAAGGGTTCAAAGGCCTGCAATATTTTCCTGAACCTGCAACATCTGATCTTTTAAGCCTACGACATCCCAGAACCTATTTGGAACTCACCCGAGCCCTCGAAACTCTAACCCAAGTATGCACACCACCTCAAAAACACCCTACGGACATATTCGTGTGATCAAATCACCAATATAACATCATGAATATCGAATTAAGCCTCAAGATCAGTGAAATTTCTCAGATTTCCTTTTAAACATCAATTCCCAATTAGGGTCCGGATCACGTCAAACGATGTCCGTTTTTAAGCAAACTTTACAGGAGTGATTCAAAACATATATAAGACTTGTACCGGGCGCCGGAACCAAATTACGAGCCCGGTACCATTACTTTCTAATCAGATTTCATTTAAATTTTCCTTAAACATCTTTAGTAAACAATTTTACTTAAAAATTCATTTCTCGGGCTTGGGACCTCGGAATTTGATTTCGGGCATACGCTCAAGTCCCATATTTTCCTACAGACTCTTTGACCGTCAAATCACGGGTCTGGGTTCCGTTTACCCAAAATGTTGACCAAAGTCAAATTTATTCATTTTAATATCAGAACTTAGTATTTTTCACAGAATTTCATGTATAAGCTTTTCGGCTATGCGCCCAGACTGAGCACGCAAATCGAGGCAACCCTAAATGAGGTTATCAAGGCCTCGGAGACACGGGATTTAATTAGCAACAGGTGATGACCCCTTTGGGTCGTCACAGTCAACTTCTTAGATAATTAGATCTAATTTCTTTTTGAAGAAGGATATAAGGGAAATGGAAGAGTTTGTCCAAGTCTTCTTCACGGAGGCGAACTTTATCCAATTCATTGACATATGAGTGTGTCAAAAGGAAGAGTTTGTGTGCAAGAACTAGCTGGGGTTGTTGTGTTCCTTCTTCCGCATCCATGGCTACCTTTGTCTTTGCTATTTCTTGGGTTTTATTTTGTTTCACTGTATTTCAGATACCTCCGTGAAGAAGATGAAAATGAGAAAAGGAAAAAATCGGGTAAATAATTTGGGCCCCATGGGTAGGAGTAGTAAATAGTTTGGGTCTGGGAATTAAAGGGTAAATAGTTTAGGATTAATGGGTATAAAGTGAGATTTATAAGGTTCAACTTTCTTAGTCTCTCCCTCTTTTATATTGAGGAATTTTCAGAAACCACTATTGTTTAGTGTCTACTAACTTACTATGGCTACCATATAGATAATTACTTCATATAGCTACTATTTAGTTGTTACGGTAGTATATTCGCTATATTCGCGATGATGTATTCATGAATACAACAACAAAAAGCACCTAAAAATCAAGGTAGTCTAGCTGTAGCGCATGTATTCACATATATTCGCGCTATGTATTCATGAATACATCAGCAAAAAGTGCCTAAAATCAGGCAGTCCAGCTGTACGCACATGTATTCGCATGTATTCCCGCTACTGTATTCATGAATAGAACAGTAAAAAGCGCATAAAATCAGGGCAGTCCAGCTGTATGCACATGTATTAACATGGATTCGTGCCATGTATTCATGAATACAATAACGGCAATCACCTTAAAAATAGGTATTTCGAGCTATCTAAGAGAGAGGAAAAACATAATTAGCATATTCCATGCCTTATTTCATGCCTCAATGGTAGTATATACCATAAATACTTATTTTGCTATAAAATATAAAAGGTAGCTATAGAAATAATATTTTAAAGTAATTTTAATTTATAATAAATATTGTGTATACCTTTGTTACAGGAGGTAATGTCACACCTCCTTTTTACCACCCGAGGGGTATATAAGGGAGTTTTTCCAATTAAAGTGACATTAATTGAAATGAGATTATTTAATTTAATTTATCAGAGTCGCCACTTGGAATAGTTTATTTGGTGTCCCAAGTCACCAGTTTATTTTAAAATCCCAAATCGGGGAAATTTTGACTTTATTTTTAAAGTCTGCGAACCAGAAATTCTAGATAAGGAATTTTGTTAACCCGTGAGAAGGTGTTAGGCATTCCCGGGTTCCGTGGTTCTAGCACGGTCGCTTAAACTATTAATAATTAGCCTATTATCTGATTTACTACATATTTTAAAACCTATTGTGCATTTTTAACTTTATAATTGCTTTTTAATTATTTTATGGAATAATTTTGGAACAAGTTACGATTGTCGTACACTTGTTTGTTTTATACACATTGTGAATCATGTCACGGGAACCGTACCCACGATCTACAACATGTTTAATTTATTAAAGTTATTAGAAATTGTGGCCAGGTCACATAAATGTACCCCCCAGATTTGGAAATTAGGTATCACAACTACGTCACTGGAACCGTACCCGTAGCTATGATGATTTTATTACAAACACGCCTAAAGCAAATTACGAATATTCAAAGTATTTTCTACACTAGTTTTGTATTTATGTGAGGACCATAGATTATAGGATTCATTTGTGGATGACACGCCTCAATTTATTTTAAAAGATTTGTATTTCACTAAAGCAAACTAAGGATGCTCCTATTTAAATCTAATTTGAAATTAGGCATCACAAACTGCGCTACGGGAACCGTACCCATAGTTGTAATGGTTTAATTGCGTGCCTAAAGCAACTAGCACATTTAATTATTTTCCTAATCTTTAAGATTGTTGTTATGTCAAATTTATGGACAAGTGGGGAGCAAACAGGCTAACTAACATGATCTATTACTTAGCCCAAATTCCTTATGGTTCAAGACCCACCTTATGATCCATTTTTATTCCTTGCCAAGAAAGAAACAACTCTTATTTTTTCATCTACCCAATTAAAAGCATTTATTCAATAACCAAGACTACACACATCACAATCGAAATAAAAAACTAATTAAAATGATTTAAATGAAAACTAAGACATGCTACTCAAATAATAGAGAATCATAAATTAACCAACACGCGCACCAAAATATCATAACAAAATGAAATGAAAATAAAAATTGAGAAATGGACCTTTTATTGATGAATAAATTCTAAAATTGTAAAACAATCGGGCTAAACAAAGCAACAATCCTTAGATTGAAACACCAAAATTGTGAATCGGAACCTCGAATCGACATCGGAACACTCGACACCCAAACTCGAAGCAACTGTTATCCTTTTTTCTAATTCGTCTATTTCGAAGTTTAGCACTCTCAGATCGAGAATTAGCTTTAGTTGTGGCTTCTGTTCGTTTTTGACTCTAAAAAAAGAGTTAATCTCTTTCAATATTTATCCTTTTTCTTATAATTTGTCCAAAAATCCATTCCACTCTCTTTATTGTATCTTTTCCTTTGTCCGTTCCCCTCCCTTTCCTCTTAACTGTTTTATTTCCAATTCTTTGGCCAAAGCTCGAAACTATCCTCTCTCACTCTCATTTTTATTTTGCAGGTCGCCGAAATAATCTTTGAATAAGCAAAGGAGGAAAAATTTCAGGTCAAACCTGGGTTTATAAATCCATTACTGAAAAGTGAACTCTTTTTTTAAAATAAATTTTAAATTTATAAAAGACTGTGTAAGAACAGAGACTGTAATCTTTGAGACTTGGTTAAGTGATTGAAGAAGAAGGAGAAGAGGTGAGACACTGGGTATTGTGGAGTTTTTTAATAAAAGAAGAAGAAGAAGTCGCGCTGGGGTGGGGGTCTCTTTAGTTCTCTACAGCCGAAAGGTCTAAAAGGGGGAGGGTCTAGCTTTATTTTATAGGGGTAGGAATTAGGTTAGGTCAAAATGGGGAAGGAGTATGGGCTCAATGTTTTGGGCTTTAAGGGATTTGGGTCATGAATTTGGGCTAATTAACTTTGGGGTAGGAAGACGAAATCGATTTTTTTTTCATTTTTCTTTTTTCTTTTTGGTTTTAAAATCTAATAAAATCCTAAATTACTCCTAAATCAATTTAATTTGTAAACATTTAAAATTATTTATCTATTAAAACAACTAATTAACTTAAAACTAAATAAAAACACTACCTTTTAAAGACTAAAAGCTAAATATCTAAAATTGACCATTTTTTGTGATTTTTCTTAATAAAATTAATTCCTACATGCAAATTGGACATAAGATGACATGAAATTAAAATGTGACATTTTCTAATCATTTTTCATGATTTTAAAATATTTAAAATGCATGAAATGCAACTAAATAAAGAAAAACTTCTAAAATCCCTTAAAAATCATTTTTGGATTATTTTCAGGAGTTATTTTCATGTAGGGCAAAAGTTAGGTGCTCACAGCTGCCCCTCTTTGCTATAAAATATGAAGAGTTTTCGGGCAAAGATAAAGTGAGCAATTACGAGCAATTTTTGCCTATTTGAAACTCTATTTGGAAGCATTTTGAAAAAAGTTTGACCGAACCTTGCTTCGAAGGTTGCTTACATATCCTTGGCTATAAAAGAATCAGGCCGGTGTAGTTCTTGAAGGATGATGGAGTGATGAGTTCGAGAGTCGAGTGAGGTTCCGTCGAGGCTCCAGTCCGCTGTCCAGTTATTACATCAAAATCAAAATGAAAAAGACTAACTAAACCTATCAGTTGTGAGTTACAAGATTCCTATCTATAAATCTTTTGAAGCTTGATCTTGAGTCTTGGCTGGTTCTTCCTACAGACTCTGATCTGAATCTTGATGCTCGTTAGCTGCAACTGTTGGTTCATTCTTCTTCACCTTTTTGGATCAAGGCGGGACATGTAAAGCTTGCGACTTCAATTATATCTTGAGCAGTTCGCATCTTTTCTCCGCTTCTGCACTTGAAGTTCACTTCTTTTCTTGTTCTTTCTTTTCTTTTATTTGGGTTGAGATTTCTTCTTTTGGTCATCTCAAACCTTGTGCCTCACGGTGAAATCCTTTTCAGGCACCAAAGCAAACAAACAAACGAAATTTTTCTTTCACAGTTTTCACTAGGAAAATTTCGTGAGTTGTTGTAACAAAATCTAAATTATTTCTTTATTGAAAGTAGTAAAATCAGGATTGTGTATCCTTGGAAAAAAGAGATTATGGAGTGAAACCCTATATCTATAATGAAATCAACCAGGGAGTGGAGACCCTATGTTGGAAAAGAAACTAGAGAGTGGAGACCCTATGTTGGAAAAGTGACTAGGGAGTGGAGACCTATGTCTAAATAACTTCAACTAGGGAGTAGAGACCCTATGTTGGAAAAACAGGCTAGGGAGTGGAGACCCTATGTCTAAAATAACTTCAAACTAGGGAGTGGAGACCCTATGTTGGAAAAGCAGACTAGGGAGTGGAGACTCTATGTCTAAAATAACTTCAATTAGGGAGTAAAGACCCTATGTTTGAAAAGCAAGTCTAAAATAATATTCAACTAGGGAGTGGAGATCCTATGTTGGAAAAAGCGACTAGGGAATGGAGACCCTATGTCTAAAATAACTTCAACTAGGGAGTGGAGACCCTATGTTGGAAAACCAGACTAGAGAGTGAAGACCCTATGCCTAAAATAACTTCAACTAGGGAGTGGAGACCCTATGTTGGAAAAGCAGACTAGGGAGTGGAGACCCTATGCCTAAAATAAAATTAACTAGGGAGTGGAGACCCTATGTTGGAAAAGCAGACTAGGGAGTGGAGACCCTATGTCTAAAATAAAATCAACTAGGGAGTGGAGACCCTATGTTGGAAAAGCAGACTAGGGAGTGGAGACCCTATGCCTAAAATAAAATCAACTAGGGAGTGGAGACCCTATGCCTAAAATAAAATCAACTAGGGAGTGGAGACCCTATGTTGGAAAAGTGATTAGGGAGTGGAGACCCTATGTCTAAAATAAAATCAACTAGGGAGTGGAGACCCTATGGTTGAAAAACAGACTAGGGAGTGGAGACCCTATGCCTAAAATAAAATCAACTAGGGAGTGGAAACTCTATGTTGGAAAAGCGATTACGGCGTAGAGACCCTATGTCTAACATAAAATCAACTAGGGAGTGGAGACCCTATGTTGGAAAAGCAGACTAGGGAGTGGAGACCCTGTGTCTAAAATAAAATCAACTAGGGAGTGGAGACCCTATGTCTAAAATAAAATCAACTAGGGAGTGGAGACCCTATGTTGGAGAAGTGACTAGGCAGTGGAGAACCTATATCTAAAATAAAATCACTAGGGAGTGGAGACCCTATGTTGGAAAAGCGACTAGGGAGTGTAGACCCTATGTCTAAAATAAAATTAACTAGGGAGTGGAGACCCTATGTTGGAAAAGCAGACTAGGGAGTGGAGACCCTATGTCTAAAATAAAATCAACTAGGGAGTGGAGACCATATGTTGGAAAAGCAGACTAAGGAGTGGAGACTCTATGCCTAAAACAACTTCAACTAGGGAGTGGAGACCCCTATGTTGGAAAAGCAGACTTGAGTGTGGAGACCCTATGTATAAGATAAAATCAACTAGGGAGTGGAGACCCTATGTTGGAAAAAACGTAACTAGAGATTGGGGACCCTAGGCTACCATATTTTTGAATTTTTTTCTTTTTATCTTTTTTTCCCTTTTTTCATTTTTCTTCTTTTCTTTTAATTTCATAGAATGAGTAAATGCGGGAGAGAATTTTGGAGGGGACGTCCCTTTATGGATTGTTGCTACAAAGCTGTTTCTAACCCTTTCGCAGTTTCTCTTTGGTTGCACCTGCTTCTTGCAAGGTTGTTTTGGATTGCACCTGTTTCATGTTCAAATAAAGAACAATTATTAGTTTGAAACGGTGGTTGATTTTGTGGACTTGATTATTTCAATCACTTGATCTCGGCCCTTTCAACTGCAAATGGTTGCTTCCTGAATACCGACTGCATTTCTGACCCTGGAGAAACTCTGGCTTTTTCAGATTTTGCCATGACGATTGGTCGATGGGACTCAACCTTTTCGACTTTATTTTGCCTCTATAGGCCTTTCCCTTCTGACTTTTTTTTTTAACTTCGGAACATTGGGGAACTTTTGGCTCCTGAACCTTTGCTGCAATGGTTAGTTGCGTGTGACTTAGCCTTTTCCAACTTTATTTCGCCTTCATAGGCCTTTCATTTCTGGCTTCTTTCTTCCAACTTCAATTTCAGATCATTTGGGTACCTTGGCTTTTCAAACCTTTGCCGAGACGGTGAGCCACGCGGGACTCAACCTTTTCAACTTCATTTGCCTTTATAGTCACTTCAATTTGATTTTCTCCTTCCGAGAGTTTTGAAATTCGAAGCATCATCTGCCATGGCCAGTTGAGGTCGACTTGATACCCCTGACGAGGCTAGGTGCCTTTTTGCACATGAGCTCGTATCAAACGAAACCCCTATAAATCAATCTTGTTATCTCTTCTTTGTCTTAGTTTCGGAATAGAGTTAGACCGAAAGAGATTCAAAGAAAACAAACAAGGGAATGGAGAATGAGTTTAAACAAGATGTGTCCCTTTCAGGTAAAGGAAAGAAGGACTTATCTAGAGTACATGCAGACTTCAATTGTGATAACCCGGTTAGTCTTCTCATGAGTTACCACTTCGTTTTCTCAATTTTTGCTTCTTTATGCTTTGTTTATCCGTGTTATGTGGCCTCAGGTTGGTCGGATCGAGTCCGGAATGAATTTGGTAAGGTTTGAGACACTTAGTCTCTTTTGAGGAAGCTTAAGTTGGAAAAGTTAACCGGATGTTGAGTTATGTGTTATAGGGCTCATATGTGAGTTCTGATAGTTTGGTTAGCTTCGGGAGGTGATTTGGGACTTAGGAGTGCGATCGGAATAAGTTTTGGAGGTTCGGAGAAGATTTAGGCTTGAATTGGCGAAGTTGATAGTTTGGCGATTTCTGGTTGGTAGGCGAGATTTTGATATAGGGGTTGGAATGGGATTTTGAGAGTCGTAGTAGTTCTATGGATTCATTTGGGATGTGTGTGCAAAGTTTCAGGTCATTCGGACGTGGTTTGATTGGATTTTTTATCGAAAGCATAATTTAAAAGATTTTAGAATGTTTGGCTTGAATCCGATGTGTTTTGGGTGATTTAATATTGTTTGAGGTGTTTTGGTGATTGGAACAAGTTTGAATAAGGTATTAGAATATGTTTGTGCTTTTGATTGAGGTCCCGAGGGCCTCGGGGTGATTTCGGGTGGTTAACGGAGAAGTTGAGATGTTATTACAACTGCTGAAATTGCTGCTTCTGGTGTTTTCGCACCTGCAGTTTGGGGACCGCAGGAGCGGCGCCGCATGTGCGAGAGAGTGGCCGCAGAAACAGATTATGGGGATTTGTTAGGGACCGCAGAAGCGGCTAAGAGGACCGCATCTACGGAGTCGCAGATGCGAATGGATGGTCGCAGATGCGGATGTGGCCGGTTAAGTGATTTCCGCAGAAGCGGAATAATGACAGCAAATGCGGTACCGCAGATGCGGAAAGGCCTGGGTAGAACATATAAGTTATTTCATTCGTGATCTTGAGTTATTTCACCATTTTTGAATTCGGCTTGGGAGCTTTTTGG
This sequence comes from Nicotiana tabacum, assembly GCF_000715075.1. NCBI lineage: Eukaryota > Viridiplantae > Streptophyta > Magnoliopsida > Solanales > Solanaceae > Nicotiana > Nicotiana tabacum. Next base: position 22,923,379 of record NC_134089.1, on the reverse strand, counting down.
GCGATTTGAGAGAGGGATTTCAAGAGAACTTCATTGAGGTAAGGAATTCAGACCTAAAACTCGTCCCTATGTTATTATTTCATGGATTAGAGGTAGAAATTATGGAAATCAAAGGTTAAAGTTGGGGAAACTAGGGCTTGGAAACTTAGGCCTTTAATTGTGGATTTGAAGGACCATTTGGGGTCGGATTTGAGAACTTTTGATATGTATGAACTCGTGGGGAGATAAGGAACCTATTAATGTAAAAATTATCGAATTCCGGGATGTGGGCCCAGGGATCTGGTTTGGTAATTTCGGGATTTGTGCCCTTTGTTGATTGTTTTTGCTTGGGCTTCATTCCCTTAGCATATTTTGACGTACTCGTTATGATTTTGGATAGATTCGACACGCGTGGAGGCTGATTCGAGGGGCAAAGGCATCGCGAGCTAGAGATTTAGCTGGTTCAAGGTGAGTAATGATTGTAAATGATGTTCTGAGGGTTTGAAACCCCAGATTAGTGCTATATTGAGGTAAAGCACACGCTTGATGACGTGCATGGGGTCGTGCACTATTAGGGATTGTGACTTAGTCCATCCCGATTGATGATTTTACCGCGTATTTGATTGAAAATTGTTTGCTATCATCATTATTTGGGTTGAGTGCCATATTTAGGCTTCATGCCAACTGTTTGAACCCTTCGGGACTTTTTACTGATATTTCCTTACTGTTTGACTTTATATTTGAACTCAGTCATGCTATTTTCCCACTGTTTTCATAATCAGCCATGTTTACTTAGTTTTATTACTTAAATGATATTTAAATGATGTTTGGGCTGAGAAACACTGTTTTACTATTGCCCAAGGGGCTTGTGAGGATTTTCGACTGAGTAAGGCCAATGGCCTATATTGTGATGAAACACTGATACTGATTTGAGGCCGAGGGCCTGAGATATGTTTGCCACGAGGTGGCTTGATTGATATGAGGCCGAGGGCCTAGTTTTGATGCCACGAGTGCTTATTATTGCGCTTGGGCCATAAGGGGACCCTCCAGGAGTCTGCACACCCCCAATGAGTGCGGATACCCATTGTGATGTGAGATTGAGCCCGAGGGGCCAGTATTATTCTATGTGATTGCCCGAGGGGTTGGTACTATTCTGAGATGTTGCCCGAGGGGCGAGCCTTTATGTGTTTACTTTTCATAATTGACTGTTAATTTTCTGCTTAATTATTAAAAAAGGGCTTTTCATGAAACTACATTTGAGTTAAAGGATTCTATCTATCTTTCACTGATTTACTATTTTTAACTGGTTCTACTGCTTCATTATAGAATGCTTTGTGCTTTATATGATTTCTTACTTTCAGTCGTTATTTACATTTGTTACTCACTAAGTTGGAGTACTCACTTTACTCCCTACACCCTATGTGCAGATTTAGGCGTAGTTGGTCCCGCTCACGAGTGCTGATTAATTCTAGCTTCAGGCAGATCTCGAGGAGCCTTTAGGTAGTTGTTGGCATTCGCAGCCCAGAGCTCCTCCCTATCTTTTTTCCTTATGTCCTTAGTTTAGTGTTAAACTCTGTAATTACATTTGAGTATTCAGTGTTATTAGATACTCGTGACTTGTGACACACCCCGGTTAGGGCTGTGTTGGGTTGTACTTCCGTACTCTATTGATATTATCTGGTACTTAGTATTGCTAAATCATGTTTTAGACTGATTTTATGTTGTTTAACTGTTTAAAAAGTGAATTGGGTTTAATTGGCTGGCCTTGTCTTCACGAGAGGCGCCATCACGACCGGGTTCGAGTTTAGGGTTGTGATATCAATGAACATGACATGCCTTTTGGACTGGATGCCTGGTCTGTGTAAACCGTCTGACTCTCAGAAATTCATCACAACTTTTGCTTCAAAATAGAGAAACCTTGCCAGGACTCTGTTGACGCCGATGGCTGTGAGGATCTTCTTTTCGATCAGTGGCGCCCTTTGCAGGTTTACACTACCTGACCACTCTCATTACTCTTCTCACCATCGCCTTATAGTGCTCTTTGCAAGTTTTCACTAATAAGACTCTCTCATTTCTAGTTTCTCTACTTACTGTCGCCTCACGGTGACCGTATGAGTTTTCACCAATAAGACTCTCTCATTTCATTTCTCTGCTTACCATCGCCTTACGGTGCCCGTGTGGGTTTTCACCAATAAGACTCTCTCATTTTATTTCTCTAATTTTGTTGTATCAGATCCAAGTAACTCTATCCTCCCATTTTGAACCTCTTTGCCGATTGATCAGAAGGACTTGAACAGGGTTTTGGGGTAAAAAGGATTTGGATTGAGTTACAACTTTTGGACCTTTGGGGCGAAACCATCGCCGAACCATTATAACATCTGTCCCAGTTTCACTTTTGGAGGAATTTGGATTTTTATTTTGGTGTGACTGAAACCCAGAGAGAGACTGCCTGCAAATCCTTTCGGAATCAAGTCGAACGTAGTTCGGGAAACTTTGTTTTTTGATTTTCTTTTGTTTTTCTGTTTTGTTTTGTTTTCTCTTTCGTTTTCTTTACTTTTTATCTCTTTTTTCGTTTTTTTTTTCATTTTCTTTGTCTTTTCTTCCCTTTTTGTATCTTTCGTTTTCTTCTCCTTTTTTTCCACTTTTCATCTCATTTTTTTTTGAATTTTTTTTCAATAATACTTTCAGGTTCCAAAGAGGGTAATCAAAGAAAAGTAACCGGCTCAAAGGGTTTGCAAAAGGTTGATAATGTTTGGGTAGCAAGAATAAAAGCCTTCTTCGTCCCAACCGGAGAACATTTATATTATGTAAAGGATCCAACATAGTACCTTTTGGCTGCATTTGCATTGACAGTTGTTTGAGGACATTTCCTTCGATGTTTTTCAGGTACAACACTCTTTGGCAGTACCCTTGTTACCATGTATGGATCTTTCCAATCCGGAGCCAATTTTCCTCTAGCTGTTCCAACTCTTTGTTTTATTTCCTTAAACTTATCTTCATTGCAATCTAATTCTTGATTCATTATTTTGAAGTCTGACAGCATTTTAAGATCTGAGCATGAAGTCCGCAAGCATGTTATGTTATTGAAATCTGCATTTAACAGAACTAAAAAGAGAGTAAGGAAAACGAGAAGATTAAGAAAAAAGACATTCCTGGACAATGAAATATTAATTTCATTTGATTTTTGATTTTTTTTTTCAATTTTTTGAAGATAAGGGTTTACATCGGAAAGTAAGACAATAAAGTAAAACATCCGGATCATACCCTAAGATAATCCGGACGCAGAAAGGATGGAAAAACTGGCTACCGAGACTCCCGCCTGATGGGGAACTTTCATGCTTGGCGACCAATTTTTGGCTTTTCTTCTGTCTCGGCAATGGCTGCAATGGCCTTCAATGCCGGATAAAATTCCTCATCTTCAAAAATCATTCCGACTATTGGCCCGCTGTTGTGGGCAGGCAACAGATTGTTCATCACATCAAGAGCTTATTCATCCTAAAAAACAATTCTTTCAGCTTCAATCAAATCTTCAACTGCCCTTTTGAGGGTCCAACAATCCTCTGTACTGTGCCCCACTACTCCAGAGTGGTATTCATATCTAGCATCAGCTCGGTGCAAGGGGGACTTGGGATTTGGCCGGTTCGAGGCCACTAGCTAATATAGATTTAGCCTGATTAGCTTTTGGAACAAGCTTGAATATGATTCACCAATGGGGGTGAACCGATTCTTTCTTAAAGGCTCTCTTGGGTGAGGATTGTATTAGGGAATATTTGGTTAAGGATTATATGTAGCTTGGTAAGGCTGGACATTTCTAGGAGGTGGAGCTCGATTTTGTGGATAATGTTGTGGCCGCGGGTAAGGTTGCGCGTTCATCATCGCATAGGGAGGCAGTGCCACGACCTAACCAGCATCTTGAAGGGAATAATAGTGTGGTGGGACGATAGGAGGCACATATGATTGGCTAAATGACCTGCGGGGCCCCTCGAGCTTGAAACCATCATGGCTCCCTCTTCACTCCCATTTCTGCTCATCAAACCCTCCGAACCATTCTGAGCAGACTGTGATGTGGCTTAAAAGCAACATGACTCAATATTTGACCTATTTTTAAACTATTTTCAACCACTTCCCCAATTTTGATAGCCTTAGCGAACGACTTACCCATAGCAGACATCATGTTCTAGAAGTAGTCTGCCTCTTGGGCCTGTAGAAAGACCGTGACCATTTCAATTTCGTCCATTGGAGGCTTTACCCTGGCAGCTTGCTCACGCCATTTGACAGCATATTCGCAGAAGCTTTCCGAAGATTTCTTTTTGCAGTTGGACAAAGAATTTCTATCAGGAGCGATGTCCACATTATATTGGAACTGGCGGACAAAATCTCGAGCCATATCGTTCCACACATGCCAATGAGTAATTTCTTGATCCGTATACCACTCAGAAGCAACTCCGGTGAGGCTTTCCCCAAAATAGGCCATTAGCAGCTCCTCTTTTCTATCAGCACCCCTTAACTGGTTACAATATCGTTTCAGATGAGCGACCGGGTCTCCATGCCCATTGTACTTTTAAAATTTTGGCATCTTGAAACCAACTAGAAAGTGGACATGGGGAAACATACAGAGGTCAGAGTATGAGATACTCTTTTGGCCACTCAGACCTTGCATGTTTTTCAGGCTTTGTTCTAGGCTCTTCATCTTCCGATCCATTTCCTCTTGCTCGGGATTTTCAACAAGCTTTTCTTGCTCCCCGAGAGATCATATTGCGGAGGTTGAGTGAAAAAGTACGGGGTCGCATATGTTATTTCTGATTGAAGTTGTGGACCCTGAAAGGTGAACTTTGAAGGCTTAACATACGGCCATGGTAAAGTTGGTTGTGCTCCGGTGCAGACTGGTGCTGTAGAGAACAATATTGGAGGTGCCTAGGAAATTGGCACTTGGGGGCGAACTACGGAAGGCATGCCAGGATCATTGAACGGCATTGGAGGGTGCCCGCATGGGATGAGCGGGTTGGGCACATGGGCGTTGGTAACCTCACTTGACTTGGAGATCAACTCAGGAAACCCAGGGATTGCACTTAGCGGTTCCCTACCATTAGACCAGGCGTCCCATATTTCCAATATGCGGAGACGCAACATCCTATTCTCTTCAGCAGCTGCTAATTCTAGCTATAGAATAGCCGATGCCGGTCTATCCTCAGGATCAATGATAGGTATATTGCTCACGGAGGCCATCTGTGCCTTTGGATTTTGTGAAGGAGGGGAGGCTAGACTACCAACAAAACCAACCACCAAAACCTGGCTATTTTGCACACACAATAATCTTGTTAGTTATGAGACGCTTAACAGATAGAAAATCGCATGTTTGGATGCAATGCACCTAAACAGTTAAACGTTTCTACCATGGATTTGAACGGTTACATGTTTCATCCCGTCCTTAACTAACCCTTTCAGTATGTACCTCTTTTCTTTTGTTTTTGCCTCTCTTTAATCACTCTTAATTTTTTCATCTCGTTTTTGGCACTCTTTTATTTTTGGCACTCTCTTTTTCTCTTTTGTTTGTCACTTTTTTTTATATCTTGTCGCTCCTCTTTTTTTTTTCACTCTTTTTCTTTTTCTCTTTTTTTTCACTCAATTTTCTTTTTCTTTTTTTTTTCAGTTTACTTTTTTACTCATTTTATTTTATGGCTATGATCGAATCCGATGGGGATTGCCTACATATCATGGTGCCGCACGAATCAGATCTTGCGTAGTTCGGAAAGATTGGGAATGGAGTAAATAAAATAACTCTTTTTTTTATAAAGTCCATGAAAGCTTTGAGGCAAAAAAAAAAATATTTTTGATTTTTTTGTTGTTGTTGGAATTTTCGAAAGAAATGCTTTAAAAGAAGAAAGGAAATATTTTTTGAATTTTTGATTTTGATTTTTTCTTTTATTTTTGAAAGAAAGACTTCTAAAAAATTCATTTGCTCTTGATTTGAACTTAGAGAATTTTAAAAGTAAAAAGAAAATATTTTTGTTTGAATTTTCATTTGTTTTCTCTTTTTCTAAAGAAGAAAGAAAATATTTTTGGCTTTTGGATATTGCCTCTTAATTTTCGAAAGAGAGACTTTTAAGAAAATGTTTTGGATTTCTGATTTTTTTATTATTTACAAAAGTAATTCTAAAGAAAAGCAAAATATTTTTGGACTTCAACTTTTATTTTTTTTTTTATTTTTGACATTTAGGAAAGAAATACTTTTAAAGAAGGAAAAGAATATTCCTTTTTTGGATTCTTTTTTTTATTCATTTTTTTTAATCTTTTGGAAAAATACTTCAAAACAAAGAAAACTCGTATGAAATACTCCAGAAAGAAGGAAACTACTTTTTTTGAGTTTTAAAAACTTCCTTTTTTTTTGAATTTTCTAAGGAAAGATTTCTAAAGGAAAATATTTTTGGATTTTTGAAAATTGGGGTCGAAACCGATGAGGTTTGCCTACGTATCTCACATCATGTGAGAATCAGACCCGCATAGTTCGGTCAGTTATGACGGAATAGGGAAACATGGCACTTGAAGATTTTGGGCTCATTTTGAAATGACCTTGTCTTTTTCTTTTTCCCTTTTTTTTCAGAATTTCGGCAGAGTTTTGGGATTTTTCAAACACCTACCTCTCACTCTTGTTTTTTAATTTTTTTTCTCTTGTTTCTTTCTTTTTTCTTTTTGATTTCTTTCCTATTCTAGAAGCCAATCAACATGCAAGCCGAAACAAACAGATGCCGAAGTAACACGTAAGATGCATCAGGATGGTCTTTTAATTTTTGGGTACACCTGTCCTAGACGGACCCAACCCCTGTGTTGAGTCCCCAAAGTCAAATGCACGTGATGCAAACAAGTGTTCCTACTAGAGATCCGGTATACCGAGTGGACAACTCGAGCCGGGGGACTACGTATCGGGAACCAAAAGGCCATCCAGCTTTGTAACTTGTCCGAGCCTCTTTCTAATTCAAGGTATGACAGTAACAGAAAAGGAGTCACGCCAGCGTGCACATTCCCGAAGATGAGAAAAGAACGGTTTCGTAACAGTTTATATACAGTTCAAATAATATTAAAGCGGTAAAAAGCGACATTTAGCACATTAGGCCCAAAAATGCAATAAAAACTAGATAATAAATAAAATCCAAGTGTAACCGTTATTCTAAGCTCGAATTCTTGAACCCTGAACCGAAGTTCTGGATTTTGATTTCCCAGCAGAGTCGCTACAGCTCTCACACCTCCTTTTTATCACCCGAGGGGTATATAAGGGAGTTTTTTCAATTAAAGTGACATTAATCGAAATGAGATTATTTAATTTAATTTATTAGAGTCGCCACTTGGAATAGTTTATTTGGTGTCCCAAGTCACCGGTTTATTTTAAAATCCCAAATCGAGAAATTTCAACTTTATTTTAAAAGCCTGCGAACCAGAAATTCTAGATAAGGAATTCTGTTAACCCGGGAGAAGGTGTTAGGCATTGCCGGGTTCCGTGGTTCTAGCACGATCGCTTAAACTATTAATAATTGGTTATTATCTGATTTACTACACATTTTAAAACCTATTGCGCATTTTTAACTTTATAACCGTTTTTAATTATTTTATGGAATTATTCTAGAACAAGTTACGATTGTCGTACACTTGTTTGTTTGATACACATTGCGAATCATGTCACGGGAACCGTACCCATGATCTACAACATGTTTAATTTATTAAAGTTATTAAAAATTGTGGCTGGGTCACATAAATATACCCCACGAATTTGGAAATTAGGTATCACAACTACGTCACGGGAACCGTACCCGTAGCTATGATGATTTTATTACAAACGCTCCTAAAGAAAACTACGAATGTTCAAAGTATTTTCTACACTAGTTTTGTATTTATGTGAGGGCCATAGATTATAGGATTCATTTGTGGATGACACGCCTCAATTTATTTTAAAAGTTTTGTATTTCACTAAAGCAAACTAAGGATGCTCCTATTTAAATCTAATTTGAAATTAGGCACCATAAACTGCGCCACGGGAACCGTACCCGTAGTTATAATGATTTAATTGCGTGCCTAAAGCAATTAGTGCATTTAATTATTTATCTAAACTTTAAGATTGTTGTGATGCCAAATTTATGAACAAGATAATATTGGGGAGCAAACATGCTAACTAACATGATCTATTACTTGGCCCAAATTCCTTATGGTTCAAGACCCACCTTATGGTCCATTTTTTTTCCTTTTTAAGAAGGGATTTTTTCCTATCTATACCATATATGAAACCTTATTACTAAAAATGTGCATATTTTCATTATTACCCGCCATGTTTATATTTTTCCTACAAAATTTATACCATTCATTAAATATCCAATATTAAGAGTTGATTCCTTCCAAATTAGGCGCCTACAAATCTGGGATAAATATTTGAATAGCTTATTACTTCCAAATTAGGCGCCTAAAAATTTGGGACTAAATATTTTTTCATATTCACATCAGATTTGTTTCCTCCTTTTTCTGCAGGCTTCTCTTTCCTCATTTTTCACGTATTTCTGTTTCTCTAAGTATATACCAGTCTTCCCTTTCTAAAGCTTAGGGTCTTTTTGATTTGGTTCTCCTCTTTTTTCTTTTAGGAATGGCTGAGCATATTTAAATATGCAAGGCTCTGTTTTCGTCAACTATTCTAAGGGAGGAGCTCTTGTTCTTGACGGGAGTGAGCTGATGCGCTTGGGTCAACAAATTTTCTACAAAAAATCTACAAATAAACTACAAATCAGTTTCAGTATGTATAAAGCAATATTATTTTAATGGTATCTACAAATTACTATATTTATACTACAATTAAACTGCAATCTATATTGAAAAAAAAATATTGACTACAAATTCTTTTCCTAATCTACAATTTTTCTACAAAAAATCTACAAAGAAACTACAAATCGGTTTACGTATGTATAAAGTAGTATTGTTTTGAAGGGTATCTACAAAATTACTATATTTATACTACAATTACACTACAATCTATGTTGAAAAAAAATGTTGACTACAAAATTTTCTCTTTATCTACAAAATTTCTACAAATAAACTACAAATCAGTTAAGTATTGTATAAATTTGTATTGTTTTTAAGGGTATCTACAAAATTACTACATTTACACTACAATTAAACTACAATCTTATGTGAAAAAAAATATTGACAACAAAATTTGCTCTTCATCTACAAAATTTCTACAAAAAACTATAAATAAACTACAATTGCACCCACACTGTCACACTTATATTGGGTCAGATGTTTGTTAACCTAAGTTTTTTCTAGTTTGGTCAAGAACTTGTGTGTTAATGCCGGATAAGTGTGACACTTGAAGAATCTCTACCTTTAAAGAACCTCTAAATTGCCTAAAAAAATAATTTATTTAATATTGAAATAATATAGACAAAATGGAGTTGGAGGTTACAGAAGATTCATATGGCTACCCCACAAATTTACAATTGAGAATTGTTGAGCTGATTGATCGATTGAGGAAGTCTTCTATGTCATACATCTACTCTCGATCTCGTAGTTGTTAAAATTCAGAACAATATCTGACAATTACCAGAAATTACAATAACCGAAACAATGGGTTTCATATTGAATCTCTTTGGCTAAAAATCTGATTATACTCAATGGGTCTCATCTCTGTATTTTTTGAGAAAAAGAAGGAATGGAGAAGAGAAAGAAATGGGAGGGGGAAAACGACGCTGGTCAGATCTTAGGAATTAAGGGGAGAGAGAAACGTGGGATATATGGATACCTTTAATTAAGGAGTAAAAACTGCCCATTAATTAGACCCTTAATTAAGTATGGTATAGGATTGGTAATTTGGTATACGGGTTTGTAATTAAATCAAACCTTAAACACTGAGGGTAATAAGGTTTCCTATGTGGTATAGGAAGGTAAAAATCCCTTTTAAGAAAGAAACAACTCTTATTTTTCCATCTACCCAATTAAAAGCATTTATTCAATAACCAAGACTACACACATCACAATCGAAATAAAAACTAATTAAAACGATTTAAATGAAAACTAAGACATGCTACTCAAATAACAGAGAATCACAAATTAACCAACACGCGCGCCAAAATATCATAACAAAATGAAATGAAAATAAAAATTGAGAAATAGACCTTTTATTGATGAATAAATTCGAAGATTGCAAATCAATCGGGCTAAACAAAGCAACAATCCTTAGATTGAAACACCAAAATTGTGAATCAGAACCTCGAATCGACACCGAAACACTCGACACCCAAACTCGAAACAACTGCTATCCTTTTTTCTAATTTGTCTATTTCAAAGTTTAGCACTCTCGGATCGAGAATTAGCTTTAGCTGTGGCTTCCGTTCATTTTTGACTCTAAAGAAAGAGTTAATCTCTTTCAATCTTTATCCTTTTTTTTATAATTTGTCCAAAAATCTATTCCACTCTCTTTATTGTATCTTTTCCTTTGTTTGTTCCCCTCTATTTCCTCTTTACTGTTTTATTTCCATTTCTTTGGCCAAAGCTCGAAACTGTCCTCTCCCACTCTCGTTTTTCTTTTTCAGGTAGCCGCTAGGATCTTTGAATAAGCAATGGAAGAAAAATTTCGGGTCAAACCCGGGTTTCGAAATCCATTACTGAAAAGTGAACTCTCTTTTTTTAAAATTTTTTAAATTTATAAAAGATTGTGTAAGAACAGAGACTGTAATCTTTGAGACTTGGTTAACTGATTGAAGAAGAAGGAGAGGAGGTCAGACACTGGGTATTGTGGAGTTTTTTAAGAAAAGAAGAAGAAGAAGAAGAAGAAGAAGTCGCGCTGGGGTGGGGGTCTCTCTAGTTCTCTGCGGCTGAAGGGTCTAAAAGGGGTAAGGTCTAGTTTTATTTTATAGGGGTAGGAATTAGGTTATGTCAAATGGGGAATATGTATGAGCTCAATATTTTGGATTTTTAAGGGATTTGGTTCATGAATTTGGGCTAATTAACTTTGGGATAGGAAAACTAAATCGAAATCTTTTTTTTCTTTTTCTTTTTCTTTGGTTTTAAAATCTAGTAAAATCCTAAATTACTCCTAAATCAATTTAATTTGTAAAAATTATAATTGTTTATCTATTAAAACAACTAATTAACTTAAAACTAAATAAAAACACTACTTTCTAAAGACTAAAAGCTAAATATGTAAAAATGACCATTTTTATGATTTTTCTTAATAAAATTAATTCCTACATGCAAATTGGACATAAGATGACATGAAATTAAAACGTGACATTTTCTTTATCATTTTTTTATGATTTTAAAATATTAAAAATGCACGAAACGCAACTAAATAAAGAAAAACTTCTAAAATTCTTTAAAAATTATTTTTGATTTATTTTCAGGAGTTATTTTCATGTAGGGCAAAAATTAGGTGCTCACAGGTAAAATTTTCTTTTATATTTTTGTTGAATTTCTGTTACTTTCAGCGCGATGCTAACCTATTCAATTTTGTCTGTTTCTGTATATGTCTTCCCTTGTGTTTAAGCAAGGTTTGATTTCGGTGAGTTAAGTACTAAAAGTATTTTCTATTTCAAGTATTTTAGTCAATGGAGTCCATTTATTCTTGAAAATCTTGCCATGTTAGGTAATTAAGTACAAATATCCCTAATTCTGGTAGGGTTCCAATTTTGCATATTTAGTTAAAATTCTCAAAATAGAATCGGTACACATGATCGCCCATGGTAGCAACATAAATAGTGAAAATTCATATAACTAACTTCAATTTACTCAGTACTAAAACGAAGTTTTCGTTGTTATTTGATCACACCCAACTATGCATTTTAAAAAGGACTAAGCAATCGTTACAAATATAATCCGGTTTACAAGTTCGGATTCAAATCTCACAGAGAACTAAGGCTTAACTTCAACTGTTCACTATCACCAAGAAGACAAGCTTGAATAATTCCTACCTTATAGATATTAAGATTCTTGTATTTAACTAATTAACTAACAAAGTAAAATAGTAAATTAACAGCTAAAGATACTAAGTGTTAGAGACAAGATTAAGGAGGTCTAGAGTTATGATTTCCCCTATTGTCGGAATCCTTCCGCTACGTTTTCTATAAATTCGCCTAAGTATTCTCTACCGATCATGAGCGCTCTGACTGTCGTAACTCTCTCTCTCTCTCTCTCTCGAGTAATTACCACAATTTACTAGACATATTCTCCCAAATTACACTAGCTAGCATTAAGTACGACTCACTCGGATCGTCCATAAGGTTTTGTTATCCCTAATCCCACCTTTAAACCCTTCGTATTGATCCTTCATATACGTTAGGAGTGATGTTATTTAACAACTACCTAAATATGCACTCTCTCCCGAGTAATACATACTAAATAGACACAGTCGATTGAGGGCCCTTCAATCAACAACAATAATAACGTAGTTGAACAAATAGATATAATACTACAACAAATCTATATTAACATAATAGGAAAATCATCCTCCAATAGGTTCCATCAAAACCCTAGACAACAAATTAGTTATTCATAATAGTATGCATAACTACAATACTAGAATTCATAACCAATAATGAAAATAGGAAGAAGGAAGTGAAAAACTCGTAAAAGAAATCTCCGACTTGCTCCTAGTGTGTTCTTGTCTCCTTAGGTCGAACCTCCGGTCTCCTTAGCCTCCTTAGGTCTAAAGTGTGTCAAAAGTATGTCCACTCTCCTCAAAATAACGTTTTTACATGTATTTATACCAAGTAAGGTCGGGACCAGACGAAAATACCTTCTCCCGCATGAAATAGGACAATCACTCTGTAAAATTTGCACTACCGCGCTGCATGGGGCGATGCACCATGCGAGGCGGCAGTGGAAAAGTTCAGATTGCTGATTTTTATAGGCTGCAGGAAATTTCCACAGGCGCGGCACACCACGCGCCACTCTACACGCCGCGGTAATGTGAATTCGCAAAACTACGAAACATAAAAGTTGTAGCCCTTTCAAATAACTTTCTAATGATATATTGTGGAGCCCAAACAGAGTTCTGAGCAAAGAGTTATGTTTATTTTACTAGACAATGTGCCGTATGCCCGCTCGATTCTCCGTTTCGTTCTTAACTATAATCCATTGATCCCAGAATACGATATCGGCTTAATACCTTGGGCTTTTACTTAGACTTCAAAGCTCCAAATCACTTGAAGTCATTCCATAATATCTACATAGCTCAAAATCACTCCTACAAAGCATAAAATACACAATTAGCTTTAAACGCTAGCGATTAAAGCTCAAACTCAATTAAAGTGCAGTACATTAGAGTGTAATAAACGACTAAAATACGCAATTATAGCCTATTATCAACATCCCACACTTAAATAATTGCCCGCCCCGAGTAATCAAACTACACTTTATATAGACACGACCTTTTTTTAAAAACAATTCTCCTAACTCATCACACCAAGAATATTTAAAATAGACTAAGCACAAAAGCGTAACATCTTTCACCCCAAGATTTGACTCACAAGTACCACGCATTATTCACAACTCACCCACTTACTCTAACATAGAGGTCACTAACATTACCTTTCCTTCATGAATCAAGTGCCCTCACATAACAAAAGAGAGTAGTTCCACACAATATAAAAATTAAGAAAAATTAGGAACTCAAGATAGAAAAAATTCACTCACTCTCAGAAACGACATTCATATACCACAAAATACGCACCATAGGCTTTTCCGTAGTATACTACTCTATTAATCGAGCTCATTTAGTCTAGGATCAAGTAGGACTTTATTTGGTTGTAATGTAGGCCGAGGGTCGGGTATGATACATTTGGATATAAGAATGACTACACCTTTCTAAGCACTTTAATACATATACTTTAACATTCAAACCCCACACTTATGTCAAACCATGACTCCACATTCACATAAATATACATCAACTCCCAAATTATGTAAGCACAATTACATTAAGAGTTACCACTTGTCAATGAATATCTGCACACAATACAACTATTTCTTTTCTTTTCTTTTCTTTATCAATTCAAGTGGCTCTTGCTCTTTCAAATCAGTGCACCTTTCTCCTTATTTCATTAGTTCCAATCAAAAGCCAAATCAACCACCCCACACTTTAACTTTTACAAAGTTCATAGTAATTCAAGTGCTCATGAGAGGTGAAAAGGTTCAAATAGATGGTTATTCAAACAAATGAGTAAGACTTGTAATGTGGTTGTCAAAGAAACAGGATTACAAGCTCAAAGGGGTTAACTACTGTGAGCAAGTGATTTTTGTTTACGCGACAATCACTCCAAAAAAAATCAAAAAATAATAACAAATGGTCTTGCTGTACAATTTTTGGAATTTATGTGGCATTTTTGGTAGTTATTTGTGGTCTTGTCCGTTTTTATTTAGTCTTATCAAACAAAAATACAAAAAAAAACATATGTCGTGTGTAATTAAACCATAATTCGGTTATTAAAAGGAAAATCACAAAATATGCATCTTTTATTCTATTTGTTGCCATGATGTGATTTTACCTATTTAAATATTTTAATATGTGTGTGTTAATTGTGTTAAGTGTTAATTAATGGGTGTTTAATTTTACTTTAATTAAGTATTGTGTTTTAAATTAGAAAATAAAAGAAAAGAGTGCAAATTGGTCTAAAAATCGGATTGGGCCAGTTTTCTTTAAGAAAATTCGAGGCCCAAAAGCAGCCCAAAGCAGCCGGTCCAAGAGACCCATCTCCCAGGCCACCAAACGGCGTAGTTTGACACTAAAACTACGTCGTTTCAAGAACAACCCATCTCAGCCGTTCAAACCAAGTTGATCTGACGGCCCTCGTCCCATCTCCCTTACCCATTACCTGACCCGACCCATTCCACCCAAAGACCAACCCGATCTCACTTAACCAAACGATGTCGTTTCCTTTAAGTGAGAGATCCAGGCCATTGATCTCGACTGATCTAACGGCCAAGATCAAACCATCCACCCCATATATAATCCCTCATCCCGTACCCCCACGCCCCCTAAGCCAGACCCCCCTTCCTTTAGGTCGTCTCCCACACCAGACCCAAACCCCACGAAACCCTAGCGCCGCCCCCCTTTCCCTTCACCGTGAACCCGGCGGCAACGACGCCGGTGACCACCATCTTAACACCCCTAGTACACCTCAACCCCCTAAACAAGGATCTGCTACCCCCTTGCCTCGAATTATTCCCCCTTGCCTCGAATCTTCATTTGAAGGTTCGAACAAAACCCCGATCTACACCAACCTACCCCAGATTCACACCAAGTACTCCCCTGACTTCCCTCGTGACCAAACCAGGCTTGGTTTGGTCCGAATCTAACCAGGAAAACCTGAACCCCTAATCTGAGCCCCATGAACCCTAGAAATCTAGAAATCAGGATTTTGTCCTAATTAGCAGAGGTTTGAGGGTCTAATAGACCTTAGTCAAAGTGTTCTCTGTTGAGAACACTTGATTAAGGTCCGTTCGACCTCAAAAGGTCGAGTATGAGTTTGGGTCTGTTTCACCTAGTACTTGAGGTATTCTTTTGTTTTTTTCCGTTTGATCCATTGTTGTTTGTTTGTTTGTTGTTCGTTCGTTGTTTAGAATGATTTTATTTCCAATGTCTTCACTTTGTTCTTCTTTTATCTGAATCGGACCTTTTATTTGATCGAATTATTCCTGTTCGTTTGTTCAAGTATATAACAAGCTGTGTAGTCGATTCGATAAGTTTCGTCGATTAATTAAGTTTCCTTTTAGCCCATGTTTTGTCAATACCATTGAAATCACAAGTCTGCCTGTTTGTTTCTGATTGTTTGTTGCCAGTCATATGTTGTACACTACGTAGTCGATTAATTAAGTTTCGTCGATTAATTGTTTGTAGTTTATTTGTTCCCTTCAAACTGTTTGGTGCCAGTTTTGTTGACATTCCCTGATTCTGAGCTTCTTGTTAGCTTGATTCTGCTGAATATATATGCACATGAATTTATACTAGTTTCAAACTGAACCTAAGCTGAGTTTTGGATTGTTGACCCTTTTTATGCACATAAGATAGAGATTACTAGCCTTGTTGATTCACTTTAGATTCAGGAAATCAGAAAGCATGGCAATTTGTAGTTCTTTAATGAATTAGGGTTAATTGGACAGCATGTGCTGTCAGGATTATTCCTGCTGCCCATGTTTGCTTAGTTTAATAAAATGATAAACCATTTTAATAATGAAAAAGAGGCTGTCATGGGAATCTCATGGGAAGAGTTTTTATTTTAATCCTTGAGTGGAAAAGCAGGAGAAGAACATGGGAGGGAGTTCAGTGGATTTTAACAGGCTGTTTGAATGGGCTGATACTAGGATAAATAGAGGAGGATTCCATTAGTTAAAGGGGGGACAGACAGGAGAGAGTTCAAAGGGAGAGAGTTCTGAAAATCAAAGAGAGTTCTGAAAAAATCAGAAAGAAGAAAAACAGAAATAGACATAGAGAGATACACAGAATACATAGGGATACAGAGATACACAAGCTAAAAAGACTGAAAAACAGAAGAGAAGAAAGAGTGAGCGAGGGTTGAGTTGGAAGAAGTAGATAGAGTTCACATAGCATCGAAGAGAGGCTTTGAAAATAGTTGATAGCGAAAGCAACAAAACACTACTTCAGTGAGTTCTGGTTTAGTGTCAAGTCCCAGTAGCTGACATTGGTCTGCTCAACTGATTTCAATTTGTTGGAACCTATTGGCTATCTATTGGTCCAGTTTTGGTCTAAATTCAAGTTCAGTTGATTCTGTTTGGTTTGTTTAGTTGGTGTCGGGTTTCACAAATCACTTCGAGCCTCCTTTAAATATATTTCTGGGGTATTTGGTGCTGTTGGAACTGCTGCCTTTGCTGTTGCCTGTGTACTGCTGCTGCTTTGCTGACTTCTTTTCTCTTCAATTGTAAACGTTTCCAGGTACACACTTCTGAAACTATGGGTTGATGTAAGCTTAAATTGGAAGTTGAGTTGAAATAAACAAAGAAATGAAACGTTCACCTACTTTCACAATATCTGTGTTTAAGATGTAGAAATAGGATAAAATGATTCAATTAGTTCGTATTTGCTTGGGCTCATTCTAATCGTATTTGTTTTGTATAAATTGGGGCGTACCCGAACCAATATGGACTGTTAAGTAGTATGTTGTTATATTGATTAGATGTGCACCATGTGTTTAGCAATTTAGTTTAACTTAGCCAACGATGATGGCATAACGCATAATCTAATAGGTGTCTATATGTACCCTGTTGGATCTTTGGACTGTTTAAATTTGTTATGGCCCGGTTCAGTTTGACTTTAAGAAATATGTATCTCACATAAAATTTTCATATTGTGTTAGTTAAGACCAACTGATTAGCGATATACGTCAGCTCTCTTGTTGGATTCCTTGCTTCAATACAGTCTCAATAACGTAAAGTAGTAATTAATACTGGCATTGGCCCGCCATTTAAACAAAGCGGCTATTAATAGAATCAGTAGGTTTACATTTTTGGGAGCACGAATCGATGTAACAATTTAAGAGCATTAATCTAATAAGCATGAATTTAGCAAGAAGGTTTAGCGTTTAGATCTAATAGATTTGCGGATAAGCATCAATAATTAAGGGTAATTATAGTTGTAAATAGTCCCAGGTAATTATTGGTTTGTGGAATTAGCCCAGTTCTAGGATAATTAATCTTATTCGAATGTATCATCTTGTCAACCTCGATCTTGCTTAAAATTTCAATCTTTGTAATATTCTTTCCCATTAACACTTGTATTGATCTAGCCATTAATATGTCACGTTTCTTTAGCATGCAATGAACT